>NC_090267.1:228710459-229380459 GCF_040414725.1 Anabrus simplex
GGCAGAAGTGTTGATCTAGGCACTTCTATACGAGATAAGGAGTGCAGTGAGTATAGTCATGCAATAGTCTGCCAATCCAAAGCAACAAAACAATGACATGTGCAAGCAAGATTCTCAGGGGTGAAGATAAAGATTCTCTGAACTCGAACGTATTGATCATTGCTTGTTTCATACAGAAACTACTAACCTTACAGGACGCTGAACGTTCTTTCTCCGTTCTCAAATTTCATTATCTGACAGACGACTGAATTTCGCTGTTGATAATGTACAGTTTGTTAAGTACTACAAATGAAAAACGGTATTTCAAGGGTGAAATTCTCCCCGATACTTCTTTGCGAATAATATTGTATATTTACTACCTACATTAAATATAGTTAGTGCTATTTTGCCTAGGGGCTGCCTGGCCAAAGCGGTAAAGGCGTCCTCGGTTCGCCCGGAAGGACCTGGCTTCGAATCCCCGTCAGGAAGTCGTAAAATTTAAGAAACGAGATTTCCACTTTCGGAGGTGCACATGGCCCTGAGGTTCATTCAGCCTGCACCAAAAATGAGTACCAGGTTAATTCCTGGGGGCAAAGGTGGCCGAACACAGAGCTAACCACTCTACCCCCATCACGTGCCGAGGTTAACAATGGTGGAAGCCTTTACCTTCCACTCCTCCAAGGGCCTTCATGGCTTGTGCGGAGGTGACATTGCATTGCTTTGCTTTGCTATTTTGCCTACCACCTTTCCACACATGTATTGCTTGAATATCTAGTCCCTAATTAATGACAATGGGTTGAGACTTGGTCAATGACGGGAATGAGTAAACATTGGCTACAAGCAATATAATTGAAATATTTGAAATATAATTGAAATTAATTAATTATGTTGTGAAAAATAAGGATACACTTATGGAAAATGATAACATGTACTAATGAACACAGTGCGTATTTAACTGTATGTCAGAATATAAAGCTGCAGACAGAGAGCTCCTGATAAAGGATAAATCATTGTGGTTATGTGACGGGATAAGAGCACTTGCAAATCAGCAAGAGTTGTGTGGCGAGCGTGGTCAACTGTGGGACTGTAGATGCTCGGGATGACATTAATTTCCCCTTCCGCAGACACAGCAACGAGTGACGGTGGAGAAATGAACAATAATTATTCAAAAGGTCACTAATCAACGCAACAAACGGGCCAGCGCACTAGTTGTACACACATATCTAGTCCGCGGAAGTTTCTCAATAAACAGTTGTATACGAAGCTGCATGCCCTCTGATAGAATTCTCTTTTATGATAGAACACACCGAAAAGAAGCAAGCGAGTTTTGTGGACCGTAAAAACGGAGTAAGCTATAGTGGAGAGGCAGTCACAAATCCCATTCTTGAATGGGAGTCTCGGAATTGTATATTAACGTAAACAACGGGTTTCTTCCAAACTTTCAAGTGTCACGATCCCGTTGAAATACTTAGATTGTTCTGGCAGACCCCATAAAATATTTGCATAATTTTTGCTATTAAATTTGATATGACAGAACACGATTGCAATATTACGTCAATTCTTTATTACACCGGTAACCCTAAAAACAATATACAGAGTGTCTGAAAATAAATTACGGAAATTGTAGGAGGACAGTGTTCTGAATCAAAAATCGTTCTGTGGCGTTTTTTATTTCTTCCCAGTGAAAGCTCACCGGAAAATCGACACAGAAATGTAAGTTCAATCAATCGTGAGTAACTTCTGTGTCAGCCTATTACTTAGATTTACCGACGTAACAGGCCGAACCTTCCCAGCTCGACTTTAGAGTCCTTAGGCTATTGAGGAGATATGTTTAGTGATAACGGAAGTCTGTTGATTATTTATCGTACATACTGCGAACATTAATATTTTTATTTCCTTTTTGTAGTGTATTTCACGCGGCGCAGGACACAAACGCGAAAACTTACAGGAAATGATGCTTTAAATTTATCTTTCCCGATGCCCCGCTTGGCCACTCCCCTCCCCTACAATTGTTGAGTCACGCAATGCACAATAATGTGCTGCTTGCCAACTGCACAGCTCAAGTAAACAGGTGATACCGTGCGTTCCTAAGGCAAGCGCTCATGTCTATACTCCATCCGGTAGATGAGATTCTGCTCATTACTGCATACGCCATGCATTTTACTTGCGAATTTTGAAATGCTAGTATTAATACTCTTCACCGCTGATGTTCTGTTGCGAATTCAGTGCACTACGTGTATTTTCAGACAGCCTGTATATAACATAACTTAAAAGCCCTGCTCATAAGAATAAAACATCAATGGTTGCTAAGTTCAGATAACCGCTAGTCATGAGACAGGAGAATGTGGATTTATATTAGTTTTACAGTGTGTACCGTAGGAGGGATGCCATTGATCTGAATGTTAGTAATATCACGGCCGACTTGATGCAGCGTAGATCTAGTTGGCCGTGGTACTACACTGAAAAAAAAAAACGAAAACGTACAACCTGTTTTCCAGTTATTGACCGCGTCAGGGATGTAATGAATGAAGCATATATAGGGTGTTAGTACGATGAGGTCGCCACTCCCAAAGTGATTTATTAATGACTGATAGATGCTAGGAAATGAGAATGGAGAGTGTTGCTGGAATGAAAGATGACAGGGAAAACCGGAGTACCCGGAGAAAAACCTGCCCCGCCTCCGCTTTGTCCAGCACAAATCTCACATGGAGTGACCGGGATTTGAACCACGGTATCCAGCGGTGAGAGGCCGACGCGCTGCCGTCTGAGCCACGGAGGCTCCTGGTACTACACTATGTATCTTAAACTAGTGCCTTCTATTTGCACACAATATTTATACAAATCTACACCCATGCACCTCTCAAGGTCACTGTTGCTAGGTAAAACATTTTGTGACGTCACTCTTCGCGTCACGTCACGCTACACTAATTTTCGGTTGATCCTCAGCCCTAGGACATATTCCTATCGAAATGAAAATACTCGAAACCGTCAATGTGATGGTTGGGTCTGTCTTGAGCTTCTCAGATGCACCGACATTTGACTTAATGATACACACACTAAATCGTAAATCTGTGTCTGCTACTGTGGTTGTTTACAGTTTTTCCTGAGCATCATGAATCCCACGTACAAATAACTTGAATGATATTATCGAATCTCCGCCACTGCGTTTTGAAGTCGTAAGGTCTTCACTTTTATGTCTCTTTAGCGTCATAATTTTAACCATCAATCCATATACACACTAACTTAGAAAATCAATACCGAGCTCGATAGCTGCAGTCGCTTAAGTGCAGCCAGTATCCAGTATTCGGGAGATAGTGGGTTCGAACCCCACTGTCGGCAGCCCTGAATATGGTTTTCCGTGGTTTCCCATTTTCACACCAGGCAAATGCTGGGGCTGTACCTTAATTAAGGCCATGGACGCTTCCTTCCCGCTCCTATCCCTCTCCTGTCCCATCGTCCCCATAAGACCTATCTCCGTGTGACGTAAAGAAAATTATAAAGTATAAAAGGTAGATCAGCTTTCTTCGCGGACCTCTTTCGTCGTTCCGTGGATCACAGGTTGAGAGTAATTAATGAGAAAATGCACTGGCATGTACGAGATACGTAACATTTTCTTTGTTTTTATGTGTGCCTCCGTAGCGCAACGGTTTGATCCTCGGTATAAAAATGGCGTATGCAGCTCACCTTCATTGGGGGTGTGCCTGAAAAGAACTGCGCTACCTCGGGAAGACGGATTTACTTTTTAATTAATTAATAGCCTAATAGGAGGATGGTATGGGTACGAGCAATCTCTGTAATTGTACTCCACAGTATATCACTTCGTGATTACTAGCATAAAAATGCATCGACATACTCATCTACATTCATAGGATCAGGCACATGCACGCCAGAAGTCCTCAAATCGCGGTCGACTCGTGCGCAGCCTCGAGTTTCTTTCGCTCTCTGTATCTTCTGTACCTCACAGAGGCGGTAAGATTGGTGTACCTGGACGTGCTCCGTCGTTTGCTATCTGTCGCTTATCCCCTCCCCCGTTCCCCAAACCCATTTACACTGCATATACCTAGAATTGTGAATTTTCTCTCTTCACTGAAATTCACTCGCGAATTTCTCCAACTTTCATGGCCGACTGCTGATAATTGCTGAACAGATATTGTGAGCCGGTTTGTTACGATCGTTTGACACCACTGCGAATTATTCTATCACTCCACATTCTCAAGTTACCCTGCCTCAGCTGCCATGCGACCTTCCAATTCGTTGCGCGACTATCGCAAAATATCACCCGTTCCAACTCAAGGTCACGTTGGATACAACGATTTTTCTTCATCAGTTGATCATCATTTATTTGATATAATAATAATAATTTCGTGTGGCTATTTCTAGCCGAGTGCAGCCCTTGTAAGGCACACCCTCCGATGAAGGTGAGTGACATCTGCCATGTAACTGCGTGTTGTTGTGGTGGTGGATAGTGTTATGTGTGATGTGTGAATTGCATAGATGGTGGGGGCAGCAAAAACACCCAGCCCCCGGGCCATTGGAATTACCCAATGAGGGTTAAAATCCCCGACCCGGCCGGGAATCGAACCCGGGACTCTCTGAATCGAAGGCCAGTACGCTGACCATTCAGCCAACGGGTGGGACGTTTATTTGATTAAAATATGTCAAGTAGTTTAGAAATTAGAGCGGCGACAAAGCTGCTTGAAAATACAGTATCGTGTCAAATTTCCCCATGGGAAAATCAAATGGTCCGCCTCTGTGGTGAAATAGTTAGTGTGATTAACTGCCACCCCAGCGGTGCGGGCTCGATTCCCGGCTCTGCCACGAAATTTGAAAAGTTTTTTTTTTTCTTTTGCTAGTTGCTTTACGTCGCACCGACACAGATAGGTCTTATGGCGACGATGGGACAGGAAAGGGCTAGGAGTGGGAAGGAAGCGGCCGTGGCCTTAATTAAGGTACAGCCCTAGCGTTTGCCTGGTGTGAAAATGAGAAACCACAGAAAAACATTTTCAGGGCTGCCGACAGTGGGGTTCGAACCTACTATCTCCCGAATACTGGATGCTGGCCGCACTTAAGCGACTGCAACTATCGAGCTCGGTAATTTGAAAAGTGGTACGAGGGCTGGAACGGGGTCCACTCAGCCTCGGGGGGTCAACTGAATAGAGGGGAGTTCGATTCCCACTTCAGCTATCCTCGAAGTGGTTTTGCGTGGTTTCCCACTTCTGCTCCAGGAAAATACCGGTATGGTACCTAACTTAAGGCTACGACCTTTTGCTTCCCTCTTCCTTGTCTGTCCCTTCCATTCTTCCCATCCCCCGACAAGGCCGTGTTTAACATCAAGTGAGGCCAACTGGGCGAGGTACTGGTCATCCTTCCCAGTTGTATCCCTCTACCCAAAGTCTCACGCTCCAGGACACTACCCCTGAGGAGTTAGAGGTGGGATCCCTCGGCGAGTTCGAGGGAGAAACCAATCCTGGAGGGTAAACAGATTAAGAAAGAAAGAATAAAATCAAATGATCATCAATATTTCTTAGGCCTATGTCTCCAGGTCATGGCCATCCATCGACGGTTGCTAATTTCAGCTGAGCGCCAGCAACAACACATAGGCTGCACGGTTGTTAATTGTCTGGCAGTCCATCCATCCTTTACACCAGGGCCTGTGCGGCTGCTAGATTACACATCCGTCACACATTTTGTTACATACACTATTACTTTACATACATTTTTCGGATGACCCCAGCTTTAAGACGTATTTATATCAAAATGTCAGGCGTATTTCTGGGATGACAATCCAGTATTGGACCGTACTCAAGTCAATAAAGGAAAACAGAAAATCTGATCGTACAACTCCGTTTTCTTCTATGTTATCGGTGCACTGCCAGATAAGAAAAAAGCAATTGGCTGAAGCGAGGCTTAGTTGCTCAGACGATATGAGCCCGAGTAGACGGGTGCTCAAACACTGTACATCATTCTCTTGTCCACACATTTATAAGCGTGAAAATAACTCCCGTGAGGCAAAATTACGGAACCTCGGCGTTCCTCCAAGTAGCAAAAAAAAGAGTTAGTGGGATGTAAAACCAATAATATTATCTTCTACCTTTCGCACTAACACATGCGGATTATGGAAGCCGCAGCCAGAGGAAACTGCTATAATTGGGAACGCAGTGACCCTGGATTTAAGCCGCAGCATTCTCGTGGTACTGACAGAATCTTACCTAGAGTAGGATTCTTGAATGTACCAGTGAATTAAACTCTGATGGATCTCCCACATTCGTCCATTCATATACTTCAGCAGCTGGGGTTTAATAACACGACATTGTGCTCAAAACGTAAGCATCTTACCCACAATGCCACTCATCAGATCTGTTCAGTGTGCAATTTTAGCTGCTTAAACCTTCAGTGTGAATGCCGCCGGGTGATGATTGGGCCTTTCATGGAACTGACAATGCGGAAAGAAACTGGAGCGCTAATTGCGCTTCGCAGTCAATAATTCCTTTCTGTTTGATACGTGAACGAGCTCTAAAATCTCTCTTTATTCTTCGCTAACAGCGGGACAGGTGCTAACTCATTAGCAAATCTGTCCTAAAACTCTGCTATCAGTCGACTACTGTTGGTTCTAGCAACGGACTTAAGCGGAATATTCTACCGCTTAATTTAATAAATTGCCTTACAAATGTTCTTCTATATATGAAACCTGTAAGGTAGAAAAGTCAGTGCGGCTTGATTCGAGAACTGGAAAAAATCCCAAGAAAAGCAGTTCGATTTTTTTTTGGGATGATTTCCGACAAAAGAGCAGCGTTAGAAATATGTTGAAGAGTTTGGGCTAGGAAGACTTATCTCGTATCTCGTCACTCCTCCGAAACTTCCTCCCTCTTCTCAAGTATTATGTGTGTTCCATGAGACCGGTTACTGCCTCTCCGGACGTAATCTCTCGTCCTAAAGCATTGATGCTGCTGTGCCTCGTTATAGCATCCTAGGCAATCTACTCCCACAGCTTAGGCTGACTCGATGGTGTTACAGTTATTCATGAAAGTAGAAATCAATATTGGATTGACAGAATACATATTTAAATTGCTCATTTAGCCTCTTTATATTATTACTGGTGCTACTTGAAATTGCGTATCTACAAATATCTGGATACAGCTTCTTGTTATTAAATATACCTTTCCTGACTAATATGAATTTCAATTGCTAATCCAATTTATCTTCTATGTACTTAATTGCCTGAAGTACGAAATTTTCCCTCTCGCTTATTCTAAATATCTCCTCCAGCCGGTATTTTAATTTGAAAATACCGGATCTTTTTCATATTTCGATTTTAGCTCCTATGCTATGCAACACGCAATTCCTTTTCAATCTTATGTTTCAATAGTTCTTTTGATACGCAATGACAACAGTTTCAGCCATTCCTTCTTCTCAAATGTTTCACGTAATGTAACTTTCTTTCTCCTTTTCGTAACAAAAATAAATTACCATTGAATTGCTTTTTAGAACAATATATGTTCCATCTCAACGTTCTTATACATGCACCTTGCAATTCCATGCATTCTATATTTAAGTTGATTTGAGTTTCGGTGACATTTTTCATATATTTAGTCTGCCTGAAGTTGCCGTGCGCCATTTCGTCTGTCCATTTCTCCTTGGCATTCGCATCTGGACTGTAGCGTAATGGTACATGTCACCTCCCACTTATTTTTAAATATATTGCTTGCGATATATTTATAATGTTTATCTGGTCTTATATTTAATGGACCTTTACGCTACTCGATTTCTTCCTTCTGGCTTCCGTTTGTAATTTTATTCAAATTTAAATGAATAATATTTTTTAGCTTTATCTCTTCATGTGATCTCTTTGTTTAATAAGGTTCACTGCCACTATCCGTCTGGTATTCTATGTCAGAGCACTCTTCTCCTTCGTATTTGCATTTTACATTCGACTGTCTTGTCTGGTATAATCCTTATCAGTTTTATTTCTGAGACTCGCATCGTCGGTAATTTCATCTTCTTCTCAATTTCTGGAAATAATACGTTTGATATGACACTTATACTCGCTCCCGAATCTAAAAAACAGTGAGTTCTCATTTCACTTACTCTCACTATAATTATTGGCAACGTACAGGTATCCAATGAAACGGAGTAGTCGTATTAAAACACTGTCCTCGGAACCTAAAGAAACGACCACCTGAATTTTTTCGGCCATCTAAAGTTTACGATTGACAATTCTTGCATTAACTTTCTCCCTCTATGCTTTCACTTCCTGCCAGTATCTTTTCACCCTTTTTCCTATTTCTCCCTATTCTCACTGTCTCCCTAGATTTCTGGAGACCGCGGAACGTTTTAACGAGTTGTCTAAATCTATGTCTATCCACTATATCATCTTCCGTAACCCCCATCTTAGTGAAGACCAACCACACTTCTCGAAACCATTTCAGACGAAGCCCGGTAGCTGCAGTCGCTTAAGTGTAGCCAGAACCCAGTTTTCGGGAGATAGAGAGTTCGATCCCCACTATCGACAGCCCTGAAGATGATTTTCCGTAGTTTCCCCATTTTCACATCATGTAAATGCTAGAGCTGTACCTTGTTTACGACCACGGATGCTTTCTTCCCACTCCTAGCCCTTTCCTGTCCCATCGTCCCCATAAGAACTATCTGTGTCGCTGTGACGTAAAGCAGCTTGTAAAAAAGTGTTTGAAAATGTGAAATGTGTTTGAAAAATTTTAAAGGATCTTTATTTTTGAGGCAGCCTATACCGCACGTGCGGTTTCCGCTGATGAAAACTTTTGTGTAGCAATAGAAATGTTCGAGAACTTGTAAAAACTTTATCTTAAAAATGTAGTTCTTATTGGTCATAATAAGAACTATTTTAATTGGTTGGATTAACAACTATGGTAATTGGTGAAAATGTATGTCTGAATTGTAGCGAGCTTCCCTGATTAGCTTTCTGCGTGTCCCTCAATTTCCGGCCTTTGGTTTCTTGGTGGGAGCAGGGCTCTTGTCCGCGTCTTTGGTTTTCTACGGCCTAGCAACCGAACGCACTTCGGGTGTCGTCCCGTCAGCGGGCTCCAGCCACCTCAGGGTAAGCGTGTTTTCTCCTCTCGAACTTTAAATTAATATGTAAATTACTTTTTAGATCCGGAGTTTATCTTAGACCTTGGCTTTAACCACCTTTCTTGCAATGCCTTAGCTCTGCAGCTAGACATATCCTTTTGATTTTGGAGGCAATTCCCTTTTCTTTAATTAACATATTTGGTTGTTTACGTATAAAACTAATTTTCCTCTGGAAATGCCTCCCGTAATTCCGTTTCGATTTAATTCACGCGTGTTGGACCTATGCGTCTTTCACTGAAGCGTTTTAGGAAAGGCAGCAACTCAAAAGGCCCCTGCATTAAGTTTTAAATTCTCGTCTTTTAATTTTTCTTGTAAATCAAATTGTAAAGTTGATTCCATTTTCTTCAGTGTAACTTTAAAATATTATCGTCTGTAATTAGAATGCTGCCGGTTACGTTTCATCATGCATTTGTGTGAAGAGATTTGTGTTTTCGGGTTAAATACGCCTTTAAAGAAAAGTAAGGTAGACAAGTTTTTGTAATTGATGTGCGGCAGCACAGATTCTTGTAATGTTAAATTTGTGATTTCTCAGTCATGGATACGAACCTCGTGGTTCGTTTGTTTATACTTTTATTGCCAATGTTACCTTTGTTCCAATTCGCTGTTGTTCTGTTTTCATGTTATGGGTTCTTTTACTTTGTCAGTAAATGTGGATTGAAGGGTAACGGCGTTAACGTTTCTTTCCCTACAACGTCAAGTAATACTCCATCCTCTTAAGGATCCCAGCTTGTTTGCCCACATCCTTCACTAGTCGTCATGTTGGTAATCCTCTTTGTTTTTTCTTGTTTTGTTTTTTATCTAGCAATGTGTGTCTTCGAAACTTGCTATGGTAATACCTGCTGTCCCGCCATTTGGTATATTTCCTGTCATCCTTATTATGATTGACTTAAAAGTGTTCTTTTCATTAATGTTGCCTGTTTTGGGGTGACAATTATTATTATTATTATTATTATTATTATTATTATTATTATTATTATTATTATTATTATTATTATTACAGTAAACTGTTCATGAAAAGTCTATTATCTTTAAAGTTAATTAAAAAATCATACTTTTTCATGTAATTAACCTACTTTTTATCGTCCTTCAAAAAGGGGTGCTCCGTTTGTGTACTTCATGCCGTAATGGTTTAAGTTGGAAAATTTTTCATTCTATCTAATGCTATTTTAAAAGACGAGTCTTTAGGAAGCCACTCATTTGTTATTCAGCTTCCGGAAGAGCGGTGGTGCGTCTCTTCCTTCATGTCCTTAACATTTTTATGGCCTCGTTTGTTAAAAGTTTGGTACAGTAACAAAGAGGATCGTCAGAGCGGCACGTACCAGCAGAGTCGCCATAAGCACTTAGAGGGAAACCACTCGTATCGATTTTGCTATCAGATGTCAGCAGTGTGGATGCATTCTGAAAGTTTGGAGATAACGCAGCTTCTGCTTTAATCACAAAACTCACCCGTCCACTGTGGGGTTTAAGCCGTGTTTCTCGCTAGAGCAGTAGTTCTCGGCGGGAGTGCAGTGAGATTTTCCTCGACACTTCCAAGCCTGTCTCATATTGCTTGTAAAATAATTCAAATAATTCCACTGAATATTTATCTTCAAAAAGACACAACAGAACAAATATATTTGTCTACAAAAACTAAACGATTGAGGCATTTCCTAAACAGTTTTGCATTTGAAAAGTAAAATTTTTCTGGACATTGTGAAGTAAAATTATTTTACCACATACTTCATAGACTGTAATACATCAGTGTCTTCACAACTCGGTCTTAAAGATCTCAGTTCACAGAGCTCGGTAGCTGCAATCGCTTAAGTGCGGCCAGAATAAAATATTCGGGAGATAGTGGGTTTGAACCCCACTGTCGGCAGCCCTGAAGATGATTTTCCGTGGTTTCCCATTTTCACACCAGGAAAATGCTGGGGCTGTACCTTAATTAAGGCCACGGCCACTTCCTTCCCATTCCTAGGTCTTTCTTGGCTCATCGTCGCCATAAGACATATCTGTGTCGGTGCAACGTAAAGCCAATAGGAAAAAAAATCTCAGTTGAAACATAAAGCCTCCCTTTCGAGCCTTCTAGGCTAACGTAAGTAACTATTCTCTTCCTGTGGACAGTTCATGGTCGACTATAAACCATAGCCTTCTCTATGAACTTAAACAGACACGCAATTACGAAGCATTATACCAAAGAGTATATATTAACAGCGGGAGTGGTGCTGGTGATTTTTTAAGAGAAAATACCTTTATCTATCAACAACAATTGCGCACTGGTAAACAAAGATAGATTAAAAATTCTTATACAGTATGTTATACGCATTTAGTTCTTTTTAAAACGCATTTTCATAGAATTGATGATGATGCTTGTTGTTTAAAGGGGCCTAACATATAGGACATCGGACCCTAATGGCATGGAATGAGACGAAATGTAAGGACAATTAGAAATCCATAATCCTCCACTGACCAGAATTCAAAACGCGAGTACGAAGAATCAGTGGGTGGATATGAAGTTAAAGCAATCGGTGGAGCCGACCCGCAATGCCCAACATTCCCAGAAATTAGTGTTAAACAATAGTATTACTGACCAAGAGATTGATTCTAAAGCTCAATACTGAATCGATGATGCTTGTAGTCTAAACGGGTCCAAAATCCAGGTCATCGGCCCTTCATAATGGTACTTATTGCTAGGAAAGTAGAATCATGGTATTTGTCATGTTGCGGTACTAATCAAAAGTAGCGTAGATTCGCGGTATTTCACACATTATGGTACTACTCACAGGTAATGAATGTAATGCGCACATGTAACACAGACCTATGGTGCTTCGCACATTGTGTCGCTATTTACAAGCAACGCAAACCTGTACAGGCAACACAAACCCATGGTGTTCTTCACATAAGTGGACTAACCACAGGGACTCGCACTATCCCGTGGTGTTCCTCACAGAGTGGTACTAATCATAGGCAAGGTAGAACCATGGTTTACGAATCACAGGTACTGTAAAATGCATCCTGAGCACACACTGTCACTACTAATCGCAAACCTACTGTACACCCAACATAGTGGTACTTCGCGTAAGTAAAAGCGACCCCTGCGTGATGGTACTAATTACAAGCAGTATCATGGTTCTAATTTGATCATCCCTTGGTCGCCTCTTTTAGTCGCCTCGTGCAACAGGCAGGGGATAGCGTGGGTGTATTCTTCGTCTGCGTCCCCACCCACAGGGGTTGTGTGTTTGGTCCGCCAGAGGTATTTTATTTCCCTCAAGTCCGCCGGCAAGCCGGTGAGGACTCCCCCCCCCCCCCCCACATATCCGCCACCTGCGACACGCCAAGTGGGAGTATCACCTCTCTTCCTGCTACGCCAGCGTACTAGGTTCGTAGTTTCCATAGAATTAATATTATTGTTAGTGCAATGGATAATTTTTGTCATAAATATGTCTTTAACGTGTGACGGATGTGAAACACCCCAACAGCCGTGCGGACTGTGTTGTAAGGTATAGATGGATGGCCAGACAATGTTACCTAGCAACTGAGCAGGCTATATTGACTTATGGCTGGCGGCCATCTGAAATTAGCGGCCGTTCTTGGATGGCGATGACCTAGAGACATACTTATGATTAAAGCCAGGATTTTTATGCAGTAACAGGGTAGACTGCAAACTAATTTGGTTAGCAGGAAGTGTCGGCCACCTGTTCTTCCATAGTGTAGCAAGAGTAACATAAATTATAGGGGTTCTGATGGGCCGTACCCCTAATGTTTACGCAAACCCACACCACAGTCGTTGTGAAGGTAGACTATACTTGCTACTTGCTTCAGTAAATTTGCATTCTAACCTATTAATGCATAGAAATCCGGGCTCTACTTATGATCATTTGATTTTCGCAAAGAGAAAATAGGTTTCTTTTTTGTTTTGTTTATTCTTTGTTTATTTTTTATTTATTGTTTTTTGTATTTGTCTTTTTCTAGTGGTTTGACGTCGCATTAACACACTGAAGGTTTTGGGTAACCCAAGAATTGCGAAGAGCTAGTACTGGGAAGGTAGCGGCCGTGGTCTTATGGTACAGTCACAGCATTTTCCTGGTGTGAAAATGTGAAATCACGAAAAAACATTTTCAGGACGGTCGATGGTGGGATTCGAACCCACCAAAACCCGAATGCAAATATACATCTACGCGACCTAAACACACGGCCAACTCAAATTAATAGATACAATTACATACTGAGCGAGCTGGCTACCTGGTCAACACGTAGCTGTCAGCTTGCATTCGGAAAATGGTGGAATGGAATCCCCCTCTCAGCAGTATTGAAGGTGAATTTTCTTGGTCTCCCATTTTCACACCAGGCATGATTTATTAATCATGCTCCAAAATATATTGTTAAATTAGAACAATTACCATAGAATGGACAAAAACTGTCTGTACATTTAACTATGGCCTAGGTCACTTCCTTCTCCGTCCTAGCATTTTCCCATCTCCACCACAAGACCTGTGTGTCGGTGCAGAAAACGAAAGTAAGAAATAATATGTAAGAAACTTTCGGGGCGTGATTTTTCATATTTGTAATAAGCTCGTGCAAAATACCAAAGTTTGCGTTTGCTTTTACTTGATAAAATATTTATTGGATGATTAATTGGATGTTAATTTGATTATATTAATCAGATATTTGAGCTTGCCGTCCCTTACACAAAACTCAATTCGTAGTAGAATGACAGAGTCGGGGGAGAAGGGGGGCAGGGTCCCGGGAGTGGGATGAGGAACGAGCCAGTGCGGTTGAGAAAGGTGTGGAGGTGTTGGATCTCGTTAGGTGTGCGGCCATGAAGGTTGTGATCTGCTAGAATGTACGGCAAGTAGTTTGAAGGTAGGTCATGAATTCTATGGGTAGGAAAGTTACGTTACGGGAGTAAATGGTGGCGAGGTGCAGTTTTCAGAAATGAAAGTACATGGTGGTAATGATGGATTCAGCGTAGGAGTGTGGAGTGGGGATGTGGATTCGCGAAGGGAGTGTTGGGCGCACGGCAATAGCTGCAGCCCCGACGACCGATGTCCACTGGGTGATCGGCTCAATGGAGGGTATAACCGGGTATGTAGTTGGATTGGTGGGGATGGAGTATGGTATCGTTTAGGATAACGGAGTGGTCTGGGTATTGCTGGTTGGGTCAACTATCCATAATTAAACAAAGTTTTCTAGGCGGTGGAATTTGAAATTTGTGTTGAAGCTGGAGTGAGTTGTCTCGACGTGGAGATTTAAGGCTTGGTTTACAGCTACCTGGAGGTGGGTGAGGACCAGTTGACGATAATAAGGGAAACTATTAGGAGGGATAAGGTGAAGAACCTGACGATATCCTCTACTGAGGGTGGGGAGAAGATGGTGTTGGCAAGAGTTGTTGGAAGTTCAACGGTTTTTAATGGGGCAACCAGATTAGGGCGGTTTTCGGGAGGGTGAGGACAGGCTTTTCAGAGACAGGAATGTGTGGGGTGGGCCTGGCCACACGTTTTGCAATGGGGTGGGGACTGAGTATTTGGGCACTTGTTGATCCGGTGGGATTTTGATCAGTGTCCACAAACCGGCTGTAGATCCCTGCACTCAGCGGTATTGTGCTCATTGTAACAGACACACCGCTCGCAGCTTATGGGCTTTGGTGGAAGGGCCTTTGAAGGTTCTGCTCTGTAGTACTGTTTAAATAGCGACTCTCCAGCCAATACCAGGTGATCAACGTCGGCGATGGTGGATAAGAGTATTCTGACCATGAAGACCGGCCCGGAAATATTGCGAATGCGTTTTCCACTGAGTTGCATTCAGCATTAAGCTCTTGCAGTAAAACATCGTCCGACATGTCCGGGCCGACCCCACTTATCACACCGATGAACAGGCTATACCGTGGAGGCGGGGGCTGGTGGAACGGGCATGTGGCGGATCGGCGTTGAAGATGAAGGTGTGAGGTGTAACTCCGGACTCCAGTGAGGTGAAAAGGGCTGGTGGTTGGAAATGGTAATGCTGGTGATGCGGTGGAGGTGGTTGTTGTGGTCGTGGTGGTGTTTGTGGCGTTCTCATGGCAGGTTGAGAGAGGTGCTAGAAACAGTTTATGATCCCAACTGGGTGGCTGCGATGGTGTAAATCAACCTGTGAGCGGCTTCCTCACCATTAACCTTTATGATGAAGCCATTAGATGTAGGGCGAATGTCTGCGATGTCTTCTCGTTTCATGTAAAAGCGATGAAGAGTTATGAATATACGTTCAGAGGGACTGAGGAGCAGGAAGGTGTGAGTGCCTTGAGGGCGGGGTAGAATAGTTTTAACGGAGGTAACTGGTCTGGTGGCTTTTGAGAGAGGTGTGAATTCCCCCAGGGGGGAAGGGGTGTTTGGGGTTATTTCCACGGTATCCGGTGCGTGGTGCTGTGCTGGTGTTGAGGTGGTCTCAGATTTCTTCTTCTGGGTGGTTCCTACGAGATTCTGCGATCATGGGCACTTTGGTGCTACTCCCCTGCTGTAGTCCCGCTGAGGTGCTGCCAGAACGGGATATAACTGATCGGCGTTGAAGATGAAGGTGTGAGGTCTAACTCCGGGCTCATAACTCCACTGAGGTGAAAAGGCCTGCTGGATGGAAATCGTAATGTTGGTGATGCGGTGGAGGTGGTTGTTGTGGTCGTGGTGGTGTTTGTGGTTGTCACTTCGTAATATGGCAGGAGAAGATTTGGCCAGGAGAACTGAGACTGCGGGATATTAAACCCCTATAAGAATAGGAGGGTGACCCCACGCTGGGGTTAATATGCCTGGCGTTGCTCTGGGGATAAAACTCCGCTTCGTGGATATATAGGGCTGAAGCTCCTGGTGATGAGGTGGGAGAACCCGGTTACCCGAGAGTCACTCAAAAGAGTCCAACGAAGTGCAGAAGAGGTGGGGATAAAACCCTGAGAGTGGCGCTGCATCCTGAGGTGAACGCTCTTCGCCAGTTTCTCAGTCCACATAGTGGTCCAATTTTAAGCAGCGATCAGCTGATGCAGGCGCATTCGATATAGGAACTGACTCTGGACGAGCATTGCTCACGAATGATATGATCATGACAGTCGTGGCTATCTCGTCGAAGTTGTTGCAGCGCCTTGAACACTATGCTTCGATAACGCTTCTCTAAAAGCTCACTTATAACTGGTATTTGAAAATTGAAATGCTAAATTCTCAAAAATTAATGCTCATTCCAGAGAACTTTATGACAGGTATTGATTTTTAGATACACCTCACGAAATGTCGATAAAATCGGTGTCCGCCACACTGTATATTCCGCTAGTCAGTAGACCAAGTCTTGAATTGAGAGGTCCGTCGTGTTTGCCTTTAGCATTTGGCTGGAAGGAGAATATCAGTTTGAGAGCTCAGTGAAATAGAGTACAGACTATGTAACAAGGAAGAGATGGAGAGTGGTGGATGTGTGTGTGTGTAGCCCGGAGGGATGAAATGGACGTTACTAAATAAGACGACCAAGGAGAAATATTTCTGCAACGAGCTGTATTGTGCAATGCTGTTCCCTCTGAAACTTAAAAGATAACAGGAAGAATCTTCAGCGTAAACTTGACGTTACAGAAACTGAAAGGAACTTATGAATTAATTTTTAAGAAATGCATGTATTTACTTAGGAATGAATTGGGTGAAAAAGAGACAGTCCCACAAATTTTACACATACATTCGCGATATGAACATTTCCTCAACTCCAAATGTTGACCTTAAGACTAACGTTCAGAGGAAAAAATTTCACGGATATTAGCAAGCAGAAAATAAATGTCACAATTGTCATCCTGGAAGGAATCACCAAAGAACGGGTGTCGATTTTCAAGTACCTAGGATTATATCTGGGATCTGTATGTAGAAACAAAACTTAGAATCGGAAATTCAAGAGGTGTGTTTCTGAAGTTAAAATATCCTGTGAATAACCGTGATTTCCATATCGGAACATGTTGGCATGTCGAGGAATCTTGTCAGCCATGACCACTGATCTGCATTTAAGGCTGTCACCCAGGTGATAGATTACCCATGAATTGTTTACCTAGTCTTGTTAAATGACATCGAAGAAGTTTGAAATCTATCGAACATTTTCCCTGCTATATTATTCAATTCCTCTTCTTATAAACGAATACTTGTCCAAATTTGTCCTCTTAAATTACCTACTGGGAGAGTTGGCCGTGCGGTTAGGAGCGCGCAGCTGTGAACTTGCATCCGGGAGATAGTGGAATCGAACCCCGCTGTCTGCAGCCTAGAAGATGGTCTTCCGTGGTTTCCCATTTTCACACCAGGCAAATGCTGGGGCTGTACCTTAATTAAGGCCACGACCGCTTTCTTTCTTCGGTGCAAGGTAAAGCAACTAGAAAGAAAAAATAATTATATTACCTACCTTTAAAAGTTCGATCTAAGCTTATTCCTCAACTAATGTCATGCCACGCCATCTCTCCAATGACAGCTTGGAACACACCGCTTAGTCGAAAAGCTCGTCTCCTTATTCCCATCCCAAAACTTGACAAATTTGTAACATTACTGTTTTGTCTGAAATCACCGAGAACAAACCGTGCTGTTTGCCTTTGGTTCTTTTCCAGTTCGTGAATCAAGTAATCATGGTGAGGGTCCCATGAATTGGTCTTATCAGGATGTGTTACTGGTGCTGCTACAGGATGGACAACACAGGCATCGTCGGTGATTAAATAATTAAATAAATGAATGAATAGAATGCTCCTCTCCCAGTTAGGAATGGTCATAATACATGCTGTTAGTGTTTTTCAATACATAATATTGAAGATCATCAACTAAGAAAAATGTTACAAAATTATTTAAATGTACTTGCTAGTACACAGTATTTTCCATAAATGGAACTTGGGTGCATCTTTAATTAATTATTACATAAACTTAGCATTTGAGATACTACTTAGACTAATTACGTCTACAATACCGCTTTCTTACATGCATCGTCCATTTCCATCCTCTTTACGTTTCTTTTCCCACTTTCCTCTTACAATATTTTCCGGTTCCATGGCTAAATAATTATAGTGCTGGCCTTTGGTCACAGGGCTCCCGGGTTCGATTCCCGGCAGGATTGGCAATTTTAACCATAATTGGTTAATTCCGCTGGCACGGGAGCTGGGTGTATATGTCGTCTTCATCATTATTTCATCCTTATCACTATACGCAGGTCGCCTACGGGGTTGTCAATTCATAAGACCTGCACCTGGCAAGCCGAACATGTCCTCGGACACTCCGAGCACTAAAAGCCATACGCCACTTATTTATAATATTACATAGTTTTGCTGTTCTCCTTGCTGTCTTCCATTCTATGTTTAGTAAGAAAAGTGTACAGTTCAGGTTCATTTTCGATCTTAAGTATCTCCTCACCTATATATTTCTTGTTTCTTTATAGTATTTTGGTGGACGTGCCACTTGCATTTATTTATCGCATAAAACGCACCTATTTCCTCCATTTTTTGTCTTATAGCGTCATTCTTACACACACTCATCAGCCGCCAAATTGTCTCTCTCATTTCCCTTCGTGCTAACATTTCAGTTATTACTGCCATATATTTTCTTACTTTATAAAATTCTATAAGTGTTCTCTTGCTCTTACATTCGTCATTATAGCTGGCCTTCTAATGTCTTTCATTCTGCGTACTACCTTGTTCCACAGTTCCATATCATACCTAGACAAATTTATTTCCCATTGGTACTGCATCTGTGAGCTGCCTGGCCGAGGCGGTAAAGGCGTGCTCGGTTTATCCGGAAGGACGTGGGTTCGATTCCCTGTCGGCAAGTCGTAAAATTTAAGAAAAGAGATTTCCAATTCTGGAGGTGGACATGGCCATGAGGTTCACACAGCCAACACCAAAAATGAGTACCAGGTTAATTCCTGGGGGCAAAGGTGGCCGGGCGTAGAGCTAACCACTCTACCCCAACAAGTGCAGAGGTTACGGATGGTGGAGCCTTTACCTTCCACCCCTCCAGGGGCCTTCATGGCCTCTACGGGGATGACTTTGCTTCTGCTTTTTACTGCACCTCTATGTCATCTAGTAACCTTCATGTTGATGTTTCATTTGGTGCTGATATGCTATCTCCTCCTACCACCATTATTAGCCTCAACCAATATTAAATTATTTCTTGCGGTTAGGAGCGCGCAGCTGTGAGCTCGCATCCGGGAGATAGTGGGTTCGAATCCCACATTCGACAGCCCTGAAGATGGTTTTCCGTGGTTTCCCATTTTCACACCAGGCAAAAGCTGGGGCTGTACCTTAATTAAGGCAACGGCCGCTTCCTTTCCATTCCTAGGCCTTTCCCGTCCCATCGTCGCCATAAGACCTATCTGTGTCGGTGCGACGTAAAGCAAAATGTATTTCTTTAAGAATATGTGTCTGTATGCTCATCACTTCACGCGCATGTCTACCTCCACTTTGCTTGTGCCAGGCTCTTCACTGTCATCTATCCTATCCGATCTCCCTTGGTCAACTCTTGTTCTTTTCCTACCCCGACGGTATTAGAGCATTCGAGGCCTCAGGGAGTTCCATTTTTACGCTCTTCGTGGCCTTTTTATTTATTTCGCCGATACCTTCATTTTTCGAATTGTCGATTATCTCTCTGATTAGTGTTATATACAGGATGGTTCCCTAGTTATAATTCCTCTTAAAACAGTAATCACAACCACCGCCACTCTCACTCTACTGTCAGTAGAACAGCTTCGCAATCCCATTGTTATTTTGGCAAATTTACTTACAAGTACATCTTATGTTACAGTTCCATTATTTACTCCCCAAATTTCTGCTCCATAGAATAATTTCGTTTTAACTTCCTTTCTTAATCCTTTTACTCACCAAGGCTGGTTTTTTCCCTCGGAATCAGCGAGCGATAACACCTCCATAGTCTCAAGGGCAGTGTCACAGAGCATGAGACTTTGTGTCCTTAGTATAACTGGGGAGGAGGGCCAGTACTTACCCAGGCGACCTCGCCTTTTATGCTGAACAGGGGCATTGTGGAGGTATGAGAAGATGGGGATAAACAAGGAAGAGGGAAGAAAGCGGCCGTGGTCATAAGTTGGGTAAAATCCCGGCTATTGCCTGAAGGAGAAGTGGGAAACCACAGAAAAAGAATTCGAGGATGGCCGAGGTGAGAATCGAACCCCCTCCACATATATCTGCTGCCATTGTCATTGCTGACAATGTGACCAGCACCACTGTCGCGCGTAGGCAAGTGCGCGAGATTTCTGGCGATACGAATGATACACTTCCGTGCATCATTGACCTTATTATAGAGGTGAACGATTTCACGGTCAATATCATTCCTATCGTTTATTTGAAATGTGTTTAAATTTTTATTTATATGCCAGGAGAATCTACTGTAATCTCACTTTAAGTTCTCCAAAGAAAAAGATGGCTCTTGAAAACGAACCAAGGAAAGATTAAAAATGATCGGTTTATGATCAGAATCAAATACATTATGAACAGTGAAATCAATTGGTCTCAACCCCTCCCCACCCCCCAGAAAAACGATGGCGTGTTTCTTTATGTTTGAAGGAGATTCCAAATACCAATGTTCACGTCTATTACCTTCAGTTTTGAGATATAAGTATCCCCCATAAAACGACTTCACTTTTTTCTCTTCCTTTCACACTCTTCCCCCTTAAGTGAATTTTCCGAAATAATACTTTTCTTTATTAGTAAAGCATTTTCTAAATACCAATTATCATCACTGTAACATCTTCAGTTTTTGAGATATGTGTCCTCATAAAAGAGATTCAACTCCTTTTCACCTTCGACCCCCAAGATGATTTCCCCCAAAACGCTTTTTTCTTTGTTTTTAAAGGAGATCGTAATACCAATCTTCACAACAACTTTAGTTTTTATTAGATATAAGTATCCTCATAGAAATAATTCAATTAATTTTACAATCCTTCCATCCCCCCCGTTGGATATTCCAAAATCAAAGGAATACGTGTTTCTTTACTTTTAAAGCTGATTCCAAATACCAATTTTCACGTCCGCATGATATTTCGTTTTTGAGATAGTATCTTTAGACAAATAATTCAACTAATTTTTCAAATTCCCCCTGATGGGATTTCCAGAAAAGAAGATTCGCATTTATTTATTTTTAAAGGAGATTTCAAATACCAAATTTCATGTCTGTAACATCATCAGTTTTAGAGATATCAGTATCCTAATTAAAATAATTCTGTTACAGTGTTTTTGTGGTAGTTATGCATGAAAGAAGGTGCTGGGTGGTGAATAGGTCTCAAGCTACTAAAGTGAAATTAATTTTAAAATTTAACAAGGTTATATTTTCTTTTCAAAATTAGGTAACAACAAATAGAACAGGGACTTAGTAGCCGAAACCCGATTGAAAAATACATTTACATAGGTACCCCATTTGGGGCTTCAAAAGTCAGAAACATAATTCTTGAGCAATGAGCCCAACCTTACAATGAACACCATACAACAAAGGGGCCGAAAACCCCCAAACATGCCAGAAACATTTGCTTCCAATTACACCCAAAAGCCTCCTTGAGGCAGAAACACAATTTTCAAGAAAGGGCAACTTCCCCCTAAAATACAAGCCTATCATAGGCCACTCCGAACTCCACCTTTAAGCTGTCCTCAAAGGACATATACACAGGGGTAAAATACCCAACCTACTGAGGTCTGTTAAATGACAAGGAGGTTAATGCATGACCTCTAAAATACAATTTGAGAGGAGGCGAACTTGCACTCCTAATACACTTTGCTTAAGACCTACTTGGCCCTAGGCCGTTAATACAAGGGCTAATCCCATACTAAAGAGGTGACTTAAGAAGAGAACAATTCGTTTTACGTTAACGAAGAATAGATTGAGAAAACTAAGTTCACCTCACAACAATATGAGTGGGAGCTCGAGAGGGTTAGCACTCTCTATCCCAGTATGAAGCTTTAAAAGAGTAGTTACATTTTAGGAAAAGGTTACATGGTTGAACGCTTAGAACCCGCCCCGAAAGTTAAACTGCTGAGCTAGCAAAGAAAGAAGTTATAAATCGGCCATTACCTTGTTGTTGACCGCTGCCGAAGAAAGGCGCTTCCCGCCCCCTGCTATGTACTTAACACACTGAAAGATGGAACAGAAGTGGCGCAGAGACCCAAAAATCAGCAGTTTATATCCTCTCGTGGAAGGTTCTAGGCGTTAGGGGAATGAAAACACCCGCCCACAATTATTTTATTGGCTAGGTTACAGAAACATATCCAAGTTGGGGGGAAATACATCGGATTGGTCGGAAATTACTAAAAGAAATTCGGGATTGGATAAATCTAAAACAAGGGGAAAAAGAGGGGTATACAGCCAACTTAAACACTAACAGAAAGAAATTTAACAAGAAACAAACATTTGAAATAAAAATTTCTCCAACAAAATAGTTCTTTGACTCCGCACTAGGGTGCACTATTGTTGATCTTCAGTAGTGTCCTCTAGGAGAGAAAGTTTACACTTCTTACTTCAGGCGAAACAAAAACACATCAAAAATGACACAGTTCAAAAACTCAAAATTTTCCACGTGGTGACATCTTCTGAGAAGGTAAAGAATTAACAGCGTAGATAAAGTTCAGCCCTCCTCCAGCAGAGGAGTTTCAACAGGCGCACATTTTAAATTAGCGGCGTGGAGGTGTACCGCCCGGTACAAATTCAACCCCATTTTTTGTCATTTTTACCCCCCACACAAGTGGCTTTTCCGAAAACAAATAATACATGTTCCTTAATTTTTAACAGAGATAAAAAAACATTTTTCTCTTATGTGACCTGTTATGTTTTTGAGATATAGTGTAGACATGCCTATTTTAAAATTTCACTCCCTCCTTAGTTCCCCTTAGGTGCAGTTTCCGAAAACAAACCACCTATGTTCTTAACTTTTATGGCAGATTTCAAATACCAATTTTTACGTCTGTAACATTTAACGTTTCTGTGATATGCTGTTTCTAAAATCCACCCCATCTGTCACTCCTGTTTAGGCCTCCCCCCCCCATTAATTGGATCCTCCACAAACAATAAAATATGACTTCCTTTCTTTTTAAAGGAGACTTCAAATACCAATTTTCAGGTCTGTAATATTTTTCCGTTTCTGAGATATAAATATCCTCAGTAAAGGAATTCAATCCCTTTATTACTCTTTTTCACCCCTCCTAGTGGGATTTTCCGAAAACAAAAAATACGTGTTTATTTTTAAAGGAGATTCTAAACACTAATTTTTACATCTGTAAATTTTTAAAATTTTGAGATACAGATGCACTCATTTTAAAAATAACCCTCCCTTTTCACCCCCACAGCAACGGAATATCCAAAAATTCTCCCTTACCGAGCACCTACATTGTAATATAAATGTATTCTCAAAATTTTATTTATGTCCAGTAGTTTTGGCTCGGCAATGATGAATCAGTCAATCAGGACATGTTCTTTTATATAGAGAGATACCGATAAATATCATATATATATATATACTTATTGATACCTACGGCTTCGCTCGCGTGAATTTCGTAATTTGATCAAAGTAGTTGTTCCTCCGTACTGCACTAAGAGTTTCTGAAAATCCCTAAAGTATAAAAACTCACCGAAAATAGAGTTTCTTTTACCCCATAACCTCTTTGTAAACCATGTTTGTGGGGCTAAGATGACCAAGCAACTGGCAGAGCTACAGTAACTCTGAAACATGCGACATAGAACTGTACATGTGAGAAACAGTCCTCAGTCAAGTGGAAGAAAAATACGTTTCTATTTTTAAAGGAGGTTCCAAATACCTATTTCCACGTCTGTAATATCTTCAGTTTTAAAGATAAATGTATCCTCATAAAGGATATTCCGAAAAAAAATATACGAGCTTCTTTACTTTAAAAGCAGATTCCAAATACCAATTTTTACACCTGTAACATGTTAAGTTTTTGAGGTATACTCAGTTTAAAAATTCACATTTTTTATCTTCTTTGAATCCCACTTAAGTGGATTTTCCAAAAGCAAAAATGTCTTGTTTCTTTATTTCCAAAGGAGATTCCAAATACCCATTTTTACGTCTGTAACACGTTAGGTTTCTGATATATACTCTTTTTTTAAACTCGCCCCTTTTCTCACTTTTTACCTCCCCTTATGTGAATTTTACGAAAACAAAAAATACGTCTTTATTTATTTTTAAGGAGATACCATGTACCAATTCTGATGTCTGTAATATCTTCAGTTTTTGAGATATAGTTATCCTCATAGAAAACATTCAACCCACTTTTCACTTGTTTTTACACTCCTTGAGTTGATTTTCCGGAAACAAAATATACATATTCTTTTATTTTTCAAAGATATTCCTAATACCAATTTTCACCTCTTTAAACGGTAAAGATTTTGAGATATGGATATATTTATTTTAAGAATTCATCCCCCTTTTCACCCCTTTAGCGGAGGTTTATCCAAAAATCCTTTCTTAGTGAGCACCTACACTGTAATATAAATGCATCCCCAAAATTTCATTCTTTTAATGTCCAGTAATTTTGGCTCGGCAATGATGAGTCAGTCAGTCAGTCAGTCAGTCAGTCAGTCAGTCAGTCAGTCAGTCAGGACATGTTATTTTATATATATAGATATATAGATACATAGATAGATAGAGCGTTTGCGTGACTGTGCTTCATTCAAACGCCACACGTCTTTGAAATAGAAGACAGTGGACCAGTTTTTTGTTAAGAAATGCTGTGATTTTATGTAATTACTATCAGAAGTACCCATCCTTCGTACGGGTTATTAGAAACTGACTTTAGTTACTCATACTATCGGTGTGAGCGACTTCATTAGATATTTATATCACTGGTGTATTTACTTAAGTACGTAGAAATTATTTGTCATTTTAGGAATTATAGTGTATCTTCTTCTTCTTTTCTTCATGGAGGCCTCTAAATATTAGTTCGTAATTAGCGTCGACCTCTAAGATCTTATGCTACCATATTTTTCCTTCATTCCCACCTAGGTATACCTGCTCCCTTCACAAAGCTGCAGGTTTGGTATAAGTATTCTTCCTCTAGATAGGACCACAAATATAAATATTATTGAATGTATTTGTTTGATCCGACATTTCGTAACTATTACAAATGATCAAGGAAATACGCGATGCATAAATGAAACTACTATAATTATCGAGAATTATAATTCTCAGGGCTTGTCACTCATGTCGCACATCATATAATGAATCTGAGTATAAATGTTGAGAAATTTTTTCAAGTCATGGGCGCACCATCTTGACAATTGTGTTTTCATGGTTACAATGATCGTAAAAGTGGACCAAAATATCGGCACTAATAACATCAGTGATCCTACTACTCCATGATTTGATAGAAAATACTTTAAACTATAGGTAACAGACTCCGCAAAATGCTGAAACCTAAGCCAGTACGTAAAAACGGAGGCCCGTCGGCAACCGCTGGTCGCTGTACTACGGAGATCTCCGGGGCTATTATTTTTATACTTCACTCCCTTTCCAATCCCGCCCAAAGGAGTGCTGTGAGCGTCTTACACAACAATTTATTTTTTCCATATAGTAAGTCATATGTGTATCAGTTTTGGTTGGCAGCTATGCCCAAACGTACATGCATAATCTAGCTGCTGTAGAATCCTGGAGCTGACGTTGCCATGGTCACGGCTTTTGGTTTCTTTATTCGATTCCTAGAGCAGGGGTAGTGTGGTTCCAATATCTCCGTAACGGTTGGTTTTAGGGTCTTAAAACATGGTTTTCGGGCCCGAAGGGTTTACAGAGTTTTGTTCTTTGCATCAAGAGGCTTAAAAGGAGCTTTGTTTCGTCTTTGTACGACAAATTCGATTTCGCCTACATTATTCTATTATTTTAATAGTTTTATATCTCCTCATCGCCCCCCTCGAATTGTTTTGAAAATAAAATACAGCCCATGATACTCAATGGCAACGTAGCTTTCTATAGGTGAAGTAATTTTTAAAATTGGTTCAGTAGTTTTTTAGTCTATCCGTTACAACAAATATACAAAATTTCCTCTTTGTAATATTATTATAGAAGTATAGATAACATCCCTACACATACGGTTGCCGTCAGGAGGGGCATCCATCCGTAAAACAGGGTCAAATCCACATGTGCGATACGGTTCGCACCCGCAACCCCACAGGTGTGGGTAAAGCGATAGAAGAAGAAGATACTGATTTTAAACATTCACCCTCTTTTTATTCTTTTCAGCCCTTTAAGTGGATTTTCGAAAAACAGCGTGTTCATTTTTAAAGGAGATTCCAAGTACCAATTTTAAAGTCTGTAACATCTTCATTTTTTGACATATGTGCATCCTCATATAAATCATTCAACTCCTTCCTCACTTCTTTTCACCCTCACCCCCCCCCCCCCCGCCTCAAGTGGACTTTCTGAAAACTAATATCTGTCTTCTTTTTTTTAAAGGCGATTCCAAATATCAATTTTTATGTCCGTAACATGTTAGGTTTTTGTGATTTATTGTAGATAATTTCGCTGCCGTAGAATCTGACTTTTCCATGGTTATGGCAGTTCATTACTTTATCCGATTCTTAGAGCAGGGGTAGTGTGGTGCCAATATCTCCATAACGGTTGGTTTTAGAGCCTTAAAATATGGTTTTCGGGCCCGTAGGGCTTACCCGACAAATTCAATATGTTGTCTATATTAGCCCATTATTTTTATATCTCCCCCCCTCCCCCGTCCCCCCCACATCGAATTATTTCGAAAATTAAATACAGCCCATGTTACTCACTGACAATGTTGCTTTCTATACGTGAAGTATTTTTTAAAATCGGTTCAGTAGTTTTTGAGCCTATTCGTTACACACAAACAAATTTTTCCTCTTTATAATATCTATATATATAAAAGCAAGTCGGGCTGGAGCGATGTATATATAAATATTTAAAAATGAAAAAAGACGTGAATTAATGAGGCACTTCCAGAAATCTCAGAAATTTGAAACTTGGTACGAGGGAAACTGATGACCCCAGGATCCCTAGAAAAATCGGAAATTCTCAAAATTCCCTGAAGGGGGCACGCTGGGGGGGCTCAAATTTTGGGCTCAGTATAAGAACACAGTCGTATAGTATATCCAAAACGATAACCTATAGGTTTCGTGGGCTTAAAAATTTTCGGGAATTTCCTCATTTTTATCCCCCATCCCCCCAAATCAAAATGGCGGCACAACCTGCGAGACGAGGTAGACAATTGAAATTTGGTGAAATTATAGCTTTTGGTCCCTAACCGACGAGAAAATTCCAAGATGTTCAAATTTTTCACTATTTACCCCCAAAGATATCGAAATATGGAGGCAATTTTAATGACTGTGCAGACATTCCTTTTGAGCTATTTTTTGGCTAAACGGTAAATCGTATCACAAAACGGATGGCATAATGTCCCTTAAATTCGGAGTGATCTACAACTTTGGTCCTGTGACATTTTGTCGTATCTCTCTCCCTTATACGTTAAATTTGGCCCTATATCTGGATTGTTCGTAAATTTGGTGATTTTTACAAGTATATTTTATTGTTTGACACTCTTATAAGAATGATAGGATCATCACGTTGTGTGCGCACATTGTCACTATTAAGGGACATATGTGTACCAAATTTCATGATTCTAGCTTATACATCAGTAGGCAAAATGTAATGTAAAATGTTAAAAATGCACCCAAATTTCACCCTATTCAAACGTTGAACTCAATTTGCCCCCTTAATATGGGAGATACGAGGAAATGGTTTAGAAACAAACATGTAGAGCGATAAATGAGGCGTCTGATGGCGTAAACCGTTTCTTAATATCATAAACCGTTTAGGAGATATGAATCTCGAAGTGGAAGTCTGCACTTTTCAACGTGCTCATGCTTATCCGTCATCTATATAAATAAAATCGTAACGACCGTGTGTCTGTACATTGATTATTTTGGCGAAATTTCCGTACAGTTATCCGTTTTAGGTGTAATAAAGACCATCTTCATCATTTTTAGCTTTGGTGTCTGTTTATATGTTTGTTTGTCTGTTTGTCTGTTTGTCTGTCCTATATCTTGAAAACTACTGGATATATTTCCACCAAACTTCATATTTAGAATCCACCTGTCCTTGGGTAGGTTTTAGCGCAAAAAATAAAATCGTAACGACTGTGTGTCTGTACATTGATTATTTTGGCGAAATTTCCGTACAGTTATCCGTTTCAGGTGTAATAATGACCATCTGCATCATTTTTAGCGTTGGTGTCTGTTTGTTTGTCTGTTAGTCTCTTTGTCTTTTTGTCTGTTTGTCTGTCCTTCTATAACTTGAAAACTACTAAATATATATTTCCACCAAACTTCATATTTAGAATCCACCTCTACTTGGGTAGGTTTTAGCGCAAATATCGTTTCTAAATCCCTGAACTGTGTGGGTATTTTCACGAAACCGAAACCATGATTTTGCACTCCCTCAAAGTATACACAACCGAACTTAATGGAAATCAACCTGCCTTAATGAAAATTAATTTCTAAACTTTTTTTCTCATGTGCATCATTTCGATAACAGGATTTAGTAACGGAAATATCATTAACGGACCGTTTTTCGGTACAAATCCCAGTGGACTTAACGCAAGAGCGGGTGCGTGTAAAGCGTACTTTTTACAACTTGAGAACTAACAAGATATTTGAACCAAATTTTATATATAGCATCCATCTGTCCAAGGGTAGGTTTCCTTGGTGTCTGTTAGTTAGTTAGTTAGTTAGTTAGTTTGTTTGTTTCTTTGTTTGTTTGTTTGGTCTGTTTGTCTTTCTCTAACTTGAAAACTACTGGATATATTTCCACCAAACTTCATATTTAGAATCCACCTATCCTTTGGGGAGGTTTTAGGGTAAATATTGTTTCTAAATCCCTGAACTAATTGGGGGTTTATACGAAACCGAAACCGTGATTTTGCACTCCCTCAAAATACACACAACCAAACTTAATGGAAATCTACCTGCCTTAATGGAAATTAATTTCCAAACCTTTTCTTCTCATGTGCATCATTTCAATCACTTACAGGAAAGATAGTATGATCAAACTCTACACGAACATTGGCCCACCCAGTACCCATATGAGAGCCAAATGCTATGTCACATAATTATCCGAAAAGTAATGCAATGTAAGATAATCTTACACAAATTTCAACCTATTCAACGTTTCTGATTCAATCTGACCCATGAATAGATTAGATGCGAGAAAATATCATAGGACCAGCCATTTAGATCGCTAAATACTGCGCCTTACGGTACAATCCTTTGTCGATATGACGTACCGTTTAGCAGCAGTTAATCTGTAAATGAAGGTCTGCAATATCTGTATATATTCATTGATGTCGATTTGTAGCGATCGAGAAAGGATGTGTCTGCTATTGTAATCAGTACTCCCTACACCGACTTTGACTGCTGGCAGTAGGAATGGGGTCCTTCTCCAACTCCTGTGTAACTGGCATTAGTAAGGAGGGCCTACCATTTTAATGAATAATTCACTTTTCGATTTGTCTTGTAGAAGGCAAGGGATCATGCAGTTTTGTTCGAAAGTCCCCTACTCTATTGTGTTTGGCTCTAGGCCAGGGTGCCCGCCACTATAAACAAATGTTCCAATCTAAAATTTGACTAGCATTAGGCATAGTGGCCTGCTATTTTCATGGAAACTCACTAATTCTGTGTGACTGGCAGTAAGCTGGCTAGCAGCAGTAAAAAGGGACTGTCATTATAATGATAACTGCACAACTCAATTTTGACTGGTGGTAGGGAAGTTGGCTGGTATTATAATAAAAACTCCTCAACTGTAACCTGTCTGAAAGTAGGAAATGGGTCTGCCATTGTAACTAAAACTCCCCAAACCGATTGTGACCGCGCAGTAGGCATTGGGGCCTGCAATTATAATGTAAACTTGCCAACTCGATTGTGAATGGCAGTAGGCAAGTGAGCCTGGCGTTATCATCACAACTCCGCAACCCTCACTTTACATTGGAAACAACGTATGTGGACCTCCCCATGCTATTTCTCGGATAAGGCTAAGAGACATGCAATTTTAAAACAATCTCATTTGCTGCACGCACAGTATTTACGTCGATATCCGTATACAATGTAGAATACCGTAGCGAAGCACGGGTACATTTGCTAGTTAGTATATATAGAAGTTATTTTACTTGTTAATGTCTTGTAAACAATACTATGTACATAATAATTTTGTTACAAAACGTAGTTTTTTATTACCATAAACGGCACGTTCGCTTATTTAAAGCATTGCGTCCACTTACTTGTGTCTGGATCCTCACTTTCATCTATCCTATCCATCCTCGATTGGTCAACTCTTGTTCTTTTTCGACCCCGACGGTATTACGCATGGAAACCTAGGGAGTCTTTCATTTTCATGCCCTTCGTGGCCCTTATCTTCCTTTTGGCCGATACCTTCATTTTTCGAATTGTCGATCCTGTCCATTTTTCTCTCCGAATAGTGTTATATTGAGGATAGTTGCCTAGTTGTACTTCATCTTAAAGCAATAACCAGCACCATCTGCTTATTTAAGAATCTTGTTTTGTTTATCACCAGGATTATCTGTATTTTCGATTGTCTGGATTACCTTTGGACCCAGTAAGTCCGGATAAACAAGGTATGACTGTATATTGTGTACGTGATGAAAAAATCCGTGCTTTCTACTGTGCAGGTAGTGAGCATGAACTTCTAAAATATTCACTATATCTTTATGTACACCACTTGCTTCACTTTGGTTCAGCGTCGTACCGCATAGTGAACGCAGAAATAAAAGAAAAAGCCACTCTTCCTTCATTATGATTTACGTTTGATACCAACATAATTTACGTTTCGAAAATTACGCTCTGATTTCCACAGACGTTTCAGAAGGATTGTTGAAAGTGTTTATCATTGATGTCGACAAAATAGTTGACACCTTCTTGAACAGAGTACATTCTTTCAACGTGTCAGTTCTGTGTTATTTTACGGTTCTCTTCCTAACTTTATGTGTACTTGATCAAACCTTCAGCGCCGTTTGCTGAGCAGGTAGTATCTTTTGTTTCGGAGGGGGAAGTTGTGTGATGCAGGTGATTAAAGTGAACTTCTAAATCCCTCTTATCTTTTTGTTTCCGAGGAGGGAAAGTTGGTGCAGGAGCAGCTCGTAATAAACTTAAACGAGTCACACTACTCTCATTCATTCTAAAGCACTTCTTGCTCCCACGGGAATAAAGCAATCTATTCGTAAATTACTACTGCTGAGACGTATGAGCACTAAACTTCCGTTGAGGACACTTTATTTCTACACTTAATAGAGTATATTCAACTAATGTTTCCATTTTCACGCACATGCTACAGTTCGCAGTCAGAATTCATTCATTCTGGCGTCATCATGCCGTCTGTTTCGTAAAAAATTATCCATATACTCGCTTCTTCATCCTCCAATTCTTGATGTAAAGGTTGTGTCGTAGAAGGCAATGGTATGTTTAACTGCAGTTCTTCTATAAATACGGTTGTCTTGTTTCGAAGGAGCGTCTTTTGCCAAGCAGAGAACTTTTGAAGATACACGGCCTTCACTCATTCTAATGTAGCCAGGTTATAATTCGTTCGACAGGTTTCCCAGATGATTTTTTTTTTTAATTTTTTTTACAATTTGCATTACGTCGCACGGACACAGATAGGTCCTATGGCGACGATGGGATAGGAAAGAGCTAGGAGTGGGAAGGAAGCGGCCGTGGCCTTAATTAAGGTACAGCCCCAGCATTTGCCTGGTGTGAAAATGGGAAACCACTGAAACCCATCTTCAGGGCTGCCGACAGTGGGGTTGCAAAGCTCACAGCTGCGCGGTCCTAACTGCACGGCCAACTCGCCCGGTCAGATAATGTCATGAAGTAACGATGGGGTCCGTTTGCACCAAATACACTGTAGACTATACACTATAGTGTTTTTTTTTTTTTTTTTTTTTTTTTTGCTAGGGGCTTTATGTCGCACCGACACAGATAGGTCTTATGGCGACGATTAATGTGCTTTTAAGTAGATTTTTTCTCTTAGCAGCATTTAAGTTATCAGGAACGCTGTTCAATCTGTTGAATATATTTGGTAGCTGGGAAAGGTTGGAGTATTTTTCCATGATCAGAGGAAATATACACTCTCCGGCTTGACTGGTAGTAATCAAACATGGCTGCAAGCAATGACATTACTAGGGATGAAAATCATATTATATCAGAATATTAATGAAGGTGTTAGTCGCTTAGCAACCTGCTAAGTACAGAATGTATTGCGGGTTAGGGTAAGCTTTCGCCTGCAATTATTGGAGTGGCCGTTTAATGATTTTATATTAATACTAACAAATGTACCCGTTCTTCGCTACGATATTCTACATTGTATTCGAATATCGAAGTAAATACTGTACATGCAGTAAATATGATTGTTTTAAAATTGCATGTCTCTTAGCGTTATCCGAGAAACAACATGGGGAGGTCCCGATACGTTGTTTCCAATGTAAAGTGTTTGTTACGGATTTGTGATGATAACGGCAGGCTCATCTCCCTACTGCCATTCACAATCGAGTTGGGAAGTTTACATTATAATTGCAGGCCCCATTTCCTACTGCGCGGTCACAATCGATTTGGAGAGTTTTTGTTACAATGGCAGGCCCCTATCCTACTTCCAGACATATTACAGTTGAGGAGTCCTTATTATAAAGCCAGGTAACTTCCCTACTGCCAGTCGAAATTGAGTTATGCAGTTACCATTATAATGACAGGCCTCTTTTACTACTGCCAGCCAGCTTACTGCCAGTCACACCAAGTTGGTGAGTCTCCATCAAAATAGCAGGCCACTATGCCTAAGGCCAGTCACATTTTAGATGGGTACATTTTTTTATAATGGCGGGCACACTAGCCTACAGCCAAACACAATCGCGTAGCGGGATTTTAAACAAAACTGTATGCTCCCTTGCCCTCTGCAAGTCAAATCGAGAAGTGAATTATTCATTACAATGGTAGGCCTTCCTTACTAATGCCAGTTACACAGGAGTTGGAGAAGGACCCCATTCCTACAGCCAGTCAAAGTCGGTGTGGGGAGTACTGATTACAATAGCAGACACACCCTTTCTTGATCGCTACAAATCGACATCAGTGAATATATATATCGACATACGAAAGTATGTGTTTGTTTACAATATTGCAGACCTTCATTTTCATATTAAATGCTGCTAAACGCTACGTTATCCCGAAAAAGGATTGTACCATAAGACGCCGGATTTAGCGGGCTAAATGGCTGGTCCTATGAAATCTCATCTATCCATGGGTCAGATTGAGTTAGAAATGTTGAATAGGGTAAAATTTGTGTAAGATTACTTCACATTGCATTACTTTTAGGATAATTATGTGACAGCTAGATACATAGCATTTGGCTCACATATGGCTACTGGGAGGTCCAATTTTCGTGTAGAGTTTGATAATTCTATCTTTCTTATAAATGATTGAAAGTATGAATTATGCATGTGATAAGCCAAAATTTACTTAACATCGAGAAATAGAGAAAAATCAAACGTAAAAGGGATACAGACACGCCAAAAAGTCATAACACCAAGGTTGTAGATCACTCCAAATTGAACGGAGATTGTGCCATCCGTTATGTGATAAGACTTCTCGAAGGTCTGCACCATCATTAAAATTGCCTCCATATTTCGATATTCTTCGGGGATAAAAGGGTAAAAATTTAAAGATCTTGGAAGTTTTCCCTCCATTACAGGGTAAAACGTAGACTATAATTTTGCCAAATTTCAATTTTCTTGTTCGTCTGGCAGATTATGCCGCAATCTGGCTTTCGGGCGAGGAGAGTAAAAATTAGGAATTTCATGAAACTAAACCAGAGAATATGCAGATGTCATTATTATCCCTTAAACGGGTAGCTGTACGAAAAATTCGCCAAAATAGTCAATGTACAGGCACACAGTCGTTACGATTTTATTTATATAGATAGATTAGGAATCTGCTCCACGTACAACACCTTTTGGGCTATGCCCGCTGGACTTAACCTGCAAAACCGACCGTTCATGATATCTCCCTTATTAATCCTCCTGCTGAAAAAATGCACATGAAAAAAAAGTTTTAGAAGTGGATTTATATCAAGTTTGGTCGATTTCCAGTCAGGGTGGTCTTGTACTGTACATACTGTGGAGAGTAAAATCACCATTTCGGTTCCCTATCAACCGCCAGTCCATTCATGGAACATGAAATGTTACTGATTTTTAAATCCTACCTTTGGATAGGTGGATGCTAAATTTTGTTCAAATATCTTCAGTAGTTTTCAAGTTGAAGAAATAAGCTTTACACGCACCCACTCTTGAGTTACGTCGGGTGGGTCTTGTACGGAAAAACGATCCGTTAATGATATGTCCCTTATTAATCCTCGTATCGAAATGATGCACATGAGAAAAAAGGTTTAGAAATTAATTTCCATTAAGGCAGGTGGATTTCAATTAAGTTTGGTTGAGTATATTTTGTGGGAGTGCAAAATCACGGTTTCGGTTTCGTATAAACCCCCAATCAGGTCAGGGATTTAGAAACAATACATGCCCTAAAACCTACCGAAGGACAGGTGCATTCTAAATATCAAGTTTTGTGGAAATTTATCCAGTAGTTTCCAAGTTATAGACAGACAGACACCAAAGCTAAAAATATGCAGATGGTCATTATTCCGTCTGAAACGGTTAACTGTACGGAAATTTCGCCAAAACAGTCAATGTACAGACACGTTCTGGGAGTGCAGACCTTTATTTCGAGAGATACTGCTTTGAAACTGTACGACATATCTACAAACGGACTTCACCATCAGACGCCTCTTTCAGTGTTCTACATGGTTAGACATCTTCCCGTATCTCCTATATTTATGGGTTAGATTGAGTTATAATCATTGAATGGGGTGATATTTTGTACAGTTTTCACATGTTTGTTTGTTTAGTCCTCAGCCCGAAGGGTGGTTGGATCCTCAACAGCTCCACCATCAGCTATCATAGATGGCCTAGGCATCACTGAAGAGGCGTACTAGGGAAATGAGGAGTGAGGTAGTTTCCCGTTGCTTTCCTCACCGAGCCAGAAGTTGCTATTACATATGTCTGCCAAGCCCACTGAAATGCAAGCACCAACCAATCCTATGAGCAATATTTTCAAGCCATTCATAGCAGGGACTGGCTACAGAAGGAATGGCATTACTAGCATCACTCATACCTCAGTCACTTTCATTTTGTCAAAGCCAAGGATGAGACTGAGACAGATCAATGAAAGTAACAAAATTTCTCTAGCCCATACCAGAAGACATAGTGCACTGTAAACACTAGGTCCGCCAGCAAAGGCATAGTTTTCACATACTACTCTTTATTTTTGATACTCATGTGACAGCTAGAATCATACAATTTGACTATCACATGGCAACTGACCATGTCAATGTGCGTGCCGAATGTCATGATTCTATCTTTCCTGTAAGTGTGCCAAATGATAATATATACGTGTCAAAGTACAAAACTGACTTGAAATCGAGAAATACAGCTCTGTTTAACGTATAAGGGATATAAATACGACAAAAAGTCATAGGACCAAAGTTGTAGATCTCTCCAAAATGAAAGGCGATTTTGTTTTCTGATTTCTGATACGACTTGCCGATTAGCCACCAATTATCCCGAAATGAAGGTCTGCACCGTCGTTAAAATTACATCCATATTTCCGGGGCCAAAACATATATTTGCATAGCTTAGAATAATTCCTCAATGAAAATAGTGTCCAGTTTTCGGGATTAGCATTCGCATACATACGGAGTAATTAAGGAAGAAAATAATACAGCTAAGAAAGTTGAAATTAATAGAAAATGGATTATAACTGAGGACAGCCGAATGACGACAAATACGTAAATAACAAGTGAATGTATTGGAAAATCAAATGCCCCTCAATAAATTATGCTGGTGTGAGTTATGGATATAATAAAGCGGTAATAGAGGATAAAGTTAGGCGCAGTGATTCTTAGGTAGACAGATAAGAAGGTGAATAATGGTGTTACTACTTAAGCTATTCGAGGACGGTTATAAACTCCAACGATATTCCGCGAATATCCCGCAGAATGGCCGCTTGACGCCTCTCTTGCTTTCTACCCAAAATAACAACCACGAATTTAAAGGAATGATGAGGAAAATTGCAATACTCTACTTCCCTGCTGGCAAGCAGTCAGAGACGTTGCCACGGTAACCTGTAGGTTCGTTGTCGGTCTGTCGGTCAATTCAGAGCATGATATCCGCAGAAAATAGTAAATTTCTCCGTCATTTGAAGAGTAAGGTAAATTATGAACATAAGGAAAGTTGTTTATATGTAAGAGACGTGCCACGTACGGTCCACGGAGTTTACACAAAATCAATAGTATAAGAGGAAATGGAGGAAAACCATTCTTGTTTTCCTACAAACCTCCCGTCTATTCAAATATTTTAAAATGATATGCATATTAAAACCTTTCGCGGGATGATTATACTCTAAATATGAAATTTGGTTGAGATCTATCCAGCCGTTTCGCCGCGATGATGGAACAAACAGACAAACAGACAAACAGACAGACACGAAACAGAAAAACCACCGATTCGGTCTTGAGTTGACCGAAAACGGATAAATATCTGAAAAATTGGCAAAGCAAACGAAATTACAGACAGCGGACCCCCTACAACTTTATTTATATAGATTACTCAAATTTGGCTGTCCTAGTCTCATGATTCACCGTCAGGTAATTCCGGAGAGAATGAAACGAAAATAAAGCAGATCGGTCCACTAGAAGGGACGGACTGATTTGCCAAAACTGTTTTAAATCAACTCTAGATATATATATGACATGATATCTAAACGTGATTTCCAAGTAATTCTTAGTTATACGCAAAATCTGCTCTTCACCTTCATTTGTTATTTTTTTATGCTTTTCGATTTGCATTATGTCACACCGACACAGATAGGTGTTATGGCGACGATGGGATAGGAAAGTCCTAGGAGTGGGAAGGAATCGGCCGTGGCCTAAATCAACGTACAGCCCCAGCATTTGTTTGCTTGGTGTAAAAATGGGAAACCACGGGAAAACATCTTCATGGATGCCGACAATGGGGTTCGAACCGACTTATCTCCCGAATGCAAGCTGCTAACAGCTTGGGTGAATTTTACCATGTCCAAAAGCTAAGTTAGATAAGAAAATCATGGATCTTCTTAATTTCGATGGAATAAGCAAATTATTATATTTTCGGAGAATGGATAAGAGAATGGTATGTTAGCCATGACAACGTATGACAAATATGGATAATACTATATCACATGGTTACCATACCTACGTGAAAGAAAGACAGCCATATTTTTCTATGAAGCCACACAAATAGCAAAATTCCTAAGTAAATAGGCTTACTGAACCTGAGGCGTCTAAAGCAATTAAATTTCACATATAAACCTGTAAAATATTATCGTGACACAAATAGTCCTTGATAAATACAGATAATCACATATTCAGAACAGTCCAATTTTTAACAGTCGAAATCTTGCAACATTACTACTTACGATTTTCGTACGAAACACTCGTCAGGAACGATTTGAGATTAAGGCTAAGTCACTTGTCGAAAGGAATCCAATTTCCCAAAGAACGATCGAGTGAAAATTAATAAACGATGAACTCCACTTTAAGATCATTAGAAAAAACAGTGACAAGAAACAAAAATATCTGGCTCAAACTGAAATATTCATTGTACAAATTAACTATGAAAATTGCGTCCGTAGCCTTGAGCATCGCAACAGTCCAACCGTGTCGCCTAACTCAATGACAGGCCAAATGACTACGCCTGCATTTCGCAGGACTCAATAGTTCACGTGTTAAAACATCGAGGTATTATATTTTGTACACTTTTGCACTATTTTAGAAACTTTTCTTGTCTTTCCTTCGAAAGGACTAGTTGTTCGGCATCTTTAACTTTCAATAGGTATAATAAAAATCGAAAACACAAGTAAACATTTGCAACGATCATTAATAAATTGTATATTGTGAAAGCCTGTTATTTCAGAAGTACATGGTAGGTCTAGAAGAAAAACCACTGTTGTAGAAAATGAACTTTTCAGACAAAAACTGTAGTTTAAATTCCAGGAATTATTTATGTTCTAATTCTTAAGTTTTCAAATTTCTCTTACCCCACTACATCCAGTCTAACAAGTACGTTTCATCTTGTCTATAAAAATGACGATAAAAATATCCATACTTGTCATACGATTCATTGATACCAAAATCAATTTCCACGCGCGTTGTTTCCATTAAAACTATACAAATTGTATTCAGCAAATGCAATCATAGAATAAGAAGCTAAATGATTAAAGCTAGTATTTGATGCCTTTTATCACTGGCTGTATTTGTATAATAATAATAATAATAATAATAATAATAATAATAATAATAATAATAACTGTACCGGGAGGTACACCTGATCCCCGTGCATTTAAATGAAGCGCCTTGAAGAACGCTATCTATCATATAAAAATTGAAACATCTAGTACAAAAAGTTGCGACGTTGATCAGAAGATGTCACTACTAAATGACAGAGTAATATGTTATTTTAAAGTTTCCTAAACTGACTGTATTTCTTTGTTTTGTTTTGGTCACTGGTTGCAACAACTATTTCAAGAAATTTGAACTTTTCTCCATAGATGTCTCCATTAAAGAACTGAGGTCATGCACCCTGGTGCAAAGTGGAATAATTAGAAATTTGAAGAAATTTTGTGTGTATAGGTTTTCTGAACTGAATTGAATTTTCTTATTTTTGGTACTTCAAGGTTTGCAACACTTCTTACTCATCCCGTCAGCGTTGGTTTCTAACCAATCAGAAGTTTCATGTATTTGTGTTTTCAGCCGATCATAGGCTACTTGTTACTTTTGGTCTGACAAACAAAATGAGAGGGCTTGTCGGGATTTAGTCCAGAGCCTTCTCGAAACTTCCTCTCGGGTATGAAAGCTGTTGCTTTTTCAAGTTAACGTGTCTTTCTGATCGTCGTATTACTGAGTGTGTGTGTGTGTATTAAGACAGGAGGCGGGGTCCTCATTCTTCGGCAGGCAGAATATTATCTAAGGTAATAGCCAACAGTTTTTCCATGTAAGTAGTTATCTCCGCAAGCTGACCCGAGGGGAAGGTTCCAATCTTTAACTATGTTACCGTCAATTTCCTAAGATGTAAACTTTCTTCCTTCTCATGTAAAATTTCATTAAGTTCTAAGGACTAAAACTGTAAATTGGGGATAGAGAATGCGTTACCCTCTCAAATTTCCCTTCAATTAATCTTGAAGTGACTACGATTTTGTAACCGTTTCTCACCTATAAATCATAAATTAACATGTCCTTCTAGTCACCTCAATAGTGTGAGATTAGCCTCTGCATCGTCGGGCTGCAAGCCCAAGTGGGGTTTTAACCTTTATTTCGAGGAGCACAAGTGTACGTCTCCATACATTTTTTTTAGTTTGAGCTAGTAATTTTACCTGTTCTTTTCACGAAGGCCCGGTAGTATGGGTACTCGATACAACTGTATTGCTTCTTAGATACAAATGCTACTATCTTGTCAAATGTAGGTTGTGCCCAGAGAGGCCAGAAATTGTAAAGTATTGTGCCGTAAGTAGGCCGTAAGAGTTCGGGAGTGCTGTGTCCTTGGTAGAATTTGTAGAGCATGTAAGCTCTTTTGTGGTAATGTAATAGATATTTGTGTACGATTGTGTGGTGCCTTTGGAAGGCCGTAACTTGTAACTGTTGGAGCAAAGTGCTCTTGAAAATTGTGGTTTGGGAGATTTCTCTCCTTGTCTACCTAACTAATACAACATAAGCGATGATGGAACCTTGTAAATTAGGAGCTTGAAGCTCAGAATTTTAAATTACCAATCCTTGGGTTTTCTATTTTTGTATCAAAATTGCTATGTACCTGAAAACTGTTCTTTCACCAAGTGAAGAGTTTTGTTGAAATTTACCATCTGAAAAGAAATATAACCTTTATTTTAAAGTTTTAGATTAATCTCTGAATCTCGTAGATAGACCCTTCCCACCAGCACCTTCCTTTACCTCTGCGTTCCACAGATTATCCCGGAACAACAACAACAATAATAAGAAGAAGAAGAAGAAGAAGACAAAGAAGGGGAGGTGTCTTTGCTCGGGTCACATATCATGACTACCAGAGACTAGGATACTCAAACATTTATTCAAGTACTTTTTGAAAAGTAAAACTAAAAATCACTGGTTCAAAGAAGTCCAAGAAGATTTAAATGAATTAGGCTTGACAATTCAACAAATTGAAAAGAGAGAAGAGAAGAGGATCCTGAGAAATAACGACGTGAGACTTGAACTGAAGACCTATACACGCAAACAGTACAACATGACTGACAAAGAACGGGCAGCCAGGTCAGAGAGAGTGAAACATTTCTGGGAACAAAAGAAGAAACATCAACCAAATTTGTAACAAATATTCATAAGACTTGACTGTATATAGATTAATTTCAGTGCTCCAATGTGGGCGTACAATAAACTTAAAAAATTAAAAAATAAGGGGAGGTGGGGGTTGTATTGGTGCCATCTCCGCGGTGTAGGGGCAGCGTGTCTACCTCTTACCGGAGGTCCAGGGTTCGATTTTCCGGCCAGATGAAGGATTTTTACCTATATCTGAGCCTGGTTCGAGGTCCGCTTAGCCTACATAATTACCATTGAGGAGCCATCTGACGTGAGATGGCGGCCCCGGTCTAGAGAGCCAAGAATAACGGACGCGAGGATTCGTCGTGCTGACCATAGGACACCTCATAATCTGCAGATCTTCGGGCTGAGCAGCGGTCGCTTGTCAGACCATGGACATGGACCTTCGGGGCTGTAGCGTCAGGGATCTTTTTGGTGGGATGGCGGGTGTTGTATTGGGTGGACATAGTTTCGCATGCTGGAAAGGAGTGGCGGAACGTATTTGATGACTGTCAGGTCCGCCTGGATGTTCGAAATGAGAGGAGATTGTATCCAGTACATAGGTAGCTTTCACTGTGAGTGGTGGTGATTTTCTTCCTTTGTGTGTTTTTCAACCTATATCTAGACTGTTCTTCCAAGAAGCAACAGCAACAAGGATGAGTACTGTTAAATGTTAAGCACACTCAAAGAAGCCTAAAACATTAGACTATACCGTATAGGATCAGAATTGGCCTCCCTTTATCTCCGAAGATATTCGCTTCGATTATTGATATTCGAAACAACAACCTACGGGAGGAACCGGCTGCAATATTAGCCTGTGGTGTCGGATACTTCTGGTTTCTCTTCTGTCGTGCTTACTGATTGTTATTTCATTTGCTTTGGGTAAATATGAGAAACATAAAAGGAATTGTGAAGAGGAACGTATATTCGCAAAACATCCTACAGAAGTGCGTTTGCTCTCTCATTTCACTGTGACGTATGTCCGCATTTACGGCACGGCAGCCCGGCCGCACTGGACTAGCCTCAACGGAGCCAAGCTGAGCACCTCTGTGCTAGGCATACTGGATGGCAGAGTAAACCAAGTCTCTCTTGGCCATCTATGCCTGAGATTTTAATGACTTTTGTGGAGTAAACACCAAATGTATTATCAGAGATATTTTACATACGGACATTGTACGACATGAAGTGACGCTTGAACTTCTGTTTCTCCCTGGGAAAATCAGACTACCTCTGCAGAATTTGAACCCGCTATCTTGGGATCTAGAGGCCAACACTCTACCGCTGATTCGCAGAGGCGGCTAGACAAATAAGTGCGTTTGTAGATCAGAAGTGATCAGTATTTATTTTTGTGTTCCATTTTCCCGTGCTAAAGAGTTTATTATTATTATTATTATTATTATTATTATTATTATTATTATTATTATTATTATTATTATTATTATTATTATTACGGTCCGGCTCTTTGACTGAATGGCCAGCGTTCTTGCGCTCGATATAAACAACCTGGTTTTTTTTATTTACTCATTCATTCAAAGAAAAACGACACGTTATAATTTTTGTGAATATCTACAAAAGTATACAAGCTACGATTTACAATTCCTTGGATGGGAATGTCATTATTTCCATTTTCCTTAACGTAGAATTTCTGTTATTCATTAAGCAAAAAGTAATATAATTACATAATGCAACAATGAATTTGCACAGTGTTGTAGTGTTGCGACTTTGCCTGTTCACTGAATTTCTGAAAATATTATTTAAAATTAATAGGCGTCCGATGATATCAGCTAGGCTCTAAATGGCGGGAGGGAATTTCATCACGAGTGAGGACATAGATATTTACCATCCAAGTTTAAAGTACAACAACAACAACAACAACAACAACGTAAATGTATCTACCAGATTGATGTACAGAATGCCTTCAAATAAATAACCTCATCGATTTTATTCCCGGTAAGCATGATTGGATTGTTGATGAGTTTATTGGATAATTTAAACCCAAACAACTCACATGCCACGGCTTATATGCCTGAACTCCGTATAATATTAGAAAGGGTTTTAAAGCACCTCTTAAAATATAACATTGAGAAGTGTAATTCATTACGTAGGATAAAATTATTTGAGGTTGTAGGCCTAACTCTGTATTGTATCCGGTCAAAATATATAAAGTACAGTGAACATAAGTAACTTATTTCTTACAACGAAAATTGTAAATGAAGTGGATTTTTGCCACCTTTTCTCATTATTTCCTGCCTCCATTTCAAACTCCGGTATCGTAGCAGTGATCGAGAGTGACTAGGAGAACTTTGTCCAACCTCCACGGCCTGTGACGTAGCCACAACGTCACTGGGTTTGAATACGAGGCCAACGAAAGAGACAGGCCGCGGCCCGCTAAAGTCACGTGACAAGACCAGTCCCAGGAATGGCAGAGCGAAGCCGGTTATTACATGTGTTCTTGCGGTGTTATTGCTAGTTTGTTGTGGATCATGGAAGGAAATAACGGAGATTTTGTGTTTATTTGAATATGTTGGTGTTGTGCAACAGTTACTTACATTCATAGTGTTGTGTGTAAGTAAGTATTCATTTACAAAAATGTGTATATAACCTCAACGTTCTTCACTTCATTCAGCAATGTTGGGCTGCAATACACAAGTTGGATAAGTTACAACTCCAGTGCTGAGGATTTAGAGGTAATACATTTATTTCCTATTTAATTACAGATATATGAAAATGCCTCGTCGCTGTAGTGTCTTCGGCTGTCGGTCTAATTATGACACTGAAACTGAAAAAACATCGACTTTTTCCTTACCGACGGATGCAAGTCGCCGTAAGCTATGGCTTCGTTACATTCCGACAGATTTTTCTAAACTGAAAAACCCAATAGTATGCATAAAACATTTTGATGAGTCGTGCATAATTCGAGTGGACAGGGTTACAGTTAAGGGAGAGCTGAGAGAGTTTCCAAGAATAATTCCGAAACTGACTGAAAATGCTGTGCCAACTATTTTTCCAAATACACCTTCATATTGTTCGAAGTCCACTCCCAAAGTAAGACGTCTTGCTGATGTGGAAGAGGATAATCTTCGAACAGCTATTCAGGATAGTATCGAATCCAATAAAATTTACCTGGCAGAAGACTCATTGAAGTGTCTGAACGATATTAGTTTATTTCTAGAAACCAAGCAAGTTTATTCCAATAAGTGGACTGTAATTAAACATGAGGAGAAATTATTTATTTGTCTCCTGGGAGTTGATAGGGGAATGCCATGTGTTACTTCCTTTATCACTATACTGGAAGATTTGACATTCAGTGTAAATATAAAAACCGGTAATGATTTCAGTGTAAATACTTCCTTCAAAAACATTAAGATATTGAACTCTATTAACGCTCTAGAAAATATTATGTCACAGGTGGAAAAGGGAGAAGTAGTGCCTAATATTAGGGATAAGGTTGACTGCGCTATTCAACTTTTGCAAACTATTCCCAATTATGATGAAAACGAACAGTTAAAATTTATAGTAGAACAACTTAATGTGTCGCAGACCTCAAAAAACGACAGACAATATGGTAACAGAACTATGATAGTAGCATCTTGTTTATATATTTATTCAGTCTCCGCATACAATGCTCAATTCGAAAATGTGATTTAATGTTTTTACCACATCCTCGTACCTTACAGAAACTTATTTGTAATTATCAGCTAGTGAACTCTTCACTACAAAGCAGTTCCTACTTGGAAAACAGGGTTAAGCATTTAAAAGAACATGAGCTCTTAGTTTCTCTGTTGATGGACGAGATATATATACAGCCACAGTTGTCATTTAAGGGTGGTGAGATATATGGAAGTAGCAATTTTGATGCACAAGCATGTGCAAAAACTGCTCAAGTGTTCATGGTATCATCTCTTTTGTCTAAGTATGTTGATGTGGTGGCTATAATTCCAGTTGCAAATATGACAAGTGAACAGCTGAAATCATTAACTTCTAATGTTTTGTGCATGGTGGAGAGAGTTGGTTTCAAAGTTGTTAGTCTCATAGCAGACAACAACAGTGTGAATAGGAAATCATTTGAACTTTTCACTCCTAACAAAATTCTTCAACCCTGTATTGAGCATCCCTTGGATTCCTCCAGGAAACTGTTTTTTATGTTTGACACTGTACACATTTTGAAATGTATTAGGAACAACTGGGAAACAAAGCGTAATGTCAACAAGACTATGCATTTTCCTGATGTGAATAATCATTCAGTAATATTGTCAGCACAGTACAGACATTTGGAACTGGTATTTGAGAAAGAAAAAGACTCTTTAGTTAAATATGGGCACACGCTTTCAACTAAAGTTTTGTACCCAACATCTATTCAGAAGCAAAATGTGAAATTAGCATTAAAAATTTTTAATGATAATAACATAGTAGCCTTGAAGCATGCCACGAAAGACCTACCTGGAGTTTCTGAAGAGATAAACCAAACTGTCATCTTTCTACAAATTATTGTGAACTGGTGGAAGATCTTTAATGTTAAAAGTGCATTTGAAGGGAAGAGATTCAATGATCCCTTTAGGGAAGCAATTAGAAAAGTAACAGATGAGCAGGTTCAGTTCTTAAGTGGCATGTGTCAGTGGCTGAAAATTTGGAGGGCCTCAGTTCGATCGAGTGATGCTTTAACATCACAGACCTTTCAGTCCTTGATTGTAACAACTGAATCTTTTCTTCAGATCATTCCATATTTGTTCGACAAATATAGGGTGGATTATATCTTGTTGGGTAAATTTCAAAGTGACAGCCTAGAAGGTCGTTTTGGATCCTACAGACAACTAAGTGGTGCCAATTACTACATTAGTTACATTCAGGTTCTAGAAAATGAAAGGAAACTAAGGTTCAAAAATGATGTACTGTTTGCAGCTCAGAATGGTAATATAAGCTTAAAAACCTTGATCCCTGTTAAAGAGAAGCAAGATTGTAACATTGATTTACAACTATTTTCTGAAATTCTGGATGTACCATTCGAAATGGATGTTATTCCTTGTAATACTTTGCCCATACTGACCTATATAGGAGGGTATGCAGCTAGAAAGATTTTACAAAAGTCTAAATGTGATATATGTAGTGTATGACTTCAGTTAAGTAAGGAAGTTGAGGTAGATCCATCATATGATTTTGTTAAGGAGCTGGATAGGGGTAAACTCACTTTGCCATCTGAGGTAGTTGTATTTACAGTTGGATTGGTGTGGCATACAGTCTCTCTACTTGTAAAAGATTTCATTCAGCATTTTATGTCATGTGGGAAACAACTCTTTGTTGCTCAAAAGATAAGTTTGTCAAAATTAGAGAAATCAGACATACATAATGCTGAATGTAAGTGTTCTCTTAACAACACACTGTTAAACAAACTTGAAAGTGTATCTCTCTGTACAAACAAAATTCTACTCAATAATTTTGAGAAAAAGTCAAATGATAAACCATGTTGTTCCAAGGTGACTTCGAGGAAGATAGAAAAACTTAAGAATTAAGTATGATGTTGAAACCAGATATGGAGTGAAATTTAAGACTTGTAAATACCTTACGATAGGCCTACCTCTGATCCTGCATTCAATAAGATATTCCTTAAAAGAATGCTATTGTAAATATAGGCCTAATTGTTCATTAACCACTTTCATTAGCAATATTTGATTTATATGACTGTGTATTTTTTACTGCAGTATGATTTTTAGTTTTTGTCATCCAAGCCTAGTAAGAGACACTATGTTTCATTTACTTTCTAATTGAATAGGGTGGTTCCAAGAAAACTTTCTGGAAGGGAGCATAATTTAAGTATTAAATATGATGCTGAAGCCAGGTATGGCGTGGAACAAATGTAAGATTTGTAAATAGCTTACGATAGGCCTACCTCTGATTCTGCGTTCAATAAGATATTCCTTAAAAGAATGCTATTGTAAATATAGGCCTAATTGTTCATTAACCAGTTTCATTAGCAATATTTGATTTCTATGACTGTGTATTTTTTTACTGCAGTATGATTTTTAGTTTTTGTCATCTAAGCCTAGTAAGAGACACTATGTTTCATTTACTTTCTAATTGAATAGGGTGGTTCCAAGATAACTTTCAAGAATTGAGTATAATTTAAGTATTAAATATGTTGCTGAAGCCAGGCATGGCGTGGAACAAATGTACGACTTGTAAATAGCTTACAATAGGCCTACCTTTCACCCTGGATTCAATAAGATATTCCCTACATGAATGTTACTGTAAATGTAGGCTTAATTGTACATTAACCAGTTTCATTAGCAATATTTGATTTCTATGACTGTATACTTTTTTTTACTGCAGTATGATTTTTAGTTTTTGTTATTCAAGGCTAGTAAGAGACACTATGTTTCATTTAACTTCTCATTGAATAGGGTGGTTCCAAGGTAATTTTCAGGAAGGGAGCATAATTTAATTATTAAATATGTTGCTGAAGTCAGGCATGGCGTGGAACAAATGTAAGATTTGTAAATACCTTACGATAGGCCTACCTCTGATTCTGCGTTCAATAAGATATTCCTTAAAAGAATGCTATTGTAAATATAGGCCTAATTGTTCATTAACCAGTTTCATTAGCAATATTTGATTTCTATGACTGTGTATTTTTTTACTGCAGTATGATTTTTAGTTTTTGTCATCTAAGCCTAGTAAGAGACACTATGTTTCATTTACTTTCTAATTGAATAGGGTGGTTCCAAGATAACTTTCAAGAATTGAGTATAATTTAAGTATTAAATATGTTGCTGAAGCCAGGCATGGCGTGGAACAAATGTACGACTTGTAAATAGCTTACAATAGGCCTACCTTTCACCCTGGATTCAATAAGATATTCCCTACATGAATGTTACTGTAAATGTAGACTTAATTGTACATTAACCAGTTTCATTAGCAATATTTGATTTCTATGACTGTGTATTTTTTTTACTGCAGTATGATTTTTAGTTTTTGTTATTCAAGGCTAGTAAGAGACACTATGTTTCATTTAACTTCTCATTGAATAGGGTGGTTCCAAGGTAATTTTCAGGAAGGGAGCATAATTTAATTATTAAATATGTTGCTGAAGTCAGGCATGGCGTGGAACAAATGTAAGATTTGTAAATACCTTACGATAGGCCTATCTCTGATTCTGCGTTCAATAAGATATTCCTTAAAAGAATGCTATTGTAAATATAGGCCTAATTGTTCATTAACCAGTTTCATTAGCAGTATTTGATTTCTATGACTGTATATTTTTACTGCAGTAAGAATTTTAGTTTTTGTCATCCAAGCCTAGTAAGAGACACTATGTTTCATTTACTTTCTAATTGAATAGGGTGGTTCCAAGGTAATTTTTAGCAAGGGAGCATAATTTAATTATTAAATATTTTGCTGAAGTCAGGCATGGCATGGAACAAAAGTAAGACTTTTAAATAGCTTACAATAGGCCTACCTTTCACCCTGGATTCAATAAGATATTCCCTACATGAATGTTATTGTAAATATAGGCCTAATTGTACATTAACCAGTTTCATTAGCAATATTTGATTTCTATGACTGTGTATTTTCTTTACTGCAGTATGATTTTTAGTTTTTGTTATTCAAGGCTAGTAAGAGACACTATGTTTCATTTAACTTCTCATTGAATAGGGTGGTTCCAAGGTAATTTTCAGGAAGGGAGCATAATTTAATTATTAAATATGTTGCTGAAGTCAGGCATGGCATGGAACAAAAGTAAGACTTTTAAATAGCTTACAATAGGCCTACCTTTCACCCTGGATTCAATAAGATATTCCCTACATGAATGTTATTGTAAATATAGGCCTAATTGTACATTAACCAGTTTCATTAGCAATATTTGATTTTATGACTGTGTATTTTTTTTACTGCAGTATGATTTTTAGTTTTTGTCATCCAAGCCTAGTAAGAGACACTATGTTTCATTTAACTTCTCATTGAATAGGGTGGTTCCAAGGTAATTTTCAGCAAGGGAGCATAATTTAATTATTAAATATGTTGCTGAAGTCAGGCATGGCATGGAACAAATGTAAGACTTGTAAATACCTTACAATAGGCCTACCTTTCACCCTGGATTCAATAAGATATTCCCTACATAATTGTTATTGTAAATATAGGCCTAATTGTACATTAACCAGTTTCATTAGCAATATTTGATTTCTATGACTGTGTATTTTTTTTTACTGCAGTATGATTTTTAGTTTTTGTTATTCAAGGCTAGTAAGAGACACTATGTTTCATTTAACTTCTCATTGAATAGGGTGGTTCCAAGGTAATTTTCAGGAAGGGAGCATAATTTAATTATTAAATATGTTGCTGAAGTCAGGCATGGCATGGAACAAATGTAAGACTTGCAAATAGCTTACAATAGGCCTACCTTTCACCCTGGATTCAATAAGATATTCCCTACATGAATGTTACTGTAAATGTAGGCCTAATTATACATTAACCAGTTTCATTAGCAATATTTGATTTCTATGACTATATTTTTTACTGCAGTAAGAATTTTAGTTTTTGTCATCCAAGCCTAGTAAGAGACACTATGTTTCATTTAACTTCTCATTGAATAGGGTGGTTCCAAGGTAATTTTCAGCAAGGGAGCATAATTTAATTATTAAATATGTTGCTGAAGTCAGGCATGGCGTGGAACAAATGTAAGACTTGTAAATACCTTACAATAGGCCTACCTTTCACCCTGGATTCAATAAGATATTCCCTACATGAATGTTATTGTAAATATAGGCCTAATTGTACATTAACCAGTTTCATTAGCAATATTTGATTTCTATGACTGTGTATTTTTTTACTGCAGTATGATTTTTAGTTTTTGTCATCCAAGCCTAGTAAGAGACACTGTTTCATTTTCTTTCTAATTGAATAGGGTGGTTCCAAGATAACTTTCAAGAAGGGAACATAATTTAAGTATTAAATAGGATGCTGAAGCCAGGTATGGCGTGGAACAACCTTTCACCCTGGATTCAATAAGATATTCCTTACATGAATGTTATTTTTAGTTTTTGTTCCACCAGGTATAGTAAGAGACACTATGTTTCATTTGATCTGTAGTTCAATAGTGTTCTTTTAGTAGGTTAAAATGCGCTGAAATGTATTTTATTTACCGCGCTACGATAGTCTCTCGCGTGAGCCTGGGGATGCATTCTCTACAGTAAGACCGGCCAAGTCACGTGACATTCAGTGTATGACGTGCGCGCCGCGGCCTGTCTTTCTCGTCGGCCTCGGTTTGAATAGCATATGCTGCGCTCATCACCTGCCAGCCCGCCCACTTACAGTGCTGGCCCCCGCGGGACGGAATGCCCAGCGTGAGCACCTCTGGCCTAGAGTAAAACTGAACGTCGAAATTGACGAGAATACAGCCGGACGGCGTCAAAGTCAAATGTCTGCACACGGTAACTAAGGCCATAGGATATTATTACTTTTCATTCTCTTAAGTGATGAAGCCGAAGGCTGGCTAGATTATCACAGAACACGACTAAAGGTTATGGCAAAACCCAAAGGCCGCACCATAATGAGGCGTATGAGGCAAGATTAAGAATGAGGTGGTTTGCCACTGCTTTCTTTACTGAGCCAGAAAGTGCTACTGCAGTACGACTGGCACTTTGAGTAGCAATTTTCGCAGCTTTCAGACGCACTAGTCATGCTCTGTATGTCATTACTAAGCACCACGCAAACCTCAGCAGAATCTGTATAACAGCCATAAGGTGTAACGGTTCAAATCCGGTTACAAATATGTCTCTGTATTATTATTATTATTATTATTATAGTTACTATTATTATTGTTTGATTCAATTCTATAATCTAATTTCGCTATGTATTAATTAATTATCGCTTGCTTTATTGTATTTAATTTATTATGTATGTATATGTTAGCATAAAAGTAATGTAGAATGAGACTTACTGCCTAATATCAGATATGGATATATTATTTGTGATACTACTTTTAAAACATTACAACATATGGTGCAATACCGTTACAGTAACTGTCGAACCTTCGCTCTGTCATTTTATGCATTTAGACTATGAGGTCGTTCAACGAGTTTCTACTTTGCCTGAGGCTATTACATCACAGTCTGTAACACTGAATAGCTGGATGGGATTGACATAATGTGCTCTTTGAGAGATGACGTGGGTGTGACAACCAGTGTCTATATATAGAGGTGTGTCCTATAGCGGCAGTACAATTGGAAGGAGAGTGACGCCACAGTTTGTCAGGGAGTGAGTTCGAAGGAGAGGTTTGGCATGAAGCGTTGTAGTCAGATGGATGGAGACTTGGTCAATGGATAGTCATTTGGAGAGTGAGGCCACAGTTGGTCAGTCAGTCAGATGAAGACAGAACAGTGACATGGATACATCGTCGTCAGTGACCAAATGGATTAAATGTTCGGAGTCTGTTTCGGGTATCTATTCAGTCGAGTTATTGTGACAGTACGGCAATAGCCGAATACTGAGTCGTTGTAATCCAGACTAACAGTTAACAGTGAATTACTTGTATAGTGGATTGTAAAGTGTGAATATAATTTCAAGCCATACTATATCTGGTTTGTGAAACTAAAAGGATACATCACCAAATTAGGTTTGAGATACCTACAGCTGATACCAATTCAAAGGAATACGTCGTAGTAACACTCAAAGTGTTGAAGGTACTGTTAAGCGAACCAGTGAGGGATAAATTTATTGTACAACTTTTAAGTGTGACGTCAAGAAGATTTAAAATTTAATGCCTAGATTTTCTTTCAGTTGTAGTTTCAGAATTTTTTAATATCATCTATATTATCGCAACAAGTTTTGCCATTTCAGTTATAAATTTAAAGAATATATTTTGTTTAGTATCAAATACAGTTAATTGTTTTATTTCAATAGTAGATCAGATAACCTTAAATTTTAATGGGGAAACCAAACTTCAATGTCCTTTTTGTAGAATCTATATGTTATGCTGTCAAGGTAAGCTTATTACATCACACCCTAGAGATATTCACAATTCTCATTCTAATATCGTTACATTTATTTGTAGCTCGCGCATGTGTAAGTAATCAGGTAAGTAGATAGATAGATAAAGCCTTTATTTTCTGTGGCGAAGTTAGGTCTCTTGGCCCTTTCTTACACTTAACCACACACATATTATTATTATTATTATTATTCCATACAATGACATTAACTTAAAATACTAAGAACTACAAATAACACTAATTTTTAAGACAAAAATATGAATATATACATGCAAAGAAGAATGAAAGAAAAAGTAACTGCCTACATAATACAGGTTTGAGGAAAAAGAAAAAAAAATCAATACACAACAAAAGAAATAAGAATGTAAAAATACTAATAAGCTTAATAAAAATACTAAATGAAAATTTAACTAATTGTATCCTTGCAAGACTTGATCTAAGTTAAATACTGTACTTACTACTAGCTATTTTTAGACTACTTCTACTTCGTAAATACAATGTGGATGTTTTTAATTTAATTTAAATTAGTATATTAAACCAATATTTATTTTATTGTGCAATAATCTCATATCATTTTCACACACAATCACTCGTTCCACTCATACAGGTATTGTACCTTGCTGGAAGCACTTAACGAGGAACTGCTGGTAGGAGGTTTTAAATATGCTTTTTGATGCAGCATCCTTGATGTCTTTGGGAAGAGCATTCCACCATCCCGAAGCGGTGATAGTAAATGATCGATGGTATGTGGTTGTTCGGTGGACAGGTATTTCTAGGAGGGACACTGAGCGAGTATCATGGAGATGTAAAGAACCAAGGTGACGAAAATTGCTGGAGAGATAAGCAGGGATGTCTTCCGAAAGTACCTGGTACATAAGAGTATTTGCATGTAGTTTACGCCTGTCGTCTAGTCGTAACCAAGATAATTGTTTATAGTAGGGAGAAACTCGAGCGTCATACCGTAAATCCATAGCATATCTAAGACAAGCATTTTGAGTGTGTTGTAGTTTCAAGCTTAATTCTTTTGTTATATCCGTAAGAATTACATCACAGTAGTCAAAAATGGGAAATAATAATGACCGAACAAGCTGAATTTTTAGTGATCGAGGGAATACATTTCTGAAACGTTTTAAGGGGTGCAAGCCACAATAAACCTTTTTGCAGATATTCTTAACTTGCGCTGACCAGTTTAGATTTTCCGTTATAATAACACCAAGGTTAGAAACTGATTCACAATAAGGTATAACAGTACTATTTAAAGTTACGGGAGGAATGCAATTTTGTTTTAAAATGTGAAGATTCTTTGATGTACCGATGATAATGGCTTGCGTTTTATGGGGATTTAATTTAAGGTTGTTTTTAATTGCATAGCTATCTAATTGCTCAAGGTCAGCGTTTACATTACATATTGCTTGTTGTATATTATTAGTTCTAGTGTGGTAATAAATTTGCAGATCATCAGCATAAAGATGGTACTTGCAGTGCTTAATTGATCTGGTGATATCATTTATATATAAAGTGAATAGGAGAGGGCCTAGGACTGACCCTTGTGGAACACCAATATTTTTTGTTCGCCACGTTGATTTATTATTATTTGCAACCACACACTGCCGGCGGTTTGTGAGGTAAGAATAGAAAAATTCCAGCACTTTCTGGCTAAAGTTTAAGGACTGTAATTTGGAAAGAAGCAACCTAGGATCGACAGTATCAAATGCGCTACTGAAATCTAAAAGAGTAAGTATTGTCACTTGTTTGTTGTCCATTGCATATCTAATGTCATCTGTCACTTTCAGCAGAGCTGTCATGGTACTATGTTTTTTCTTAAAGCCTGATTGGTAATAGTCGAGTAAAGCATATTTATGTAAGTACGTAAGGATTTGCTCATGTACCAGGCGTTCCAGCACTTTGGACAGGGGTAGTAGGATAGAAACTGGTCGGTAATCTGAAGGAATACTGGGTCCATCCTTTTTTGGGATTGGGATGACGAGGGCATCCTTCCACGCCGTAGGGAAAATTCCTTGGGTTAAACAGTAGTTAATAATGTGTGTTACGATCGGCAGGATGGCACCAATGATATATTTGTAGAAAGACAGAGGTATGCCATCGTGTCCAGCAGCATCTGATCTGAGAGAATACATAACTCGTTTTACGTCATTTATACCAACCTCTTTAAACACAAATGTATCTTGAATTGGCATAAAATGAATATTATTATTATTATTATTATTATTACTGTTATAAAAATTATTATTACTTGTACAGTTATGAAAATTATTATTATTATTATTATTATTATTATTATTATTATTATTATTATTATTATTATTATTATTATTATTATTATTATTATTTGCTCTTACAGTGGATTCGGCCGACGTGAAGTGTAAATTTAAGTCATCAAGGGATACATTCGGCGCCTGCTTTGATAACGTTCGACCTATACCCATCGTTCGTAATTGTTTCCATATTTCTGTCGAGTTCCTGCATTTCGATACTTGACATATGTGTTTATATTTACTGTTTCTGATTAACTGTTTAACCCTGTTGCGGAGAACGCGGTAATTTTCAAAGTCATTAGCATTACCCGTTCGTTTAAACCTTCTGTACCATGAGTCACGCTTTGCCATTTCTGATTTAATCTCACTAGTCAGCCACGGAGAAGGTGGTCGAGTCACCCGGATCTCTTTCTTGGGAGCAAATCTGTCATACAGTTCTAACACCAGATCAGATAGTTTATTTATTTTTACGTCAATATCATCCATGTGTAAAATATCGTTCCACGGCAGATAATATGCTTCGTGTCGTATTCTTTCCTTGTCCAGATTTTTTATATCCCTGCGTGTTATATATTTAGTTTCATATTTTGGCATCTTTAATGAATAGCAGACATATATTAGATCATGGGTAGAAATACCTGGCACTGCAAGCTGTCCGTGATTTAAAACTTTCTGAGTATTGTTAGTTATGATCAAGTCAATCAAAGTATGAGTCGTCCGGTTTACTGTATGTAGATGGTTAGTAGCATTTAGATGTAGGATGTTCAGGTCTAAGCTAAAGAACATATTTTGTAAATGTAATGAGTCGTTTGTCGCAGTCAGCAGATTTGTATTAAAATCTCCAAGTATAATTATATTTTCGTACAGTGGAATTAACTTTGCTAAGCAAATTTCAAGGTCCGATATATGTCTTACGTCTCGGGGTTTGTAAACTACTCCGATCAGTACTTTTTGATTGTTAGCCAAAACTTCTATAAACATAAACTCAGGTCGATTGGGAATCGTCTGGTCTGAAGTAGCCACTATTTTACTTTTGAGATCATTACGACAGTATATAGCACACCCTCCCCCTATACGTTTTCTTCGGTCTAGACGATGTAAAGTCATGTTATTTAATTCAACCAGGCCTGAGTTAAGTGAGGGTTGTAACCAAGTCTCAGTTACACATATGCAGTGCAAGGTATTACTATCATGAAAGAGGGATTGTATTTCGTCAATGTGAGCCATTAACGATTGCGCGTTAATATGACAACACTGTAGGGCTCGCCGATATCTTGAAAGACTTTCCCTGAGAATGTTTCCCGCTGACGCTGCTGAAGGGTAGGGTGAGGGGGGCGACTGGGAAAGGGGTGGGAGCGGGTCACTGACATCAAGGTTACTACAATCGGTAGAAATAGCACTTGTATTGTGACTAGCCATTATCTAGAAAAGACTTCTGCTTACTCACCTTGTTTTCACCACAAGTACTTCCAGGGGCACAATCACATTCACTCACACACATACACGCACATTTACTTAAAACTACAACATTATCCATTAATGCCATCTCAGTAATGAGTCCGTATCAATGCTCACTCGTGTTTTACATTAAACTAACAAGTTGTACCATTGTTGTAATTAACACCTTTCGTCCATTGTCACATAGCACAACAATGCGACCGTCCTGGCTCCAGACACGATTTAGGCCAAAGTGATCTCGTGCACGATTTAAAATGTTTTTCCTGGTACCCGTGAGCGATTCCGTCAGGAGAAGGTGCGTGCCTTTTAGCCGACGTTTAGCCCTCCAAATGCGGTCACGATCCTGGTACCGCAGGAACTTAATAATCAGTGGGCGTTTACCCGTGGCAACCACATCAGCCGTTGTTCGCTTCGGAACACCTAGGCGATGGCAACGGTCAATGTCTGACATATTAAGCTCGATATCCAGTTTTTCTTTAATAGTTGATAATACTTTAGCGTACACGTTTTCACCTGGTGCTTCCGGGACGCCATGCAAAATTAGACAGTTTCGGCGGCTGTATTGTTCCGCTTCGTCCATCCGTTCTCTTTGCTCGTCCAGCTTTTCTTCTATTTTTAAAATATTGTTTTTTATGTCTTTCAGTTCACCAGACACTTTCTCTTGAAACGCACAGAACTCCTCCTCCAGCCGCTGTAGTTTCTCCTGCCGGTTGGCGCTGCTGGTCGCCTCCTTGAGTTGGGCGCGAAAATGCTGCATCGCATCTTCAATTGCCGATACCTTTTGAACTACATCCCGTAGCGTCATGATTTTTGTCAGTATTGGACGGTGATTATTAAAACTATGGAGATTAGGTCGCGAACGGCACTTAGTTGCTGGTTATCTTGCAGATTTACGAGTTAGCCTTGACACACACTTTACACTATGACTGAGCTCTCCGCCATCTTCGATAGTCGATACCCTTAGATGGTATGGACTAAGTGTGAGTCCGACGATTGGATATTTTATTTCATGAATATTCTAATTCCGTTTCATTTTAAAATTAATGCAATAACCACAAAGTGGCCCCCAACGTGCGGCTCGAATAATTCAAATCTTGTTCTGAATGACATCATACTATAGGTTGATGTTGGGAAGAATATGCACTTCTAAGCCAAGGGAATTATAACCGGTAAATGTGGGGATTTTTATTTTGTGTTACATATTTGTATTTTGGGGGCATGCCAAGGGTTTTGGTAAGATAAATCAATTTGAGATCGCGTACTATTACTACCGAACCAAAGATGGACAAGGAAGACAGTAGCAAGTCACATGACGAGGAAGCTATTGCTTCTACGAACATCCAAGGTGAGGTTGAGAATACGAAGCTCATGAACAGGATGGAAGGTTCTGAAGTAAGTCAGGGAAGTGCAGAAGTTAATAAGTACACTGAAACACAAAGGGAAGTCTCAGGGGGATGGGACGACAAGTCCTTAATTTGCTGATGTCCAGAATAAACGGGCTCAGTGAAGAGATTGGTAGTAGTATTGAAAATAATAAGAAACAGATCTAATAATTAATTAGTATTAGTAGCGAAAATATTAGTAAACAGTTGAGTAGCAAAACTGAACAAATAATTAGTAATAACGAAAATAGTAATAAACGAGTGGAAGAAATACTTGGCAGTAGTAACGAAAATGTTAATGAGATCAATAACAAAATAGACGGGTTAAGCGAATCATTAAATTGTAAGATAGATACTAAGATATTAGAGGTAAACTGATCATATATCTAAGTTGGAAAAGAAGTTAAATAAAGGGTGTGTTGACATTCGAGGTAAAATGGAATTAAGTCGGAGTGATCTTCATACTCAGATTGAGAAGTCAAGGGATAGTAACAATATCGTACAGTTAAGTAATAAGATTTGTAGTAATCGGGAAGAAATTCACGAGATCGTAGAGGAAAGATTATACAAGATTCATAATGCAGTTTTGCAAGATACGAGGGAATGTATCAGTAGAGTTGTTGCTAGTTGCTTTACGTCGCACCGACACAGATTCAGTAGAGTTGAACAGGTGGAAATGAAGCTTGGGCGGGTCAGTGAACTACAGAACAATGATGATGATGATGATGCTTGTTGTTTTAAGGGGCCTAACATCGAGGTCATCGGCCCCTAATGGTACGAAATGGAAGAACAAAAATGTCAAATTCATCCACTGACCAAAAAAAAATAATGACATGAAGAATAAATGGATGGACATGAACCCCACAAAAAAACAAAAAAAGAGGAAACAAACAAACAAAATACAGTGGATCAGACTCAAACAAAAATCATACATAATTAATTACTGACCAAGGGACCACTCATAAAGCACAATGATGCTTGATGTCTAAAGGGGTGCAAACTCCGTTCCTAAGGCCCCACAGAATGGTACATGTCGCGAGTAAAGTAGAACCATGGTGCTTGTCATGTTGCGGTACTAATCAAAAGTAGCGAAACTCACGGTGTTCCACACAAGACGGTACTACTCACAAGTAATGTGCTTCGTACAGGTAACGCAGACCTATGGTGTTTCGCACACAATGGCGCCACTCATAGCCAACACAAACCAATGAGTTTCCTCACCTAGGTGTACTAGGCACGGATGCCGGTCCCACGGGCCCCGTGGTGTTTCTCACATAGTGGATACTAATCAAAGGCAACGCAGACGCACGGTGTCGCTCACACAGTGGTACAACTCACAGGCTACGCCCAGACCCGCGGTGTTGCTCACATGGGTACGACGCACGGGTACTGGAATCCACCAGGCCAGGCTTTTACTGCTACTAATCACAAACCTATTTCGTACCGAATTTAGTGGTACTACTCACAAGTACAAGCAACCTATGGTGTTCCCCGCGTGATGGTACGATTCAAAATTAGTTTCATGGTTCTAATTCAGTCAGTCCTTGGTCGCCCCTTTTAGTCGCCTCTTACGACAGGCAGGGGATACCGCGGGTGTATTCTACATGTGCGTCCCCCACACGCAGGGGGTGAACTACAGAACAAGACAGGAAACGTTGTCACAGGAGGCGATAAAGAAAGAACAAAAATTACAGGAAGAATTGAGAATAATGAAGGAGAATGCTGGGAGAGTGGAGGAAGAAAAAGTTTTGAATTGCCTAGGAGTGATACGGCAGGTGTTTAGAGGTCAGACGGCGGGAGAGGTGGTAGCAACGAGTTATTTGTTCAGTAGGGAACAAAATTTACCTAAGTTTTCTGAAAAAACAGTTCAATCCTATGGAATTAGTAAAAACTAGGTGAGAAAGATTTGCAAGCATGTTGAGGGATAATATTATTGATTGGGAATACGTGTTGGAGATCTTGTCGAATGTTATCGGTAAATGTAAAACATGGTTTCAAATGTACCATAATTGTATGTCTAATTTAGGAGGACTAAAAGAGAATTTCATTGACAAGTTTTGGGATGAATATGTACAAGGTCGTGAGAGAGGGCGTATTATGTTTGGTATAAATAGAGCAGTAGAGGGAGGGGGAAACATGTTGGATAATTATCAGAGGAGAAGTAATATTCATGATCAGCAGAAGACTTATAGTAATTTCAATGGTGATAGGGATCAGCATAGTAACCAGAGACAATCCGAAGATGAGAGGCGTGAGGATTTGAGTTATCAGATAGTGATAGGCCGAATATGAATGGTATCCAGAGTCGTTATCGAGCCAGAGTATTTCAAACTAGGGGAATTGGATAAAGTAAGTCACGTGGACAGGTCGAAGTTAGAAGTTGAATAGGTATGTAGTATAAAAAATAGTGTAGTGAAAGTAGATTTAAGAGAACAGTCTGATTGTGACCTAAGTAATGTTAAGTAAGGTATTTTCAATAATGACGTAGTCATAGTTAATAAAGTAATTAATGGTAGTAGTTAGACGTATGAAGTGATCTATTAAGATATGTAAGTTAAAAAACAAAATTGGACAAATTCAGTTTGGGTGACAAGGTGCTATGCAGGGTTCCATTTCCTTCATCAGCCGAGAGGGAAAATATGTCTAAATTCTTTCTTTTGTATCAGGGGTGTTTCACGATTGTGAACCACATCAGGAAGTATGCATATTCCTTACAAAATGAGGAAGGGAATATTGTCGGTACTTACAACATCAGAAATTTAAAGAAGTACGTCACGTGAGAGTTGAGATGTTAATAAGATGACTAATTTTTGTAAGAAGCTGGCATAAAAGAACTGTAACTTCTGTGAATTTCCGTGTGAATCAAGTGTCGTATTGGTGTACTGAATTCCAGTACATGGAATAAGTGCTATATTGTTGTGAATTGTACGATAAGTAGAGAAAGGCATCAGTCATCTATGATGACAATGTTGGAAAAGTTCTCATATCAGTGATATTTTATGAAATGTATTATTATGTTCTAAAAAAGGCAAAAATGTTGTATACATATTTAAAAGCGTTTGTATGTGACAGTTTCGTAAATCAATCGATTCTTTGTTCTTCCATTTTTTGTGAGGTAGGCGAATTATAACGGTTCACATCCCGTTACAAATATTTCTATGTATTATTATTACTATTATATCTGTAGGTTACTATTAATTTTATTATTTTATTTGTATTATTATTATTATTATTATTATTATTATTATTATTATTATTATTTTATCTGTATTATTATTACTATTATTGTAACTATTATTATTATTTGATTCAGCTCTATAATCTGATTTCGCTATGAATTAATTAATTATCGCTTGCTTTATTGTATTTAATTTATTATGTATATATATGTGTGTGTGTGTGTGTGTGTGTGTGTGTGTGTGTGTGTGTTAGCATCAAAATAATGTAGAGTGAGACTTACTGCCTAATATCAGATATGGATATATTATTTGTGATACCACTTTTAAAACATTACAACATAAGGTGCAATGCTGTTACAGTAACTGTCGAGTCATCGCTCTGTCATTTTATGCATTTAGACCAGGGCCATCCAGCTATTGCGCTCCGAGAGCGCGCCCGCGCTCGGGGAGCACTGAGCAGTCAGACTAGCGCTCCTTCCCCTACCACCACTACAGTGTGGCAGCGAGGAGACCTGAGACAGACGATGTTCGGACCGCGCTGACTAGATACGTACGTACAGTCGTGCGTCCGACGGCTTTTGTGGGTTTGTTGACATCATATTGATAGGCCAGTTTTGCCATAACAAATATACCGCATATACAAATCGAAAGGTCCTCCGATATATGGAATATGCAGGAAACTAAATTAACTGTTAATTAAAGAATTCAGTAATGTCATTTATTCAAAACCGAAATTTGAACATATCTGCGAGGAAAATTCAACAAAATTTTACCAATATGAACAGATAGTACAGACCTCGAGTGACTTTTGCTCAGTCGTTTTTACGAGCTTTTACTTTTGGAGCAAACAATCTTCTTCAAATTGAGTAGGCCTACAATATTTCTGGGTACAGCTATTTTTAAATAATTGCGCAAATTTCTATCGCTCATCGTTGCACGATGTTTACTTTTGGTAAGCTTAAGGACCGAAAAGAAAGGCTCACAAATGTACGTTGAGCCGAACATTGACAGAACTTTACATGCATGTTTATACAAAAGAGGGTATTATTCTTGCGGAAAGCCGCTGTAAAATTCTCCTAAACTTCGTGACATTAGAAAGCGGTCTTTAAGAAGAACATTGCACTGTAGTTCAAGCAACTCTAATTGAAATAGCTGTGGAGCACTGTCTGCGCTAAGAGAAAATGGTCGGAAAAATACATCTAACACCGCTTGGAGGTCTGATAAGTCTGAAAATCTCTTTTCAAACTCTTCTTGTAATTGGTGAATTACCTTCAAGTACTCATCAAAGTCGACACCTTATTTCACTGTTTCAAGCAATGGAAAATATTCTGTGTTCCTTGCACGCAACTGATTTTCCCACAAAATCAATTTTCATTTGAACGCTTGAACTGCTTCCACCAAATCGCAGATATTGTGCTTTTCGCCCTAAAGCGAAGTGTTCAAAGTATTCAGATGGGCAGTAAAGTCAATCAAAAAGACCAAGTCCGCCACCCACTTAGGATCACGAAAAAGAATTTCGGACCGCCCTTTCATGTTATGAAAAGTATCTATTGCATTCCGCTCGCAAAAAACTTGATAAAGCACATTCGCCTTGCTCAGCCATCTTACTTTTGCATGGTACGGTATATCCGGATACTCCGCTTCGACGTCATCCAAGAACAACTTTCAAAATGTCATGTCAAGAGGATTTCAAATTTAATGCCTAGAATTTATTTCATTTGTAATTTCAGAATTTTATATTATCATCTATATTATTGCAACAAGTCTTGCCATTTTAATTATAAATTTAAAGAATATATTTTGTTTAGTATAAAATACAATTTTTTTTATTTCATAAGTAGATCAGATAATCTCAAATTTTAATGGGGAAACCAAACTTCAATGTCCTTTTCACAGAACATATATATTATGCTGTTAAAGTAAGCTTATTACCTCACACTCTAGAGTTTTTCAAAATTCTCATTCTATTATCGTTACATTTATTTGTAGCTGGCGCTCATCAACAATTGTATGTGTAAGTAATCAGGTAAGTACTGAGTGTGAGTGCGTAGTCCGACGATTGATTATTTTATTTCATGAATATTCTAATTCCGTTTCATTTTAAAATTAATGCTATAACCACAAAACTTCAATGAATGCTACATTTTTCTCTGTCCTCTGCTAACAGACAGAAGTGTAATTGTACCTAAGAAGAAGAAAAAGGAGAAGAAAAATTGTAACCCCCCACACCTTGTGTTTTTCATTTATTTATTCATTATTTTCTTACTTGTTTAACGTCGCACTAACACATCGAAGGTTTTTGACGACGGAAGGACGAGAAAGGTAGTGACCATGCCTTCATTAAGGTACAGCCCCAGCATTTGTCTGGTGTGAAAATGGGAACCCACGGAAAACCATCTTTAGCTCTGCCGACGATGGGATTCGAACCCACTACCTCCCGAATGAAAGCTCACTGTTGTGTGACCCTAACCGCACGGACATCTCACTCTGTAATTATATTATTATTATTATTATTATTATTATTATTATTATTATTATTATTATTATTATTATTATACCTGAATGGTCCCTTTTTGAATACACGAAGCTTTATTTATGATTTCGTTTGCGGAGGATCCAGGATGCTTTCATCTGTTGACTAAAGATCCTTTTCCGTTCTTCCGTCCACTTGGTACCTGCTCTTTTTGGTACTTCATTCTCTGGAGTAACTTCCCAGTTGTCAATTTTCTTTCTATATATATTTCGATTCAAAATTTCTTCAGGTTGAATTTGTGCGTTCTTCATGGCCATGTTTGTTTGTTGTATCCAAGGGAAATTCTTCAGTTTATCAACTCTTTCAAGAACTTGGTGGGTTAGTCTAGTTTTCTGTCTATTATTATTATTATTATTATTATTATTATTATTATTATTATTATTATTATTATAGAAATAATACGCAAAGCATATCATATTTAGTAAGCGAAACCCAGACTCCAAAATCAAAATTTGTATTACTTCTGCATTATGGTTTCATAGAAAAATAAAATATCACAACTGGCGTGGCGAGAGGAAGCCTTCGATTTATAGGCACTAGAGCCCTGCATTGTCGCGTTTCGCTCAAGCGTGGGCAAGGGATCATTTCTTTTTGGCTAGTACACTGCTAGATGTAGTGAGCGTGCGAGCCTTCTTCGCCCGCCAGCGAACTAGCAGCGAGTGATGCGAGTGATAGTTGCTTAGTTAACATGGAACGGGATACTAAGTCACGAATACAGTCAAAGGAAGACAGTTGGCTTCAAAAGTGATGTGTGGGAAATGTTTTCTATGGTACGTACAGAAGTTAGTCTATGTATCTTCTAAACAGTGTTCTTCATTCTTAACATATAAGGCTACTACAGCACACCTGAGGTCACACGTTAGAGGGACATAAGATCAATAATATTGCCATTATGGTCACACGTCTGTAAAGTACGTGTCGACAGAACAGAGAAAAATTGCTTACGCAGAAATATGTACAAAAGTGCACTTTGATTGACGTCCTTTCATTGTCATATCGGGTGGTGGCTTTCGTGAGATGTCCCAAGAACTGGTGCACAGTATGGAAGGTTAAAAGGGAATAATATTCTACCCCTTCTAAAATCGTCTCGCATAACACAAACAAAGGCCTCTGAAATAAGTGCGAAGATGCTCATTTGATCGATCCTAAACGGACAATGAAAAACCCTGTCTTACCGATATCCGTTTTCCCACACAAGATAAGAAACTGGTTAAAATATTAGAGAGGAAATCAAAGACAAGCTCATCGAACTGGGAATAGAGTCTGACATGTGTTTCACTTCCGAGCGATGATCAAACTATCTTGAAGGCCCTTGTACCTTACCGCCATTGCCCATGTGTTTGAATACAGTACTGAAACCCTCTTTTGATGAATTTTACCTGACTCGAATTTGGAAAATATCACGCCACAACTAGTGCTACAAAAATGTAGTTCGTTTTATGAAGAAAAATGGTTACGTTAATTACTTTTTAAGAACACTAAAACAAGAAATCGAAACTAGATGGAACAATCTGTTTACCATGTTGAATTAGGTTTTTGTACAATACGATACAATTCATGAGTTACTTAAACTCAAAAAGTGCTAGAAGGATATGGTAACGATCTGGTGTAACATCTCGTTAGCTTTCTGAAGTGGTTACTTAGCCGACAATTCAGTTGGTACTTCTGTGGGTTCCTAATCTTTAATATCTCTGCAGCCCAACAAGTGAGGACACTAAGATATGTTTAAACTTCACAACACCTATGAAAACAAATATACAGTATATTTCTCTACTAACATTTTTCCACACTCGTTTTTATTACATTTGTTACTATTTTCATAAAAGATTCGGGAACTTAAGGGACGTGCACTCCACTACTTGCAAGAGAAAGTATCGTCTGAAGAAGTGCATAAAATAGGTACTTTCCTGTGGCTCTCTTCTCGTAAACTAAAATTTCTGCTCCAAGAAGAGAGCGAATATATTTTGTTCAGTGCCGTACATCCCCAGTCACAGTGATGTTGTGGCTGTAAGTCATATGTGTATGTACTGCATGTTTTATTTCGCTGCTGTGTATGTGACACCTCTCTCCAAAATGCTGTTACGATGCCCTCTTTGTTAGCAAACCGTTGTCCACGTAATGGCTTTTGGACTTTGGGGATTAGATCATAGTCACATGGGCTCAGATCAAGCGAATAAGGCGGGTGTGGAAGAACCTCCCATCCCCACCGTTGTAAGCGACGCTGAACGATGGCGGCTGTGTGACCCACCTCGCCACTGTTCTATATTGCATGGCATGCACACCTAATGCTTCCCGCAGCTCTGCATGGTATTGGCGTGCATTTCTGCCGCGGAGAACTGCTATTTTAGTATACGATCGTTGCCCCTGCATTTTGTGACGCTCTCACTCAACACTGGACTTGGGGGCATGCTTAGACCCACACTGTTGATTACATACACCATCTAGTGGCATCATACGCAAGTACATACCACACGTTTCCAAATGCATATCTTAGATTTTCCGTGTTGTCTCCTGTTCGTGAGGGGAAAAAAATAGTTGCCATGACTTATGACTCGACCTACGTACTACACAATAAAACTTTCACCAAAGGAACAATGTTACATATGAATTACAATGAAATAGGAGTACGGTGTGATCATACAATTTAAAATTATTTAGTAGACTATTTGACAAGAAGCCAAGAAACTAACAGACAATAAAGAAACTGCCAGACTGACGAATGCGCGTGGCAAGCGGGTGAATCATACCTCAGTGTCCATTACCTCGGAAGAAAAACGTACCCCTGCTACCCTTCCTCAGAGTACATGAAAAGTGTCTACTACTTGCTGTAGCGTTATACAAATCGCTTAGCCGCGACCAACGATATTGTTTGCGTATTTCCGTTAATAATGTTGTTAATAATTCCTAGTTTTAGCCAGCTAAAATGGAATAAAATGTAATTTTTTTCTCCCTCCACCCAAATCGCCAATACGGTAAAAACAGGCAAATGTTCCTACTGGGACGGAATGCCTACATCAGTGAAAAACATTTTTGAGTTTGGCCCTTTCTTGATCTGTCTTGTAAAAGTGTCTGAAACCAATATATTCTATTTCTCTGTTTTCGACGATTACGTAACCGCGTGCACGATAAATAACAACTTCCGTTTTGAGATTGATATAATGGATGCCGCGCTCCAGACTGCGTGAGCAAAATGGTCACACTGTACCGACGAAAAAGCACTAAAAGGGCTGTATTTCAATAATAATGCTATTTGCTTTACGTCCCACTAACTACTCTTTTATGGTTTTCGGAGACGCTGAGGTGCCGGAATTTAGTCCCGCAGGAGTTCTTTTACGTGCCAGTAAATCTACCGACACGGGGCTGGCGTATTTGAGCAGCTTCAAATACCACCGGACTGAGGCAGGATCGAATCTGCCACGTTGGGGTCAGTAGGCCAGCGCCTCAACCGTCTGGGCCACTTAGCCCGGCAGGGCTGTATTTAGTAGTGCCCAGACAGTGCCTCACGGTACGGTATCACGATTTAATAAACATACGCAAGCAGTCGACAGTAGTTCCCTTCAATTATCACATATATTCCGGCTCCATGGCTAAATGGTTAGCGTTCTGGCCTTTGATCACAGGGCTCCCGGGTTCGATTTCCGGCAGGGTCGGTAATTTTAACCATAATTCGTTAATTTCGCTGGCACGGGGGCTGGGTGTACGTGTCTTCATCATCATTTCATCCTCATTACGATGCGGAGGTCGCCTACAGGCGTCAAATCAAAAGACCTGCATCTGGCGAGCCGAACAAGTCCATGGACACTCACGGCACTAAAAGCCATGCGCCATTTCCTTTCATCGCATATAAATAGTGATGAGAAGAGTACAAGAAAAATGTAATCGGGCTAAATTACGGTCACCTGAGAAATATTTTTCTTAATTGAAAATGAAAATTGACAGCCTTTTTCCAGTCATTCGAACGGGGTCAGGAATGTAATGAATGAAGCCCGTATCTAGCGGCGAGGATAGGAATTGAGCAGGCTGCCGAAGCCTGTCGCACTCCTCTGGGGTAATGATTAGTGACTTACAGATGGAATGAAAATATATCGGAGAGTGTTACTGGAATGAAAGGTGACAGGGAAAAGCAGAGCACTCGAAGTAAAACCTGCCCCGACTCCCCTTTGTCCAGCACAAATTTCACATGAAGTAACCGGGATTTGAACCAAGTAACCCAGCGGTGATAAGCCGGCGTGCTGCCACCTGAGTCACGGAGACTTTTTTTAAACAATTACAAATTACTTTTTCAACCAGTAATCCGTAAAATTACAATTGCTTTAGAGAACGCTATACTTAAATGAATCTCTGGCCTTTTTCGCACGACGGTGGAATAATACAAAAGTTTACAAAGACAAGATATTCCATTTTTTAATTTTAACATAGGAACATAAAGTGGCTATTATTACTAGGTGAGACTAAACATGACACGTCAAAACTTTCGAAATGATCTTTTCCCACCACTTTCATTTTAGTTAACCCTTAAATGCACAATATTGAATGAAAACCTACAACCTGTTTTCCAGTCATTGACCGGGTCAGGGATGTAATGAATGAATCATATATAGGCTAGTAGTACGATGGGGTCACCACCCCTACAGTGATTTATTAATGCCTGATAGGTGCTATGCAATGAGAATGTCTCGCCTCCACTTTGTCCAGCACAAATCTCACACCACGGTATCCAGCGGTGAGAGACCGACACGCTGCCGTCTAAGCCACGGAGGCTCGTAAATGCACAATATTATTTCTTCTAAATATTATGATATCATTCCAAAAATAATAGATTATTATCAGAAAATATTTTAAAAATTAATTGTCAAACTGAATAAAATATATTTTTATTTATTTGCATCAGTCAAAATGTTAAGCGTTTTGAATGTTTTACGGATCGGTATATGCACAGCTGTACGATTACTGTAGCTACTGCCAGACTTCAATCTTAGGGATGTCTTTGCTCACGAATTCTTGGAGATAAACAACATTTTGTGTGTTTTACCTCAGCTGTTTCAAGTTTACACCACTTAAGCTGATTAGCACGAAAAGTCATAAAATAAAAGATTGTTCATTTTTAATACACTAGCGACCCCTAGCAAGTTCGTCTGCAAGGCAATAATATTAATAATAATGTTCATTTTAGGGGTTAGACATAGTCCAACATTGTACAACTAAGGTTGTTAGCCTTAGAGGGCCTCATGATGTTTTCCCGCCAATACTCGGGTGGCTAATTGCAGTTGTTACCCACTGGGCGATGGGGCGGGAAAGGAAGTACATTGAAATAGTTTTATAATGCCCAGCACACAACAGGACGAATAAAAACGGAGAAAGACTGATCAATTTATGCAACATGAACAACTTCAAACTCATGTCTACCTATTTCAAAGCAATCCCCAACAAAAATAACAAACAAAGAGTCAGAAGAGAACATCTTAGGGCATAAGTCACATAAATGGATGACAACTTCAAGAAAAACAATACCAGATTATTCCATAGGGCCTTTAAAAGTACAATCAAAGGCTATATAGTACCGATCCTGCATTTCAAGAAAACAGATGGAACTCTTGTCCTGAACAATAAAGATAACTGTGAGATCCTTGCAAAGTACTTTGAAAACCTCCGTAACTGTGAATCGCCACGGGAAAAATTGGAGATTGAGAAGGACACAGTCCAGGACCCAGATTCCGAACCACCAGACGAGGAAGAGGTACGGGAAGTAATAAACTCTCTAAAGAACAACAAAGCACCTGGTGAAGATGGAGTTACAGCAGAACTGTGGAAGATAGCCAATGACGCCTTTATCACTGAAGCGACAGAACTGTTCCGGAATATTGGAGAGATGAAAAAATACCAGAAGACTGGCTAGTGGCATTAATACACCCGCTACATAAAAAGGGACCTAAAACAGACGTCAACAACTACCGAGGAATATCACTTTTATCCGTCACGTATAAGATTTTTTCTAAACTCCTATTGAACAGATTGACACCGCAAATTGACCACAAGTTGGGAGAGCATCAGGGTGGCTTCAGGAGAGGGCGCTCTTGTCAGGATCATATCTTGAGTCTAAAAATGATAATCAAATACTACAATGCGCGACCAAAAAAAGCTTCAAATCTTTCCTTGACTTTCAAAAAGCATACGATTCAATAGATAGAGAGATATTGATGGACATTCTGAGAGAATATGGCATCGATCAAAAGACACTCAACTTACTTAACACTAACAAACACCATATCCAAAGTGAAATTTCGAGGAGATATCAGTAAACCCTTCCAGATAAAAACAGGTCTGAGACAGGGTGACAGCTTATCACCAACACTGTTCAACGTGGTTCTAGATAAGGTCATGAAAACACTGTGGAAACATAATGACCCAGGTGCTGTAATAGATAGTAAAAATAAACATGTCAAACCCAAGTGTTTGGCGTTTGCTGATGATTTGGCACTCTTCGCTGAGACGGAACAGGAAGCAATAACACAGATAAATGAACTACAGGAGATAGCCGAGAAAATAGGATTAAATATCTCCTTCACAAAGACAGAGATGATGGGCACGGACAGGAATTATGTGAAAAGAACAATGAAGACTAAATATGGCGAACTGAAGGTCACAAAGCAGTGTAAATACCTGGGAGAGATTATCATTAACAACGGGATGGATGAAGAGGCCATGGAAAATAGAAGACTTAACTTGGAAAGGCTAAACACTGCCACCAAAGGCATATACAACAAAAAGAATCTTTCAATTAATGCCAAAGTAAGACATTATGATGCTGTGGTAAAACCAGTGATTCTGTATGGGGTGGAAACAGCAACACTAACGAACCTGGAAAACTACTAAAGATTGAAAGCAGAATATTGAGGAGGATTTACGGCCCAAGGGTGGTAGAGAGAAACTACAGATTACGATCAAATAAGGAGATATACAAAAGAACAGAAGACCTGGAAACAACAATAAGGAAAAGACGGTTGCGATTCTATGGACACATGGTCAGAATGGATCCACCAAGGTTAAATAAACATTTTTTAAATAAAATATACGACTTGAAGAGCCAGGGAGGATATGCCAAGCAGATGAGGGAAGAACTCAAGAGGTTGGGAATTGCATATGAAGAATGTCGTGATAGAGACCAATTCAGGAAAAGACTTTCCGACATAAAAGTTCTTGTGGAAGAAAAGAAAGAGCGCAGAGGGCGAAGATGGACTGAAGAGAGAAGAGTACAACATTCTGAAAGAATGAAGGCATTGTGGAGAAAGAGGAAGGAAAAAGGGATGATAAGAAGGAAGTGAAGTGGTATTGGCGTGGTCCTAAGTTTGGCAGGTTCGCAAGAAAGAATAATAATAATAATAATAATAATAATAATAATAATAATAATAATAATAATAATAATAATTGTTTTACGTCCCACTAACTACTTCTACGGTTTTCGGAGACGCCAAAGTGCCGGAATTTAGCCCTGCAGGAGTTCTTTTACGTGCTAGTAAATCTACAGACACGTGACTGACGTATTTGAGCACCTTCAAATACCACCGGACTGAGCCAGAATCGAACCTGTCACGTTGGGGCCAGAAGGTCAGCGTCTCACCCGTCTGACAACTCAGCCCGACAACAAGACAAAAGCAAATGGACACTAGTAAAATCATAAAGGAAGTTATATTCTCCTTTGCACATATGCAATGCCATGCATTTAAGGGGCAATGCCATTTAGCATTTCAAATAATTTACCATTCACTTTTCAAGTAAATTAAAATGGTTCTTAAAATTCTCATTGCTTAGCCTCGAAGTATTTCAGTGAAAGTACATATTTGCATTTACTGAAAGGACGCCCTACAGAAAAACTTGAAGAAAAATCTATGTTTAGTTTGAATAATATCTTTGGAATAAGTACGCTGTCTTTAGAAGTACCTCGTCCAGAACTGGTAAAGCTTCTGGTTTTGCTGTAGTGCAGCCGAAAATGTTACTTTCATCACCATTTTATTTTTCCCCATTTTTGATTCCGTGTGACGTATATTAATAACCAGAATGTGACAATTACTAAAATGTAACAATTACAAGTAAAATTTGCTAAGAATGTAACAGTTACAAGTAATTCAATTACTTTTATTGAATTACTTCCCAACCCTGCACACAGAATAGAATTTTGTAAGATATTAGATAAGTGAAGTGATTAAAAAAGGCTAGGATAACAACAGATGGGCAATCTGCCACCTGGGCGACTGCCCTAAATTCATATCAGGATTGATTGATTGATTGATTGATTGATTGATTGATTGAAAAATCCATGGCTATGAAAAAGAAGCAGCAATCCAGAAAGGAGAGAGGCAAGGCTGCATTTTATGCCCTCTCCTCTCCAATATTTATATAGAAGATGCGGTAGAGGTAATCAAAGAGGGATTTGGAAAAGGAATCACAACCCAAGGACAGGAAATCAAAACTCTGAGATTTGCTGATGATATTGTTATTTTATCTGAGTCTGCAGAAGTTCTAGATAAACAGTCTTGCAGGAGGAGTGCAAAATGAAAATAAATACGTCCAGAACAAAGGTAATGAAGCGCAGTCAGGTAATACAGGAAATATTAGATTAGGAAATTAACTCATAAAGGAAGTATTATCGGCACACTTTATCTTGGTGCATTTACACCCTAGTGCTGAATCGGTCGACCTCTACAATCTTCGAGATTCGTACTGACAACGTTTGAAACACAAACTATGAATCGCTTAAGCATCGTTGTGCGACATCTGGCGTACACTTTACGTACTAGTACTGTTATTGTTTACACAGCAAAGCCAAAATATAGAATTGATGCTAGGAACAAGATTCGCATCGAGAAATGTTATATAATGTGTATGTGACACAGTTGTTGGCTTAAGATAATAACGGTTTAGAAACTTCATGTCGATCGATCATATTCTCGATTCAATTCAGATTTCATTTTCATTCAGTTGGCTGCACTACCGGGACCGGGACAACTCCCTCCTTACTCCTCACCTCCGTACACAAATGCACCAAGATAAAGTGTGCCGATAATAGATGGATACCATTTCATGGGTAGTAGAACAAGGAATGATGTTGCAGAAGTAAGGAGGGTATAAAGTGCAGACTAGCACAAGGAACGAAGGCCTTTCTTAAGAAATTTGCTCATTTCGAAAATTGGTATATAAGAATTAGAAAGACATTTTTGAAGACTTTCGTCTGGAGTGTGACACTGTATGGAAGTGAAACATGGACGAGAACTAGCTGAGAAAGGAAGAGAATAGAATATTTTGAAAAGTGGTGTTAAGAAAAATGCTGGAGTTGAGATGGGCAGATCGAATTACGAACGAAGAGATACTGAAAGAAATCATTTGGCGAAATTTGACGAGAAGGAGAGAGAGAAAAATAGGACACATCTTAAGACACCGAGGTCTTGTTCAGTTGATTTTTGAGGGAAGGGTAGGTTGTAAAAACAACAGGGGTAGAACAAGGTATGAATATGACAAACATTTTATAGAAGATGTAGGATGTAGTACTTATGTAGATGTGAAAAAGTTAGCACAGGATCGGGTGAGATGGAGAACTGCACCAAACCAGTCTAGGGTATGATGACCCAGACACCAACAGATAACCGAAATAAATAACATATATTTATTCGTCTCGGATAACTCTTAAATACGGCAGTGGCGGTTTCTGGTATAGCGCAATGGAGCAATGAACCTCCAGTTTATATCACATTGTACTTAACAACTTAATTTTCACAACTGCTTTGTCAATCTCGAAGCCTTTGCTAAGCTCATCTATCCGTAATATACTCGTACTGACTTTCAATTCAAGCGAGCCGCGCGAAGTCCTGGCTGGATACTCGTCTGGAATGCACCCCCGATGCAAGGCCACATCTCCGTCCGTACCAGGGCGAAGGGTGTGGTGAGGTGCGGGGAGATGCCGACCAACACGTAGACAAGACCAGGATATCGCAGAAACGAATATCCGTGATTTACGCATGCGCAGTATGCCACTCTCTCTCACCCGTCTTCGTAATCGCAAGTCGTGTTGTTGTGGTTAGAAAACTAGTACATGCCTGCCATCTGTTGCCCTTACAGGAATGTAACTACGGCAGCAAAGAATAGTACACATAGTTAACACTAGTGTTGGAAAGCATCATTACTACCAAAAGTGCCAAATTCCGATTGATATTTTGTCCCAAAAATATTACTAATACTTACTGAACACCTATTTATTTGCCTTCTTTGGAGTAATTACTTCTTGAAGATAAACTTAACTTAAAAATCATCGAGGCAAAAAATAGCGGGAAGATAATACCAATGAAAATGCTAACTGCCTAGCCCACACGAGTTCGTAAAATTAAGTTACCAACGTTGTCAACAGTGCGATCACACATCCCTAAAGTTTCCTTCTGTTTTTCATATGTGATACTAGTGTTTATAAAACTTTGGAGTATTTATCATAATTCGTTATATTATTGTACGCTGTGCAAGCGTATCAGTGTACTATTGTGTCGTACAGAAACTTAATTTTTAGAATATAAAGAAGTTACAATCTTATGTCCGTGTGTGTGTTTTTGTGCATTGTGGTTGCGTCCACAATCTTTGTGCTCGGGAAAGGTAAGGAGCTTCAAAATGAGTATGAACAGTGTCCAGATACCTAGAAAAACAAAATTTTCTTCTCTCTCTCTTGAGCGCAAACTCGAGATTAAGAATGCCGGCCGCCCACTGCCTGATCTTGATATAACGAGGCAGATTAAAAGTAAAGAAATCGTGCGTAAATTGAGAATGGATATAGGCCCTATGCAAAAGAATCGAGTGGATGTGTGGGTGCGAAATTACCAACAGGATGTTTTGTTTTCCCTGTTTATTTTTTGTGAGTGATGAAAGGGACTTGGACCAAAATCGGAGAGGTAGTATGTGGGGGAGGGGGGGGGGGCGGCACAAGAATTCTTCCTTCTGTTGAACCCCCAGTGAGGAAAGTCACGCGCCGCCACTGAAATACGGATATCGAAAACCGGTTTCCACTTTCAGTAATCTTACCAGGGGGCTCGAATTTGTAGTAGCTTTCCAGAGCGTCCATATCTGCTTATCTGCTCAGATAAGAGCTCTAATGTATTTTTAATGGGACTACATAGATTTCTCTCTCTAGAATTAGATTCATGGGCGTTGTAAATCCAGAAACAGACAAGCACTTCTTGAGAAAACAGAATATTTTCGGAAGTATACCGATTGCCAGCCCTATTCGAATGAATTTTGTCCCTTAAAAGCCATCACATATCATGTTTTCATCTACCAGTTACCTACGACGATTATTAGAGGTTCAAAGTCAGTATTATCATGGTGTGTGTACGGGTACGGTAGAACGAATAATCAGCTGTCAGAGTGTGGAGCAACTATTTACACCAACGTAATGCGTACCTTGGCCACTTTCGAATAGGCTTCATAGCTGACAAAGGAAGCAGGTTTAAAGACTTTGTACTTTCCCAAGTACTCGCCGGATTTTGAAAATAATCACATCCCTGTATTTGCAATTTATAAAACAGCGTATTTCTATTCAAAAATAAAGTAAGTACCGTTATCTCAGGGGATATTGACACGTTGGAAAAGTCTTATGGCGACGATGGGATAGGAAAGTCCTAGGAGTTGGAAGGAAGCGGCCATGGCCTTAATTAAGGTACAGCCCCAGCATTTGCCTGGTATGAAAATGGGAAACCACGGAAAACCATCTTCAGGGCTGCCGATAGTGGGACTCGAACCTACTATCTCCCGGATGCAAGAAACATGAATTTGTGGCTAAACTTTTCTACCTTCCTTGGAGACATTACTGAAAGTTAAAAAATGATTTTCGATATTGTTCCAATAATAATAATAAGAAGAAGAAGAAGAATTGTTTTTACGTGCCAGTACATATACCGACACGGGGCTGACGCATTTAAGCACCTTTAAATACCACCGGACTGAGCCAGGATATTAAAGTTTAACGAGTTACTTGAGGCGAACATTTGACAGTAGCTGGTTTCTGTGCGTTTCTGTATTGGTTCGTAGTGTGGTTTAATGTCTGAATATGAAGAAGATAGTGTAGGAACAAACAAAAATAGCCATTCACCGAGCCAGAACCATTAAACGAACGCAATTAAAATCCCCCATCCGACCAGGAATCGAGCCCGGGACTCTCTGGACCGAAGGCCTCAACGCTGACCATTTAGCTAAAGAGCCGGACAGTATATGACTCACCGTGTAAATAAATAAATATATATATATATAAATAAATATTACCGCATTGAAATAAAAGGAACCTCTAACGCAGAGTTCCCATTATCTATGATTTGGAATTTACCATTCAGAATCAAAAGGGATGTTCAGTTTATTTATAATTTATTTGATAACATATATAAGAGGACTTGATAGTAAAATGCTAACTAGATTTTACATTCACAGTATTTTCATTTTACATTTAAACTGCACTCGTGGTGGTTGAAATGCGACAAATATTTCCATTATTTTTAAGGTGTCTGAGCATCCTGAGTGTCACATATTTTAAATAATTTTAACTGGGGTTCACAAGACTCAGTGTGCAGGCCGTCATTAAAATGAGTGTGCTATGGGAGGTTATGACCTCACTAGGAAGAGACCAAAAATAGGACAGAATGTTTCACACAAAGCCACTCAATATTGAATATGAACATTATAAACTGTAGCCCTAACATACTTTAGGTAAAATAGGGCTACCTTCCTTGGAGAATAAATAGTAATAATAATAATAATAATAATAATAATAATAATAATAATAATAATAATAATATGGAATGTTTGTGAAATGGGAAAAGCAGAAAGAAGATACACTAATGCAAAGCTAATGTTAATCTGAACGTTGAATACTACCTTCGTAAATAGAAACATGAATTTGTGGCTAATCTTTTCTAGTATATATTTTGACTACTGAATGATTTGAAAACAATAGAACTACTGCCTCCCTTACGGATATATTATTCTACAGTCAAACAGAAGACTTCTCCTTCTTCAACCACTTTTCCCATACCTGTGGGGGTCGCGGGTGCGAACTGTGCCACGCATGTGGATTTGGCCCTGTTTTACGGCTGGACCGCCAACCCTGTGTGGAGGGATATAATCACTATTGAGTGTTTCTGCGGTGGTTGGTTGTGTGGTGTGTTGTCTGAATATGAAGAGGAGAATGTTGGGACAAACACAAACACCCAGTCCCCGAGCCAGAGGAATCAATCCGACGCGATTAATATCCCCAACCCGGCCGGGAATCTAACCCGAGACCATCTGAACTGAAAACCTTAACGCTGACCATTCAGCCATAGATTCGGGCAGTCAAACAGAAAACTATGAAAGAAAAATGCATAATATTCTTCAAATTAGAAGTAAATAATTAAATATTTACTTCACCATGTCATTCGTGAAACAGAGAGTAAATATTTTAATGGAAACAAAAATATTCACTAGAAAGTAACACTCGAAAGGTCCCAATATTCAGTTTACCTGTCATGTAAATCATTTGCAGAGATGTAGACCTACATCTGGATTTTCTTTCTACCCAAATGTTTCCATATTCCTGCACCCGTAACATTGTATATTGCCCAGTATTACTGCAAGTGTACTCACCAATCCAAAGTTTCACGAAAAGTTTCCTTACCTTCAGCTAAGTCCTAAAACAAAATGAATACTTTCATTACATTCACGATAAGTTGAAGAATAAATATCTAACTTACGTACAGCGTCAGATTTTACAAACTAAAGATCATTTCTACAAACCTTAACTGGTTTTCGGCTAAAAGCAATTATACACCTCAGTTCTTCTGATTTATCACACTATTTGACGAACTGAAACTTTTAACAACTTGAACAAAACTGCCACAATACCTCACAACACTATTTGTCAACGACACAGATTCAACTACCAGGTGTAAGTGCGAGAGTTACGAGTGTAAGATCGCGTGGGTAACGAACGCCACGCGGTGGAGATGAACATGCCACGGTGAGCCGCTAGTCGTCCGTCGTACTGGCAAGAACAGGTCACAGGAGGCTGTGGCTCTGACGTGCCGCATTCACGCAAGCGCGCGAGCGACACTTTAACATCATCTACTCATCTCAGTGCTACCTCATAATCACATCCTTTGCTATGTTCTTTTGATACTCCATTGAGCTCATCTACGAGTCATTTAAGTTTAATTACCTACAACTGTGAAATTAACTTATCTTGCTTCTAAATTGCATTAAGATTATTCACCACTAACCATAAATCATAAATAGACCTAAGATTCTTAAAACCGAGCTCGATAGCTGCAGTCGCTTAAGTGCTGCCATTATCCAGTATTCGGGAGATAGTGGGTTCGAACCCCACTGTCGGCAGTCCTCAAGATGGTTTTCCGTAGTTTCCCATTTTCACACCAGACAAATGCTGGGGCTGTACCTTAATAAGGCCACGGCCTCTTCCTTCCCAGTCCTAGCCCTTTCCTGTCTCATCGTCGCCATAAGACCTGTCTGTGTAAGTGCGTCGTAAAGCCAATAGCAAAAAAAAGAGATTCTTAAGTCCTTAAAAATGAACGTTTAGGCATCTATAGTAATATGAAAATGAAAATCCACTACCTGTTTCCAGTCATTCGACCGGGTCAGGAATGGAATCGATTAAACCCCATCTAGCGGCGACGACAGAAATCGTGCCGGCTGCCGAAGCCTGTTACACTAATCAGGGACAATAATTAATGACTAACAGGTGAAATTAAATGATATTGGAGAGTGTTGTTGGAAAGAAAGATAAGAGGGAAAACGGGAGTAACCGGAGAAAAACATGAAAAAATGAAATGGCGTATGGGTTTTAGTGCCGGGAGACCTCAGAACGGGTTCGGCTCGCCAGGTGCAGGTCTTTTGACTTGATTCCCGTAGGCGACCTGCGCGTCGTGATGAGAATGAATTGATGATGAAGACAACACATACACCCAGCCTCCGTGCCTGGGAAATCGACCAATGATGGTTAGAATTCCCGTCCCTGCCGGGAATCGAACCCGAGACACCTGTGACCAAAGGCCAGCACGCTAACTATTTAGCTATGGAGCCGGGCGGAGAAAAACATGCCCCACCCTAACTTTGTCCAGCATAAATCTCACATGGAGTGACTGGGATTCGAACGACGGAAGCCAGTGGTGAAAGACCGGCGCGCTGAGCCACGGAGGCTTCCTATCTACATTTTTTAAATATATAATTTACTTTACGTTGCACCGGCACAGATAGGTCTTTTGGCGACGAGGGCACATGAAAGGCCTAAGAGTGGGAAGGAAGCGGCCGCGGCCTTAATTAAGGTACAGCCCAAGCATTTGCCTGGTGTGAAAATTGGAAATTACAGAAAAACATCTTCAGTGGGGTTTCTATCTCCCGAATGCAAGCTCACAACTGCGCGCCCCTAAGCGCACGGCCAACTCGCCCGGTACCCTCTACAGTAAAACAGGCTCTGAAAGTACAGTTTTAGACAAAGGTTAGTGAGGCTGTTTAATTACACTTATTACACTTACACTTATCCAGATAAGGTACAATGTACGTAGGTTACATAATTTTAGAGCAACTGAAACAGTAAGAACAAACAGTAGGCCTGACTACTCGCAGGTAAATGAGTTTACTACTACTGATAATACAAGTAAGATAAAATAGAGAGGGAGAATTTTAGATGATGTGTAAATGCTGCAAGATTAACGCGTAAAACAGACCGCCTGGTGGTCGTTATCGATAAGGAGTCAAATCTTTATGTTCTGAGACCGTGGTTAGCTGGTTCGATTTCCGTTGGTGGCATGTTGGCTCCAAAAGCTCCGGCGTGAAACCAATAACATGTATTATTACTGAGAATGTATTTGGCTGGTGTGAAAACTGTTGCCGGCAATGTGGTTCGAACTCAGTAAGACCCAAATTCAACCTTACCATTACATCATCTGTGCTAGCCAACTCACTCGGTCTTGGGTTTTGTCCCTTACCTGAATCATAGACCAGTAAAAGACCAGGAAATCAAGTGGAATACCCGAACTGGTCGGAAATCGAACCCACGCCTCTTTGAATTGAAAGGCTGCTACACTGACTATTCAACCAATGAGACGAACACTAATTAAAAAGCTGCATTAACACACAAGAATATAAAAATATTTACTAAATAAAAGCATCTTATTGCAAGTGTAGATGTAGGCCTAAGAGTGGCAATATTGCCTTGGCAAAACAATGTCTTTGTTTTAATAAAATAGTATATGAGGGGCTACTGTGTAAAACCTGCCAAACGTATAATTTATAGTTTTGAGAAAAATGAAAAAAAGTGTAGCGGAATAACCGTTAATATTAGAATTGTTTATCTTTATTATTTGTATTACTTTCGTTCTATATTCATGGTGTGTTTCATAAGATAAGTTGTAATTAATCGATAGAAATATACATTTTGATTTTAGATTAGGCAGAGTTTGCTATGGAGTTCATTCAAATCATTTAAAAAATAATCTTTAAACACCGGTTTGATTTTTATAATATTTCAAATTTCCTATTACATAGATAGACGATAGTGATAATAATAATTGCAAAATTAACAGTACTTCACAAATTTTTGGATACTGATTGCAAGCTGTTTTAGTCCAACTATGTGTTACGCACGATGGATCACTTTAAACAAACTGTGTACTAATATTAGAACCCGCTTCTGGTTCGCAAGCAGCATCTGGGAGTTCATCTTGCAAATCTCCTATCTATACATCCACCACACCTTTGTAATATGACAAACAACCCAAGGGGTTTTTCAGTAGCATCTTTACGTTCTCGATTTTTGCTGCTGAAAAAGAAATTCCTGACAAAAAAAAAAAAAACCAGTTTTCTCCATACGTGTGTCTGACGGCTACGGCTCGTCTCCATTGTTCTGAGTTTGGGACTCTACTCTTGGAGACCTTGGGACTTGTCGACAGTGGTCTTGATGTTATTTTCATAATTTAACGACCTCGCGCTAATGTGCTCCGCAATACTGCCTGTATTGTCCGTAATAATGCAGCTAATCCTGACCGATGTCTCCTAATTTGTAAGTGCATTAAGCAGGTTTTGATACGGATTTTCCTTGTTTGCCTTGTGCATTAAGCAGGTTTTTCAATGGAGCCTCGTATCCAACAGCCTTTTGGCATGGCTAAATAAATAAGTTTGATATAGACGTTCGCATACTCCAGTAGCTTATGTTCTAAGTAACTACCTACATGTTAATATAAAGAAAGATCTTCATTGGCGTAATCACATAAACTTCATTGTAAATAAAGGGCACATATTTCTGCATATATTTATGCCGGTGTTTAGGAGTTGTATTAAGGATGAAAATGAGAGGACATATAAGTCTCTGGTAAGAAGACTCCATTTAGAATATGGTTCCAGTGTATGGGACCCTCACCAGGATTACTTGATTCGAGAACTGGAAAAATCCAAAGGAAAGCAGCTCGATTTGTTCTTGGTGATTTCCGACAGAAAAGTAGCGTTACAAAAATCTTGCAAAGTTTGGGCTGGGAAGACTTGGAAGAAAGGAGACAAGCTGCTCAACTAAGCGGTATGTTCCGAGCTGTCAGTAGAGAGATGGCGTGGAACGACATTAGTAGACGAATACGTTTGAGTGGTGTCTTTATAAGTAGAAAAGACCACAATATGAAGATAAAGTTAGAATTTAAGAGGACGAATTGGGGCAAATATTCGTTTATAGGAAAGGGGGTTAGCAATTGGAATAACTTACCAGCGGAGATATTGAATAAATTTCCAATTTCTTTGAAATAATTTACGAAAAGGCTAGGAAAACAAGAGATAGGGAATCTGCAACCTGGGTGTCTGCCCTAAATGCAGATCAGTAGTGATTGACTGAGTATTGACCCAAATTGGCCAAAAATGCATTAAGCATGTTTTCATTGTAATAATGACTGAATACGCGAAAATTGGTGACGTGACTGAGAAACCGACGTGATTTGGAGGCTGGCGTGATGTTGGCGGTGAGTTTTTTTTCTTGTGGTTAAGGAATGGTGCAGCGCAGTGCAATAATAGTCGTGCTTTCGAAGTGTATATATAACTAGTATTTATTCATCCTACACTCTAAAAGAATATGTGCATTATGACCCAAGTAATCTAGGTGAAGTATTTTCGCGGCAGCTGTAGTCAATCAGAATACATATAAGTTACTCATAGACATTTCACATGATCTGTATATAAGTATTCTTTACTATAAATTATATATTCCTTGAAGTTTTGTCGTGATGTTAATAGAGAATTGCTTGGTAGAATGAAAAGGTATAAAGTATAACTGATAATTTATATTCGTATTTATTGACAAAAGAATTACTTTTACTCCAGTCAGAGAAACGATTTTAATAATATTGATTTTAAGGCCCAACTAACTATTTTCACGGTTTTCAGGGAAGATAAGTTGTCGGTATTTTTTCCCATCGTTGTCTTTTCTTTACAGAAACAAATCATATATAGCCTTTCCTTCTTAATCTGTTTACCCTCCAGGGTCAGCTTTTCCCTCGGACTCAGAGAGGGATCCCACCTCTACCGCCTCAAGGGAAGTGTCCTTGAGCTTCAGACTCTGGGTCGAGGAATACAACTGGGGAGGATGACCAGTACATAGCCCACGCGGCCTCATCTGCTATGCTGCCTTGCGGGGGATTGGAAGATTGGAAGGGATAAACAAGGAAGAGGGAAGGAAGTGGCCTTAAGTTAGGTACCATTCCGACATTTGCCTGGAGGAGAAGTGGGAAACCACGGAAAACTACTGCCAGGATGGCTGAGCAATCGAACCCACCTTAACTCAGTTGACCTCCCGAGGCTGAGTGGACCCCGTTCCACCCCTCGTACCACTTTTCAAATTTTGTGGCAGAGCTGGGAAACGAACCCGGGTCTTGGGGTGGCAGCTAATTACACTAACCACTACACTACAGAGGCGGACTCATATATAGTCACGTAGCATAATTTCTCAAAGAGTAGAAAGCTTTTGTTTTAAAATTCTTCTTTTACAATGTCAAAAGAAACAATTTGATTGTAACTCCCAATGTCTTACAATGTGTCTAACCATTCTCTCATTTTAGTAAAATGTTTACAAACCGCTTTCTCACCAGTTCATTTGTGAATCGATCTACCCATTCTCGCTTTTCTGCACCGCTTCTTATCATCTTTCTTTCTGCACCAGTTATTAGCCACGTTTCACTTCAGTACAATGCCATTCTACACACAAATGGCTTCAGAAATGTCTTTCACATTTTGTGTGCCTGTGTTACACAAAAATATCTTACTTTGGCTAGGCTTTTGTTTTGCGTCCATTCTCCTGACATTGCCAAGCGAGCAAAATACATGCTTTACCTGATGATTAGCCCATCACCTGATTTTATTCGACTACATGTCCGGGCGACCTAGTAAGTGGTCCTGAGAGTCGGGATACCAGTTGCTATGGAATGGGAGTGGGCATCTCGGACATATTCTGAGTCATGGCCTTCATTGTGCTCAGGCGGCTAGGGCTACACAATCTACCGGTGGTCCCTAACCCGTTAGAGGAGAGATTCTCACTTGGACTACGTGTACGTAGGGTAGCATCCTGCTTCATGAATTTACCGAGCTCAGAACATTTTAAGCAAGACTCGGACCTATGGGAGTAACGGAGTCACACTCCCATTTGATAGGCGAGGGACTGCTTGGTAACAACTTGGCAAACGAAATGGAATTCGATAGGGAGCTATCAATATTAGTGGGGCTTATGGAAGAAAGAATGTAGAACTGGCTGAGTCAGCAAAGAGGATGCTTCTGGATGTCCAAGAACTAAGTGATATTCGGTTAAGGGGAGATAACGAGGAAGAGATAGGAGATTATAAAATGTACTTGACGGGTGTTAGAAAGAGAAGGGAAGAGTATGGGGTAGGGCTGTTTATCAGGAATACCATTGCACGCAACATAGTTTCTGTTAGGCACGTAAATGAGCGAATGATGTGGGTAGATTTGGCAGATGGAGGAATTAGGACGAGAATTGTCTCAGTGTATTCACCATGTGAGGGTGCAGATGAAGATGAATTTGACAAGTGTTATGAAGCATTTAGTTACATCGTAGTCAGGATCAACAACAAGGAAAGTACAGTGCTAATGGGCGATTTCAATGCGAGATTTGGAAATAGAACTGAAGGATACGAAAGGGCGATTGGTAAATGTGAGGAAGTTATGGGAGCTAATGGGAATGGGAAGCATTTGCTGGACTTCTGTGCTAGTATGGGTTTAGCAGTTACGAGTACATTCTTCAAGCATGAAGCTATTCACCACTACACATGGAAGGCCAGGGGTACCAGATCCATCATAGACTATATCTTAACCGACTTCGAATTCAGGAAGTCTGTTAGGAATGTACGAGTTTTCCGGAGATTTTTCGATGATACAGCCCACTGTAGTGAACTAAGTATCTCTAGGCCTAGGATAGAGAAAGTGAAATCTGTCTGCAAACGAATAAGTGTAGAAAATCTCCAGGATGAGGAAATTAGACAGAAGTACATGTTTATGAATAGTGAGAATATTCGAACAGTAGACAGTAAGCAGGTTCAGCATATATGAAGAGGATGGGTGGCATACAGGGATGCTGTAGTAGATTACTTTTTTGCTATTTGCTTTACATCGCACCGACACAGATAGGTCTTATGGCGACGACAGGACAGGAAAGGGCTAGGAGTGGGAAGGAAGCGGCCGTGGCTTTAATTAAGGTACAGCCCCAGCATTTGCCTGGTGTGAAAATGGAAAACCACGGAAAACCATTTTCAGGGCTGCCGACAGTGGGGTTCGAACCTACTATCTCTCGAATACTGGATTCTGGCCGCACTTAAGCGACTGCAGCTATCGAGCTCGGTTGTTGTAGTAGAAACAGCAAAGGAATGCCTAGGAACAACTGTGTGTAAACATGGAAAAAATTGAACATCATGGTGGAATGATGAAGTGAGAGCAGCTTGTAAACGTAAAAAGAAGGCTTATCAGAAATGGCTCCATACAAGGGCCGATGCAGACAGGGAATTGTACGTAGATGAAAGAAACAGAGGGAAACATATAGTTCTTGAATCCAAAAAGAATTCTGGGGAAGATTTTGGTAATAACCTGGAAAGGCTAGGTCAAGCAGCGGGGAAACCTTTCTGGACAGTAAGAAAGAATCTTAGGACGGGAGGGAAAAAGGAAATGAACAGTGTTTGGGGTAACTCAGGTGAACTCATAATAGATCACAGGGAATCACAGGAGAGGTGGAGGGAATATTTTGAACATCTTCTCAACGTAAAAGGATATCTTACTGGTGGTATTGCGAACAACCAAGCTCATGGGGAGGAGGAAAATGATGTTGATGAAATTACGCTTGAGTAATTGTAGTGGATGGTAAATAAACTCCATTGTCATAAAACAGCAAGTATAAATGAAACTAGACCTGAAATGGTGAAGTATAGTAGGAAGGTGGGAAGGCAGCGATGAAATAGCTTCATAGAGTAGTAAAATTAGCATGGAGTGTAGGCAAAGTACCTTCAGATCGTACAAAAGCAGGAATTGCAACTATCTATAAGCAAGGGACCAGGAAGAATTGCAACAACTATCGAGGTACGAGTATCTCATTGATTAGTATACCAGGCAAAGTATTAACTGGCATCTTGTATGGGAAGATGCGATCAGTGGTTGAAAGGAAGTTGGATGAAAACCAGTGTGGTTTCAGACCACAAAGGGGCTTTCAGGATCAGATTTTCAGTATGTGACAGGTAATTGAAAAATGCTACGAGAGGAATACACAGCTGCGTTTATGTTTCGTAGATCTGGAGAAAGCATATGACAGGGTACCGAGGGAAAATATGTTCGCCATACTGGGGGACTATGGAATTAAAGGTAGATTATTAAAATCAATCAAAGATATTTATGTTGACAATTGGGCTTCAAAGAGAATTGATGGTACAATGATTTCTTGGTTCAGGGTACTCACAGGGGTTAGACAAGGCTGTAAACTTTCACCTTTGCTGTTCGTAGTTTATATGGATCATCTGCTGAAAGGTATCAAGTGGCAGGGAGGGATTCAGTTAGGTGGAAATGTAGTAAGCAGTCTGGCCTATGCTAACGAATTGGTCTTAATGCCAGATTGTGCTGAAAGTCTGCAGTCTAATATCTTGGAACTTGAAAATATGTGCAATGAGTATGGTATGAAAATTAGCCTCTCGGAGACTAAATTGATGACAGTAGGTAAGAAATTCAACAGAATTGAATGTCAGATTGTTGATACAAAGCTGGAACAGGTAGATAGTTTCAAGTATTTAGGTTGTGTTTTCTTCCAGGATGGTAATATAGTAAGTGAGATTGAATCAAGATCTAGTAAAGCTAATGCAATGAGCTCGTAGTTGCGATCAACTGTATTCTGTAAGAAGGAAGTCAGCTCCCGGACGAAACTATCTTTACATCGGTCTGTTTTCAGACCAACTTTTCTTTACGGTAGCGAAAGCTGGGTTGACTCAAGATATCTTATTCGTAAGTTAGAAGTAACAGACATGAAAGTAGTGAGGATGATTGGCGGTACAAACAGGTGGAAACAATGACAGGAGGGTACTCGGAATGAGGAGATAAAGAATGAACTCAGTGGATGAAGCTCTACGCATAAACCGGTTCGGTGTGGCGTCATGTGAGGCGAATGGAGGAGGTTAGGTTACCTAGGAGAATAATGGACTCTGTTGTTGAGGGTAAGAGAAGTAGAGGGAGACCAAGACGACGATGGTTGAACTCAGTTTCTTACGATTTAAAGATAAGACGTATAGAACTAAATGAGGCCACAGCAGTAGTAGCAAGTAGAGGATTGTGGCGACGTTTAGTAAATTCACAGAGTCTTGCAGAGTGAACGCTGAAAGGCATAACGAGTATCACTGTATTTTGTATGCTGTAGGTACTGTGTGAATCACAAGCGGATATGGAGCGCGTCCTTCCTCTTCCACAGACCAAGCAAACCTGCGACCGGGCTAATCACGCTTCCCACCCTCACCTGACTGAAGGTATACATGCAGGTAAAGCTGCATCACTCCAGGGTCCGCTACAGGAACATTTAAAAATAATGAACTAATTTTAAAAAGAGAAACTAATCCACTGTTAAACCATTCAGAATTTTTATATTCCTAGATATTTTGGTATAGATTAACATACCCTTCACATATGGCCAATGGTTCATGTTTGCATTGCGGTGGAAAATCATATGGTAATCATTCCTATTTCCTGTGTTCAGGGTGCGAAATCGCGGGCGGGTCAGGGAGGGTTTCCCCCACCCCCAACCGACGATTTTATCTCAAAGGTTTCCCCCCACTGAAATGTCCCGGGAGGCGGGGCATTCTTTCATTATAAAATAATGAGGAAAATATAGAACGCATATATTACTGAAAAAAAAATACCGTGCATAGTTCCATAAAAACATCAGCAACAATACACATAATATAGAAATAATGGAATGACTGCCAGACCTTGAGCAATAAAGTAACGTAATGGTGGCAACTACACACCAGCATGTTTCACTCTGGCAAGTCTTCTGAAATCCGGGCAAAAATATAAATTACGGTACCTGAAGCCCTCCTCCCTTGTTATAGCTCTAAGTAACTCGAGCTTACAGCACTCCTGTTCCTCTTGGAGAGAGTGCGTTTCCGATAAGTAGCCGATAGAACAATATTCACTTAAGGAGTGTACAAAGTGGTAGATTTATTCAGTCAGTTCCACAAATAAAGCAATAAATCTGGACAAATCGCGCCTCATCTGGCCTTTCTTAAGAAAGGGACAGTTTATCATAAACTTCTCAGCTCATTGGATGGAGCATCTTTCTAATGTTGATCATTCTTGCCATAACAGAATTCAAACAAAAATATTAAAAATTTACATTTCGGGGGGAGGCGGTAATTTACTTTCAGGGGAATTATATACCCCTCCTCCGTCTGAAGTAAACACTAGTAGTTAAGCCCTATAATCTTTCTATCCCCCTCCACCATTCCTTTCTGGTTTCGCATCCTCCTTGCGTTATAACTGTGAATCTGCCTGTTACCTCTACTCAATGTTTTATTGTATTTGATAAGCAGAATTGATTTATATGGAAGAAAGTGTTCTGATATTATGAGTTATGAAAGAATGTTTGCATGTACTTCGATTCGGAATGCGAAAGTTGATTCTTAGAGCTTTTGTTGAATAAAAATCCATTCAAAATATTCCTTTGCCATTTGTATTAGACAGTCTATAAAAACACCAGTATAAAAGTAGAGCAGTCCATGATAAGAGAATTGTGGCAATACAGAAATGAAAAGTTTTGAATATTATCAGAATATTCACCAGAGTTCACAATGTTGTATGTTTCTTTTTATTGAAGACGAGTTCACCGATGGTAGTTTTAAGTTTGTAAAATACCTAAAACTTCATCATTAATTCATGTCTGTTCTCATTCACATATCTATCTCATTATACTGCTATTATTTCCACTTTCAATATATCGCCTTACACACTTAGTGTCTGGAAAATATTTTACATTCTCGGTGTTTCATAAAAAAAGTTAACAATTTGTTTTACGTCGCACCGATACAGATAGGTCTTGTGGCGACGATGAAACAGGAAAGGGCTAGAAGTGTTAAGTAAGTGGCCGTGGCCTGAATTAAGATATAGCCCCAGTATTTGCCTGATGTAAAAGTGGGAAACCACGGAAAACTATCTTCGGGGTTGCCGTTAGGGCTCCTGAATACTGGACAATTATTTTCGATTTCCAGAAAACATTTAAGCCACACGAACTATACGTCATATCTTTACATAAAAGTTACTATCTGGATAATAAAATGATTACAGTTGCATACTTTTACTGTATTGATCTCCAATTAAAAAAACTGAGCCCCTCCCGCCCCTCCACCCTGTGTGATCTTTACTGTGTTACTACATGTAAAAACCGAGTAAAATCTCTATAGATTTTGTCTTGTAAACAGTTTAAAAAATCGGAATGTAAAAGTGTAGCCTATATGGTGTGGTAACACCAGACGATATGCACACCTTGTGTGCATTTCACTATATGTCCAAATGTCTATGATAAGAAAATGAAGTGCTTCATACAACTGAGATTGCTTTTTCTTTTCGTCTGTCTCAAAATATTGGTTTTGTAACAAACCCCCTCTTAACAGTGACTAATTCGTCTCCGTCACGCCTTGACTGAAATTGGAACCTAGAAAGGACGGCGCTGAGCCACAACGCCTGCAAGTATATATCATCAAAACATCACATATACAGTAAAAGCACATTCGTTTCAGTTAATGTATTGCTATGGCTCTGGTCTTCGAAAACTCGCAATGCAATTTATATTATTAATATGCAGGATATAACTCATACATTCGATGGGCATTGATGAAAGGCCAAGCCATTTGTAATTACAAATCGTGATCAAAAATAAATAACAGATGAACAGCATTCAGTGTCAATAATTATAAATCTCATTCCATATCGATATGGATGTAGCTCAATGTCGTTTTCATTTTGTGGTCGGGTAGATTTCTGTATGTCAGTACTATCACTAGCTTGTACAGATTAGGAGCAGCCCTCTACCTTACTGAATGTACATGTACTTGTTGCTCCAATGTCTTTCTTGTCATTATTGCAACATGTATGGTGTTACGGCTACCTTGATCAACATAGCTATGAACAAAATATAATGATGATAATAGACTCAACATCGATTGCCTGGCATTCACCGACGACCTGGCACTTCTGTCTAATTCAATATAAACTTCAATAAAACAACTCAATGTTCTAAGACAGCAAGCAAGAAAGGTTGGGCCACACATGTCACTTGAGAAAACTCAACACATCACAAACATCAGTGAATCTACTTGTGCAGTATATATGGAGCAGGGAAGGAACATGAAAACCAATAGGTTTAATTACCTGGAAGAATGGTTGGAATCCAATCTCTCCGAAAGAGTAACATTGTTAACTCGAGTTAGCAAGCTAGAACTAGCCAAGAACACCTACAATAAAAATTGCCTCTCCCGTAACACTAAAGTGAGCACTACAAGACAGTCATCAAACCTGCAGCCTGCTTCTGAATGTCTAATAATCGACAGGAAGCGACTCACAGACAAGCTGGAAATCCATGGGAGAAAACTATTGAGGAAGATACTGGAACCAGTGAAGGAAGGGAACGAATACAAAACACGAGCTCTAAAAATACTGTGAAAAAATCACGGATGTGGCCAGGAAGAGCCGCCAAGCATTTTATGGACACGTCTCCAGGATGCATCCTGCCAGGTTGATCAGTCAGCATCTTGCTTACTGGTAAAATAGGAAGACAAAGTCACAAGATCTGCAGGAACTGGGAGGGACATAAAGAGACCAGTAGGACGCTAAGAAATGATGTTCCAGGACAAACCACCAAGAGGGAAGAGATGTATGTACCCTCTGGACAAAGGTGAGGAAGGAAGAGCAGAGCCAGATGATGCGCAATTACTGGACAAACATCAAACCCCACCTCAAACACAACAGTTGAATGTCATGGTCCTTTGAAATAATAATAATAATAATAATAATAATAATAATAATAATAATAATAATAATAATAATAATAATAATAACGGTCTTCAGGTATCATTCGAGATACATACATACATACATACATACATACATACATACATACATACATACATACATACATACATACATACATACATACATACATTACCTTATACAGTAAAACTTCCTCAAAGCGGAATCGCAAGAGACCAAAATTGTTTTCCGGATTAGAAAAGATTCCGCAGTACAGACAACATCGTTTTCTTGCTTTAAAACACCAATCACCACCGTTACATAAAAAGTAATACAGTATTTTTAAAAGTATCATTTGGAACTTAACTATACCTGCCTACGCAGGACGCTCGGCTTACCAGATTGATGTACGTTGTACTGTAGTGTACTGATTTATTTATTATCATTATTATTATTATTATTATTATTATTATTATTATTATTATTATTATTATTATTATTAACACTGTGGTTTATTAATCCATACAGCGTGATACACTGTATATCATTTTGGCAGTATCACAACATTAAGCTTTCTTCCACGGATCAAACAAAGAAACTTGTTTCTTCTTCTTCTTTGTCTTTCTGAATGCAGTCCTGAGCCGAGTACATTAGTTCTAGAAGAGTGGAAGCGTAAATTATAAATTGCTTTACGTCACAAAAGCACTGTGGGCCTGTTCGTGGGTTCAAATCTTTCTTTGATCTTCATCTTCTTGCTCCTCTCCTTCTTCTTCCGCCTCCACTTTCTCGGCCTTTCTCATTGCTAGAAGGGCTGTAGCTGGTTCGAAAATGTGGTGTGTCGTTAAGTTGTTTATCACTTCGAACGAAGTTCTCTGCCTCGCAGGGAACGTTTCTTGCTTGACACAATTAGGATATTGCCAACGTGTTTTCAAGCAGTTCATTCTTTCCACCATCCGTATTATCACTCTCTCCAAACACGCACATCAGTTTGTCCAAACAATGACATTGGTTATACTAGCACCAGAAATACACAAATATTGCTCGTACGTAGGACTTCATCAGTTCCTAATATTCTCTGCAATATACAAGTAGATTTTAAAGAAGTCTTTCATTTTTCGTTTCCGTGTTGAGGAGATTCCGCAGTATACAAAAGTAAGAACATTACAACGCTGTAAGCTTCGCCGGGACCGAGAAAATATTCCGTACGGGACAAGTTTCCGCTTCGTTCAAGTTCCGCCTTGAGCACGTTTTACTGCATTACGTTAATACCTTACCTACAACAAACAAGCACCAAAATACGTGGAAACAAAAAATAAGCGGGAGTCAAATGAAAACGGATCATGTCAAAAAAAATTCTTGTCATTTTTTTCAATTTCCTTTACGTCACACCGGCACAGGTATTATGGCGACGATGGTATATGAAAGGGCCTTAATTAAGGTACAGACCCAGCATTTGCTTGGTGTGCAAATGGGAAACCATCTTCAGGGCTGCTAACATTGGGGTTCGAACCCACTATCTCCCGAATGCAAGTTCACAGTGTATCACGGCCAACTTGCTCGTTGTGTGAAAAAGTACAGCAGAATATTTTGTAGTTCAAAAGTAATCACCAGACATTTATCGCACTAAGTGATGAGATGGTCAACCCTGTGTTTGAGAAACCTGGCGGCTGTCGACAGAACCACATCTGTACCCAATCACACACGTCGCCGTCCGATGCAAACCGATATCCACGAATGTCGTTCTCCAGCTTGAACATGGGACCACAGTCTATGCATAGCCTATGAAGACACGTAGCAGAAACTGAGCCACGTCATAAAGTTAAAACGCTCGCGCGTGCTATCGAACGCCATTATCGTTGTTCATGACAACGTCCGGTCTCGACATATCCAACTGTGCGAGGAATACGCGTTAGAGATTTGGGTGAAGAACTCTTCAACAACCTCCCTACAGTCCAGATTCCTCCCCTGCTGATATTCGCATCTATGGGCAGCAAAATGGACAAATGCAGGCCGTGCACGTGGGTTTTGTAACGCCCAGTTAAAGTTTTAAACATCGGTATAACAATTTGATCCCTCTGAGGGGTGTGGGCGGTAGAATATATCTGCGGTGTTTACTACCTGCCGGTCGTGATAGGTGACTAATAATAATGTTATTGGCTTAACGTCCCACTAACTACTTTTACGGTTTTCGCAGATGCCAAAGTGCCGGAATTTTGTCCCGCAGGAGTTCTTTTACGTGCCAGAAAATCTATCGACACGAGGCTGACGTATTTGAGCACCTTCAAATACCACCGAACTGAGCCAGGATCGAACCTGCCAATTTGGGGTCAGAGGCGGTACTCTCTTCTCAGAAGCAATTCTTTTTTCTTTTGCTACCGCTTTTTCCCACAACTGTGGGGTCGCGGGTGCGAACTGCATCACACATATGGATTTGGCCCTGTGTTACGGCCGGATGCCTTTCCCGACGCCAACCCTATATGGAGGGATGTAATCACTATTACGTGTTTCTTTGGTGGTTGGTAGTGTGATATGTTGTCTGAATATGATGAGGAGAGTGTTGGGACAGACAAATACACCCAGTCCCCGAGAAAGAAGATTAAAATCCCCGACCCGGCCGGAAATCGAACCCTGGACCCTCTTAACCGAAGGCTAGTACGCTGACCATTAAGCCAACGAGTCGGACTCTCAGAAGCAATTGAACCTACAGATATGATGTTTGTTGTGGGTATCCAGAGCGTTTGTAGTAGTAGTAGTAGTAGTAGTAGTAGTAGTAGTAGTAGTAGTAGTAGTAGTAGTAGTTTATTGAAACTCACAGGTTTCCACCCAACACAGGGTTCAAATTTGGAATAGCCTAAGCCAGTTACAGGATGCAAAAGGACAGTACATTAAAATCTAGTAAACGACATAAAATAAGAAACCAGCAATATGAAATAAAATGAGACTAAAATAAAATAAAAGGCAATCGGACAAATACTCCTTGGACATGCCATGAAGTCCATCGGATACTCCGAAAACGTGATCCCCAAAGTGAGGGTCACCACAGCAGCCACCCTCGGTCTCTTCATGCCACGTCCAACTTCTTCCCTGAATATTTCTATTGTCTTCCAGAATATGCTATTTAAATAAAGTATAGTTAAAGGGCATATAATCAAATGGCCCACGGTCAAATCACTTCCGGAGAGCCGTTAGCCCTGGCAAAAGGCAAACACATAATTAAAAATAAAAATTAGAATACCACATACGCAAGCTATAAAAAGAACTACACCTTGCACCTGACTGGCCTCGCCGACGCGGCACATTCTATCACAGCTACTGTCATAACTCCTGACCTAGTTACTCTGCTTGTCCAGACCCCACGAACACTTTAACTACCTCCTCGCCAAAACAATGTCGTCATTCTTTTCTAACCAAATCATTAAATTTGCTTAACAACCACACAAATAAACTAAAATCACCATCAAACTTTCCCATCTCATGTCACCAACTCCAACTTTTATACTTCGCTATTTACAGACACCTACCTCCAACTCCACCTCATAACACACACCACTATTCCATTCTCATCCCTCTCAACACTTAAATTCTGCCATTACATATACCACCACTTCTCCATTACCTACCAAAAACTCCGTTCAACTCCACAATCTTTCACTTACACTTAACACTCCAGATCAATTCCAAATTACCTTACTACCTACCAATTTTAATTTATTCCATTAATTCACTATACCTACTATGCCATTACATACCACCATCACCACCAAATTCACTATAGTTCATTACACACCAAAAACTCCATCCAACTCCACAATTATTCACTTAAGGGGAGTTTGAAAGGCCTATCCTGCCAATGTTACATATGCCAAGATTATGTTCCTATATTTCTGAAACCAATGAAGGTAGGACTCTGAATTTTTTACAGCTGACATTTCTATATTATTTATGTTGACTGAAGCAGAATTAAAGTATGGAAACCAAAAGAACGAGATATATTAATTTTTTTTAATGGTGCCATCTTTTACACAAAATTTTTGAAGATGGTCACCCCTTACTTCCTTCATGTCTATGGAAACCTGTGCTATGATTCTGCTTCAGTAAGGACAGTAAGATATAATAAAGCATCTCAAAAATTTCATGTATGTATCACAAGTAGTTTTTCAGATACAGGAACATTAATTGTAAAAAAAAGTCATTTTGAGAAAATCAGGTTTAAAACTTGAAATTATCAGAACTCACTGAAATTTTTAAATTAAGGCTCAAAAGCACCCCGAAGCATAGTCAGTATCCTCTTCCTGGTATCCCTCCTCTAAAAGCCTTTTCCTTCGCGATGACCTTGCTGCTTTGGTGTTGAACTCTGCTGCACGCTGTGCCTTGGCAATTCTTAATTTGTCTAAATGTTGCAGTCCCTTCATAGTATGACGGCCAGGGTTCATATTGAGATGCAATAACACTCTTACTCTTCACATATTCCCATCATTAAATGTTAATACAGCATCACTGACTCTCCATTTCAAAGTTCTTAACCCCACAAATTAATACATTTTTTGGCACTTTAGTCCAGATAATATTCTTGAAAGACTCATTGGGATTCTGAGTGCGCCCATGTAGACACTTTCTGGGAAGGCCTGGATGAGCTAGGTCTCTGTAGATTGGCTTGATAGCTTCCATAACTGCTTCAGGTATAGAATTATTGTGCTCAAAATACTCTTCTGAAACTTCAGCCTTTCGGATCGCAGTTCTTCAAAATGTTTACCTAATTTAGGTTCACATTCACTGTCTTGTTCTTTGGTGTCACATTTTGACAATCTGTTTCTACACTGTTGGAGGATTCTACCTCATGTTAACCACATGGTCATGTGTTTTTAGTATGCTGCTTGCCACAAAACTTACGTTTCCCAAAACTTCTAGGCGTATTTATACTTTGTTTACCAAAATAAGTGCAATCAAACTATACGGGAGCACTTCCAGAGACACTAATTCACACGAAATTCAACATTCTTTACACAGAAACAAGCATAGAGGCAGACATATTTGAAATAGAAGTGTAACCAAAATTGAGCACCTAGTATTCTCTATCGAAAGGCAAAAACCACAGCCTTCTATGTGCGGTAGTTTCAGAGATATTCGTAAATAAAAAGATGCATGTCCGAAATCAACCAGCCTGATGAAATACGCAAGCAACGTTATAAAATTAAAAATAAAATACTTCTAGCAGTCACACAGAGATAAATTATATACCATTTTATTCATGAAACACTAAATAATATTGTAGGACTTATTTTAGAAAATGTCAAAAAAATTAACATTTTTGCCTTTCAAACTGCCCTTAAACTTAATTCCTAAATTTCTGCTCCACCCTTCATTCCAGCTCTGCTTTACTCTCTTCCAAGTTGCCATTCCCTTTCCCTCTGAGCCACCATTTCTTCACTGTTTCCACTTTGCTGACTTCCTTTGACTCTAGCTGTAACTGTGTCTGTGACCCTAGGCCTACCTTCTCTTGCCTCACTATCCTCTGCTCCTTCCTTATCGATGTTTATGATCGAATTTTCACTTGGCACCTCTTCCGGTCTCTTTTCGCACAGCACATTGTTTCTTTTGGTATTAATATTACTACCTTCCCCCTCTTCTCTTATATCACTATCGCTTGTCTATCTTCCCCATTAATCGCTACAGTTCTCTCTGTTTCTTCGTCTTGCTTTATCTTCATTTCTAGGACCACCAATCTATTCACAGTCCAGATTCTACTCCAGTTGCTAATTGACACCACTAGTTCTTGTCCTCTGATAGTTGCTCTCAGCCCTTGATGTTTAGCTCGTATCATGTGTTTTCTAAGTATTCTTTCGTTCCTGGTCGCTTCCATTCCCACGTCCCTCTTGATCCATATTTTTCCCTCTGCATGTTACTCGCATTGCCAACCACAGTATCAGCCATCAGCGTAGAAAACAGTTGTACTTTGATAGGCCTGTTGCCTCTAATTCTTCCCAATCTCTGCACATCGTTTATGTCCACTTCATTAAAATTAACTTTCATTTTCCCCTGGATTAAGTCCACTACTTTATAGGTTGTAAGCACTTTGTCCTCTCTCATCTCCTCAGGCACACCATATATAAATAGGCACTTCTTCCTGCGATATAAAGTCTTGGCTTCCACTTCTGCTTTCAGTTTCAGCGTCTCCTCTTCTAATTGTACTATTTTCTCCCTTAATGCTGCAACTTCTTCGGCATTTTTCCTCACTTGAGATGTTGTGTCGTCTGCTCTTTCTCGAAACCATCCCTTCATTTTTTCAAACTCCCTCGTTTGTTCTTGAATCATATCTTTGAGTTGCTCAAAGGGGCAGACTTCTACAACCACCTCTTTAACAACTCTTCTGATTACTTCCATGTCTTCCCAGCTCATATTTCCACTAGATGTCGGACCTGGGTTCAGCTCGACCCCTCCAAACCATAGCAATATTATAATCACCGCCGCTGATAGCTTTAATTCTCCTTTAATTTCCATTTCCATTTTACACCCTCCTGATTTCACTTCTTCTTTCTTCCCTGCCATCCTCCTATAATCGCCCTGTATTCTTCCACACCAATCATTGTCGGTAAACTCCTCAGTACCTTCCTGCACTCAGCACCTGCACTCTCTTCTCCCACTCCAGGGACCCTCCACTCAATACGTCTGCAATCATCACTGGCTCAGGCTGTACTGTGCAGAGCGTTTGTATCTACATACATGTAGGAGATTCAGTATATTTGGGTATTTTGATAGTCCCTGGTGATTGGAGACCTCCCTGGTATAAGGATGTAACCAAAAAATCAGTAATTTTTCAGGAGAGAGGAAAATTATTTTCGGGGTTTATTTCATGGTATATACTATTTGAACCAATTGCATATGCAAGTATACAAATGAGTTCATCTATTAAAACAATGTTTGATTGTTATAACTGAAGGTTTAAAAATGTATAAACTGGAAGTAATACAATGGAAAATAAGAAGTAATCTGGAAATATGTCTGAGACTGAGATCTATAGCTGCAGTCGCTTACGTGCGGCCAGTATCCAGTAATCGGGAGATAGTGGCTTCGCGTCCCACTGTCGGCAGCCCTGAAGATAGATTTCCGTGGTTTCCCATTTTCATACCAGGCAAATGCCGGAGCTGTACCTTAATTAAGGCCACGGCCACTTCCTTCCAATTCCCAGGCCTTTCCTATCCCATCGTTGCCATAAAGCATATCTGTGTCGATGCGACGTAAAGCAAATAACAAAACTACAGCACGGTTCTCGCATACGTTTGCGAGGCATCCTGTACGTCTGATCAAATCACACTGATCCATTACCTTCATTTTATAGCGACAGCTTGGATCACCACTGAACTTCGACACGCCTCACGTTGCGAACTTCCCATTCATTCATTCATTCAATCAATCAATCAATCAATCAATCAATCAATCAATCAATCAATCAATCAATCAATCAATCAATCAATCAATCAATCAATCAATCAATCAATCAATGAAACTGCAACACAAAAGATAGCAAATAATATTAGTGTAATAATAACAACAATAATAATAAAAATGTCAGGAAAATATTTCAAAATATTGATGTGATTTCGTCTATGGCCTCTTTTAAACGATCTGTTGCACCAACACAAGCACTGCCCACCATCTTGACTGATGTTCCATCCTTACACCGCAGAGGACAAAGTTCTGTTGGCTGTAAACCAGCTTGAAGTTCAAACGTAAGACATCAAATGACATCACAGCATAGAGGCGTGATGATACACCTTATTTTCACTGAAAACTCACTTTTCAAAAATGTGTTGGATACATCCTTATTCCGGGGAGGTGTGATAAGTCTGATAAGATACTAAATGCAGGAACATACAATAATATGCACTCATTATATCTTTAGAGCCACTACACATTTGTAAATATACGTTTTGCTGCAGAACTATCTTCCATGGTGAACAAAAGGCTTACGGTATGCCAATAATAACGTGGATCACCACTGTACCTCCATACGCCTGACGTTACGAACTTCCCAATCAATCAATCAATCAATCAATCAATCAATCAATCAATCAATCAATCAATCAATCAATCAATCAATCAATCAATCAATCAATCAATCAATCAATATTGATCTCCTATTTAGGGTTGTTAACCTGGTGGCGGATTTTCTGGCAGTTCTTTACCTTGCCTGCTCCTAAATTATTTGAAAGAAGTTGAAAATTTATCAGACATCTCCCTTGATAAATTATTCCAATTCCTAAGTCTTCTTCCTATAAACAAATATTTTGCCCCAATTTATCTTTTGAATTCCAACTTTATTTTCATTCGTTTTTATGACCTCTGAACTCTTGAAAACTCCACTCAATTTTTGTCGTCTACTAACATCATTCCAAGCCATCTCACCACTGACAGCTCGAAACATTCCTCTTAATCGAGCAGCTCCTCTCCTTACTTCCAAGTCTTCCCAGCCCGAAGTTTGCAACATTTTCGCAACACTACTCTTTTGTAGGGAATCACCCAGAAATCCCGCAAACCCTAAGTGCCGAGAAGGCTTCCTCCGAAAGTATTTCGATCGGAGTCGACGATACGCGAATTAACTTACACTCATGTTCTCAAAAACCAGAACACCTTGAAAGGCTAGAGATAGGAAGTTCATACTCACAGGACATGTTCATTAGTATGTTCTTCAGAAACGATTATCATTTCACTCACCTAAGTTTAGCATGTGTCGTGTTGCCTAGTAGGCACTGGGTCGCCCATGGGCACGGATAACTTGTTCAATGTGTGATGTCATCGACGCATATAAGGCGCGAATGGCGTCCTGGGCTCTAGCTACCCATTCTGCATTCACCTGGTTCCACAGTTCATCTTTGGTGGTTGACATTTGCTCACAGAGACGCACCCCTTGTTTTACCATATCCCACGTATTTTCGAATGGTGACAAGTCCGGTGATCGGGCGGGCCACGGAAACAGGCTGCCATCTATGACAACAGGAAGGCACGTGTTCGTGCAGCAACATGTGGTCACACATTGTCCTTTCGAAATATGGCGTGTGGGATGTAGTGCAAAAAAGGCATGGCTACGGGTCGCAGGATGTCATTCACATAGGTCAAACTGGTCACAGTGCCCTGTACACGCACCAACTGTGATTTGTGGTCGTACTCAATAGCACCCCACACCATAAGGCGTTGAGTTGGCGCTGTATGTCTTGTGCGAATGCAGTCAATGTGATGTCTCTTCCCCTGTCTGCGGCGAACCAAAATGCGGCCATCATTTTCAAACAAACAGAACCTAGATTCATCCGAAAACACTATCTGCTGTATTTCCAGTCCCCAGTGACGTCGTTACATACACCATTGCAGTCTAGCATGTTTATGCACATTAGTCAAAGGCAGGCGAAGAAGTGGACGACGCGCCGGTAAGCTACACCGTAATAAACGGCGACGGACTGTCACTCCTGATAGTGTACGACGTGTTACGCTGTTCCACTGTTAAGCCAGAGCCGAGGAGGATGCAGATCTGTCCAGCAATGCCATTCGGATGAGGTGTCGATCTTCTCGGGAGGTGGTCTGGGTGGTGCGACCAGACTCATCTCGTCGTATTCTACGGCCTTTTATGAACCATTCTGTACACATCCGTTGCACTGCTGACACATTTCGTCCCACACGATTAGCAATTGTTCGGATGGATGCATCACGTTCCCTCATCCCAATAATGCGTCCTCTTTTAAACTCACTCATATCACGGTACGGTTCTCGCATACGTCTGCGAGGCATCTTGCACGTCTGCTCAAGTCACACAGATCCATACCTTCGTTTATAGCTACACTGAGAACCGCAGGCACATTTAACCAGTCGGCGGTGGTGCGCCAGGATATCGATGTGGACCTGAGGGCCGACATGGTTTCAAATGCTAATCATTTCTTCAGAACATGCTAATGCACATGTTCTGTAAATATGAACTTCCTACCTCTAGGTGTTCTGGTTTTTATGGACATAAGTGTATATGGAGTTTGAAGTCAACGACAAATACAGACTATTAAGTGAGAACGTACACTTTCGTTATGGTACCTTAAATTTAGTAAAATTAAATTTGTAAGAGATCAACAATTGAAATGCTACTTAAACTACAAATTTTATGTTTGACACTCTTGCGAATCATTCACACTCGAATATACGTATTATCGGCACACTTTATGTTGGTGCGTTTACACCCTAATACTGAATCGGTCGACCTCAGCAATCTTCGATATACGTACTGGCAACCTTTGAAACACAAACTATAAATCGCTTAAGCATCGTTGTACGACATCTGGCGTACACTTTACGCACTAGTACTGTTGTTGTTTACACAGCAAAGCCAAGCTATAGAATTCATGCTAGGAACAAGATTCGCATCGAGAAATGTTATATAATGTTATATGATGTGTACGTGACATAGTTGTTGGCTTAAACTAATAACGGTTTAGAAACTTCATATCGATCATATTCTCGATTCAATTCAGGATTCATTTTCATTCAGTTGATAGCACTACGGGAACCGGGACTGCTCCCTCCTTACTCTTCACCCCCGTACACAAATGCACCAAGATAAAGTGTGCCGGTAATATCAGAAATATGACTCTCACTCGGGACAGAATCAGTTTTGTTTCCGAAATGGTGTTGGTACACGGAAGGCACTCTTCTCCTTAAATGTACTGATGCAGAAATGTCTAGATATGGATGTTGAAGTCTATTTTGTTTCATAGATTGCACTTCATTGTGTTAGGCATGGAAAGCTGATAGAGATTCTGAGATCAGTTGGTAATGACGTAACGATGTATGCATAATCAGTGACCTGTACTGGAATCAGACTGCAGATATCAAAACCGATCAAGGAACTTCAAAAGCAGCTTCAATCAGGAAAGGTGTCCGTCAGGGTTGCGTATTGTCACCTCTTTCGTTTAACATTTACTCTGAGGCAATCTTAAAAGAAACACTGACAGATCACGATAAATGGGGATGTTTTTAACAACATCAGGTATGGGGATGACACTGTTATCACAGCAGATGATTTACGCGCTCTGCAGTGCAGGATAAATCGCTTAGTTCAGCATATTGACGAGTTTGGGGTTATATGTTAACTTTTCCAAAAATAAAAATGATGGCGTTCTCTAAACAGACAATATGAACAAATCTCACAATAAAAGGTAATATAGTTGAGCAAGTGTCTTCCTTCAAATACTTGGGTGGCACAATGAACGACCAGTGTGATTCCAGAATTCATTAACATGAAGACATTATTTGTAAGGTCAGATGTCAGTCTGCAGCGACGAATGCGGTACATATTCTTCTATATGGATGTCAAAGCGAGACCCTGGATCCGAGCATTGAAAAAGTTTCGATATCTTTGAAATGAATCTATATCGTCGCCTCTCGCGCATACCTTCGATATTAAGAATCTCAAATGTCGAGTTGCGTCATCGGCTGAAAATGAAAAAAAACTGCTACTTATTATAAAACAAAGGGAAACCCAACAGCTATGACATGATTTGAAGGGTGAGCGGTATCAGTTATTACAGCTAATTGCTGAAGGAAAGACACAAGAGAGAAGGTACGTTGAGAGACGGAAAAATTCATAGTTAAAAAACATTCAATATTTCATGCCGCATTATCAAAATCTGAGCTGGCTGCGTGGATCGCCAACCTCCATTTGTAGACGGCGTCTTAACAAAAACATTCATGAAACAATGTCCAGATTTTAACGTAGAATACGCCTGTAGTTTTGGCACCAAACTTGGGTCAATGGACGTTACAAAATTATGAAAATGTTAAAATTGAAATATTTCTACACAACACGTGTTCAATTCATAATGTAAAATGATAGAACAAAGGCACCTAGCGACAAGTTTCTGACATCGGTGTGTATGAAGTCATTGGTGATGCAATAGTGCGCCCATGTTGAGGTACTACCGTGCCACGCGGCTAACAATCAGCGTAGCTTTGGACTGTGCCGTGGTAGCACGTCCAGTGAGGTACTGTTTGATTTGTTTCAGTGATTTCTGTAAATTTACGAAAATAACAAATTAAATGGTCAACAACCGAGAAAATTGTGGTGCAAAGAAGAGCAAAACAATCCTTTCCTACGCAGAAGCTCGCGTCCTATGGACAATAAATGGCTTCAAAATTATCAGAAATGCATTCGAAAGGACGGCGCGGGTTGTCAGATTTCCGGAAATCCAAGTTCACCAACGCTAAGCGTCAGATGCTTATCGGGAGCACCTCAATTTATGGTGGCCGCGCGCCATGAGGTGAGTTCCCCAGCTGAGCACATTGATGAAAAACGATTTGGAATTCAGGGATGTGGTAGTGATAATGGTGTGAGGCCTAGTGCAGGTCTTACGAGTTGATTTCTTATAGGCCCGCTTGTTAGAATAGGGCCCTGAGAATGATGATCTCTAACGATGAAATCGGCAATCACACCCAGCCCCCAAGCCATCGGAATTAATTACTGAACCTTAAAATCGCTGACCCAGTGGGGAATCGAACGCGGGAAGCGGTGGACCAAAGGACACACGCTAACCATTTAGCCATGGAGCCAGACACGGGTATAGTTACTGATAACCCTCGACTTTGCCTTGAAGATGTGTAAACAAGCTTATAATTTCCGTTAAGATTTCAATATTTCAAAATCCTACTGACCAGCTTTTTTATTTCGACAATACCAATCACGTGGTACACACTCTACTTAAAACTCACGGCCATTATTCCTGCATAGCCCGGTAGATTGTTTTTAAAGCTTAGAAATTACATGTACTTTTTAATTAAATTTACATGTTAATCTATTTTGCCAGCTGAATGGCTACAATTTATTTCATATTTACATATTTCTTTTCCTCAAATTATTCAACATATCGACATCATAGTCCAGATTTTCTAACATTTCTTCAGAATATATTTTTTGTTAATCAATAAGTTTAGTTTAGTTTTTTGTAATAACTGAAACCATTCTTTTCTTTTTTCAGTTCGACTCAATTTATAACTGTTAGGTTCTTCAGTCTGTCAAAACTAATTTTGAATACTACATTTATAAACTACCTGCAAGAAAAGATATGTAACAGTATTATACCTGAATAAAAAGAAGGAACAACCCACGAACCTACTACGCTGGCATAGCAGGTGTAGAGGTGATACTCCCACGTGGCGCGTCCCAGGTGGCGGATAGGGGCGGGTCCCTCACTGGCTTGCCGGCGAACTTGAGCGAAATAAAATAGCTCTCGCGGACCAAACACATACCCCCCTGCGGGTGGGGGACGCAGGCAAAGAATACACCCATGGTATTCCCTGCCTGTCGTAAGAGGCGACTAAAAGGGGTGACCATGTGATGATCGAATTAGAACCATGAGACTACTTGTAATTAGTACCACCACGCGGGAACACCATGAGTCGCTTTTACTTGCGCGTAGTACTACTATGTTAAGTATACAATCGGTTTGTGATTAGTGGCGAGAGTGTATGAATGTGGGTGGGTTTTACAGTACCTGTGATTAGTACCCACCATGTGAGGAACAGCACGGGATAGTACAAGTCTCTGTAATTAGTTCACCTATGTGACGAACACCATAGGTTTGCGTCGCCTGTAAATCACGCAGCAATGTTAGAAACACCATAGGTCTGCATTACATGTGCGTATTACGTTACCTGTGAGTAGTACTATAATGTGCGGAACACCGCGAGTCTACGCTACTTTTGATTAGTACCGGAACATAACAAATACCATGTTTCTGCTTTCCTAGTGATCAGTACCATTATGAGGGGCCGATAACCTGGATTTTGGACCCCTTTAGACTACAAGCATCATTGATTTAGAATTGTGCTTTAGAAGCAGTCCCTTGGTCAGTAATACTATTGTTTTACGATAGTTTCTGGGAATGTGGGGCATTGCGGGTCGGATCCACGGATTGTTTTAAATTCATATCCATCCATTCATTCTTCGTCATCACGCTTTGAATTCTGGTCAGTGGATGATTTTGGACTTTTAAATAATGTTTACATTTTGTCTCATTTCGTACCATTAGGCGCCGATGACCTAGATGTTAGGCCCTTTAAACATCAAGCATCATCATCATCAAACGAAACAACTTAATTAAAATAGAATGTCATGCTTAGTTTCTGAAAGAACATCATCAGATTCTATCATATTTCACAGAGATATTTAGAAAAGCATAAATGCATTCTATCCTGGAGTGAAGAGCAAACATGACTTCATTAACACGAGATCCAGGTTTTCAAGATCATAAGTATATAAACAGAAATAAACACAAATATTTATAACTAAAATGGAAGTTACGGCATATAACCAACAAACATGACAGAGTAAAATGTAGCAAGTGATATTATTTCACAAACATATATTTTAAAGTAGTGGAGTAGTGACGCATATGTTGGATACTCAGTTCAATACAAACTTCTTGTACAAGTGGTCGATGCTAACTACAGAGAGGGACGAGTGACATAGTAGTGGGCAACTGCCAACAAATAAATAAATAAATAAATAAATAAATAAATAAATAAATAAATAAATAAATAAATAAATAAATAAATAAAATGAAATAGATAAAAACCAACAACTGATATTTTGTTTACGGGCTGTCAGATATTAATAAATATAATTTTTTGCGAACTAACTTATCTGGCTGATTATCTTGTGATACGCGTAGCTGATTTAAAATAGCCCGAGCATAATGTTTTTTCTTCTTTTCGTTTAGGCCAAATGTGGACCATTTCAGCTACTCTCGAGTTCTGATCCACGCTCAGAACTCCCTCATTCTTTCTCTCTCTATTATTCCTCCTTTCTTTCGCCCATAGGAGCTGAGTTTGGGACCTAATATTTCCCTGAAAAAGCTTGGTGTTCGTGATTCTATCTGTAACCTTCCCTGTTACTGATTTCCGTTCCTTGTGTTCCTGTTCCTTCCAGGTCCTTTTTCACCTCGTAATGCTAGCATACCGTAGTTCTGATGATCTCAAAGAAGCTCACTATTTGATTGATTAACTTTTCTGGGCTCACTTTGTAAATGTGTCCGAAAAACATGTCTCCTCTTTTCCGGGTGGTGTCTGATATCTTTTCCATTGAGATACAATTGTTAGTTATTTCCCTTTCTGTACGATACATCTTCTGTTCTTTGAGGTCCCAATATCTTCCTCAGAATTTCTCTCTCTACTAATTCTAGCTCCTTAATCATCGTCAGGTGTTCAGCTGGGTATAACGCTTCCGGATGGATCACTGTCTAGAAGTGTCTCAGTTTTGCATTAATCGAGATCTTCTTATTGTAGGTGTTCATGGTTAGTTTGTACACCAGATTCCTCCTGTTGACCACGATAACGGTGCATCTTTTTCTGGCAAGTTGTTTCCATCCGTTCTCCCAGATATTTAAATCTCTTCACTTTCTCGATCCCTTTCTCCTCTGTAGTCATCCATCCGGGCGTTGTTTCGATGTTGATCCTGTAATGTGTCGTCTCAAAAGAGATCCGTAATTCTGCCTTACTCGCTTGTAAATCGACTTGGACAATCTGATTCCGTGCCTCATCTAATGATTCTAATACTGTATAATCACGTTATCATCCGCGAAGGCTAAACTATACGATCCAAATCTTTTAGTCTTGTATCTCATTCGTATACAACCTATTCAGTTTTGGGAGGGGGGGGGGGGGGCACAACGCTCTAATAACCTCACCAAGTGCACAAGTGAAAAGAAGGGGAGGAGGGGGGATTCATCTCCCTATCTGATCCCTGTTTTAATTCCAAAATATTCCGACGTAATAATTCTGAACTTGACCTTGGATGTTGAGTCAGTTAAGTACCGTTTGATCAATATTCTCGTCTTCATATCCGGACACACATTCTCTAGGATTTTGAGATCTGTTTCTTGAAGTCCACGAATGATTCCTCTACTTTTAGTGTGCGATGGTCGATGATTAACTTTAGGTTCAGTATCTATTGCGCACATTCTACCCTTTCTAAAAAATCTTCTTGATATTCACCAATCAGTGGCTCCAATGGTTTTTCAGCTCTTTTCATCAGATCCTTGAAGTATCTTGTTATCTTGTACGTCTCGCGTAATAGTGATATCCCCCTGCAATAGTTGACTTCTGGCATGTATCCTTTCTTATGGAGTGGATGTATTAATGCCGATGTCCATCCAGCTTTCCTTCTTCTCAAGTTTTGCTTACGACTGTGCCAGCTCAATGATCGTTTTAACATCGGCATAATTCCAAAGTTCTATAATGTTTCAATATGTTTGGTAATTTTCATAATTTCATACAGTATGTAACTGACCTTATTGTTCTCCACCTATCACATCGTACAGTTATGTCGAGCTTAAGATTCTCTGTTCAGAGATACTCACACCATACACCGAAATTTGCATTCAGAAGTCAGTATGAAGAATATTAAGAAATTCTTATATTTTCAACCCCACATAACTTTGTCTCTAACGTTGTGGTACAGTTATCTCGGGCTCAAGAAGAGCTTTATAATGATAACACACATGATTATAATGATGATGATGCTTGATGTTTAAATGGGCCTAACATCTAGGCCATCGGACCCTAGACTGCATATGAGGGGTTGTCAGATGGTCAAAGCGTCTATTTTTCAAACATTTCAATGCAAATTTTCAACATTCACAAATGGTACTTGTATTCGTTATGTGCCACTTATATTTGTTAGCCTACGTGCAAACAGAACGAGACCAGAATAGTTTAAAATGCTGGACGCGTTTATTTGCAATGGCACTCTGAAGTGTACTGAATGTGCTCAGTCGAGCTCTCAAAGCGTGGAGAGGTTACATCATCGTGCTAAATTTGTTGTTGTGCCGTTTTTCTGAGGCCTTGAATTCCATAGCGATATCAGAATATCAAATGTACAGTATTTAATTTTCAGTTAATCAGACAGCCTGTTTTAACGAGGCTAATGGTCGTAACGCATACTTCCCGTCGTGCGAACAGGCCTGCGGAGTGGGAAGCTGTGACATCAAAACCCATAAAAGTGCACTTCCGCTTAAGAACCTTGACCTTCCAAGACCACTGCTGCCCATTTATATGATGACATCCTTAGCTGTATTACTTGGCTTTCATGAGCGTGTCCGCCGTTTCTCTTATTAGGTAGTTTTTTTATATCGTTTTATGAGGCTGAGTGAAAGCCGTTCCAGCTCTCAGTCTACGATTAAAATCCTTGGCATAGATGGAGATCGAATTCTGGTAATAGAGAAGCAAGCTACCCCTACATTACGGGCCTAGCTGTATTCAATTTATCTCAGTTAGTTTAAATAAATATAAGTTAATCTCCTTGGGCACTGCATCTAAAGCAATGCACGATCAAGAAAACCAAACGGTTTAAGTACCTGGGAGAATAGCTGGAACCCAATTTCTACTAATAATTAGCATTATCAACTCGAGTTAATAAGCTAGAAATTCCATAACAACTCAAAAACGAGTCTCCCCCGTAACACTAAGATGAAGCGCCACCAGACAGTCATCCGCCCGGAAGCCTTAATGATACACAATGTCTGATATTCAACAGGAAGGGAGGGGAGAAATATATTGAGGAAGTATTAGGCTCAGTCAAGGAAGGAAAGAAATACAAAAGGCGACCCAACAAACCAAGAGCTCTATAAATACTGTGAAAGAAATCATGGGCGTGGCCAGGAAGATACGCTTAGCATTTTATGAACGCGTCTACAGGATGCATCATGCCAGGCTGACCAACCTGCTTCTCCTTTACTGGCAAAGGAGGAAGACGAAGTCACTATAGTTGATGGAAGTAAACAAACATCTGCAGGAAGTGAGAGGAGCAGAAAGATACTTTAGACATCTATCAGGGGGATGCTTAAATAAATCCAATTCCAGGACAAACCGCCAAAAAAGAAGATAGGTTTCCTCCGGACAAAGGAGAGGAAGGAACAAGCGCAATGACTGGACAATCATCAAAACCCACCGCAAACGAAATAGTTGAATATCGTGATCCTTAGTCGGCCTATACGAAATAAGAAGACAAGAGATGAAGGTTATGTGGGGAATAGGGTGATGTAGATGGAGATTGAGAGTAAGAGGAAGAAAGGAAGACCGAGAAGAAAGTGGAAGGAATTGATCTGTGAAGACCTGAAGGAGAGGAACCTGCATGAGCAGTGGGCACTGAACAGAGGGAAATGGAGAAAGCCCATTAAACACAGCGATCCTGGAAAATCTGTAAGAATAATAATAATGAGAAGAAAGTGCCGGAAGCTAGAGTTGAGTGACTAGGTCCCAGTTATTAGCATAGACCATAGTAAGAGGATATTGTTTACTCAAGGAATACTACGTATGTTCATGTGGCAGCTCGGACGTGCTACTTTAATAAGATGCTGTTAATTCGCAAAGTTAGATCAAGTGTGTGTGGGAAGTGTTCTGGCACAGAAATGTAAACTAACTTAAGATTCTGATACATGGCTGGAAAGGGAAAGCTATTTTTACCTCAGTGTGAAGGAGTCTGGACGGAGCATTGCGAATGTAGGCGTGTCACTCTTCACAGTGGTTGCCCTCCAGACTGAGACGTTCTTTACAGAATCCCACAGATCATTGCCCAACCTCTTCTACACACTTAAAATAGTTTAGAGCATTGTAGGAATATTCTGATTTATTGGAGAAATTCTCGAACCACGCACAACGCTTAAGGCGTTCTTCTTTTCCTTTTCTTCCTCACTTTGTGTGGCGACTCTTTTTTTTTTTTTTGTATTCCTTCTTTCAAACGTCATGTATCTTGAAAATAACTACCCAGGAGATCTCCTGGAGTCATCCATCAAGCCAATTCAATAATAATAATAATAATAATAATAATAATAATAATAATAATAATAATAATAATAATAATAATACAGTAAATCTTGCTCAAAGCGGAATCGCAAGGGACCGAAATATTTTTCCGAATTAGACAGTTTTCGGCATTATACAAAACATCGGGATTTTTTCCTTAAAACAGTAAACAGTAATTTTAAATATTACTTAGAACTTAGCTGTGTTTGCCTACGCATTACGCTCGGCTGTCCAGATTGATGTACGCAGTAGTGTAGTGCACTGATTTGTTAATTATTATTACTGCGCATTATTATGACTTGCAGAATGATACACAGTATATCATTTTGGCATTCCACCAACGCAATATTATTCTATTTCAGAACACTGGATATACGCTTCTTGAACTTATTTCCATCACAAAACTCTTAACAACACGAAGCTTTCTTCCACAGATCAAACCAAGAAACTTTCCTTCCTCTTCTTTCTAACCATGTCTTTCTGAATGCAGTCCTGAGCTGAGTACATTAGTTCAAAAAGATAGCAAATTGTTTTACGTCACAACAGCACTGAGGGCCTGTTCGTGAGTTCGAATCTTGTTTTGATCTTCATCTTCTTGCTCGTCCCCTTCTTCCGTCGCGTCCTCTTTCTCGGTTTTCACCACTGTTAGAATTGCTGTAGCTGATTCGAAAATCTGGTGGGTCGTTCATCATTTCGAATGAAGTTTTCTGGCTCGCAGGGAACTTTTCTTTCTTGATAGAAGTTGGAAAATGCCGATGCATCTTCAAGCACTTCATTCCTTCCACCATCCGTAGTATCACTCCCTCCGAACACGTGCATCATTTTATCCAAACAATGACATTAATCACACCACTACCAGAAATTCACAAATATTTTACGTAGGACTTCGTCAGTTCCTAATATTTTCCGCATTGTACAAGAAGATTTTAAAGAATGCTTTCATTTTCTGTTTCCGTGCTGAGGAGATTCCGCATTATACAAAAGTAAAAACATTATAACGCCGTAAGCTTTGCCGGGACCGAGAAAATATTCCGTAGTGGCCAAGTGTCCGCTTCATTCAAGTTCCGCTTTGAGCACGTTTTAATGTAATAATTTAGTGGTTCAAAAATAGTAGCCTATATTTATGCATTTCTCTTGTAGATTGGCAGAAAACTCTGACGGAGTTGTTATAAATTAGTGCAATCATACCCTCCTAAATTATTCTATTTGGAAGATCAAAGCTTTATGCACAGACACTAATACCAGTTTCATTGTCCTGTTAAGTATTTAGTGTGTAGTCAGTGATATATTGTGACCATCAAAGTGGTTGTCTTCTTACTTGTGGATCGTAAACTGCCGGTTTTATATCCAGTTAAAGTATGTCGTCGAAAGTTTCTGCTCTCACAAGGGAGCCCTTCTTAAGCCCCAAGGCTCACCAATGAGCGCTCCACGTCATTTATCGTGAGGTCGATAAACAGAGATATAAACTAAAAGAACGAGGATATAAACAGGCCGTCTCTCGACAGAGCGGAAGGAAGTTTCAGATCGCATCAGGGGTTCAGGAAGGAAAGAGAGAATTATGACTGGATTATTTCCATATAGCTCCAACAGAAAAGAAAAGAAAAATAGTCATGAATACTACTAAAATCAGAGGCAGAAGATATAACATTATGTCAATAGCACAAGAATATTAAACAACTGGAAGACGCTTGATGGATATTGATATTTAAATTGATAATTGTAAGAAAATTAAGAGTGTAGAAATCGTTGATACAACTCCTAGACCTCTTTTCTCGGTAACTCTGTTTTGAAAAGTAAGTTGTCATCTTACTTGTAGGAGAATTATGTGTGCCAACGCTAGGGATCCTCCAAACTGTCCCTGGAAACATATGTTTATTTTTGTAACAAAGTATATTTAAAACACGTGACGTTTTTATTCCACCTCCGACAACAGTCCCTAGCGGTGATTGAAATTTCTAACAGAATGGCACCACTTCTGTTGTTAGTTGCTGGGACCCGTAGCCGCACGGAAAGCTTAACAACTGGTGACGAGTACGCCACATTATACTCATGCTATGGTGACAGCGTGCTACTGTCCAAACAAGCAACACACTGTATACCTGACCACACTCAAACACGATGCCCTCCCAACTGCGAGCATTAACGCTGAAGCAAGCGGGAGTTTGTATGACAGCTAGCAAGGCTACAGAACGGAGCAACTGAGAGTGGAATTCAATACAGAGAAGAGTGACTGCAAACTGTGACGAAATTGATGAAAGCCGTGCCCCACTTCCTCGTCGGGTAGCCTATTTGATGATGATGATTGTTGATTGTTCAAAGGGGCCTAACATCTTGGTCATCGGTCCAAACTTGGATGACAATCCTGACAATTAAGACCAATGGAATCTCACTACGAGGCAGGTTGATACAGACCATTGAACTGTCGACAGCATTTTGGAATAATCTATACTTTTTTTAAAAGTACAGTACTATGGACACTGTCGAACGCTTTCTGTACTGCTGTTGGTTTTCTCGTTTCTAGCACTCTAAAGCAGTGTCTGCGTCTCGTGACATTAATATCCTACCCAGAATCTAACATTATTATAATTTTTCAGCTTAAAATTTCAAAATATCGACCAGAAAAACTAGTGCATTTCAGTGCTGGCCATGGTTACCACTGTCCATGGATCCATGGAATTATACTGTCAGCCATTCTTGGCATTACCTTCTGTGGTTGAGTTAACCAAGGGAGTCAGTCAGGAGCAGCCTGGAACAAGTAAGTAGTGGAAGCAGTGCTCAAGGCTTAACGTTGTCTTTCACATTTCACCCATTGCGAGCCCGTGTATGTGGATGGGTGGTGTGGGTGTGGGTGTGGGTGTGTGGGAAATAAGATGGATCTCCATGTCACTAAAAGGACGCATGCAAGACATTGCTTGTGTTCTTCAAAACAAAGTAGTCTCAATGGCCGATAAAAAAAGACGCCTCTCCAACACCTGGCAACCACCAGCTTAGCCAGTTTCAAACTGAATGGTCGGAGAAATTCAAGGTTATCCCCGAATGGGAGGTCTTCGAGTGAACCTGTGAGGAACTGACAGAAGCCGTTCGTAGCAAAAGAGGTGAACGCTGAAATGCTACGAATGTGCCGACGAATGTTTGTGACCCAATGTCTGAAAAACCTTCGATGTTGTCAAATAGAAGTAAATATATGCAATTCATTTACTTGAGTCCGGCTCCATGGCTACATGGTTAGCGTGCTGGCCTTTGGTCACAGGGGTCCTGGGTTTGATTCCAGGCAGTGTCGGGAACTTCAACCTTAATTGGTTAATTTCACTGGCAGGAGAGCTGGGTGTACGTGTCGTCTTCATCATCATTTCATCCTCATCACGACGCGCAGGTCGCCTACGGGAATCAAATCAAAAGACCTGTATCTGGCGAGCCGAATTTGTCCTCGGACACTCCCGGCACTAAAAGCTATACGCCATTTCATTTCATTTACTTGAAACATGCATTTCTGTAACCCGAGGGTCATGATGAATTATTCCCGGTAGCTTCTTCGCCTCATAGTAACGCATTTTAATTACAATTTTGTCAGACTGATTCATTTTTATTCCATATCGTTATGGGAAAATACCATTGTGGGCTTCCTATATTAGATCGCTTTATGACACATGATAACATCGAGCCTGCCACGCCCAATACCTTCCTACCTTTCCCTCTAGCTGCACGCTCGACGTCATGGAGATATCCTACCTGACTTCTAAGGTGTGTCCACCGTTTTCTACTACTAACCATTTAGTGTAGCCCGACTATCGGGTGAGAACGAAGTTCCGTCATTCCCCGCCCCTCCTAAATGTATGACAAATTGAAACTATGCAAACTTTGAATCTATAGATGTAGGTTTCGACATCTAAGCTTTAATGTTTAAAATATTGTTATGCAATCACTCGTGTTTAGAACACAAAATAATACGCCTCCAGGTCTTGTGGGACGTTCTTCTCACAATTGCTTTTGCAACCCGTCTGAAAACAAGTCTCATAGCTTCTTTCAACCGTAAGGTAGCGTTGCTCTGCAACGATATTCTTGATAGATTCTTGATGAATCCCCAAAGAGCATTGTCACATTTCGTCAGGTGGCCAGACAAATGGAGCAGGCAATGAAGGAGGAGGCGGGCCTCCTAGTCGGTGATGCCGTCTCTCAGGCCAGGAGATTTGTATCGGAGATGTGAGAGGGTTAGCGGCCGTGGCCTATACTAGCAACTGCCCCGACATTCTTTAACGCGAATGGAAAACCACGGAAAACCATTCTCAGGACAGTTGACGGTGGGGACTAGCCCCTTTCCGTTTCTTGAATGGAGAGACGTAAAGCCACGACAGAGCCGCGGCCAACCTTTCTCTGATCGATTGGTCGGTCGGAGTGCAGAGCTGTCGGACCACGGACCAGTCCTGGCCACTTGTAGGCCGAAGCTACTCTGCAACCGCCGACGCCAATACTTGTGTGAGAAAATCCAGCTTCAAACTAAATATGTCTCGTCCCGTCTATGGTCTACCATAGTAAATCATTTGTAGTCTTACTGCTACCCAATACCCACTTTACCAATAAACTTGCATACATTTTATGTGCGCATTCAAGCTCTTTCAATCGTGAAATTACCTGCGTTTGGCTGCAGTGTGGCATCAGGCTTATCACACATCTCATTGAAGCCGGCGGCTAGTGCTCAGTTGTGATCTCTCTACAAGCCTCCTTTGAAGTAAGTACAGTAACAGTGCACTAGGAGAAATATGTGTACAGTACCTCCACTTGCTAATATTGCCTGCCTTTGAGAGTCGCTGCCCTGTTCGCGGCACTCAAACGGGAGCTTACATTTTGGAGATGGCGGGTTCGAACCCCATTGTCGGCAGCCCTGAAGATGGTTTTCAATGGTTTCTCATGCCTTGTATGTTAGCATGACGTGAAAACCACTATTTTGATTATACACATTACCTTGAGCACCACGAAGAACGCAACACGTAATAAATGATATGTAATTATTAGAGCTGGGAATTTTATGTAGTATCAAGTGGCATAATATGTACATAAATATGTAACAAAAACACCAAAATATGTAGCAAAATATGTATAATGGGCAAAATATGTAATATATAATTACTATAAACTTACCATTTTGTCAGTTACAACACACTAAACACGCTTTATATTACATTTCTCAGCACAGTGAACATTATTTTAAGTGTTTTTCAATGTTCTTTGGAGTTATATTATATGAATATATCACACACATATTCAATAGAAACTTATTATTTTCAACACTCAAAGCACGTTTATTCCTTAAATTTTGTAGTACAGTGAACTATTAAGTATTTTCCGATGTTCTCTGGGGTCATGGAAAGGCGTTGGTCACTTAGGATGTTCTTATATGCAGAGAAAGATCTTTCAACATCACATGCTGTAACTGGGGCAAATTTTAGGAGAGGAATTTTCGCTGGAGAAATGTCCTCGGGAGGATCAACGTCATCTCCATTTAGAATTCGGCACACACTGTGAAATGTTGAATAACCAGGATTTCTCTTCAACACATTTTTGCAATTTACTCAATACACTTGCACCAGTTTTCCCATGCACAGCACTTAGTTTTTCAATAGCATCCTCTATGAAAGCAAAAGAATCTTGCAGTGGCAGTCCTAATGTTTCTAGACGTGTCATGGTTCCTGGAAGCCAGCAGAAGTTGCCCCTGATGTAGGTGATAGAGGAGACCACTTTGGAGTCACTAAAGGCAGTTTGTGATTCACTAATAAATACAGCATTTTTCAGGATCAAAAGAATCTACCGCAGTCTTTATAGCATCTAGATGCTCACTATAGAATTTTACTGCTTCTATCCATGTCCCCCACCTCGTTAACACCGGTTCCGGCGGCAGTGGTATCTCTGGCAATTCCTGTTTGTAAGATAGCACTCGTTGTGGAGCTTTCAGAAAAACCTTATTTGTTAATGAAATTAATCTATTCACTTGTGGAATCTTAGCTCTAATATCTTCGGCAACACGTTGCAGTCCATGAGCCAAGCATGTAAAATGGAGAATATTGGGATAAAACACCTTCAAAGCAGTTGCATCCTTAAGTATATATGCTGCAGCATCAGAATACATCACTTATACCTTTTTCTCTTTCATCTCAGTCAGCCACAGAGCTCTTAATCCATCATTCACAAATCTCGCAATAGTTGAGTCATTTGTATAGTCTAGCTCTTTACTATTAATGTTTGAACACATCATATCATATGTCGTGTAATAATTAGGCATCTCAATCGATTTAATGCAATACTTAGACTCGCGAATACTACAATTTTACAAGGACTGATCGATCTTCACCTCTTTCTGTTTTAAGGTTACAATTACACTTCACAATTCAACATGACCAACACCAAAACATCAAATATCCCGACATTCTTCCACCTTGCAATTTTCAGTCATTCAACAAAATTGCAACAATCAGTCATTCATTACAAAAACCATGCAGGTCGCTTCACCACTCTTCCACATCTAGTACGGTCAACCTCTAGGTCTGCCTCTCTCTTCGAGGCATCAATTTTGTGTTCGGTCTCTTCAACTGATGACAAGGAACATTCTAACGGGATCAGACTTTGAACAGGACGCATGACTACTCCTCTCTTCGTACGAAGCCTTGCAACTCTTACACGACCGTCCTTCTCAGGTAACAGATCTTCGATAATGCCCAGCGGCCACTCTAGTTTATTAAGATTGTCCATCTCAATGAGCACAACATCTCCTTTGCTAAATTTGTTATGCTGCTTCCGTTTCAACTGAAGTTGGCCAAGGTATTCCTTTCGAAATCTCTGACGAAGTGCATTTCTCAATAGCAGTCGATACGTTGCTCTCTTCCTCAGTTGAGATCCACCCATCGCATCCAGATCCGGTACACCTATCTCATGGGCTTCTTGCAAAAACATCGCTGGTGTGATTGGTCTCAAGTCATCAGGATTTTCTGTGTCTGAAGTCAAGGGGCGGCTATTGATATCTGCTTCACACTCGCATAAAACAGTCATTAATTCTTCAGATGTCAGGGAAGTTTTTCACAGAACTTTACGAAGCAGGTCTTTCATCAGTCCGATCAATCTCTCCCACCAACCACCCCACCACGAGGCTGTGGGAGGGTTGAATATCCGTGCAATTCTTCGAATGCTACAATAAGACTCCATCTGCTGCCAGTTAAGCTTAGCCATCATGTTACTCGCACCTCTAAAATTTGTCCCGTTGTCACTATAAATTGTCGAAGGCCTTCTTCTACGTGATATAAATCTTCGTAGTCCTTGAAGGAAATAGTCTGTAGATAGCGATGCGAGCAGTTCCAAATTACTGCTCGGTACACAGCGCATGTGAACAAACATACCCACATCTTCTGATTACCTCTCACAATCAACGGGCCAGCCAAGTCAACACCAACTACTTCGAAAATCTTGGTATCTGTCACCCGATCGTTAGGTAGAGGTGGTATAGAAACCTTTAGTCTCCCTTACTTATATCTCTTGCAAATAACACATTTTCGCACACATGATCTCACGACTCTTCTTTCATTCAGGATCCAGAATCTTTCTCTGAGAGTACCCAACAGTCACTTTATTTTCATCTTGAGCATCTAGCAAGGCTTGGTCTAGAAGGTGGTCAATCACCGCTGCCAGTATAAAAGGGCTCGATGTCACTCCAAGAAAGCTACTCGATTGTGCCTATAGGTTTTCACTTCTTCCTTGCCCCACAGGAATCTAAAAAAATCTCTATCTTCTGGTGCTATTGAAATTTGTAGAAAGGCCTTACGGATATCAGCAGTAACCCCAACTGACTTCTTTCGGAACTGTAGGAGGAGAGAAGGAATTCGTTTGATGAGATTGGGACCCTTTTCTAGACAATCGTTGAGGGAAGGATTGTTACCTCTTCTCGCGGAAGCATCAAAGACTGGCCTCACTGGTGTTGTTGCAGAATTCTTGATGACAGGTCGATGAGAAAGATAATGCCCACAGATTCCAGCCTGGTCACCCGGAATTTCTTCTATTATCCCTTCATCAATCCAGCCTTGAAAAACTTTATCATATTCTTCTAAGAGCCCGTTGCTGTCAAGCTTTCTCTTTGTAATTTCTAGCCGCTTTTCTGCTGTCTCGTATGATGGACCTAAGGGCAGATGATCTTTCAGCCATGGAAGTCGAACTTCGTACCTACCATCTTCTTTTATCTGTACGGTTTCCAGGAAATCTAGTCTTGCTTCTTCTTCCAGTTGACATTTCTTTTCAGAGATAGGATCTTCTATCCCCAAAATGTCCAGTTCCCACAGGTCACTCACTTTCTTTATATTCAGCACAATAGGTGTCGTTTTCCTCTCATCACAACCTGAGCGCTGATTTCTGCCGAATACCGTCCACCCTAATGTAGTCAACATTGCCGTCAAATTCCCCACTATTCTACGCTCATTCAAGAGAATTGACCCTAGGAAATCTGCTCCGATAAGGATCTCTATTTCTTTATCTCTCCCCACATCTAGGTGTGACAGTCCCAGTTTCATCACGTGTTCTGCTGTAAGGCGAGGATCATGACTGCAAATAACAGGCTGGCTACGAGCAGTCAGTCTCAACTGATTGAAATTATCAAGATTCTGAAGAAGAAGTTCAAATACACGTTGTTCTACAGGAGACCCAATAATTCCACCAAACACAACATGGCTCATAGTCACTTTTCTAATCTCCTGAAGACCTAATCTCTCTGCCAGTTCTTCTTTCACGTAAGAACGCTGCGAAGCAGAGTCCAGAAGGACACGCACAAGTTCCTGATTATATCCATGCACTATTTTAACCAAGACAGTTTGAAGATAGACACACGAGGAATTAATGCAGAAATTAGTTACTGACCTAGACAGGTGAAGCCTGTGAATCTACCACAGTCTTTATAGCATCTAGATGCTCACTATGGAATTTTACTGCTTCTATCCATGTCCCCCACCTCGTTAACACTGGTTCCGGCAGCAGTGGTATCTCTGGCAATTGCTGTTTGTAAGATTGCACTCGTTGTGGAGCTTTTAGAAAAACCTTTTTTTTGTTGCTGAAATTAATCCATTCACTTGTGGAAACTTAGCTCTAATATATTCGGTAACATATTGCAGTCCATGAGCAAAGCATGTAAAATGGAGCATATTGAGATTAAACACCTTCAAAGCAGTTGCAGTTGCAGCCTTAAGCATAGATGCTGCAGGATCAGAATACATCACTAACACATTTTCCTCTTTCATCTCAGTCAGCCACAGAGCTCTTAATCCATCATTCACAAATCTCTCAATAGTTAAGTGATTTGTATAGTCTAGCTCTTTACAGTAGATAAAACATGGTTTTGAGGCGCTGTCAGGTTGTAGCTTCCCCACCGCAAGATTTGCAATAAATCTACTCTTAGTATCTGTTGTTTCATCAACAGCAGCCCATATGAAAGAATTTCCTATATGCTGTCTTATGTTGTGCATTACTTCGTCGTAGCAGACTTGAAGATAATTCTTGCATGGTGTTGATTGGTTAGGAACATGTTGCTTGCAGTATTTTTCCAGAAAAGGTGTGAATTCAGGCACTTATACATGGAATATTGGCTGCAATCATTGCACTGCAAAAGTCTTTATAAAAAGAGTTACTTGAAGGTGAAGTCTGCATCTGTGTTAAAAGGATTTGTTTCTTTTGTTGACCTAACTGTTGGTTTCTCTAAGCAGAGCACTTCGTGCATGTTGCTCAAGCTGGGATTTCATGGAACATGCGATATGTTTGTTGCATGCTTGGCAAATCACTACTTTGCCATCAGTTGCAAAGGACTCGTCAACTGCAATCCATGATTTTAACTTTGAAGCCAGCGAGGACGCTACTGGTGCCATATTGACTCTAGAGGAAACTGATGTTCATGAACTATGTTCTTCAGCTGTTCAAAAGAAACCAAAACCTAATTGAGACATTTCAAAGGAAGACAGCTCTAACAACAGATTTCGAAATTCCTAAGTACATAACAAAGAGGTCACAGAAATGCGCTTAGAAAAATATTCCTGGAAACTCCAGCATGAAAGTGGCTAGTTGTAAAGCAATTAACTCTATAATGGATGAAAGATTTAAGACTGGCACATGTAAAGTAACAGTTTTCCTGCAGCTAATTGGAACATTTAGAATAACCTATTTCGCAAGGGCCTCTATCTGCATCTATCATCCTCTCAAATACCTGTCACTCACAACAGCCCCACATTAAGTGTGAAACTTCAATTCAGCAATTTATTATACACTTAAGAAAATGGAAATTACAACACCACGAAGGCATTGGTCGTTTGTGTTGATTTTCAAGATATGGAACGATGCCATATAGGTATGTACACGATCAAAGTTTCAACCCATTGGATTGTTGCTACAGGTCTCCCCACGTGATTGGTCGCGGAGGAATCAACTCCAGTATACGGACTCTGGTGTAGCTAGCGTAGTTGACTTGCAGTCTACACATTGAAGTGTTCCCCGACAAACATGCCTCGACGACAGAGAAGAGCACGCTATCAACACCTGTCGCCGATTGAGAGGGCTCGGATAATTGGGCTGTGTGAGGCTGGATTATCGCTAAGGACTGTCGCTGCACGTGTTGGCCGACAGGCATCTACGGTACAACGTGTATGGCAGCAGTGGTATAATGAAGGTACCCACACTCGTAGACCTGGCACAGGCCCAGCGCGACAGACAACTGTGAGAGAGGATCGCCGCATCATTCGGATGGCCCGGATGAAACCCCCTGCAACACCAGCGCAAATTCGAGCAGCTGTGGCACCCCACGTTACACAACAAACAGTTGGTAATCGCCTGCGTGCAGCTGGCTTATGAACCAGTGTCCCTGCAGAAGGTGTTCCACTGACCCCACAACAGCGAGTTGTAAGGCTGGCCTGGTGTCGAGAAAGATCGACGTGGGTCGATGAATGACATAGGGTCGTCTTTAGTGATGAATCGCGCTTCTGTCTTGCCCGCAGTGATCGCCGGAATCGTATGCGCCGACGTACCGGGGAGAGGGGCCGCCCAGATCTTATTGTCAAGAGGCACACAGGGCCAACACCGAGCATTATGGTCTGGGGAGCTATTGGCTTTAATGTGAAATCACAATTAGTGCTTGTTGAGGGCACTATGACTGCTCGAAAGTACGTTGATAGGGTACTCAATCCAGTGGTTGTCCGTATGATGGCGAACATTGCTAATGGGATGTTTCAGCAGGACAGTGCCCGGGTTCACACTGCACGCATCTCCAGAGAAGCTCTCCACGACATCACAACCTTAGAATGGCCCGCCAGTTCCCCGGATCTCAGTCCTATTGAGCATGTGTGGGACATGATTGGTCTACAACTGGCCAACCGTCCTCAGCCACCCACAACTCTGGAACAACTGACCCGTGCAGTGCAGCAGGCATGGGCTACAATTCCTCAGGAAGCGATCCAGGGCCTTATTGAATCCATGCCTCGACGAATTCATCAATGTATTGCAGCTCGTGGTGGGCACATCCTGTATTGATTGTTGTCCAAACTTGCGGTCAGACGGACCTGAAAGTGAAGTCATGGAAGCACAACCGAACACTCGTCCTGCATGTTCAATTGCAGCACTCCTTCTGGGTGTTGCATTTTCCATTTTCTTCAGTGTATGTAATTACATAGAAATTCCAGCTCTAGTAATTATTGTATAATCTACACTAATATGTAAAGAGATAAAGTTTGTTTGCAAGTAATAGCTAATCTCAAGAACTACTGGACCGATTCAAAAAATTATTTTACTAATGTAAATATTCATTATTCGCGAGGGATATGGGCTGTATTTTATTTTCAAAACAATTCTAGGGGAGGGGCACGGGGGGAGATATAAAATTAATAGGGTAATATAGGCGAAATATCGAATTTGTCGTACAAGGACGAGACAAAGCGTTATTTAATCCCCTTGACGTAAAGAACAAAACTCGGTAAGCTCTACGGGCCCGAAAACCAAGCTTTAAGGCCTTAAAACCAACCGTTATGGAGATATGGCACCACTCTACCCCTGCTCTAGGAATCGGATAAAGAAATGAACTGCCGTAACCATGGCAATGCCAGCTCCAGGATTCTACAGCAGTGAAATTATCTATAATACATCACAAAAATCTAACATGTTACAAACATGAAAATTGGTATTTGGAATCTCCTTTAAAATAAAAGAACACTTTTTTTTGTTTTCAGAAAATCCACTCAAGGGGTTAGTGGGTGGGGTTGAAAAGAATTGAGGAAGGAGTTGAATAATTTATATGAGGATATATATACAGTATGTCAGAAACTGAAGATGTTACAGACGTTAAAATTGGTACTTGGAATCTCTTTTAAAAATAAATGAACACACTTTATTTGAAAAATATACTTAAGGGGGTGAAAAGAATAAAACATGGGTGAATGTTTAAAACGACTATATTCTTCTTCTACCGCTTTGCCCACACCTGTGGGATTGCGGGTGCGAACTGCGTCGCACATGTGGATTTGACCCTGTTTTACGGCTGGATGCCCTTCCTGACGCCAACCCTATGTGTAGGGATGTAATTACCATTGCGTGTTCCTGTTGTGGATGGTAATCAGTGAATATAAAGAAGAGAGTGTTGGGACAAACACAAACACCCAGTTCCCTAGCCAGAGAAATTAATCATATGCAGTTAAAATTTTCGGCCAGGCTGGGAATCTGACGCGGCACCTTTTGAACCGAACTTTCAGCCAGGAAATCGGACTACGCACTGTATACCATTATTTACTTTTTCTTCCTTTTTGCGTTTTATCGATACTGACAGATGTTATGGCGATGCTGGGATAGGATAGGGCTAGAGCGGGGAAGGAAACTACCGTGGTCTTAATTAAGGTACGACCTTAGCATTTGCCTGGTGTGAAAATGGGAAACAACGGAAAACCATTTTGAGGACTGCTGAGAGTTGAGTTTGAAGCCACCTTCTACCGACTGAGTTAACATTTATGAGATCCAAACAGCGTAGCCAACTCAATCGGTTGTATACTACTATTAGTTCTAATGTTTACACCTGACTGTAGCAGGTCCTTAAAAAGACGAGTTATTAACATTTTGAAAGTGATCCGTACTTTCATTAATTCCAAACTATGTTGACTGAAAAGTGACGAGTAAATAAAACTGAACATTATTGTTACTGAAAGAGAAGAGTTTATTCGTACGCTTCATTTAATAGGTCGCTCCGCTGTTGATAAAAATAATTTAGACAGTCGTTTTAAAATTAACATCACAGGCATGGCTCACTCTTTGCCTTTCTCTTCCACAAAACCAGCCACGAAAAGAAAATAACTGTTTCTCTCTTTTTCGTTTATCTTGCTGGAACTGTGTAATTTGTTTTCATAACTGAGTTCTCGGATGAATCAAATATACATCCTTTTCTCCTTCTCTTTTCTATCTGTATCTGACACACACATGTATATATACTGTATACACACATACACAAGATGGTCGAAAATAACGTGAACCGGGTATATGAGCGTTATAGGTTTGGTTATACTGATAAATAATATTAAAAAATAATAATTCTTACCTCACGTCTTTGTCACTTTATCAGAGATGGAGTGAGCCAATCAGATCGCTTCGTGGGCGAATTCAAATGGGCTTCGCGAGCCGGTGTTGCTAAATCTGTACGTGGCTTAATAATGGCTTTAGAGCACCAATGGAAGGAAAATCTTATCCAGGGGAGGGATTTGAACACAGACCTCCGAGCTGACAGTTCGCACCATAACAACTGCGCTACGGTGACACTGGTTGAAACATATGGCGTGATCTTGTTGACGCTGATTCCGCCTCTATATATACGAAGGTAAATAATAATAATAATAATAATAATAATAATAATAATAATATCACTTGTCCGCCTCTGTGGTGTAGTGGTTAGCGTGATTAGCTGCCACCCCCGGAGGTCCGGGTTCGATTCCCGGCTCTGCCACGAAATTTGAAAAGTGGTAGGAGGACTGGAACGGGGTCCACTCAGCCTCGGGAGGTCAACTGAGTAGAGGTGGGTTCGATTCCCACCTCAGCCATCCTGGAAGTGGTTTTCCGTGGTTTCCCACTTCTCCTCCAGGCGAATGCCGGGATGGTACCTAACTTAAGGCCACGGCCGCTTCCTTCCCTCTTCCTTGCCTATTCCTTCCAATCTTCCCATCCCTCCACAAGGCCCCTGTTCAGCATAGCAGGTGAGGCCGCCTGGGCGAGGTACTGGTCATACTCCCCAGTTGTATCCCCCGACCAAGAGTCTGAAGCTCCAGGACACTGCCCTTGCGGCGGTAGAGGTGGGATCCCTCGCTAAGTCCGAGGGAAAAACCGAACCTGGAGGGTAACTAGATGATGATGATGATGATGATGATGATGATAATATCACTTACTCCTAGCACATCCAGATGCATCCTCTTTCCTGACTCAGCCAGTTCTACCTTCTTTCTTCCATAAGCCCCATTAATATTGATAGCTCCCCATCGAATTCCATTATTATTATTATTATTATTATTATTATTATTATTATTATTATTATTATTATTATTATTATTATTATTATTATTATTATTATTATTATTATTATTATTATTATTGTTGTTGTTATTAACGAGGCATGTGCCTCATTATACAGTTTCGAACAGTGTAATGGCAGGCGATGAATCGTGAAACCGAATTTCAACACTCATTCACATTACCTTGTAGAACTAGTAATTAATATGCCAATTGCAGCTTAGTTACAAAGACGGACTTTTTCTAGACACCGGCAATTGTACCTATGCTAGGTGTATTTATATCTATATAAGTAAAGTCGTAGGGGCCCGCTATCTGTAATTTCGTATATTTAGCCAATGTTTCAGATATTTATCCGTTTTAGGTCAACTCTACACTGTATCAGTGGTTTTGAGCTTTCGTTTCTCTTTGTCTGTCTGTCTGTCTGTCTGTCTGTCTGTCTGTCTGTCTGTCTGTCTGTCTGTCTGTCTGTCTGTCTGTCTGTCTGTCTGTCTGTCTGTCTGTCTGTCCCACCTTCACGGCGAAACAGCTGGATAGATTTCGACCGAACTCCGTATTTATTTATTTATTTATTTATTTATTTATTTATTTATTTATTTATTTATTTATTTATTTATTTATTTATTTATTTATTTATTTATTTATTTATTTATTTATTTATTTATTTATTTATTTATTTATGTTGCATGCAGTGGTATTCCTGATAAAGAGCCCTACCCCAGACTCTGCCCTTCCCTTTCTAACACCCGTCAAGTACACTTTATAATCTCCTTTCTCTTCCTCATTATCTCCCCTTACCCGAATATCACTTACTCCTAGCACATCCAGATGCATCCTCTTTCCTGACTCAGCCAGTTCTACCTTCTTTCTTCCATAAGCCCCATTAATATTGATAGCTCCCCATCGAATTCCATTTCGTTCGCCAAGTTGTTTCCAAGGAGTCCCTCGCCTGTCAAATGGGAGTGGGACTCCATTACTCCCATAGGTCCGAGGCTTGCTTAAAGTGTTCTGAGCTCGGTAAATTCATGAAGCAGGATGCTGCCCTACTTGCACATAGTCCAAGTGAGGATCTCTCCTCTAACGGGTTATGGACCACCGGTGGATTGTATAGTCCTAGCCGCCTGAGCACAAGGAGGGCCACGACTCAGAATATGTCCGAGATGCCCACTCCCATTCCATAGCAACTGGTATCCCGACTCTCAGGACCACTTCCTAGGCCACTCAACCGTTGCCCATGGTTCACGAACTAGGACGTGACTACAGTAACCAGAATGAGTTCTTGGTTCAGGGTACTTACAGGAGTCAGACAAGGCTGTAATCTTTCACCTTTGCTGTTCGTAGTTTACATGGATCATCTGCTGAAAGGTATAAAATGGCAGGGAGGGATTCAGTTAGGTGGAAATGTAGTAAGCAGTTTGGCCTATGCTGACGACTTGGTCTTAATGGCAGACTGTGCCGAAAGCCTGCAGTCTAATATCTTGTAACTTGAAAATAGGTGCAATGAGTATGGTATGAAAATTAGCCTCTCGAAGACTAAATTGATGTCAGTAGGTAAGAAATCCAACAGAACTGAATGTCAGATTGGTGATACAAAGCTAGAACAGGTCGATAATTTCAAGTATTTATGTTGTGTGTTCTCCCAGGATGGTAATATAGTAAGTGAGATTGAATCAAGGTGTAGTAAAGCTAATGCAGTGAGCTCGCAGTTGCGATCAGCAGTATTCTGTAAGAAGGAAGTCAGCTCCCAGACGAAACTATCTTTACATCGGTCTGTTTTCAGACCAACTTTGCTTTACGGGAGTGAAAGCTGGGTGGACACAGGATATCTTATTCATAAGTTAGAAGTAACAGACATGAAAGTAGCGAGAATGATTGCTGGTACAAACAGGTGGGAACAATGGCCGGAGGGTACTCGGAATGAGGATTTAAAGGCTAATTTAGGAATGAACTCGATGGATGAATCTGTACGCATAAACCGGCTTCGGTGGTGGGGTCATGTGAGGCGAATGGAGGAGTATAGGTTACCTAGGAGAATAATGGACTCTGTTATGGAGGGTAAGAGAAGTAGAGGGAGACCAAGACGACGATGGTTAGACTCTGTTTCTAACGATTTAAAGATAAGAGGTATAGAACTAAATGAGGCCACAACACTAGTTGCAAATCGAGGATTGTGGCGACGTTTAGTAAATTCTCAGAGGCTTGCAGACTGAACGCTGAAAGGCATAACAGTCTATAATGATAATGTATTTATTTATTTTTTATTTATTTATTTATTTATTTATTTATTTATTTATTTATTTATTTATTTATTTATTTATTTATTTATTTATTTGCTAGTTGCTTTACGTCGCAAGCGCAGATAGATCTTATGGCGACGATGGGACAGGGAAGGGCTAGGAGTGGAAAGGAAGCGGCCGTGGCCTTACTTAAGGTACAGCCCCAGCATTTGCCTGGTGTGAAAATGGGGAAACCACGGAAAACCATCTTCAGGGCTGCCGACAGTGGGGTTCGAACCTACTATCTCCCGAATACTGGATACTGGCCGCACATAAGCAACTGCAGCTATCGAGCTCGGTAAACTCCGTATTTAGAGGATACTCATCCAGGGGCAGGTTGAGATATGCATATGATTAAAAAATAACTGAATAGGCTGGGGGTTTACAGGTTGTTTAATTTCCTCTAATACTATTGATTTTCTGAAAAATCTGTACACTATACAGTGAAACGTCCCTTCGTTTTAAACATCTTTTGCTGTGTACACAATTTCGTTTACTCTTCAAATGACGGTGAAAATTACTATTTTCAGTAGGTTTCGTGCTTTTCGTTGGTTGACGGACATCCTCACAGACCGACAACGAACCTAACGGTCACCATACCAATGTCCCACTCGTTGGCTGAACGGTCAGCGTACTGGGCTTCGGTTCAGAGGGTCCCGGGTTCGATTCCCGGCCGGGTCGGGAATTTTAACCTTAATTGGTTAATTCCAATGGCACGGGGGCTGGGTGTATGTGTTGTCTTCATAATCATTTCATCCTCATCACGACGCGCAGGTCGCCTACGGGAGGTATACCGGCACTGAAAGCCATACGACATTTCATTTTTTTACCATTTCATTGTCTCTGGCTGCTTGCCAGCAGGGAAGTAACGTAATGTCATTTCCGTCACCATTCCGTTAAACTTTTATCATCGCAATTTAGTGAGGGACGTTTCATTCTTCTAATACATAAACTTAGTATTTACATATTTGTCCCAGCTGTCTGTCGTCAGTTATTATCCTACTTTCAATTAATGTCAATTTTCTTCACTGTATTATTTTCTTGCTTAATTTTTCCATATATATGCGAGTGCTAATCCCGAAACCTGAAACTCTTTCCTTTGAGGGAAAATTCCAAACTGTTCAAATGTGTAACATTTCGGCCCCGAAATATATCGAAATATGGAGGCAATTTCGGGGTAATTGGTTAAGTCGTATCACAAAACAGATAGCACAATGAATTTGGAGATACCTACAAGTTTGGTCCTATGACTTTTTGTCTTATTTCGATCCCTTACACGTTGGAGTTTAATTTCTCGATTATAATCAAATCTCCCTCAACTCGATCGTGACTATCATTAGTAAAAAGGCCTGTCTTTATAATGAAAACTCCTCATTTCCTTTGTAAATGACAGTAGGCAAGTGAGCTTGCCGTTATGGCAGAAACTCACGAACTCGATTGTGAATGGCAGAAGAAAACATGGCCTGTCATTATCATCATAACTCCCCAACGCGCAACTTATATCGGAAATAACATATAGGTACCTTCCCGTGGTGTTTCTATGAGACATAAAAATTAATATAATCTTACTCACTGCGCGTACAGTAATTTAGGTAGAAATCCGTACTCTCTACAATTCAAAATACCGTAGCGAAGCACGGGTACATTTGCTAGTCTATATAAAATTAGACATGTGTGTTCGTATATTTCGCCTTGCAGCCAAATCTACCCACAGCAGACCACTAATGTTTGTGTGTGGTAGCAGCCCCGAGTTTCCCATCGTGCACTCTAGTAGTTGCGACTCGGTAGCTGTGGTGGTGTGGGTGATATGGGGGTTGAAAGTGGCCAACTGCATACAAAAATAGACGTGTGTGTTCGTTTATTTCACCTTGTAGGCACAACTACCAATCGCAGACCATTGGCGTTTGTGTATTGTTAGAGATGGGCGATAAATCACAGCCTGCGACTTTGTCACCGGTATTTTTCTGTCACCAATATATCAGATACGCTGTGACGGAAGTATCTGTGACAAACTATCGTTTACGAAATATCGTTTACGTCGTGTACTTGCGACTTGAATCACGTTCACAAGTCTACCAGCGCTACCTAGGTTATAACCACCAATTACTTGAGTAAAGTGAACTTCTGTTTCAGAGGTTTACCCGAGAGATAGCGCGAATGTTCTTTTTAAACACAGAAAACAATGCGGCGTTTTTAAATGCTTCCCAAATGTTACGCCCCCTATGAATAAAGTGCATATATTAAGCCTTACACCATCTCCCTAGACACATTTGCAGCCGACATCTTGTTCCTAGTTCAGCTCCTAGCCCCGAAGTCACCTTCCGACGTTACGCCAGTCTTTGCTGAGCTGAGCTAGTGCGCATACGTGCGTGGTAATCGATCCGAAAGTGCAGAAAAAGCAGAATGAGCGTAACAGTGCAGCAGTATAGGAGTACGTTAGGGCGATGTCGCAGCCGCGTCAAGTTGATCAAGACGGAGTGCAAATTAGGAGTTAATAAAAGAATAGGACTAATGGAACTGTTGATGGCGGCAACTGAAGTGGCTACATCGGAGGCGTCGAGATGAACCCAGGCCCATTGACATGGAAGGACATGGAGAAAATCACGGAAGTTGTGCGCGATGCTTCTCAGGCTTACCAGACCAAATAAATGTTCTAGCTACAGTATCAACAAATTAATGATATGAAGGACTGCATAACCACAGAACTAAAAGAAATAAAGGAGAAAAAAGACAAATAAGAGCGATACTAAAAAAGAGGCAAAGCCACTAGAAGAAGAAGTTCAGGTACTTCAATGGTGGGATAGGAGAAGAATGGAGGAGGAGAAGAGAAGAAATATTATTGTTTACGGCCTGGAGGAAACGGAAGGAGAGTTCACGTTGGAATTGATGAACTCAGTCTTAAAGCTAATGAGAGAGAATTTAGGCACTGACTCTACTGATAGGTATATAGATGATTTGCATAGGATGGGTAAGAAGTGGATAAGAATACATGTTAGGATTATGTTTGTTTCTTTACTAATGCCAAGCCGAATTTGAATTGTGCGAGAAATTTGAAGGACAGCAAGGTTTTGATATAAAGGGATATGGACAGGGAAAGCCTCCACGAGCAAAGAGTTATACAGTTCCATTTACGACAATCAAGAAAGTCGAATCTACAGGCATTTGTAAGAAGAAACCGCTTGCATGTGTAGGAGATACCTGGGCGAGAACGTGGACGGTCAGTGATCTAATACGATATGTTCAAAGAACGAAATAAGCAGTTTGGGTCATCAGCGGAAGGGCGTGCTGTACGAGTGATTACACAAGGGATTCCAGAGTCTACGTGCAATGCTAGTGTTGATAATCCTGGACAGGTGATTCAACACTGTACCTACATCAGATCTTCCAGTGGAGTCAAATAACAGGGGGAGGAACGACGAGGCGGGCCGGATGTCAACAGCGGGGCCGAGTGAAGCAGCTGAGGATACTTCCTTGAGTAAATCAGTGAGTATAAGAGACTTTTTCAGAAGAATGGGATGGGTTCAGGTAGTAGAGTAACAATCACAGAGGAACTATCTGAGAAGGACATTACACCCTTATGAATAAAGCATACGTATTAAGTCTTATAGCCGCCATCTTGTTCCAAGTTCAGCTCCAAACTCCCTTAAGTCGCTTTCCAATGTTACGCTCCTATGAATAAAACATACTAAACCTTATAGTCCCATAAAGCTCCAGGTTCATCTCCAAACTCCCTTGGGTCGCTCTCCAATGTTACGCCCTCCAACGTTACGAACCCTATGAATAAAGCACAAGTATTAAGCCTTACACCACCCCTATTCCTATGTGCATCCATCTTGTTCCTTGTTCAGCTCTGAGCCCCGAAGTCACCTTCCAACATTACGCCCCTATGAATAAAGCATGCGTATTAAGCCTTATAGGCACGATCTTGTTCCAAATTCAGCTCCAAGCTCCCTTAAGTCACTTTCCAATATTATGCCCTCCAACGTTACGGCCCCTATGAATAAAGCACATGTATTAAGCCTTACACCATCTCCCTAGTCCCATGTGCACCCATCTTGTTCATATTTCAGCTCTGAGCCCCCGAAGTCACCTTCCGACATTACGCCCGTATAAATAAAGCATACGTATTAAGACTTTTAGCCGCCATCTTGTTCCAAGTTCAGTTCCAGGCTCTTTTAAGTCACCTTCCGACATTACGCCCCTATAAATAAAGCATACGCATTAAGCCTTTTAGCCGCCATCTTGTTCCAAGTTCAGTTCCAAGTTTTCTTAAGTCGCTTTCCAATAATACGCCCGTATGCATAAGCATGCGCATTAAGCCTTATAGCCAACATCTTGTCCCAAGTTCATCTCCAAGTCCGGGGAGGTTAAGTTAGGTTAACACGTGGTCAGCGGAAGGTTAAGCCTGCATTTTAGCCAGAGTGTAGGAAAGGGAAACCGGTTAGGTTGACGCCTGGTCAGCGTGAGGCTCATTCTTAGTCATTAACATCATGTAAGGTTAAGCCTACACTGTTATGCGGTTAGCCTCGGCATCGAACTTAGGTCTGTAAGATTAACGCCCTTAGGCCTGGGGTCGAACCCGGGATCTGCGAGTTTAAGTCTACACACGTCATACCTGTTAGATTAAGCTTGCCCTCTTAGCCATAATCACGTTGGATGTTCGGGTAAGCTTGCACTTTTCGGCATTGAACTTGCGTCTGTAAGGTTAACGCCCTTAAGCCTAGGATCGAACCCAAATTCTGTAAGGTTAAGCCTGGATACGCGGCCAACGTAAGATCATGTGCGGTTAAGAGCGTGCTCTGAGCCAAATGAGGGTAAAGGCACGCTCTTAGCTAGCAGTCCGTACCATGCTATGACGTCACCCACGAAATCAGGCCTCGTCCAGGGGCGGGTGGTGGTGGTGGTGGTGGTGGTGGTGGCGGCGGCGGTAGAACTCTCCAAAATTCCCTGCAAAAATTGTACGGAAATGAATACAATTCATATGCATGATAAGCTTTTATTAACATTAATGTACTCTATCTTTCCAGCCTATAAGTTGGGCGCCGGCAGTTCATCCCAGGGTCGAATACGGGTGTTCCCAGGTGATATTTCGAAATAAAAAAACTAAACTTAAATTATTAGGGAGGAAAGATAAAGGGAAAAAAATATTATGAATGAGAACTCTTTGCAAAAGTAATGTATTTAAAACGTTGGCAGTACGACATAGAAAAAACTGAAGAACAGTAAAAAAATGTAAATCCTTGTTTAAAATTCATAAGGTCAATTGACATGAAAATTCGCTAATAATCAATTCGGATATATAATAATTCCGTTATATCTTCCAAGTCTTATTGTCCAATTGAGCACACATGCATCACTTATTAAATTTTTTAAGTCATTTCCAGTCATTAGCTCTTTGACACAATACAACACTGTCTCAAAATCTTGAAATTCTAGAGAAAATATTCATCGATTGGTTCAAAGTTTGTTTAAATTATCTTAAGGTACATCTTTACGGTTTGTTTACAACAAAAACAAAAATACCGACATAAAACTTCACATATCATTACAATTTGTTTATATTCTTGTTGGGTTTCATTATTAAAATTATTAACATCATTGCTCTGAAAATATAGTTGACCTCTGTTAAGCCTTCAAAATTTAAATTAAATTTAATTAAATCAAATTTAATCATCACTTTTACCGAATCATTCCTAAGATTTACTACTACGAACCGATCACGGACTGAACGAGTACCTCTGATGTAATTCACTGACATGAGTAGATCCAACCAAAAACATGCAGTCTCATCAACAAACGCAACTAGCTGTCTACTTACTATATTCAACCAATAATGAGCAATGATTAAGATATTGCTGGGCTGAGTGGCTCAGACTGTTGAACGCTGGTCTTCCGAACCCAACTTGGCAGGTTCGATCCTGGCTCAGCCCGGTGGTATTAGAAGGAGATTAAATACGTCAGCCTCGTATCGGTAGATTTACTGGCACGTATTAGGACTGCCGCGGGACTAAATTCCGGCACTTCGGCGCCTCCGAAAACTGTAATAGTAGTTAGTGCAACCGAAAAACGAATAACATTGATATTGATTATGATATTTCAGCAAATATAAAAACATTTGGATAACAAGGTAAAATACGTCATACAGAATGACAGAAAGGTCGTAGGAAAGAGCAAGAAAAAGAAGGTAAAAACATACTCCGAATAAACACTCCTGTTTCTTTAACTATTTACTCCAGTTTTAAAAATATTTTGCTATTGCAGAGAACACACATAAATGTCCGGTTGCCAGTAACAGCTGGATATGTGTTGGAAAGGGAATCCGACTTTGCACAAGGATATCGAACAATTCTCTGCAATAAGATATAGTTTTACTGCACTCCAAGATGAATTGGTTCACATCAGCGGTATTTCTTGCATTACACGGGCTTTGTGCTGATTGTAGGACTCCAATCCTGTTGAGGGAATGAAGCATGGTTCAATCTCATCCGGATGATGAAGTGGTCAGATAGGAATGATAGGTGTCTGATAAAAGTGGAAGCAATGGTAGACTCAGCAAAATGAATGCTCCCAAGCTGACAATCCGTTTCTCACTTTTCTAAGCCCTTGTTGTTTATTCATACTATGTTATTACCGAGTAAAAGTAATTATTTTTAAACAATCAGCGATATTGGATGAATTGTGGTTTGCCTCTTAAAAGAGCAATCGACTCCACTACCACTTGCATCACCTTAATTGATCAGTGAAATACGAAATATACGTATTTAAATTGTAATTAGATCCTTTAAGTTGGGGTTTACATTGTACTGAAAGGCTTTGCTTAGTAAACCTTAGCAGCTTCATGTTTGTGGACATAATTAACTGCTCTCTTTCTCTCTCTCTCTCTCTCTCTCTCTCTCTCTCCGTATCACCTTCACTTCACCTCTGTCGTCCTGTTTTGGACCCGTGGTCCGCAAATTGGGAGGAATTATCTCCTCGGCTCCATGGCTAACGAAATAGTTGGTATGCTAGTCTTCGGTCCAAAGGGTCCTGGGTTCGATTCCTGATCGGAGCAGGGTTTTTAACTCTAATTGGATAATTCCTGTGGCAAGGGGGCTGGGTGTTCGTGCCATCTTCAACATTTGAATTTATCTTAGGTAGGGCCCCATCCTTACAGGCGCGCAGGTGACCTACAGGGCATCAACAAAAAAGACTTGCACCAGGCCTCTCCGCAGACCACATATTATTATTATTATTATTATTATTATTATTATTATTATTATTATTATTATTATTATTAGTATTATTATTATTATTATTATTAGCACAATTGGTTTGGAGAAACAGGAAATCTGTGCACTGTAGTCTACAGCAACATTTCTTACAATGGATGCGTTAAGAACTGTATTCATGGCAAGAGCTTTTGTAATCTTGACTAGTGCATGTAAACATTTGGAAGAGAAAAGTGTATGTCCTGTGGTTCGGATTCCCTGTAATACTGGAGGTATTGTAGCTAGCTGGTGATGATGCTCGTGGTGATTATTGTTTTAAGAGTAAGTACAGCTAGGTGAACATCCTCTATTACACTAATCAGCAGTGTCCGGATATTGTTTACCTAAAAATGCTAAAGTGGAGGATAAAATGACCTCAATATTCTCAAATAATATCCCAAAACTAACAAAAATTAACCTGAAATACGAAATGTTTATTATTAGAACAAAGTATATACTCGTACATGTCTAGATATGCACGATATACCTTATTTATCTCGGTTTTTCTCAGAAACAAAATGTGCGAAGATATGTAGGCCGTAATTGTTTAGACACCCTGTACCCTGTAAAGAGAAAGAGAAATAACTTTCCTATAAAGCTAATCGTACTCCCAACTTCCGAAGATGTAAATTCACGTTAACTTTTAACTTTCTAGTGCGTAGATAGAGAAACTGATTGCATGATGACGTAAAATGTATTTCAAAATCACCAATCAGGATTAACAAACAATTTTAAAATGACAAAATAATGGCACAAAACTGAAATAATTACAAAAATGAGGGTAAAAATGTAATAAATATGCATCTCTGTAATCTGGGGACCATGAACAGGATTTAGCAATGTGTATGATGCACCAATTAAAACATTACATGTCCTCAAAATAGGGGCCCTGCCAATCATGGAGAAAAAAATTAAGGGGTCCGAATCTCGAATAATGAAAGTATTGGCTAAAGGAGGAAGGGTGAGGAAGGGTATGAAAATGACAGACTCCCCAGGTCTCGCAATCTAACACCGTCGGGGTCGGAAAAGAACAAGAGTTGACCAAGGGAGGTCAGATAGGATCAATGAAAGTGGGGCACCTGGCAAAGGTAAGTGGAAGCAATGTCAGAACTCAGCTAAGGGCCCCGCAGTCACCAGCTCACGGTCTTCCCAAGTAAAGAGCCGCCGGGGACCCTTTTAGTCGCCTCTTACCACAGGTATGGGATACCAGGTGTGTTATTCTACCACCCTCACCCACAGGAGGGGTATAAAACTGAAAATTGATTGCATGCTTTTTGGTTACTGGTTTTTTTCTACTCATTGCACTGAAGTTTAATTCTCGATGTCTACGAGGTGGAATTTTCACTTCAAAGACTTCATGGTGTCAAGAGAACATCCGGGTTTAGGGTCGTGTTGCTGTAAACTTGCATTCGAGTGATTGTGAAGTTGGAACTCCACCGATGGTGTTCAGTACTTGACTTACTTAATTCAATTCCTGTTGCTCCTTTTGGAGCATAATGCTTTTGTGAAACACTTCCATCTGTTCCTATTGCTGTAAAGCCTCTTCATTTCGTTCCAAGTCTTTCCCATTGCTAGACACTCCTCCTCGATCGTCTTTCTCCAGGTCTTCTTCGGGCTGCCGCACTTTCTAACACCTTGGGGGTTTCCAGTCGAGTGCTGTCTTTTCAATGGCTCCAGCGGGCTTCCAATGCGCTCTTCTCTCCCTTATCTGTATTTCAATTGGAATGGTTTTCAGTAATTTCCCAGATTTCTGGCGATACATTGTGTTTCTAGTGCTCTAACGGGCTAGAAAAATGTTGTTATTCATTGACCTGTCTTAGTCTCAACCTTGGCATTGAAAATACGAAAGTGATTGAGCTATGAGCTAGAGCTGTGCAAAACGACATGTAGACTCGCTCAAACTCATGTATAAGAAATAGGTCCCGCTCAGTCTAGACTGGCTCAGAGCTTCCTGCTGAAGCACACTGGTAGTGAGTGTGTGGAAGGACCGAACACGGAAAGGCGCCCATCATCAAATATGTCTACTGAACTGTCTATGCTGTCTGATAACAATAGGCAGAAACGAGTCTAGACTGATCGAGCAGCTAGGAAACACGGAAGTTCAAGTGATTCCCTCATTGGTAAACTCTTGCCACATGCATTGGTTTTCGAAACATCTTTCATGTAACACACATAACGCACACGCGTGAAGCAGAAACACGGCAACAACTCGCAGTTTGATCAACCACCGAGTGACTGGGCAAATTGAATGGTCTGGTATACCGAAACTTTTTCGAGTTTAGGTTGTCTCACACTGCTCATTGTTCAAATATCATCCATTTTGACTGAGCAGAAATGAGTCTGGTTCGAGCCTGTTCAGACACATTTATGAGTCTGTCTCTGTTCTAACAGGAGGACCGTTCTCTTGATCTAACAAGCTAAGTAGTAGAAGTAGAGACGGAATGAGATCAGCAACAGCGATCTTGATATAGAAGCCTGTTACCAAGAGCTGTGACGTCACGCGCTTAGTGCTAAGTCTTCGTCGTCGCGTGTAATTCCTACGCTAGTGGTACGATACAATTTATCAAAATATGGAAAGAGAAATGCAATAATAAGGTCATAAACTCGTAATATTGAAGAAACGCTACATAAATATATTACATACAATATACTCAAGGTTTTTCAACCGTGGAGTGTTTGAATGAAGGCTACTCACCTGGACTGTACGATGGTGGTTACTAGGCGAATTGTTGTCATTATTTAATTCTTGCACATAATGTTGTTCTTAATTATTTATGAATAACTGTTAAAGAATGATTTCCTAAAATATGACAGATCATTGACACTAATTAATTCAACATCACACGCCCATGCTTGTAACAGATCTTGGCCAGGAATTTCAACTTTCATTTTCAATACATTAAAAGAAAAATCCCTATGCTTTCCTCTGTGTTGTGAAGTGTATGAGGGCGGCCCAGGAAATATTTTTGGCACAGCATCGTCAGTTAGTTTTGGTTTTCATCTGGGCACAATTGAAACGAAACCGTCCGATATTTTTGCCGTGTCTACCCGAATTATGTAATTTTCAGGAAAATGGGTAGTACAGGCACAGGCGTACTTACCGGGTTCAAAATTAACTCGGTGTGTAGCATGAGTCTATCTCAGTTCTCCGGACGCTAGGAAGCGTAAATGTTGAGATTGCCCCTTACTTATGTGAACGGTAGGCCTAATTAGACGTACAACCAGCACACTATTATTGTACACCTTCGTCCTCTATTGCAAGGGAAAGCCAACACTAACATATTTAACACTAATAATAATTAATTCTTAAATTTTAAAGTACGTTAGACAAGTCATAATAATTTAGTAGGTTCACGTAGCCTATCACATAACTTAGCAATGCTTGCTAACATCACGCTGCTCAAATCACAACGGTGTAGTTTCGAACTCATACTGTTGCTGAAAACACATATCTTACTCATTATTTTCGTACAGTTAGCACTTAAAAACAACAACGAACCCCCCTAATAATGCTGAATTAACCACAACGTGCTAACAAACCACCATGAAAATAAAGTTCATCCCTCCGTATCGTAGCACTAAAAGTGTGACGTCATCCCTATGGAACTGTCAAGTGTAGCAGGCCGGAATTAACTATCGTGTTGGCCATGGCTCAGCCTAGCTCAATGCACGGCTCTACTATGAGAAATGGCATTCCTTACGCAGCCAGTTCCTTTAATGAATGGTGTGAAAATGTTGCTCATAGAGTCGGTTGGTGCGTGTTTATGCGTAGATTTAACAAACTGTTATTATGTAAGAGCACCTTCTAGTTCAGCTAGGAAAGCAACGGGAAACTACCTCCTCCTCATTTCGCTGGAACTTCTCTTCAGTGATGCGTTGGTTATATAATAACAGTTGACAGTGAAGCTGTTGGGGATACAATCGAACTTAGAACTCAACAACTATAACTTACCTTTATTATATCCACAAACGTTACCTTCCTAGTCCTAGCACATTCCTTTCCTATCGCCACCAATGCCTTGTGTAAATTTGTGCGATGTTAAACACATAGCAAATTAGAACATTAAATGAACCAAATTAACCGCACTTATCCCACATGTAAGGAAATAAGCTGTCTCCTTTCTGACACTTTCGGAAATCTCAAGCTGACAGCTGATTTCATTGTTACATCAGGTACAAGAAAAGATTTCAGGATAGTGCACCTTTAAGTTGGGAGGAGTACGGTCCAGAGGTAAGGAAGTAAGAAGATTAGTTCCTTCTGAACTCTTTTCCTTAATGCACCGCATGAGGAGCGCGGCTGTAGATAAGAGAAAGAGAGTTTTGTGTCGTTTTGTTCCCCGGGGGATTGCCTGCTGGGTTTTGAGTTTCTCACAAGTTGTGTCTTGTTAGAGGTTGATGGACAATAAGTGGCATCCCTCAGTGAGCAGTTTTGTCTTGTTATCGTCTATACCTCGTTCAAGTATGACTGTGGAGCTCTCCTTACCTGCAAGCACAGCTCAAATACATTATTTACTATTCACCTCTTGTGAAACATTCGTGACTCGAACATTGCTAGGCAAACAAACTCTAGTAACAATATATAATTGAAGAAAGAAATCCCCAGTAGTAATCCATAGTAATAAGAATGAGAATCAAATAATGGAACCTTCAACATGGCCAGTAGATGTAGATATTCCATAGCTTGAAGAAGAGAATAAATTTGCACAACTATGGTATGTGGAAGATTCTGCATGCCATTCGACACGGTTCGTGAAGACTTCAAGATGGTGTAAATGTACACTGACTGACAGAGTAAATGCAACACCAAGAAGGAGTGGTTCGAAAGGGATGAAAGTTGTGGAAAAAACAGAGACGGCACGGACGAATAATTGATGTTTATTTCAAACCGATATGCAGGTTACACAATGCGCACGGCATCGACTCAGTAGGATGTAGGACCACCGCGAGCGGCGATGCACGCAGAAACACGTCGAGGTACAGAGTCAATAAGAGTGCGGATGGTGTCCTGAGGGATGGTTCTCCATTCTCTATCAACCATTTGCCACAGTTGGTCGTCCGTACGAGGCTGGGGGAGAGTTTGCAAACGGCGTCCAATGAGATCCCACACGTGTTCGATTGGTGAGAGATCCGGAGAGTACGCTGGCCACGGAAGCATCTGTACACCTCGTAGAGCCTGTTGGGAGATGCGAGCAGTGTGTGGGCGGGCATTATCCTTCTGAAACAGAGCATTGGGCAGCCCCTGAAGGTACGGGAGTGCCACCGGCCGCAGCACATGCTGCACGTAGCGGTGGGCATTTAACGTGCCTTGAATACGCACTAGAGGTGACGTGGAATCATACGCAATAGCTCCCCAAACCATGATGCCGCGTTGTCTAGCGGTAGGGCGCTCCACAGTTACTGCCGGATTTGACCTTTCTCCACGCCGACGCCACACTCGTCTGCGGTGACTATCACTGACAGAACAGAAGCGTGACTCATCGGAGAACACGACGTTCCGCCATTCCCTCATCCAAGTCGCTCTAGCCCGGCACCATGCCAGGCGTGCACGTCTATGCTGTGGAGTCAATGGTAGTCTTCTGAGCGGACGCCGGGAGTGCAGGCCTCCTTCAACCAATCGACGGGAAATTGTTCTGGTCGATATTGGAACAGCCAGGGTGTCTTGCACATGCTGAAGAATGGCGGTTGACGTGGCGTGCGGGGCTGCCACCGCTTGGCGGCGGATGCGCCGATCCTCGCGTGCTGACGTCACTCGGGCTGCGCCTGGACCCCTCGCACGTGCCACATGTCCCTGCGCCAACCATCTTCGCCACAGGCGCTGCACCGTGGACACATCACTATGGGTATCGGCTGCGATTTGAATAAGCGACCAACCTGCCCTTCTCAGCCCGATCACCATACCCCTCGTAAAGTCGTCTGTCTGCTGGAAATGCCTCCGTTGACGGCGGCCTGGCATTCTTAGCTATACACGTGTCCTGTGGCACACGACAACACGTTCTACAATGACTGTCGGCTGAGAAATCACGGTACGAAGTGGGCCATTCGCCAACGCCGTGTCCCATTTATCGTTCGCTACGTGCGCAGCACAGCGGCGTATTTCACATCATGAGCATACCTCAGTGACGTCAGTCTACCCTGCAATTGGCATAAAGTTCTGACCACTCTTTCTTGGTGTTGCATTTGCTCTGTCAGTCAGTGTATTTTAAACACAAATATAAATAACGCCCAAAAATATATCTGAAATCGGCAGTTACTTTTCAAGGTAGTCTCGAAAAGTAGGATGGTCCAGCTTGTGGATGGGGATATTAGTCAGCAGGCACATCTTCAGAATATCCTCAATGAAGTTTGTTTCCCGCTTTTTGCTCTTTTTGCCTTTCTATCCATTTCTGCTAAAGATGGGGAGATTCTGAACGAGCGATTCATAATGAACGAATCATTGCACTGAACGACTGAATCATGATTCAGTGTACGGAATTAATCGACTCGTTTGCGACTCGAAAGCTGAATCGCGAGATGGCAGCCGCAACTCGTTCCTGGGTTCCTCGTTCCTCCTCTTTTAACTCGTTATGATTCATATCGCCAATTCTGTATCCACCATTTTTGAATCAATGACAACTTGTGAAGAACGACTCTGTTATTTTTTATTTTATCTAAACTAAATGTCCGGTTCAAAAGATAAATACTCCTAACCTAACCTCACAGGAAAAATACTTAAAAAACGAAACAAATTATCACTTCGTTTCAAGTCCCACACTTCACGGAACTATAATATATGCTCAACTTCCAGCTCGTTGCGAAATGTTAGGTTAAGTTTACTTGAAGGTCGAGTTCCCGTTCTCGTTCTTGTGAACTACTGCAAACTAACTTGTCGTACATTGAAGCCGCCCCGTTCTCGTTCTCAGCATCTCAGCCCTTATTAAAATCAATACAAGTTATTTTTTAATCTTGTCATGTCATGAAGTGTTTATGCAAATGGAAGTGAAATAGCAAACCATTATTTATTTGTAGTGTATAGGCTTTAGAAGCCCATTAAGTTACATTATTTATAGGATTTTCTTCATCATGATAACGAAGGGAGAAAATAAAGCAAGGCATAAATTCTCCAAGTGATAGATTCTTGTGAATTTGATATGTAGGCCTACACCAGTTGCTATTTGACACATAAATTATTTCTTAAACATTTTTCGTAAATTGTTTCCATGCTCCCTCTCTTGGCATTCGCCTTTCTGGTTTGTATGGTTACTCTGAGGAGCGGCAGTATATTAAGGGTCAAATTTTACAATGGCAATAAAATATGGAACTAAATGAAAAATAGTTCTTTGTGAATCCATTGGGAACTTTTGTCATTGCGCGTCTAAGCACGCGCATTAATGAGAAATAGACGAGAGACCACTTCTGAAGGTGACACTCCATTATTCCTAAACTAACATTTTTGAAGGAATTTGTGTTGACACTTAACAGTGATAGGTTCAGAGAGGAACAGTTGTTGCTTCTTTTTATATCAGTGAAATAATCGCAATTCCACTCACCACAACTGCATTGCCGGTACTTCTTAACATTTCACTGCCTACTACAGAGTGACCTGCCCAATGTTGCTATCTAATGAGTGCCTTGTGAAATTCATGAAAATCGCAAGGAATGATGTTAAGAACAATCTAAGTTCAAATAACCGTAACGTAGCAGTTTCTTTGTCACGGTTTATTATTTCACTGTCAGGTGCTCACGTTTACATTTGGTTTCAGATATTTTAAACATATTTCTTCACTAAAAAAAGTTAAAAGTAAAGAACTGATGGTGAGCTGCAGTCAACATTCACATTCGAATTGCCACAAAAATGTACATATCATAAATTTCAAATTGGATTGTCTTTCAGTTTCGAATCAATCAATCAATCAATCAATCAATCAATCAAGCAAGCAAGCAAGCAAGCAAGCAAGCAAGCAATCAAACAATACTGATCTGCATTTAGGGCAGGTGGCAGATTTAATTCTCCATAATCGCATTACGTGTTCGTGATGCCAGAAGCACGGTCGTTTCATACAGCGTGCCGTGTACACTCTGTGTTCCGACCTAGATATAGCGCGTCACTGCGTATTGCATGGACACGCCTCGGTAAATGTAGTACAGTCCATTTAGAGCCGATGGAGGAAATCACTTGGACGAGGCAGGATATGTCAGTGTCCGCATAGAGTAACATAATACAAGTTGGATGGACATTTATTTCAAGAGTACCACGCCCAGTAAATTAATTTCTGTACTTCAATATAGCCAATATTATATTGTTCTCTCCAACAGAGGCACATGATGGTGGAAGTGTTTATTCATTTAAGAGGAAGTACAACTAGACAACCATCTTCTGTTGTCACTAATCAGATGGAAGAAGGTAGAGGTCCGATTCATGGCAGAAAGAAGGGGAATTCCCACGAAGGGCGCGGAAGTGAAAATCTCACTAGGCATCGCAAAAGTAATAGCACCGGTATCGGTAGAGAACAAGAATTGACTAAGGGAGGTCGGATAGGAAAGGTGGTAATGAACTGGTACAAGTAAACGGAAGCAATCATGTAGAGGGGGTTACCCCTTTTACTCACTTCTTACGACAGACAAGGAATACTATGAATGTATTCTTCCATCTATAACCGCAGGCGGCTTGGCCGTGCGGTTAAGGGCACGCAGCTGTGAGCTTGCATCCGGGAGATAGTGAGTGACTTCGAACCCCACTGTTGGCAGCCCTGAAGATGGTTTCCCGTGATTCCCACTTACACACCAGGCAAATGATGGGACTGTTCCTGAATTAAGCCCACGCTAGGTTCCTTCCCACTCCTAGGCCTTTCCTATCCCATCGTCGCCGTAAGACCTATCTGTGTCGGTGCGACGTAAAGCAAATTGAAATATATATAATAAAGAAGAGCTTCGAATGGTTTGGACACTTTGAGCCTTTCACTATTTCATTCCGGGTTCACATATCGGCGTGTCATCGAACTATGGATCCATCTCCATAGTTAGCGTGCTGGCCTTTGGTCCAACGAGTCCAGAATTCGATTCCCAGAGGAGTCGGAGATTTTAACTTTCATTTGGTTAATTCCTCTGCCTCGGGGACTGGGTATTTGTGCCACTTTCAACATTGAAATTCATCTTAGGTAGGACACCATCTTTAAAAACGCGTAGATCGTCTATGCGACGTGAACTTGTAACACATGTACCAGGCCTCGCCGTTATTATTATTATTATTATTATTATTATTATTATTATTATTATTATTATTATTATTATTATTGTTATTATTATTATTATTATTATTATTATTATTATTATTATTGAACTAGGCATAGCCTAGAGCAGGGATGGCGAACCTTTCCCAACTAGTGTGCCATTTTTTATCTGATTTATATTTCTCAACTGTATACTGTGCCACTTGTTGTTTTCTTATGGAATGGCTATAATCCGCCCCCGCCCCCACAATCCACCACCGACTTCCATCCCTAATTCCAATTACACATACATCGTAAAATAATACATTTCATTGCATGTTCCGTGGTAGTATTTTGCCAATACCGCAAAAATACATTTTAATATGTAAGTTTTAAGAATACCTAACATTATTTTTGTTTTAATATAATAAGCGCCCATTGTAACACACTTCGTCATTGAGTATTATTGGACATAGAAATCAAAAATACTAATATTGCCGAAGGACTTTAAATGAAATGTCGTTCTCAACTTTAGTGTGAAACTTGTTGCTGAATCTTAGTACCATGTCATTTATGTTAGGTTCTTAACTTATGTCTTCGATAACACACCAGAAGTTCTTAGGTCTGAACTAAGACGGTTTCTAACAGTTGACTTCACATGTTCATTGCATAAAATAGCTGTTCGCAGGCGTATGATGAACCAAACAAAGTAACAAACGCTGTAGCAACTTTCTTCATGGCCGAAAACATCTCTGGGAGGCTGTTCCACTGTTCAAGTATTAAATTCTCTGGCTTCTGGAAAGAATATTCATCATCAAAAGCACACCCGATTTTCACCAATTCTTCACCAAGTTGTAGGAATTTGTTTATCGATGTACTGTACTGCTTTATTGAAATTCAGTCAACTCCATTTCCAAACTGTCAATATATAACCACGCAAAAAATTGGCCTTAATAGCACTCATTTGTGCAATATAAGGTTTTGAAATAAAGTGCAATAGTTTCTCCAAATCTCGAAGTTGAGATAATCTCTTGGCAACTATCTTTCTTACAAAATTCGAAACAATTAACGGTTACGCACTACGAATAATTACGCGATGCTGGCAACCACACATGAGCCAAACTTCGCTAATTGGCTGATGTGGGTGAGGGAATGGTTCGTCGGACGCCTCTGACATTTATCTCACTTGACTTCCGGACCTATCAGTGTTGAAGTGTTGCCATAATGCACGTCTGAATGGAACTAGAATTTAGATTTTCGGTATATATTTCTTAAACCTGAAACACTGTAACTATACCATGCACGAGATATGTTTAGTCTATAGTACAATACGTACATGAAAACGTTATTATGTGCATGTGGTGTGCCACCGAAATCGTGTTCGCGTGTCACCAAGTGACACGCGTGGCATAGGTTCGCCATCCCTGGCCTAGAGGGTGAGAGTCGAAATTCTATATGATAGATCAACTGAACTCTACGTTTGGTTTTGGAATTAAAAGGGAGTGCCCCTTTCATTTTTTTTTTTTTTTTTTTTTGCTAGTTGCTTTACGTCGCACCGACACAGATAGGTCTTATGGCGACGATGGAACAGGGAAGGGCTAGGAGTGGGAAGGAACCGGCCGTGGCCTTAATTAAGGTACAGCCCAAGCATTTGCCTGGTATGAAAATGGGAAACCACGGAAAACCATTTTCAGGGCTGCCGACAGTGGCGTTCGAACCTACTATCTCCCGAATACTGTATACTGGCCGCACTTAAGCGACTGCAGCTATCGAGCTCGGTAGTGCCCCTTTCGCTAGCTCATCTATATAAATAAAATCCTAAAGACCGTGTGTCTGTACATTGACTGTTTTGGTGAAATTTCCCTACTGTTATCCGTTTCAGGTGTAATAATGACCATCTGCATATTTTTTAGCTTTGGTGTCTGTCAGTTTGGTTGTTTGTGTGTTTGTCTGAGTTCTTATAACTTGAGAACTACTGGATATATTTCTACCAAACTTGATATTTAGAATCCACCTGTCCTTGGGTAGGATTTAGGGACAATATTATTTCTGATTACCTAAATTTTCTGGGAGTTTAATCCGAAAAAGAAACAATGCTTTTGCACTCCCGCAAAACATGCACATCCAAAATTAATGGAATGTAGAACAAAGAAAGGACCGTCGTAGGAGAAAACAACGGGAAAGGAGAACTGGACCGCCCTAAAACAGCGATACGTCTATACATTAAAAACACTACAGACAGAATCAGCAAGATACTGGACAAATACGACATTAAAACCATCTAAAAACCACACCGGAAGCTAGCCCGTTATCTACCACCAGTAAAAGACACAATAGAACTACAGGCTCCTGGTTTATACCACATTGAATGTAGCTGCGGAACGTGTTATGTTGGTGAAATAAAACGTCTGATCTCCACCCGCCTAAAAGAACACATCCGTCACACCAAGAATCAAAACACAGATATTTCAGCGGTAGCCAAGCATTCCTATGAAACAAGGCACGGAATATCATTTGACAAGACCAAGATCCTAGCAGCTACACCTTGGAATCTGGAATGGAAAATCCGCGATGCTATCGAAATCAAGAAACATCCGAACAATATGAATTTAGAAGAAGGATATAAAATCAGTAATTCTTGGATGCCTATCATTCATAGTTTAAGACATACAGACCACAACAAAACACGCAGGCCGAACCACCAATTACATAACAGCGCGGGCAATCCCCACTATCTGGCTGTGACACATACTATCCAGAATTCTCACGAGACAGCTAGGGAGATTACGTCAGCCAGAAAGACTAGGATATAAAAGACAAATGTCAGGAACCACCCTTGTAGTGTGATTGCTGCCTGGGAGACTGATTACCTCGGACCGAGTAGGGGTAATTCAGTCGCCTTGACAAAGAATACTGTAATGTCGGCAAACTGTACATAATGTACAGAAAGAAACAATACGGTTCAACCCGGAAAATAAACTAAATAATGCATATAATTTTGTATGTCGAAATATATGTACTGATGTCGATTTGTAGCGTTCAAGAAAGGGTGCTATTGTAACCAGTACACCCACATCGACTACTGGCAGTAGACATGGAGTCCTTTTCCAACTCCTGTATAAGTGTCATTAGTAAGGAGGGTCCACCATTGTAAAGAATAATTCCCTTCTCGATTTCACATGCAGAAGGCGAGGAACCGTGCAGTTTTGTTCAAAACTCCCCTACCCGATTGTGTTTGGCTGTGAGCAAGGGTGCCCGCCATTATGAACAAATGTACATATCTAAAATGTGACTGGCATTAGGCATAGTGGCCTGCTATTTTAATGGAAACTCACCGAGTCGGTGTGACTGGCAGTAAGATGGCTGGCATTAGGAAAAGGGGCCTGTCATTATAATAATAACAGCACAACTCAAGTTTGACTGTCAGTAGGGAAGTTCTCCGCCATTATAATAAAAACTCCTCGACAGTAATCTGCCTGGAAGTAAGAAAGGGGGCCTGCGATTGTAACGAAAACTTTCTGCGCTCAGATCTGTGCTCAGATGGCCTTCAATTAAACCGCAGTGGTACATACAAGTTAGTAAATTCGTTTGGAAGGGTAATAGGGAGGTACATTCAGGAAAACGGGGTGGTCTAGGGAGCGGTGATAAGGGTACAGGGATCTGGAAGTCAAGTAGGGATGACATAAAATGTTAGTGTTGAACTGTAGAAGTATTGTAAATAAAGGAATAGAATTAAGTAATTTAATATATCTATACTTACCAGATGTAGTAATAGGAGTTGAATCATGGCTGGGAAATTTTATAATAGATGCAGAAATGTTCTCATGAAACTGGAGTGTGTATCGTGCAGATAGGATAGGAATGGTGGGAGGGGGAGTATTCATTCTGGTGAAAGAAGAATTTGTAAGCTACAAAAAAGTTAAAGATGACAAACATAAAATTCTAGGTTTAAGGCTTATTTCTAAAGATAATAGGCAACTTGATATCTTTGAAGTATACAGACCGCGAAAGGGTAGCGCTGACGCTGATTCAGAATTATTTGATAAGCTGATCAGGTGTGTGGGGAAACGATGTAGAAAGGAACGTGATTGTAGCGGGAGATCTGAATTTACCAAATGTCAATTGGGGAGGTAATGCGAACGACAGGAAGCATGACCAACAAATGGCAAAAAAGCTAATATGGAAAGGATAGCTGATTCAGAAAGTTATGAAACCAACTAGAGGGAAAAATATCCTGGATGTGGTGCTGATAAAACCAGATGAACTCAATAGAGAAACCGAAGTAATAGATGGTATTTGTGATCATGAAGCTGTTTTTGTCGTAGCTAAAAATAAATGTGATAGAAAGGAAGGTCGTAAAAGTAGGACTATTAGACAGTACCATATGGCTGATTAAGCAGGCATGAGGGAGTTTTTAAAACGTAAATATGATCGGTGGAAAACGGTAAATAAAAATGTAAACAGACTCTGGGATGGGTTTAAAGCAATTGCTGAGGAATGTAAAAATAGGTTTGTACCTTTAAAGGTGGTAAGGAATCGTAAAGACACACCTTACTATAAAAGAGGAATAAAGAGACTAAGAAGAAGGTGCAGACTGGAAAGAAATAGAGTTAGAAATGGCTGTGGAAGTAAGGAGAAATAGGGAACATGCATGATCCGGGGTTTTAATTAAAAATATGCTAATCTGATTCAAAATTTCATGCAGAATTCAAAAATGTGATCAGAATGTACAAATAATAACTCCAAACGTGATAAAAATCTACGAAAATGTCACGTCGCGCAAGCACGCGATCTCATTGGTCTGACGTCATCGTACAGGTTGACTGAATTAGCAGACGAAGTAACACATAGTGTGCTGTGAGAAGCAGGATACACTTCGCGTATTTCTACTTTACGTTAGTGTCTAGTATGGTTAAATTCGAGGTCTATACATTGGATAATAATCTGAGTGGTATATTTTAGACTTAAAATGAATCCTGCGCAGACAGTGAGGCAGAAAACTTATAAATGGTGTAGAGTTCCGATGTGCAATAGCACATCGCATACCATACCAAACAAATTGTTTATAAATGTTCCAAAGACGCTAAAACTAGGGAGAAATGGATTTTGGCGAGCCGGAGAAATGCTGGTGATATATCGGAAAAGCCTACAGTTTATTTTTTTTGAAGATTTTAACGTAAGATGAATTTGTTTGAATTTTCAAATCACGTTTCCATGTCAGCTGTTCTAGTGGTAAAACTTTAAATTTTAATGTATGATGCTTTATTTAAATGCTTCAATTACATCTTGGAATATGAAAGTAAAAAACAGTGCATTAAATAATGCTGATTATTAAAGTATTCTCCAAACCTAACCTATGTTTTGGGTGATCCATGTCAAGATAATAAATCAAAGGGGTTATGAACCATTTTGACAGCTCTAATTCTACCAATATATCTTGGCATGGGACAGTTATGTATGTCTTTATTGAAGAGCTTAATTGGTAAAGAAATTTTTGGCTATATCTAAATACTCTATAATGTAACAAAGAATAGGCGTGTACATCATGAAAGGAAACAACGTGAATTTAACGAATGTATAACTCTACACAAAACCAATGCTTGTCTGTTGGGGTCGTATAAGTTAACAATGCTCAATTATAATAATTATCATAATATTAATGAAATAAATAACATAATTGCACACAGGTGAAAATAGTGATGTAGGTGTTTAAAATATTATCCAACTTAGCCTAAGTTTTAGGTTATACAAGCCAAGTCAATAAACCGAAGGGTAAACATACCGCGCGAGTTGGCCGTGCGGTTAGGAGCGCGCAGCTGTGAGCTCGCATCCGGGAGATAGTGGGTTTTGAACCCCACTGCCGGCAGCCCTGAAGATGGTTTTCCATGGTTTCCCATTTTCACACCAGGCAAGTGCTGAGGCTGTACCTAAGGCCACGGCCGCTTTGTTCCCATTCCTAGGCCTTTCCTGTCCCATCGTCGCCATAAGACCTATATGCTATATGTGACGGTGTGACGTAAAGCAAACAGCAAAAAAAAAAAAGTAAAAGTCACAGCACCCAAAGACATTCCTGTATTGAGCGACTAAAATGTCACCGGACACTTTTCTTTCCTGATATGCTCAGCTTGTTAAAAGCCAAATGTAATTAATGTTATTGGCTTCACGCCCCGCTAACTACTTCTACGATTTTCGGAGACGCCGATGTGCAGGAATTTAGTCCTGCAGGAGTTCTTTTACGTGCCAGTAAATCTACCGACACGAGGCTGACGTATTTGAGCACCTTCAACTACCACCGGACTGAACCAGGGTCGAACCTGCCAAGTTGGGGTCAGAAGGCCAGCACCTCAACAGTCTGAACCACTCAGCCCGACTTGTAAAAACTAGATGAAGTCATATTTATCTTTATCATGTTTAACTTTTTCCCTCCACAAAGATATTTAATTCTCTTTCATGGGCCCTGGAAGTGGGTAGGCCAGTTGTCCCAACCATAAATATATATTTTTTGGGGAATGATAGATTATAGCCCTATAGTACTATGATCTTTCTTTCCTTCCTTCTTTCTTTCTTTCTTTCTTTCTTTCTTTCTTTCTTTCTTTCTTTCTTTCTTAATCAGTGTATCCTTCAGGGTTGGTTTTCTCTCGGACTCAGCGAGGGATTTCACCTCTACCACTTCAAGGGCAGTGTCCTGGAACGTGAGACTTTGAGTATGGGATGAAACTGGTGAGGAGGGCCATTACCTCGCCCAGGCGGCCTCACCTGTTATGCTCAACAGGGGCCTTGTTGGAGGATGGGAGGATCGGAAGGGATAGACAAGGAAGAGGGAAGGAAACGGCCGTGGCCTTAGGTGCCTGGAGGAGAAGTAGGAAAATACGAAAAACCACTTCGAGGATGGCTGAGGTGAGATTCGAAACCCTTCTACTCAGTTGACCTCCCGAGGCTGAGTAGACCCCGTTCCAGTCCTCGTACTATTTGTTTTAAACTTTCATGGCAGAGCCGGGAATCAAAACCGGGCCTCCAGGAGTGGCACACATTAACCACTACACCACAGAAGCGGACCAGTACTATAATGCTACCTATATGTTTATGTTAGTGCTGAAATCCGATTTCTTACTTTACTAATGCTGAAAGCCCGAAAATGTAATGTTCTTCTTTAATAGGGGAATCAGTCTAGAAGGAAATGTTGAAGGTGATCTGATATATATCCAGGTTCGTTGTTATCCTAATACTATGGGTTACAGTACATTGCACGTATATAAAAGACGCCACTTACAAACTTGCTTGTTATCCGCGAATTTCTGCGGCCACAAAAGTCACATTTTTCAAGAATGATGACATCTACACATGGCAGATTGTCTGACTGTGCTGTTTCGAACCTTTCTTCTGTCATTTCGAAGTTATTCGCGATCGTGAATAATAAACAATCGGCTTTTAGCAACGGCTGATGCACAACGGCTGATAGAGCTCCATGCGGTACTGGATCGTGACGTCACAGCGCGCCGCTTACGTCAGAGGCCGTTTCACTCGCCTTGCGGAAAGGCACTATTAAATATTTTTTTAATGGTAGAAAACAAGGCAACATACCACAATGTAATACGTTTACGTACTATTTCATTGGTGTACTTTTCAAAAAAAGTATTTTTGAAAATGATGCATGTTCCCAATTGAAGGAACTTACTAGGAAAATGATTCTACCAAAGAAGTCAGCAGAATATAAAGATTTCTGGTTACAAGCATAATGTCCAGATAGAAAAGGTGGCTAATGCTGAAGAAGTATTAAAATTTACATATGATAAAAATTATATTTACAATAAGATACAGAAGTTAAAAACTAGGAATTCGGCTGGAACTGATAACATTTCTGGGGATATGCTAAAGACAATGGGTTGGGATATAGTACCCTATCTGAAGTACTTATTTATTGTTTGGTTAAAGGAGCTATGTCATGAATGGAGAGTTTCTATAGTAGCCCCTGTGTACTACGGGTGATAGACATAAAGCTGAAAATGACGGGCCAGTAAATTTGACATGCGTTGTATGTAAGCTTTGGGAAGTCATCCTTTCTGATTATATTAGACATGTTTGCGAAATTAATAACTGGTTCGATAGAAGGCAATTCGGTTTGAGGAAATGTTATTCCACTGAAGCTCAACTTGTAGGATTCCAGTAAGATATAGCAGATATCCTGGATTCAGGAGGTCAAATGGACTGTATCGCGATTGACCTGTCCAAAGCATTTGACAGGGTAGATCTTGGGAGATTACTGGCAAAATTGAGTGCAATTGGACTGGACAAAAGAGTGACTGAATGGGTTGCTATATTTCTAGAAAATAGATCTCAGAGAATTCGAGTAGGCGAAGCTTTATGTTACCCTGTAATAATTAAGAGGGGAATTCCTCAAGGCAGTATTATTGGACCTTTATGTTTTCTTATATATATAAATGATATGAGTAAAGAAGTGGAATCAGAGATAAGGCTTTTTGCGGATGATGTTAATCTGCATAGAGTAGTCTAAAAAATAAGTTACAGGATTGTGAGAAACTGCAAAATGCCCTAGATAATGTTGTGAGGTGGACAGCAGGCAATGGTATGATGATAAACGGGGTTAAAAGTCAGGTTGTGAGTTTCACAAATTGGAAAAATCCTCTCTGTTTTAATTACTGCTTTGATGGGCTAAAAGTTCCATTTTGGGGATCATTGTAAGTACGAGTATCTAGGTATTAATATCAGGAAAGACTTCCATTGGGGTAACAAAATAAATGGGATTTGAAATAAAGGGTACGGATTTCTACACATGGTTATGAGGGTGTTAAGGGGGTAAAAGAGGGCATATAAGTCTCTGGTAACACACCAACTTGACTATGGCTCCAGTGTATGGGACCCTCACCAGGATTACCCGATTCATGAACTGAAAAAATTCAAAGAAAAGCAGCTCCATTTGTTCTGGGTGATTTCCGACAAAAGAGTAGCGCTACAGAAATATTGCAAAGTTTGGGCTGGGAAGACATGGGAGAAAGAAGACAAGCTGCTCGACTAAGTGTTATGTTCCGAGCTGTCGGTGGAGAGATGGCATGGAATGACATTTGTAGACGAATGAGTTTGAGTGGTGCCTTCAAAAGTAGGAAAGATCACAATATGAAGATAAAGTTGGAATTCAAGAGGACAAATTGGTGAAATTTTTTTTTATAGGAAGGGGAGTTAGGGATGGGAATAACTTACCAGGGGAGGTGTTCAATAAAGTTCCAGTTTCTTTGAAATGAAGGCTAGGAAACAACATATAGGTAATCTGCCACCTGGGCGACTGCCCTAAATGCAGATCTGTATTGACTGATTGATTTCCAAATCAATTGTGATCCCGCATTAGGGGCCTGCCATTATAATGTAAACATCTCAACGCCATTGTGAATGGCAATAGGGAAGTGAGCTTGCCGCTATGATCACAACTTCGAAATTCACACTTTACATTGGAAATGACATATGGAAACCCGCCATACTGTTCCTAGGATAACGCTAAGAGACATGAAATTTAAAAAAAAATCTTATTCATTGCATGTACAGTAATTAACTTAGATATCCATATACAATTTAAAATACCGTAGCGAAGCACGGGTACATTTGCTAGTATTTACTAAAATTTTAGTTCAGTTACTACAAATGTTACTTACTGTAATCAATATTTTGAACACTGAACATACATTCATGAAATAATATTCAAATTTTTTTAAGTCTAAAATTTTATAAAATTTTCTTGTTCACATTTTGCATCTAAATGTGCTTGGCCAACTGCAATTCATTGAACATTTTTGTTGTATTTTTCTGAAATTATTTAATGACTTACATCAACAACATACTCTAGAATATGTAAGATAATCCATCAAAATGTATTTGACGTCTTTCTAACACGGGTCAAGGGTTTCTGACGAAGAAGGGTGGTGACGCTTTTTGATGTATGATATAATGTGAATAGAGTCAAGTAGTATTACATGTACGGAACTAGTTTGTACATTATTTTGAAGTAGAAAATCGCGTGATGTGGCAATTTCCTTGGTGTTTCCAATTCGAAACTGTGTACTCGAGGCAGGGGCGTAACAGATGTGATATGGGCCCAGCTGACGAAATAAAATGGGGGCCTCACAAACAAAATGTAAAATCTATAAATAACTTAATAAATATTTTATTGTAGCAGGTACAAATAATGCAATATACTGTCAATTTATCTCAATAAAGGGAATATTCGTTATTGTAAGATTATTAGTTTAATAAGATTTTTTTTGCTAGGGATTTTACGTCGCACCGACACAGATAGGTCTTATGGCAACGATGGGATAGGAAAGACCTAGGAGTTGGAAGGAAGTGGCCATGGCCTTAATTAAGGTACAGCCTGGTGTGAAAATGGGAAACCACGGAAAACCATTTTCAGGGCTGCCGATAGTGGGATTCGAACCTACTACTTCCCGGATGCAAGCTCACAGCCGCGCGCCTCTACGCACACGGCCTAATAGGAGTTTTGACTGCCTCCGCGGTTTAACGGCTAAGCTACTGAACTGCCAACCATGCACCACTTAGTTGTTCGTATTTAAAATTGGTTTCATTTTTCAGTAACCACGGAGCTATACTCTGTAGGCTTGAAAAATATCAAACCGCACAACAGATAAGCCTGTTGTTAACTTCGCATTGTTACTACATCAACTTATTGTTGGCATTATACACTGTTGTCGAATACATGTGTGACAACAGTTAAATGTTCTGCAAAATGTATGCATTGTGTAGGTGCACTACACAACACGAAAGTATCATTTTCAAACTATAATACGAAATTTGATATCAATTTTCACCGTTGCAATTATTTTTAAATAATTTGGTGCAGGTCTGTTCTGAGGAGTGTGTCATGGTGTTATCAGAGCTGTGCTGTGTAATATTGAACACGATAAATTGCTACCAGATGCAATCAAGTGGCAATTCCTTTACGTACAAATTGTAAAAGAACGAACTATTTGGACTCATTCTACAAAATCCCCCAGACCATTTCGTGCAGAGTGACATTAGCCTAGATATATCTTATTTTTATTTTTTCGCGAGCAGTTTGTTGGGACCCTCAAAGGCTCGGGCCCGCCTGCATTACAGGCCCTGCAGATTCTAATGTTACCTACCTGAGTCGAGGAGGGAATGAAGTTCTTTCGAGTTTCTACTAACTTTTTACGAAGAAAAATTGTTTTTCCAATTACATTATCCATTGTATAGAATTATACGAAACATCATAGAACAATACTAGTAATAATAAATGCGTGTATTTTTCATTTTTCATGTGATTCAGAGTTCAAGTATTTTAATTCAGGACTTCATCTGCCATTCGAAATAATATTACTTTTCCCACTAAATGTGCGTGACCCTAACGACCGATATGAACAGTCACAATCATACTAGAGTATTTCGCCAGTCAGTATAGAAGCAATGCATGGGAAGTGTAGAGGTAGGAAGGAAACACCGTTTGCCTTTGTGTCTAACCGGCAAATAATGCACGACACAACGCGTGATACACTTTCCCTATTGCACTGGAGGTCACTCACACCCAGCCTGAGAGAGTTTGCCGTTCAAGCGCTGCAGGCAACATGTGGCGTAAATCGGAAATTTCGAAGATGTTTTGTGTACCTACCATACCTCAGTTCAATTCTTCGCTGCTAGATGGCAATCATTTTTCTGGCGTGTTACGGAAATCTCGTGGATTTAATGTTGAAAGAAAATGCAAATTAAATAATAAGGAATATAACGGCACGTAATTTTTATTTGTCTGTATATTCCGTAGACGCCACGCCCTGGAATGCACGAGATTTAACCGTGGTAGCCAGGATCGGCCGATTGTGGTGGTGGCGGTGGTGGTGGTGGGGGGGGGGGGAGGTTATAGTTACAAAATGATGATAGAACACAATGGAGGTGTTGGTGTGGTGAGCGTGCATGTCTTGTCACTATAATGAGGTCATTATAATAAGTGCATTATGTTGATATTCAGATTGCAGTGCACTACAAAACGTTACATTAAAATACAGAACACAAACAGTACGATCAATGACAACAGTTTTACAGCGAATGGCATATTCAGTTTAAAATCTAACATCCAACTTTCGAGGCTTCTTAGAAAATAGATCGAACAGATTTTTTGGTTCTACAACTATGTCTCTGAATGTTCATTTAGTTTATTGTTAGTTATGTTTACCTTTTTTTCGTAAAATTTCCGTGGGGGTAGGGGCGGGTTCTAACCCCCAGTAACTACCCCCCTTTGCTACGCCCCTGGTAGACTGACGTAATGTAAAGGATGTCATCACAAGATGGCGGGCAGTTAAGGTATATTTTGGCTGTCCAAAATCACTTACCGCGCGGTATAGTCTGGCATGTAGATGTTGCCTAGAGATGAGCGAGGCTAATGTGAATTTTCTGGACGAGATCTATAAAAATAATAATTAAAATGTGACAGTGAATTTTAAAAAAATATTGAAGGTTTCTTGACTGAAAATTGACGAATTATGACATAATTCACAACAGTCTCCAAATATTTGACTAATAAATGGGTAAAAGCCTGTACCATATGTATACAGGTGGATACCAGACTCAATGAGGGATCAAACAAGATCAAAGTTACATCTACAGAGCAAATAAGACGGCAAAGATAGCGTCCCAATGCTGGCCTCTTGCAAAAACAAACGACAAACTGATTGCTGGAGTTACAGGTCAGCTGTTAGTGTGAGCGATTCGTTCGTAGCCGCAGAGTACTGAAAGTAGAATGTCGCGTGTTGAGTAGTACGATTTAACTTTCGTAAGGAACATGTATGTACAGTGTAAATATTGCATCTCGTACTTCTGTCCGACTCGTTGGCTGAACGGTCAGCGTACTGGCCTTCGGTTCAGAGGGTCTCGGGTTCGATTCCCGGCCGGGTCGGAGATTTAAGCCTTAATTGGTTAATTCCAATGGCACGGGGGCTGGGTGTATGTGTTGTCTTCAACATCACTTCATCCTCATCACGACGCGCGGGTCACCTACGGGTGTCAAATAGAAAGACCTGCACCTGGCGAGCCGAACCCGTCCTGGGATATCCCGGCACTAAAAGCCATACGCCATTTCATTTCATTTCATCTCGTACTTCTCACATCTTTCAACATAATTTTTGACAATAATAGCTAAAAAATTGTGCACGTGAAAATTGAAACGAATAAATAAAACGATGTGGAAATGTCAGCTTGTTTGTTATTTCTGCTTACACCAACGTTTTTCAAGTGGCGACCAGCTTTATAAGTTAAAATATTGATCGACAACAATGTTATCATACATTGTAATTTTGCTATAATAGTGATCATAATAATAATAATGTTATTTTTTACGTCCCATTAACTACGTCGACGGTTTTCGAAGACGTCGAGGGGCTGGAATTTGGTCCCGCAGAAATAGAATAGAATATATTTATTAATTATCTAGAGGATATCCCAATTACAGATTATGTGATACAAAATTAATTAAAAGTTAAATAATATATACATTTATAGACAAACATACATACCTTCACATATTTTCTACAGACAGTTCACATAATTTACAAAATTATCACGTTCCACCCTTGAGAAGAGCTTTCCGAATTGCAGTGGAAGGGTGGTGGAAAACGTCGAGTGACCCTTCCAGCTGATTTATGGTCCTAAGGACTTGCATGAACCAAGAATGTTCATGTGCAACCGTCCTACATTTGGGCAGGTGGAATGTGCATTTCTGCCTTGTTCGCCTGCTTGGAACATGAAGTGGAATCAACCCCAGTATGGCCGGACAGCCCACTTTACTCTCCAAGCATTTAGTCGCTAACATTGCGTTCGCACATTTTCGGCGCGTTGCCAGCGTTCTTTTACGTGCCAGTAAATCTACCAACACGAGGCTGACGTATTTGAGTAATTCCAAATACCACTGGACTGAGTCAGGATCGAGTTTTCCAAGTTGGGGCCAGAAGGTCACCGCCCCAATCATCTGAGCTATTCATCTGGGCAGTTATTTTCTAACGGTTGGGTTGCATTTTTCTTGCCACCCATATAGTTAACGGACCTTGCTTGTCGATACGACATCTTGCAGTTATCTTTAATCTCGTATGTTGGTGTATTGCGGTAAGCTTTTTTCATGATTTGCTAGATTGTTACTTACTGCCAACAGTTATATTGACTGTAAGTCGCTACTGGTACATTCGGGAATGCAATTCATGAATATTCTCTTTCCCTGTAGGATTGTAAATCTATTTGGATAATACCAAATAATTTGAATAATGATGTGTTCGAGTAGTATATTTAGTAACAAAGTTGGTTTAAGGTGACGAATGAAACAGTTTCATTGTCTTATCGTACAACGGTTTTATTTCATCGAATTCCTACGCATATTTTAATTACCGTGACTAAGAAGCAAGAAAAATCTGCAAGAACTCCTCCGGAAAGGAAAACGAAGTCATTCACTCTACAAAGCTCCATTCAGAATGATGTCGTAAACATGCACGAGGAACTGAAAATAGGAAGATCACATAGAAGATGTGAACCGTGGTGTTACAGTGGTGTGTTGCTAAATTGGTGAGGATAAGAATGTATTTTAATCAGTTTCTATGATAATATTCCGAAATAATTAGAAAAAGCCGAAATTGAAGGAAATTTCAACTTCGTGGCCAACCTAATCTAAGAGTAGCACGCTGTTAAAGTGTTATTCTTGACTTCATGGTGTTATTGTCTGCAGACTTATGTACTTCTATATCAGCATGGATTTACGGCATGTATTCAATACACTAGCTGTAGTACCCGGCGTTGCCCGGATAGTTTTTGAATGTTTACCTTTAATACACTGACTGACAGAGCAAATGCAACACCAAGAAGGAGTGGTCAGAACTTTATGCCAATTGCAGGGTAGACTGACGTCACTGAGGTATGCTCATGATGTGAAATGCGCCGCTGTGCTGCGCACGTAGCGAACGATAAATGGGACACGGCGTTGGCGAATGGCCCACTTCGTACCGTGATTTCTCAGCCGACAGTCATTGTAGAACGTGTTGTCGTGTGCCACAGGACACGTGTATAGCTAAGAATGCCAGGCCGCCGTCAACGGAGGCATTTCCAGCAGACAGACGACTTTACGAGGGGTATGGTGATCGGGCTGAGAAGGGCAGGTTGGTCGCTTCGTCAAATCGCAGCCGATACCCATAGGGATGTGTCCACGGTGCAGCGCCTGTGGCGAAGATGGTTGGCGCAGGGACATGTGGCACGTGCGAGGGGTCCAGGCGCAGCCCGAGTGACGTCAGCACGCGAGGATCGGCGCATCCGCCGCCAAAGCGGTGGCAGCCCCGCACGCCACGTCAACCGCCATTCTTCAGCATGTGCAAGACACCCTGGCTGTTCCAATATCGACCAGAACAATTTCCCGTCGATTGGTTGAAGGAGGCCTGCACTCCCGGCGTCCGCTCAGAAGACTACCATTGACTCCACAGCATAGACGTGCACGCCTGGCATGGTGCTGGGCTAGAGCGACTTGGATGAGGGAATGGCGGAACGTCGTGTTCTCCGATGAGTCACGCTTCTGTTCTGTCAGTGATAGTCAAGTGTGGCGTCGGCGTGGAGAAAGGTCAAATCCGGCAGTAACTGTGGAGCGCCCTACCGCTAGACAACGCGGCATCATGGTTTGGGGCGCTATTGCGTATGATTCCACGTCACCTCTAGTGCATATTCAAGGCACGTTAAATGCCCACCGCTACGTGCAGCATGTGCTGCGGCCGGTGGCACTCCCGTACCTTCAGGGGCTGCCCAATGCTCTGTTTCAGCAGGATAATGCCCGCCCACACACTGCTCGCATCTCCCAACAAGCTCTACGAGGTGTACAGATGCTTCCGTGGCCAGCGTACTCACCGGATCTCTCACCAATCGAACACGTGTGGGATCTCATTGGACGCCGTTTGCAAACTCTGCCCCAGCCTCGTACGGACGACCAACTGTGGCAAATGGTTGACAGAGAATGGAGAACCATCTCTCAGGACACCATCCGCACTCTTATTGATTCTGTACCCCGACGTGTTTCTGCGTGCATCGTCGCTCGCGGTGGTCCTACATCCTACTGAGTCGATGCCGTGCGCATTGTGTAACCTGCATATCGGTTTGAAATAAACATCAATTATTCGTCCGTGCCGTCTCTGTTTTTTCCCCAACTTTCATCCCTTTCGAACCACTCCTTCTTGGTGTTGCATTTGCTCTGTCAGTCAGTGTATTTGTATTACCAGTAAGTTAAGTGTGAAGTGAATGCTTATAGAATTCTTTTTGAGATGTTGATTTTTCGACTTATCATGTAGTTTTAGAGTTATTTAGATGTATCTGACTTCAAGTTTTAGATTATTTAATAATCGAGTAAACACTAATCTCGGTCATTTTATACTATTTACTGTTAAGCCCTTCTCAGCTCCTGCCTCGATTGAGGCTGAACGTGGACTTAAACGCTATCCACAGCGTCAGAGTTCGTATCAGCGACACATAAACAATGGATTTCGACATTAATATTGGTTATTTTCCTTATTTTTGCACGTCAGCCCCTCTCATTCCCCAACACCAGCGGGGGCTAGGTGTATCTGACTTCCACAGTAATGTTTTCTGTATAGTAAGTTAAGTTTGATTGAGAGATATGCTAGAATATACACACATACATCCTTAAACTCTGTCCGTTTGGACGTTTTCAATTTTTTGCCAGTTCTCATCCGCCTGCCGAGTAGGACTGAGCTTTATCTTAAACGGTATCCAGAGTGTTACAGTTCATCTCAGCGACCCCGAAAACTATGGATTAGACACAAATTTCAGTCGTTTTCGGTTAATCTTTACATTTCGCCCCTACTTTAGAGGCTAGGAGTCTCTTACCCCAGACAGTAGGTCCAGTATACACACATGCGTCCATTCTCTCGGTCATTTTCGAAATTTTGTTTTTCACTTTTTATCACCGCTATGCGAAAGGAGGCAGAAATTGGACTTGTTAAAAAATTGGAGCGTTACTATTCATCTTAGCGACCCCGAAAAGAATGGATTCGACACTATTTTCGATTATTTCTACATCTCATCCCGCCGTAGGTGTGCTAGGGTTGTCATACCTCCACGCACTTTGTCTCCTGATAATAAGTCATAAGTGAGCAAGTTTGTTTGAAATTGTTCCCGTAGTCCCAAAACGTATGGATTCAACACTAATATCGGTCATTTTCAGTCTTAATTACATTTCGTCCCATTATCTAAGGATTCAAGGGGTGTCTTTCCCCCTTAGTATTTTTTCAGGTAGTAGGTAATATTTGTATTAAGTTCTGCTGACAGTTATACTGGAACGTACAAACAACATCCTTAATCTCGGTCATTTGTATATTTTTTGTTCTTGACTCCTTCTCACCCGCCTGGCAATTGGGGATCAACTTGGACTTAAACGACAACCGAAGTGTCACTCCTCATTTAAGCGACCCCTAAAACAATGGATGTGACATTATTTTCGATTATTTTATATCTAACTCCCTTCCTAACCACCCACCACAAAAGGGGCCTTAATTTGGACTTTTATATATGACCCTAATGGTTCCTAGGGTGTCTTACCCCCACTGGTTTGTCTCCTGATACTAAAAATCCGGAGTGTCGCTATTCACTTTGGCGACTCCGAAAATTATGTATTCGACACTATATATATCACTTCCACCTCGCCCCCACCCCAAAGGGTCTGAACTTGGACTTCAAAAAAAATTGGAGTGTCACTATTCATCTCAGCAACCCCGAAGAGTATGTATTCGACACTACTTTGATGATTTTTATATCTCAAGCCCCCTCCCCCCCTAAGGGTTCCTGGGGTGTCCTATCCCCACGTGGTTTGTCTCCCGATATTAAAATTCCGGAGTTTACTATTCACCTCGGCGACCCCGAAAACTGTAATTTGACACTAAATACGATTACTTTTATATCTCACCCCCCTTGCTCCCCGCCGCAAAGGGGGATGAACTTGGACTTTAAAAAATCCTGGGGTGTCACTATTCATCTAAGCGACCGCGAAAGTATGCATTCGACACTACTTTCGCCCCCCGCCCCTATGGGTTCCTGGGGTGCCCTAACCCCACGTGTTTTGTCTCCTGATACTAAAAATCCGGAGTGTCGCTATTCACTTTGGCGACCCCAAAAACTATGTATTTGACACTATTTTCAATTATTTGTATATATCACTCCCCCTCGCCCCCACCCCAAAGGGGGCTGAACTTGGACTTTTAAAAAAATCGGAGTGTCACTATTCATCTCAGCGACCCTGAAAAGTGTGGATTCGACACTATTTTCGTTTATTTTTATTTATGACCCCCCTCACCCCCCGCCCCTAAGGGTTTCTCGGGTGTCTTACCCCCACGTGGTTTGTCTCCTGATACTGAAAATCCAGTGTCTCTCTATTCACTTTGGCGACCCCGAAAACAATGTATTCGACATTATTTTCGACTTTTGTATATGTCACTCCCCCCTCGCCCCCACCCCAAAGGGGGCTGAACTTGGACTTAAAAAATTTGGAGTGTCACTATTCATCTCAGCGACCCCGAAAAGTATGGATTCGACACTATTTTCGTTTATTTTTATATATGACCCCTCGCCCCCCGCCCCTAAGGGTTCCTGGGGTGTCTTACCCCCACGTGGTTTGTCTCCTGATACCAAAAATCCGGAGTGTCGCTATTCACTTTGGCGACCACGAAAACTATGTATTTGACACTATTTTCGATTATTTGTATATATCACTCCCCCCTCGCCCCCACCCCAAAGGGGGATGAACTTGAACTTTTAAAAATTTGGAGTGTCGCTATTCATCTCAGCGACCCCGAAAAGTGTGGATTCGATACTATTTTCATTTATTTTTATATATGACCCCCCTCGCCTCCCCCGCCCCCAGGAGTGTTTGGGATGTCTTACCCCCACGCGGTTTGTCTCCTGATACCAAGTCATAAGTGTTTCAAATTTGGTTGAAATCGCTCCAATGGTTTGGGAGGAGATGTGGTACAAACCCACCCACCCACATACATACAATGACTTTTATATATATATAGATAGATAGATTTGCTTGTGTACATTATTACAACATTGATCTACTATAGCCAAGAGAGTGATAACGAATTCCAAGTTTTTAATTCCCAACGGAGCTTGAAATTTGACCCAATGTCTGTTGACGTAGTTTAACTCCTATACGTTGCATGGTAATCTTAAAGATATAATCAGCCTGCAAGCTGAAAATATGTCTAAAAGTTAACCTCCTCCCCATTGCTATTTCTTGAAGATCCACTTTCACACCAGGCAGAGGCTGCACCTTAATTAAGACCATGGCCGCTTCCTTCCAACTCCTAGGCCCTTCCTATGCTATCATCGCCATAAGACCTATCTGTGTCGGTGTAGCAGAAAAATTCTTGAAATAAGAAAACAACACTAAAACAAAAGAAGTAAGTCCTCGCGCTTTTGAAAATCACAATAAATCATAAAATTAATATATATCTCTCATTTAAAGAGAGTCTAAAACCAAAACTTGTGCAGTATTCAAATGTCTCAACTGAACCGTCAATATAAAATTTAACAAACCGACAGAGAAACCGTAGCAGGTGAGAAAAAGGTATTATTAAAATGTTTGACACCGAAAAAAGAATTTATTGAATTCAATGTTCTTAAATATATTTGGTGCAGATAGTCCATTGCCTCTGCACGATTTTCAGGCAGTGCATTATTTTGCGTCTGCTTACAAAGATTTCGATGAATGTAATAAATGACACGTTCAGCAACTTGTTTGAAACGACCTTGTGAATAATTTTAGATGGCCGTTTTGGCACTGTTACTATTTCATGATTTTGGTTTCTGTTACTACTGTATTGTTATCACGGTTGCGTCCACCACAAGGAAAAATCTTCACCTTGCAAGATTTCAGTGTGATTAATCAATACCATTCACCAGTCTTCATAATACGCGTTGTACTATAGACGAATCCATCAGTACCTAATTTCCCCTCTCATATGTCCCGCTCCTAAGTTCCATGTTAATGTTCTATACCTATTAAAAATATAACAGCCTCTGTAAATTTTATTTTATGTTATGTACCTTATATCAGAGGCGAACTGAGTAGTTCTGACGGTACAGCTCAAGGTGAAGCCTTGCGTCGGTAGATATATCAGCACGTGAAATAACTCCTGCGGAAGAGAATTCCGGCAACTTATGCATGGTGTTATTTATTTTACTATTTACTTCACACCGACACAGACAGGTCTTATGGCGACGATGGGATAGGAGTGGGAAGGAAGTGGCTGTAGCCTCAATTAGGTACAATCCCAGTATTTGCGTGGTGTGAAAATGAGAAACCACGGAAAACCATCTTCATGGCTGCCGACAGTGGAGTTCGACCCCACGATTTCCCAAATGTTGTGTTGTGTTGTGTTGTGTTGTGTTGTGTTGTGTTGTGTTGTGTTGTGTTGTGTTGTGTTGTGTTGTGTTGTGTTGTGTTGTGTTGTGTTGTGTTGTGTTGTGTTGTGTTGTGTTGTGTTGTGTTGTGTTGTGTTGTGTTGTGTTGTGTTGTGTTGTGTTGTGTTGTGTTGTGTTGTGTTGTGTTGTGTTGTGTTGTGTTGTGTTGTGTTGTGTTGTGTTGTGTTGTGTTGTGTTGTGTTGTGTTGTGTTGTGTTGTGTTGTGTTGTGTTGTGTTGTGTTGTGTTGTGTTGTGTTGTGTTGTGTTGTGTTGTGTTGTGTTGTGTTGTGTTGTGTTGTGTTGTGTTGTGTTGTGTTGTGTTGTGTTGTGTTGTGTTGTGTTGTGTTGTGTTGTGTTGTGTTGTGTTGTGTTGTGTTGTGTTGTGTTGTGTTGTGTTGTGTTGTGTTGTGTTGTGTTGTGTTGTGTTGTGTTGTGTTGTGTTGTGTTGTGTTGTGTTGTGTTGTGTTGTGTTGTGTTGTGTTGTGTTGTGTTGTGTTGTGTTGTGTTGTGTTGTGTTGTGTTGTGTTGTGTTGTGTTGTGTTGTGTTGTGTTGTGTTGTGTTGTGTTGTGTTGTGTTGTGTTGTGTTGTGTTGTGTTGTGTTGTGTTGTGTTGTGTTGTGTTGTGTTGTGTTGTGTTGTGTTGTGTTGTGTTGTGTTGTGTTGTGTTGTGTTGTGTTGTGTTGTGTTGTGTTGTGTTGTGTTGTGTTGTGTTGTGTTGTGTTGTGTTGTGTTGTGTTGTGTTGTGTTGTGTTGTGTTGTGTTGTGTTGTGTTGTGTTGTGTTGTGTTGTGTTGTGTTGTGTTGTGTTGTGTTGTGTTGTGTTGTGTTGTGTTGTGTTGTGTTGTGTTGTGTTGTGTTGTGTTGTGTTGTGTTGTGTTGTGTTGTGTTGTGTTGTGTTGTGTTGTGTTGTGTTGTGTTGTGTTGTGTTGTGTTGTGTTGTGTTGTGTTGTGTTGTGTTGTGTTGTGTTGTGTTGTGTTGTGTTGTGTTGTGTTGTGTTGTGTTGTGTTGTGTTGTGTTGTGTTGTGTTGTGTTGTGTTGTGTTGTGTTGTGTTGTGTTGTGTTGTGTTGTGTTGTGTTGTGTTGTGTTGTGTTGTGTTGTGTTGTGTTGTGTTGTGTTGTGTTGTGTTGTGTTGTGTTGTGTTGTGTTGTGTTGTGTTGTGTTGTGTTGTGTTGTGTTGTGTTGTGTTGTGTTGTGTTGTGTTGTGTTGTGTTGTGTTGTGTTGTGTTGTGTTGTGTTGTGTTGTGTTGTGTTGTGTTGTGTTGTGTTGTGTTGTGTTGTGTTGTGTTGTGTTGTGTTGTGTTGTGTTGTGTTGTGTTGTGTTGTGTTGTGTTGTGTTGTGTTGTGTTGTGTTGTGTTGTGTTGTGTTGTGTTGTGTTGTGTTGTGTTGTGTTGTGTTGTGTTGTGTTGCGTTGCGTTGCGTTGTGTTGCGTTGCGTTGCGTTGCGTTGCGTTGCGTTGCGTTGCGTTGCGGTGCGTTGCGTTGCGTTGCGTTGCGTTGCGTTGCGTTGCGTTGCGTTGTGTTGTGTTGTGTTGTGTTGTGTTGTGTTGTGTTCGGTTCTCTTCAGAATCAAAATCAAATTTCTGCCCGTACGATTTCTGCCCGTACGGATTCATCTGTTGGGCAACCGCCCGCCCCAGGGGACCTTATACGTTTTATAGCAGCATTTCAATAGAATAACTGAAAATAGGCTACATGTTGGGTTGGGTTGGGTTGGGTTGGGTTCTGTTATTAGTTAAGACAGAGAAGGTTGTTACATGATACATTCTCAGGGTTACAATATTTGCTATCGTGTAAATGTATCTTAGTCACATTCCATTAGACACTCTTGACAATATAATTGTACTTTCTGGTACATACGGCGAGCAAATGTTTGGTCACTCGGTGACAGCCCTACTAAACCGCCGGCGTAGTGGACTCAAACTTTCCCATCCACCGACGTTTCATCGGTCGCAGTTTACATACGATCTCACGACTCCAGTGGGAGCGTTAAGTCGCAATTTACATGCAACCTGGTCTAACCACTCTACCGACATAACCCGAGATAAGATTTAAGTTGCAATTTGCATACGCTCGACTCCTTTCTCTCTTATGTCATCAAGTAGACATTTCAGCCTCATGTGGCAGTAACTTCGAAAACGACTGCAGCGCTATGAGTGGCGAACATCTTTATTTTTGGCAAGATGGATAGTAAAATTTACGAAACTGAGATTATAGAAATCGCTCTTCAGTTTTCTCTCGGTTTTCACCGAATGTTTATCTCAGAATGTCATACAAGGAATGGATCAATCTAGGTCAGAGGCTTTCTGTAGAAATTTGAAGTATTTACAGCTGTTACTGTAATAATCGTCCCTGAATACTGGGTGGGTTTATTAGAAAAAGAGCTGATAAGTCGAAGACTTCAGAATAAATTAGATGTTCCCTAGAATTACTTCTTTCTCGTCATTGGTGGAGACTAAACAAAGTTATTAGATGCTAATGGTAGCAGCGAGAATATGAGAAAAGCTGCGTCTTGGAGGAGTATTACTGAATTAAGCGTCCCTGGGAGATGTAACATAATGAAGTTATAAGACCTGTCACTCATAGATCGGTAAGATTGAAAATTGAAATCGCTAAGTAGCCCGAGATGATAAAGAAGTAAGGTCTCATCTAAGCGAGCCTAAGGTTTGAAAAATAGCAGCCACATTTCTGGAGTAAAATAAGCGATATGCTTTCGTCAATATATACCAAACCACTTGCATCAATTGAAACTTTTTAATAATAAATACAGACCGGCGATAGCTTAGTTTTTACTTTTTTGTCATTATCTTTTGATAGTTCCTTTAACGTCGCACTAACGGATACTTTTTCAGCGACTCAGAAATGGAAAACGGGTGGGACTGTGAATGTAGTGGCCGAGGCCTTAATTGAAGTACAGCCCCACCATCTGCCTGGTGTGAAAACGGGAAACCACGCCGTGTGAGTTGCGGCAGCGCAGTAAATCCATGGTATCCCCTGCCTATCGTAGGAGGCGGCTAAGTGGGGGACCGGGGGCTGTTATTTTGGGAGCGAGTTTGGCTAACACGGTTCCCCTAGCTAAGTCCAGCATTGCTTCCACGTACTTTGACAAGATCAACTGTGGCCAACTTCTGTTCTCTTCCGGCCCGGATGGTGTTAGTTTTGCGAGGTCTAGAGTATCTTTCATTTTCATGGTCTTCGTGGCCTCTCCCTTTATTGTACTACCTCGAAGTGTGGGACATCCTCCATTTTTTCTGTGATTAGTGTTAAGGGAGCATGATTTTCCAGTTGTACGTCCTACTAAAGCAATAATCACCACCAAATCGGGAAACCACGGAGGGTTATCTTCAGGGCTTCTTCTTCTTCGTTTTGCCTCATGACTGAGGCGTCGTGACTATCATAATATTCAGCCCTCTAGCCGATGAACCATACTCCGCCATTCTTCCCTATCTAAAGATTTCAATGTGGTCACTCTGAGAGAACACTGTAGGGGGCCGTTCACCATGTCAATCCATCGCGTTGGTATTCGTCCTCGTTGTCTGGTTCCCTGGACTTTGCCCTCAACAATCAGCTTTTGTAGACTACCATCTCGGCGCATTATATGTCCAAAGTAGCGTAAAATTCGTTGAGAGACCTTACACGATAGACGAACTTTTATCTGAAGTTGGTTCAGGATTGATGTGTTCGTGCGATGAGCTGTCCAAGGAATCCTTAACATTTTCCTCCAGCACCACATTTCAAAGCTTTCTATCCGTTCACGATCACGTTTGAGGATGGTCCACGTCTCTGCGCCATACAAGAAGACTGAGAAGACTAGAGATTCAACGAGCTTCTTTTTTGTAGAATTCGAAACCACCATATCACGAAGGCTAGCTTATAACTACGCAACTCCAACAGCTCAGCAAGTCGCTTAGTCATTTTATCTTCGATACTGACACCCCCACTGGCAGCATCCCTGAAGACGGTTTTCCGTGGTTTCCCATTTTCACACCAGGCAAATATTGGGGCTGAACCTCAGTTAAGGCCACGGATGCTTCCTTCCCACTCCTAGTCCTTTCCTGTCCCATCGTTGTCATGAGACTTATATGTGTCGGTGCGACATAAATCAACTTATATAAAAAATAAATAAATAAAGATACTGACACCATATATAGCACTGATACTGAATTGTAAATAAATAAAAATATATTAAAAGATTAATGCGGGAAAAATTAAATAATGTAGCCTAAACATCAGTGGATATTTATGATACTGGTTGTGATGAGTATAAGGTATAAACACCTACAATCAAAGATTAATTCAAGAAATCCAAAGCCAAACCCCAAACCTCATTGTGCAACAGCCTCGAAGGGCCTTGGCCTACCAAGCGACCGCTGCTCAGCCCAAAAGCCTGCAGATTATGATGTGTCGTGTAATCGGCAGAATGAATCAAATTCGAGAAATAAATAATCCAAACATTAATGAATATTTGTGTTGATGCTAGTGATGATTATTGTTTAAATAGGAAATATTAAAACGTTCGAATCCTCGAAGAACGATGGTATCGGCAAAATAAAGAGGTCGACAAATGGTCTGGAAATCATAAACGCCGTAGGTTTACCAAAACTAATATCGTCGTGATGGGTAAGAGCTGATCAACTTCGTATAGGAATAGTGAGGAGCCTGAGACAAGTAAGTGCCGGGCTGAGTGGCTCAGACGGTTGAGGCGCTGGCCTTCTGACCCCAAAGTGGCAGGTTCGATCCTGGCTCAGTCCGGTGGTATTTGAAGGTGCTCAAATACGCCAGCCCCGTGTCGGTAGATTTACTGGCACGTAAAAGAACTCCTGCGGGACTAAATTCCGGCACCTCGGTGTCTTCGAAAACCGTAAAATAGTAGTTAGTGGGACGTAAAGCAAATAGCATTATTTTTATTGAGACAAGTAAGTGTGATTGCTAAACCACATTCCTACGTTGAGAGCACCTGGTGTGTTCCTTACGACAGACAGGGGGCAACGGCGGATGTTCCTACCACCTCCGTCTAAGGAAGGTACTTGATAATTGAAGGCACGTTGGCGCAATTACCTAGCCGATAGGTTTCCAACCAATGTATTCCAGGTTCGAATCTCAGCAACATGTTTAAATATGGCTAACCTTAAGGAGAGGAAGGACATGCATTTCTAGCTGTTAGTCCCCTTTTCTGGTATGGAGTCAGGGATGAGGTGAGATAGTTCATACCGTGTGGGTATTTGTAGCCTGGTGCAACCCTTGCAAGACAGACCTTCCGACGAGGGTGGGTGGCATCTGCCATCTGTAGAAAACTGCGTGCTATTGTAGTGGAGGATAAGTGTTGTGTGTGCTGTATGACTTGCAGTGATGTTGGGGGACAGTACCATCACCCAGACCCCGAACCAAGGGAATTAATTACTTAAGATAAAACATATCCGAAACTTCCGGCAATCGAACACGGGGTCCTATGAACCGAAGACCACTACACTGACCATTCATCCAAGGAACCGGACAAATTCGTGTCCTCGTCCCGAGGTGGTGCAGCTCTTTTCAGGCACAGGTTAGTTGCATGTACCATTTTAACCACATACAGTACCAGCCCTCCTGCCTATCTTAAATCACTTTCAATACCGGGAATCGAACCTGGGCCTCCGAGAAGGACACTAATAGTTCTAGCCATTACGCTACGGAGATGGACAGGGAAGGAAACGGCCGTGGCCTTAAGTTAGGTACCATCCCGGCATTTACCAGGAGGAGAAGTGGAAAACCACGGAAAACCACTTCGAGGATGGCTGAGTTGTGAATCGAACCCCCTCTACTCAGTTGACCTCCCGAGGTTGAGTGGACGCCGTTCAAGACCTCGTATCACTTTTCAAATTTCATGACAGAGCCGAGAATCGAACCTGGGCCTCGGGGTGGCAGCTAATCACACTAACCACTACACCACAGAGGTGGACCCATAACTGACCTCCCTTGGTAAACTCTTGTTTAGTAATAGATTTGCCAGACCTAGAGAGTCTTTCATTCATTTTCATGTATTTCGGGGCCCTGTTCTCTCTATTTCCGACACATTGTTCTTTAAACGGTCGGACACCTTCCTTTTTCTGTTCCGGTGATACTTGTCTACTTGTATTTTTTCTTAAAACAATATAACTAAGATAATTCAAGAGATTCTCATTTTGCAGTCGATATACTCAGGTCTTGTATATAAATTAGCTCTCCCTTGACTTGATCATCCTGATGGAATAGGTTAATATATCCGTCTTGAGAATCAGAGGCACGGCTTCATATCCCGAAAACTGTCACAGTTTCTCCTCTTTCTATCTTGAATATTTATTGCGAATCACAAACATAATAGCGCTGAATTACAAAGACCCGTTTTTCTACGTTCAAGAGTTACAACAGTGAATATAAAATGAGAAAGACACATCACTTACTAAGAAAACAACTATACACAAAATAAACTCTACAAACCTAATGCATCTCGAACCCTATATTTTACATATATTGATAAACACGGTGTTGTTGTTTGAGTCATCAGTCCACAGACTGGTTTGATGCAGCACTCCATGCCACCCTATCCTGTGCTAACCTTTTCACTTCTACGTAACTATTGCATCCTACATCTGCTCTAATCTGTTTGTCATATTCATACCTTGGTCTACCCCTACCGTTCTTGCCACCTACACTTCCTTCAAAAACCAACTGAACAAGTCCTGAGTGTCTTAAGATGTGTCCTATCATTCTATCTCTTCTTCTCGTCAAATTTAGCCAAATCGATCTCCTCTCACCAATTCGATTCAGTATCTCTTCATTCGTGATTCGATCTATCCATCTCACCTTCAGCATTCTTCTGTAACACCACATTTCAAAAGCTTCTATTCTCTTTCTTTCTGAGCTAGTTATCGTCCATGTTTCACTTCCATACAATGCCACGCTCCACACAAAAGTCTTCAAAAACATCTTTCTAATTCCGATATCAATGTTTGAAGTGAGCAAATTTCTTTTCTTAAGAAAGCTCTTCCTTGCTTGTGCTAGTCTGCATTTTATGTCCTCCTTACTTCTGCCATCGTTGGTTATTTTACTACCCAAGTAACAATATTCATCTACTTCCTTTAAGACTTCGTTTCCTAATCTAATATTTCCTACATCACCTGCCTTCGTTCGACTGCACTCCATTACTTTTGTTTTGGACTTATTTATTTTCATCTTGTACTCCTTACCTAAGACTTCATCCATACCATTCAGCAATTTCTCGAGATCTTCTGCAGTCTCAGATAAAATAACAATATCATCGGCAAATCTCAAGGTTTTGATTTCCTCTCCTTGGACTGTGATTCCCTTTCCAAATTTCTCTTTGATTTCCTTTACTGCCTGTTCTATGTAAACATTGAAAAGGAGAGGGGACAAACTGCAGCCTTGCCTCACTCCTTTCTGGATTGCTGCTTCTTTTTCAAAGCCCTCGATTCTTATCACTGCAGACTGATTTTTATACAGGTTGTAGATAATTCTTCGTTCTCGGTATCTGATCCCTATCATCTTCAGAATCAAAAATAGCCTGGTCCAATCAACATTATCGAATGCCTTTTCTAGATCTACGCATGCCATGTACGTGGGCTTGTCCTTCTTGATTCGATCCTCTAAGATCAGACGTAAAGTCAGGATTGCTTCACGTGTTCCTACATTTCTTCTGAAGCCAAATCGATCTTCCCCCAACTCAGCTTCAACTTGTTTTTCCATTCTTCTGTAAATAATACGTGTTAAAATTTTGCAGGCATGAGATACTAAACTAATAGTGCGGTAGTTTTCACACCTGTCAGCACCGGCTTTCTTGGGAATAGGTATAACAACATTCTGCCGAAAATCGGATGGGACTTCTCCTGTCTCATACATCTTGCACACTAAATGAAATAACCTCACCATGCTGGTTTCTCCTAAGGCAGTCAGTAATTCAGAGGGAATATCATCAATTCCAGGTGCCTTGTTCCTATTTGGGTCACACATAGCTCTGTCAAACTCTGACCTCAAAATTGGGTCTCCCATTTCATCAGCATCAACAGCCTCTTCATGTTCCAGAACGAAATTATGTACATCGTTACCTTGATACAACTGTTGGATATGCTCCTGCCATCTTTCTGCTTTGTCTTCTTTCCCTAGAAGTGGCTTTCCATCTGAGCTCTTAATATTCATGCACCTAGATTTCCTTTCTCCAAAGATTTCCTTGATTTTCCTGTATGCAGCATCTACCTTTCCCAGGACCATACAACCTTCGACATCCTTGCACTTCTCCTTCAGCCATTCTTCCTTGGCTACCTTGCACTTTCTATCCACTTCATTCTTTAATCGCCTGTATTCTTTTCTGCCCTCTTCATTTCTAGCATTCTTGTATTTTCGTCGTTCATCAATCAGGTCTAGTATCTCCCGAGTTATCCACTGATTCTTAGTTGATCTTTTCTTCCTTCCTAACATTTCTTCAGCAGCCCTACTGACTTCATTTTTCATGACTCTCCACTCTTCCTCTACTGTGTTTCCTTCGGCCTTTTCATTTAGTCCTTGTGCAACATGTTCCTTGAAACAATCCATCACACTCTTTTCTTTCAACTTGTCTAGATCCCATCTTTTTGCATTCTTTCCTTTCTTCAATTTCTTCAACTTCAGATGGCATTTCATGACCAACAAGTTGTGGTCAGAGTCCACGTCTGCTCCTAGGAAAGTTTTGCAATCCAACACCTGGTTTCTGAATCTCTGCCTAATCACAATGAAGTCTATTTGATACCTTCCAGTGTCTCCAGGTCTCGTCCACGTATACAGCCGTCGTTTGTGGTGTTTGAACCAAGTATTGGCAAGGACTAAATTATGGTCAGTGCAGAATTCAACCAGCCGACTTCCTCTTTCGTTCCTTTGTCCCAATCCAAATTCTCCTACTGTACTACCTTCTCTTCCTTGGCCTACCACTGCGTTCCAGTCTCCCATCACAATTAGATTCTCGTCACCTTTGACATATTGTATTAAATCTTCTATCTCCTCATATATTCTTTCAATTTCTTCATCATCCGCTGAACTAGTAGGCATATAGACCTGCACTATTGTGGTGGGCATTGGTTTGGTATCTATCTTGGCGACAATAATTCTTTCACTATGCTGGTCGTAGTAGCTTATCCGCTGCCCTATTTTCTTATTCATTATTAAACCAACTCCTGCATTACCCCTGTTTGATTTCGTGTTGATAATTCGGTAGTCGCCTGACCAAAAATCCTGTTCTTCCTGCCAACGTACTTCACTTATACCAACTACATCTAACTTTAGCCTATCCATCTCCCTTTTCAGATTCTCTAACCTACCACAACGATTCAAACTTCTAACATTCCACGCTCCGACTCGCAGAATGTCAGTATCCATCTTCCTGATGATCGCCCCCTCTCGTGTAGTCCCCACCCGGAGATCCGAATGGGGGACTAGTTTACCTCCGGAATATTTTACCCGGGAGGAAGCCATCATCAGCACATCATTCATACAGAGAGAGCTGCATGTCCTCGGGAGGTGGTTACGGCCGTAGTTTCCCGTTGCTTTCAGCCGTGTAGCAGTATCAACACAGCTAAGCCATGTTGAGTATTATTACAAGGCCGTATCAGTCAATCATCTAGACTGCCGCCCTTGCAACTACCGAAAGGCTGCTACCCCCTTTCGATTAACCATTCGTTAGTCTGGTCTCTCAACAGATACCCATCCGATATGGTTGCACCTGCGGCTCGGCTATCTGCATCATTGGGACACGCAAGCCTCCCCACCGCGGCAAGGTCACATGGTTCGCAAAGGACGGTATAAATAAAAAAAATTCACGTAAAAATATAGAGACATAGATCAGGAAACAGCAAGAAGGGAAAACAATGAATCTAAGTTACGTAAAAGAAAGTCGTATCTTCATCCCGAGGTGATGTAACTCTTTTCAGGTATATCCTCAATGGAGGTCAGCTGCGTGTACCATCTGAGGCGCATACCATCCCTTCTGCCGTTCTTAAATTTCTGGCAGTACTTGGAATCCAGCCCGGTCCACCGAGGATGGCATCTAATAACACCAACCATTACGCTACGGAGGAGGACAGCTTAGTTATGTGAGAAATATAATGGAAGAATGAAGGATATGATAGGAAGGTGTCTAGGTTGTTGTTAAGATAAGGTATTATGCATGGCTGGATACGTATAACTTAGAGATGGACCTTGGGTAAGAGAAAGGTGGGTGTAGGTAACAGGGGCTGGTAATACGTAAAAGGACGTGGAGGGAAATAAAGGAAACTCATTCAGATGACCTAAATACGCCACTGGCTGTTTTGTATAGAATGGCCATGTCGAAGTAATCGTTGGCGTTTCCAGTCTGCAACATTCTGGGTGTTGTTTTTAAAGTAGTTCAGTTTCTTTCAATTTCAACCAGTGTAGGCTATATTCACATAGTCCGCCTCTGTGGTGTAGTTGTTACAGTGATTGCCTGCCACCACTGGAGGGCCGGGTTCGATTCCCTGCTCCGCCACGAAATTTAAAAAGTGGTACGAGGACTAGAACGGGGGTCTACTCAGCCTCGGGAGGTCAGAGTAAAGGTGGGTCCGATTCCCATGTCAGCAGCTATCCTTGAAGTGTTTTTCGTGGTTTCTCACTTCTCCTTCACGCAAATGCCGGGATGGTATCTAACTTAAGGCCACGGCCACTTCCTTCCCTCTTCACTGTCTATCCCTTCCAATCTTCCCATCCCCCCACAAGGCTCCTCTTCAGCATAGCAGGTGAGGCCACTCGGGCGAGGTACTTGTCCTCCTCCCAGTTGTATCCCTGACCCAGTGTCTCACGCTACAGGACACTGCCCTTGAGGCTGTAGAGGTGTGATCCCTCGCTGAGTCCGAGGGAAAAGCCAATCCTTGAGGGTAAACGGATTAAGAAAGAAAGAAAGAAAGAAAGAAAGAAAGAAAGAAAGAGTCAGATATGAAATATGACAGTGAGACATTTCTTCGGGGACACAACTCGGAAGGAGGGCCAGTACCTCGCCCAAGCGGCCTCACCTGCTATGCTGAACAGGGGCCCTGAGCGGGATAGGAAGACTGGAAGGGATCGACAAGAAAGAGAGAGTGAAGCAGCGTAGCCTTAACTTAGGGACCATTCCGGCGTTTGCTTGGAGAGTAAGTGGAGAACCACGGAAAACAATTTCGACGGTGGTTGAGGTGGGAATCGAACCCCTCTACTCAGGTGACCTTCCAGTCCTCGTACCACTTTTCAAATTTCGTGGCAGAGCCGGGAACGGAAACCGGACCTACAGGAGTGGCAGCTAATCACACTAACCACTACACCATACAGGCGGACGTTAGCCCTATTTTTAACAAGAATTCAGCAAGCGGAAAGCTGTTATAATAATGATCGATGATGACATTTCTTTTCGAAATTGTTACCGACTCAATCTCCCTACCTTATTGGCATCATTATTCTACACATAGGGCAAAAAAATATATTGATAATATATTCTTAAAATTGATAAGTTGCTCAATGATCGACAAAGTTGTTCAGTACACAAATACATTCATCGAGTTCAGGATTACAAATTATGCAAAGGAAAAGGATTGCAAACGAACTAGCCATTGAGAAATGTTTGCCCTCGTTGGTGACCACTTTCTACTTGCGGTAAATAAAAGAAACAACCAATGTTCTTGAATAATGGAACACTGATGATACAGGAATGACAGTTTTGAGAGCTCTTTTCAGCTGCACGAGGTTTTTATTTCTATTCAGATGGTACATAGCTCTTTGCGAATATCAGTTAGTTATTATTCGAAATTATAATATTTTGTGCCATTTCTTCGTAAATGCAAGGAGCCTCCAGACAAGGCATCTGATGTGTGTTTGGGAACTCCACGGGATGGAGTGATGGGGTCGCCTGCAGACACTAGCGCCGTTCCACTTGATTAAGTGCTCCCAATATTATTACCACCATTCAGAACTGCGAGCCAGTCATGTAGAACTACTCAGGTCATTTACAACGAGCTCTCCAGCGTTATCTATTACAGAGCATTACCGATCTCCTATTGTTAGTAAGACGGTAACTCAGAGCATTAAGCACCAACTGTTGAAGTGAGTACCCGTGCATTAAGAAAAAGGACTGAGTTTAATCCCAATCTCACAATAGTTTCTAATTTCAAAACCACTTAAAACAACGATGTAATTCTCAAAACTTGCTGTTTCTCTTTGTAATAATAATAATAATAATAATAATAATAATAATAATAATAATAATAATAATAATAATAATAAAGCGACGTAAAGCAAATAGCAAAAAAATCATCATTTAAGCTGTTCAAGCTTTTCAATCGTAAAGTTACCAGCGTTTCGCCCCAGTGTAGCAGTGGGCTCATCAGTTGTATTGCGCCGTTGAGACAACACTGCAAGCCTCCATTGTAGCTGCTTATCCCGGTGTGTGAGGGTGTTGTCTGTGGGTGTATGTGTAATTATTGTTAGGGCTATGAATGGGAAGGAAGCGGCCGTGGTCATCAGAAAGGCACAATCGCAACTTTAGCTCACTTGGTGGCCATGGTCGCGTCGAGTTTCTATGGTCTGACACCCTATTCAGCAGGTTTGAGTGCTGTTGGTGAGAAAAAAATGTCACTATCAGAATGTTGGCCGGCAGAGTAGGAGAGGCGGTGGTATACAGTTTCTAATCACTAGATTGCGTGCCAAAAGCCTGGATTAAATTCCAAATCTCTCCGCAGTGTTCATATGGAGTGAGGCCATCTGACGCTGTTGATGGAGATTCGGCTGTTGGATGAGGACCTTAAGCCTTGAGCAGACCCTTGGTATTATTGGATAGGAGAAAGCTATATGCCGACTGCGGGTTTCACCCTCTCCTACCTCATTATCATCATAATAAAAGGGTGGATTTTAGCATATTTGCATGTTTGTTTGTTTCAGGATATAATATGCCCATAAGAATTAACGGCGATACCATTTGAAATCGAATGACTAAGTTGTATAGAACATATAAATGCATAATGCGGAATACGCGCATATTCTTGACACAATTACATATATATAAAATAAGAGTTTTTCTATAAATATAAAATAAGATTTTTGTTTGTACATTGCTCAGAATTTAAGAAGGATGGTATATCTGTATCGGTCGTGTTCACAGTAACAAGGAAACGCACTTATTAATTTTCCGTAATTTCTGTCTGTCTGTCTGTCTGTATGTATGTATGTATGTATGTACGCGCATCACTAGAAAACGGATAAAGAGAATTTAAAGAAAATCGGTATGCAAAGTCGGGGAATAGGTAGCTACAATCTAGGCTATAATTAATTTCATACACGTTGAGAGAAATGGTAGATTACGGGAAGGCCTAAAATTTAATTTTCAAATATTTATGTTGTTAGTGGTCCCATCTTAATGAAAATCGGTATGCAAAGTCGGGGGAAAGTCGCTACAATCTAGGCTATAAATAATTTTATTCATTCTGAGTGAAATGGTAGTTTAGGGGAAAGTCTAAAAATTAATTCTTAAATATTTATATTATTAGTGGTCCTTTCGATAAATATCACATAACTCAAGTTATATGGTATTAAATTTCCGATCATTTATGTCTTATACATTTTTATCGTAACGGCTATGATAACAGAGATATTCATGAATTTGGATTTTTGTTGCTTAAGTCCATATCAGCGCCAAGTCACGAGAAAATGGGTGAACAGAATTTAATGAAAATCGGTATGTAAAGTCGGGGAATAAGGGATTACAGTCTACGCTATAATTTTATACGACGCCCTAATATCAAAGAGTCGAAATAAAACTAAATGTGAAGGCCTACAATATAGAAAGCGCATAAAATTGATCAACCATAGCATTACATTGACCATTGTTTGTTGTGACGAGCTTTGTGTATTCTGTTGCCACTCATCTCCGATAGATGGGATTTACTGTTGTGTACAGAGTATTTTTCTTTAATTTGCTTTACGTCGCACCGACACAAATAGGTCTTATGGCGACGATGGGATAGGAAAGGGCTAGGAGTGGGAAGGGAGCGGTCGTGGCCGTAATTAAGGTACAGTCCTTGCATTTGCCTGGTGTGAAAATAGGAAACCACGGAAATCCGTTTTCAAACAGTGGGGTTCGAACCCACTATCTTCCGGATGCAAGCTCACAGCTGCGCGCACCTAAACGTACGGCCAACTCGCCCGGTCGTACCGAGTATAACAGCCTGCCAGAATATTGGCGGGAAGTAGCTGGAGAGTTAGATAACTTTCTTCTTTAGCATGCCCTTCTTCTGGTTCATAAATTTTCTGATACTACTGGTACATAATACACTGGTTCATCATAGCATTCGAACTCTTCAATCCCTACTCTGTGGCACTGATTAGAATGAGCAGAGTGCATATTTAACGGAATAATGGTAGAGGATTGTTCACGGCTGTCTGCGGCCTTGTCATTCCAGCTCTGGAACTTTGGACTGTTAGATCGGCACTGTAGTACTGTTCGTTAAAAGTAAGGAAATGTGCGGTTTTTCACTTGATCGAGTATTTTATGTGATAACATTGCTTTTAATCGCAACATTCCTACTGACGTTTTTGTAATGACTTATGTTGACTTCAGTTGGGAAAACCGCAAAGACAGTCTTTCTGAGAATCCCGTAGCGAAGCACGGGTACATCAGCTAGTGTGCCTATAAATGCTTATTTGCAGTTATTATTATTATTATTATTATTATTATTATTATTATTATTATTATTATTATTATTATTATTATTATTATTATTATTATTATTATTATTATTATTATGTATAAAACAACATATCTTCGCTCCTGTGCCAAAACCGCGAATGTGACAATGCTCTTTCTATCCATTACTTCCCTTACGACTGATCACGTCTCCCAGCCACATGTTGATATGCAGTTCATAACAATTTTCGTGTTATTCAGTAACAGTAGTTAATGCGCCACGTTGGCAAGGCCGTTTAGTATATTGCGAGGTCACCGGAGCCGCCGCTATGTTGGTTCTATAAACTATACTTTCATTTCTTCGTTGTATGAAGGTGGTGGTGATTATTGTTTCAAGAGAAAGTACAACTAGGCAATCATCCTCTATATAAAACTCATCAGAGGGAAAAATGGAAGGGTTCCGACACTTCGAAAAATGAAGACATCGACCAAAGGAAGACAAGGGTCACGAAGAGCGTGAAAATGAAAGACTCACTAGTCCTCCTTACGTAATACTGTCGGGGTCGGAAAAGAACAAGAGTTGACCAAGAGAGGTCGGATAGGATAGATGAAAGTGAGGAGCATGACACAGGTAAGTGGAAGCAATTCCAGGACTCAGCTAAGGGCCCCGTGGTCTCCAAACCCACACTCCAAAGTTCAGAGCCCCTGGGCCAGTTGTATGAAGATCAATCACCAATAGAAATCATGCCAAAAGTTAAAACCAGCTAAAAATATTCTGCTTCAGCAGTTGATATTTGTAGAACCAATCTTATACATAGAGGAAAAACAAGTAGTTTGCAGAGTATGCAATAGTGCATGTATGTGGGCACATATTGGTGTTTTTTAGTTCATAGATATGTGCGTATTTTGCCGTTTATTAGTGCATATGAATCCGCCCTCTAATCATCACACAACCAGATGCGCAGGTTGCCCAATGGCGTCCCCTATAATACCTGCACCAGTCCTCTCCGGAGGCCACATGACATGAATCAATCCCGGAGCTGAAATGGGAAACCACGGAAAGCCATTTCGATAAGGTTGACGGGTCAAACGAACCCACCTGTCTCCAGAGTACAAAGCTAGCAACCAAATAGCCGTTCCACAACGGACTGAGCTAACCAGTTTCAGTAGTAATGAGAAAGAAGGGAGCTATGCTAGGTGACATTGATTACAGTATAATAACTGTCATTTGTATAAGTTCGTTTGAATGTGCTGTAAACTTAATCATAAACTATGTAATTTGACGGACGCGACGGAAACTAGAGTATAGTAGAGAAGATAGAGAAAGAAGAGGTACAGGATTATCTGTGACTTCTTCATCCCTCCCTTCAAAGGAATGTGCTAAATGAAATTCAAAGAACGGGTTTCGCGCCTTCTCCGACCACAATGAGGTGAAGTCTACATGTACGTCTTCTAAGAAAGGAGGAACTTCCTCAAGTGCACATCTTCCACTGAATGACGTCCTATTCATTGCAAGTGATCTGGAGGAGCTGTCAGACTTCTCACTTCTTGTCTACCCTTTTATTTTTATGCTTTTGTCCCTTTGTCTACTCTTAGTCTTCTCTTTAAGGTCATAGTAGTTGACTTATACTGGATTTAATCTGCTAATGCATTATTTAATGACTAACATGATAATCGGGAATGTAACTTCTCTATTATACGGTTAGTTCCGTGTAAAGGAATTTTATCCCTTCTATGTATGTATGTTCAGTCCTCAGCCCCAAGGCTGGTTGAATCCTCAACAACTCTGCCATCAGTTGTCATAGATGGCCTAGGCATCACTGAAGAGGCGTACTAGGGAAATGAGGAGTGAGACAGTTTCCGGTTGCTTTCCTCACTGAGCCAGAAGTTGCTATTACGTATCAGTCTGCCAAACCCACTGAAATGCATGCACCAACCGACCCTATGAGCAACATTTTCACACCATTCATGACAGGGACTGGCTGCATAAGGATTGGCATTACTAACATCGCTCATACCTCAGTCACTTTCATAATGTCAACGCCATGGAAAAGACTGAGGCAGATCAATGAAAGTAACAAAATACTCTAGCCCGTACTAGAAGACATAGTACACTGTAAACACTATATCTCGCCAACAAAGGCATCGTTATCCCTTACACATCATTAATGTAGTACGAAGGGACAAGAAGGTAGTTTGAGGTGATTTCTTGCCTGTTTTAAATTCTAGTATTCCGGAACAGAGTTTCGCCCAGACGTACTATTTAGGGTCATCAGTTGGACTGGCACGCCCCTCCAAGACTCCGCTTAGCATATCAGGGACCGTGAAAGCCATTTTTGGAATTTATGCGTGTTTATTTTACCTACCGATGTGGTGAGGATATCTAAAGTATGTTATAGGTTATTTATTTGTTGTTACACTGGTGAAATAAACTTTTGATAGTTATGGTCTATTATTGTATTTATATTATTTATTAAACAATACGTAAAAGCAAAGCCATCTCTGTACTGGTCGTGAAGGCCCTTGGAGTGTGGAAGGAAGAGGCTTCCGCTAACCGTAACCTCGGTACTTGATGGGGCAGAGTGATATGCAATAGGTAGATGTGTATTAATACAGTCACAAACCAATTCCGAACTGAACCTGCGTCATGGGTGGGAGATATTTTAATGATAGTTAACTACTACAGCTGGTGAAGATGAGAATAGGACATAGGAAAGCTGTTAGCTAAAGTAATTGACTATATCCAGTTACAATACTTGGTACGGACGGGTATCAAACCCGACGCCCTGTGACTGAAGACTAGTATGCTCGACCATTCAGCCTTAACCATTAAATGCGCTATTTATTATTTCTTTCAAATATGATAGCCTTCATTCCAGAAGCAATACATTATTATCAGAAAAGTATTTAAAAACTTATTTGTCAAAATGAATACGAGGGCTGTGAGTAAAGTAGTGGTACTATTGATAGAACGCAACATTTGACGAACTAACAAGTACAATTGCATTACATTCCTTCCGTGTAGTCACCCGCAAATTCTGTTACCTTTTAACAAACGTCGAGAAGCCGTTGGTGACCGTTGGCAAGGCGTTCTCTGTTGATGACAGCGATGGAGTGCCCTACCGGGGAAGAACAGATACCACGTCAGGAAATCGGCGGCCTCGGAGAGGTTGCTTCAACTTCAGAAACAGGTCGATGTCACAAGGATTCGTGTCTGGTGAGTGCGGAGGGAGTTCTAAGAGCTCTCATTGCCAACACTCCAATAAGAGCTTGACATTCTTTGCGATATGACAACGTGCGTTGTCATGCAACACGATAAGGCGATCGTCTCCAATAAACGTGGACGCTCGTGCCGCATAGTCGGACGCAGATGTCACTCCAGAAATCGGCAATAGTAGTCGCTGTTGACAGTTTGTCCCTCAGGCACAGCATGCGTAAGAATAACACCCTCGAATTCGTACGCCACAATCAGCCGACTGGGTTCCTGTCGAAATTTCTGTGAACGTGGCGAACGTGGGGGCTGCCATTCACTCGACTGACGCTTTAATTCAGGCTCGTAGACTCGTGCCCACATCAACAATACGCTGCAGAAATGCGTCTCCTTCGTTGCGGTATCTGTCCTGCTGGATGTCAGCCAGTGCATACCGGTGCCATTTCTTACGTCCGTGAGTTGATGTGGAACCCAACGGGACGCAACTTCTTTCCTCATGTTAAGACATTTCTTCAGTATGTGCTAGACCGTTTGATGACTGAGACCAACCTCTACGGATAATTCCCGGACAGTCCATCGGTGGTCCAAGGAAACGAGACCACTCATGATGCTAATCTGATCTTGAGGAATGGACGGTCGACCTGCGTGGTGCAAATACGCAGTCTCATTCCGACCCGCACAAAACGCCGCCGTGACCCATCGTGCACCTGTCCTATAATGCATTCTCACCACAGCGTTCACGCAATCCTCGATAACATTCTGATACATTTTTGTCACGGGAAACCTCGATTTTAAATCACGAACGCTCATCATCTTTAGAAAACATACTTTCGAGTGATGAAATCCAAACTCTACACTTCATGGCCAGACTGCAACACATTCTCAACTGGATGTACCTCAAATGTACTCTGCACATCGATAACAGTATCACTTGATCGCTCCCATATCCTATTTGCGCACGCCCGATCTCCTGCGAGTGTCTGGACTACGTTATCACTACTTTATTTTTCCATCCGAGAGATATTAAATTCGAGCCCCACTGTCGGAAGCACTGAAGATGGTTTTCCGAGGGTTTCCCATTTTCACACCAGGCAAATGCTGGATCTTTACCTTAATTAAGGCCACGGCCGCTTCTTTCCCACTCCTAGGCCTTTCCTATCCCATCGTCGCCGTAAGAACTGTGTCGGTGTGACGTAAAACAAATTGCCAAAAAACTACTTTGTTTACAGCCCTTGTATTCTTTATTTGAGTCAGTCAAATTTTTTAGAGTTTGGAATGTGTTACGTACCGGTATATGAACAGCTGTACATTTACTGTAGCTACTGCCATAATTCAGCCTTAGGGATGTCCTTGCTCACGAATTCTCCGAGGTAACCAACATTCTATTTGTTTTACCTTAACTATTTAAAGTTTACACCACTCCAGCTGATTAGCAAGAAAGATAATAACATAAAAGACTGTTAATTTGTTAACACACGAGTGACACCTAGCTACTGTAGTTTGTCAGCAAGGTAGAAGTAAATGCACCTTTGTAAAACCGTAAAGCAGATATAACAAGCAAATAAATTCTCTTTTGCATATATGCAATGCTGTGCATTTAAGGGATATAACTTACGGCAAGTTCTTTCTCAAGAATGAAATGTACAGCACAGATCCGGTCAAATATTCGAACTTCCATCGGTTACCTCTGACGTTTTGCGTGTTGCATAAGATACCAGCAGGCACGTAGAACTATGCGACACTAGGACAGAGGCGGCTATTGGGCGGAGGCATGATAGGCCGGGCCTCCTTTACTTATATTTCACAAGCATTCAGAGTTTCCAGTGAACCAACCGAGGACTTAGTTTATTTCCTATCAGAAGTTCACAGCCAAATGTTATACCATTTTGTTTGGATTCCTCCCGTGTAGATCGTAATACAGTAATATTTTCATATCTACAATGCGAGACGTATGGGAATGATTGATGTAATTTAATGTAGTACGCTGGCTGACGATGTAATGCCTCTAAATATTAGAGAAATTGACAGTGTACACATGCGTAGGGCCCTGCACGCATGCGGATACGAACTGTAAGGCAGTGCGGACGATTTTGCTGATAATTTCTAAATAATGACGTTTATTGATTTTCACTGAGCTATAATCTTATTTTTGCTTGTGATAGGCAACCCTTGACAGTGGTATGGGAGAATGGTGATATATGAAGAGCCTTGAGACCATAAAGACGTAAATCTGACCTAAGCCTACCTGATTCCTACCCGCAATTAAGGGAAGGAAGGAACAAAGCTCGATACCTCGGTAGTTGTCGCAAGAGAAAATTTCTCATCAACCTGTGACTGTATGGGTTCTGGTGCCAGGTGTCAGATCTATCATTTTCAACACCTGGGGTGTAATATACTATAGTTAAACATTTGTAGTATCCGCGGATAACAGTTCGCGGATGCGGATAACCATTCACGGATGCGGGTGCGTATGAAGAAAGTGCGGATGCGGAGCGAATATTATTTTGTATATCCGTGCAGGGCTCTACGACATGCGGCCAGGCATGGCCAAGCCGCTCGAGAAGGTGCGCGCGACGTCATCGTCGCCATGGTACCCAGTAAACTTCCTACGCTAGCAGAGGCCACTCTCATTCCGGCCTCACAGACCACGTGATGCACATATGCCAAGGTCTGCTTGTATGGCTTCTTGAAAGCGTATGCGCGGAAGTTTTTTCGGTATACAGCGGCTTTATTATTAGTTGTTAGCATGCACTGAAACTCTTCTTTGGTACAACTAATACGTATGTGCATTTAATTTTATTATCTCTGGCTTCCACATCACATGAACCTCTGATCCGCCACTGCACTAAGACGAAATTAAATGAATATTGAATTTTCACGACCGCATTGTAATCGAAATCGACTTTCAACCTATTAGCTAGTGTTACACAACACGAAATCCAAATTACAATGCGGTCGTAAAAATTCAATATTCATTCACTTGAGCACAACGGGCGACTTGCGCGCACTCTACAGCGTGATAGCAGTAGTGCCAGACCTGCAGCTTACATCCTTTCCTACAAAACATATATGACCTAGGCCACCATAGCTCAATTGTAGAGCAACCGACGCGAAATCGCTGATCCCACTGGTGTCCGGTTGGCAATTTTTATTCTATACTTAACATCTCTTCAACACGTACTACATGTAAGTAACATGACCTAATAGTTGAAAGTCGATTTCGATTAGAAAATTCAAGTTTCGGCCATCAAAGTATGTTACGTGTGTATTATTTGAATGGATACTGAAATACGGTGTCATATTTTCTTTTAATTCACACTTGAATTTGCATATTTTATCTAACCAATACGAACATTCCTTGAACAGCCCAATATCCTACAGCACATAGCGTTCCACAGTGGTTAGTAGTTTGAGCATTCTCAACCAATTAACACAGGACTCTACTGTAGATAACCGGGTTGTTCCTCGACGAACACGCTCACCGCTATCCTATTTGCTATTCTCGTCTTCACCAACTGTAGTAGTTAACTTTCACTAAAATATCTCCCAACCATCACGCAGGTTTTGTTCGACTACGGAGATTTATCACCGAAGCTTAACGAACAAATTGAATTTGTCATACCTGAAATGTATATTATATCCCCAGCTGCAGTTTGTCTTCTTTCTCTTCGGTGAAGGTTAAAACACGAGTGCTTGGAATAAAGCTGCCATCCAGGAGATTCATGTCGTTATACATTTCTACCGAAAAGTCCAATCCTTACTACTTTTGCTCTCAGCCTTTACGTGGCAGCCGTATGAGGTGACCTATCACGCATCGTGGCAGAGAAATTACACACCACTGGGGATTTTGGTTTCAACCCACAACGTTAAGTAACATATACACTCTCCAAATGGACCATTAATTTTAACAGATTGTTTCTATTGTAGGTAACCTCCCTTTATTTGACTCAGAAGTAACATATTGAAGAGACATATCTGTAGAGTGGATTACATAAGTTAAACACCATATGAAAGATGTTATCTTCACTACCCTGAGCAGAGTAAACAGAGCTAATTGCAAGAGAAGTAAGAAATTAAGTTCCTCTATCCATAGACACGTACTGTGACATGCCTTTCTTCTCCAAACCATCAATGAAGGTGAAGTACTGGGAAAGGGACACAGGGGACGACCAAAGATGTCATACATCAGGAACTCCGTCGGTGAACTGGCATGGAGTTCATAAAGAAACATGAAGAATCTAGCAAAAGATCGTCAGATGTGGCTACAGTATCAAGGCATTGCCTTTAGTAGACGATGATGATGATTTATTACTCAGAAACAAAGGAACGAGGTTCACTCCAACTTATGTATCCGATACTTTGTAGACTCACCGATAGATTGCGCACAGATGCACCAGTCGCTAGAGTGAACACTCCGTAGATTGAAAAATGTGGTTAGGTTAGCGAATGAGTGGTTACGGGAGGAGGTTCGTAGAGTGGTCCGTTTTCTGTGGACAAATACATGGACCCTGTCGACATTCACAGCAAGGCTGTATTTGTGGGCACCGGTGAGCGTTAGAAAAATATTGAATTTTAAAATTTAAACAATGTCTAGACAACACGTACGACAAGAGTTTAAAGAGGAATTACCTATTTAACTATAAACAAGAATGTGATTTCGGTATAAGTTCACCAAACTTTGCGATAACACCATCATTTTGAGGTACCAAAATCGCCTAACGTGCGGCTAACAATTAGTGTAGCCCTAGACTCCGGCGTGATAACACGTCGTCTGATGTGTTGTTCGACTTGCTCCGGTAATTTCTACATGTAGGCTACACAGAAACAATAAAATCAAAGTGTTAACATTGACCAAATTGTGGAACGAGGAAATACGAAGAATATCTTTCCTACGTAAAATTCCGTGACTTATGGACAATGAATGGGTTCAAAATTATAAAGCGTCTTTTCAGAATTCAAAACAGGACAAAATCACCAATAACAAATGTCAGCAGTTTTATCCAGATCGTCTCAAATCTAAGGCGGTCGAACGTAGTGAGGCGAGTTCCACGCTGCTGCAGCCTAAGCCAAGCACATCTACAGCCCCAGTGGTGAAAGATGATTTAAAACTCATGATCATAAGATTATTAAATTTGGTTAGGATTTCAAGACAACAGTGCGGAACGCAGTACTCTACGCGTCCGGGGCGATGACACTAGGAAGGCAAGGGGCAGAGCAACTGGAGAAAGAAGAAATAACAGTGTGAAAGATACTGGGAGCACGAAAGAGGAGGTGAAGGATGGGAGAGAAGATCAAGAGACGAACTGTACCGAAACATGAGGACGATATCGGAAGGAATTAGACTCAAAAGAGCAAGATTTGCTGGGCACGTGATCAGGATGGACAGGGAAAGAATGACAAGAAAAGTACGGGAGACAACGGGCAGGATGAGAGGAAAGACGGGAAATAAGTAGATTGTTGAACTCCGGAAGAACTGGACTGAAATGGGGATCAAGGTGAAAAGGACAGAGAACTTGAGAAATAAATATACACCACCACTACGCCAGAGTTCAATGACAGAGAAAGATACAGGAACGGGATATAGAAGCACCAGGGGGGTGGGGGCAAGAGAAGAGGATACTGAAAATATATCTGAAGAACGGGAGAGAAGGAGAGAGAGAGGGGATGAAGAGGAAACTATAACCATGACAAAGCTGCCCGCAATCCTACAGATGCCGTAACGAAAGAGGAAGAAGAAGAAAATGTGAACCTCATGCTGACTACATATTTTATCTACAATATCTATCACGCGGTATTTATTCCAATTTAAAACTTTTGGCCATGACTCCGACACAGCTCCGTTCGAATTTTTTATATACTCTCCAAAAAATATTAGATTGCATGCATAAAGTACGAAAAGTAAGTCGAGAAAGACAATTTGCATAGAATTTATCTAACAGCATTTACCTTTCTTGTATGAAACAAGGGGTTGAAGATACCACAGCCAATCTGTAGTTAGTTTGAAGTATTAGCGTAATATCTTCAGAATATTTCAAATAAACATGGTTGAAATATCACGCACTTCTGATCACAATCCAGTGAAAATATTCAATATTGCTGATGGTCGATATCTATTGACACATTTGTTATCAGTAAAGCCTGGATGTTTATGCAGTAACAGGTTAGATTGCAAACTAATTTGGTTAGTAGGAAGTGTCGGCCACCCGCTCTTCCATAATGTAGCACGAGTAACATAAACTACAGGGGTCTTGATGGGCCGTGCCCCTAACGTTTATGCAAACCCCATAGCACAACCGTTGTGAGGGTAAACGATACCTCCTACTCGCTTCAGTAAGTTTGCATTCTAACCTATTAATACATCAAAATCCGGGCTCTAGTTATCAGTCCCATAAAGTTTTCTTCCCTATCTCTGTCGGCTACGATTTCCCCATCTGCTTCTTCTGCTGCCTAAACGCTTTTCTAAATCAGTAGCTCTCGATTCTCTAGATTTGAAAGCAATATGCAAATTGAGCTCTCGGGAAGGATATCAAAAGCGTAGTCGTTTAAACACTGAACTTTCATTCCTAAGATATCGGGTTCGATCCTGGCTGAGTTCGGTGGCATTTAAGAAATTTAATTGCACCTACTTCGAACCGTTCCCCTCCATCATATTAAATTCCTGCGGGAAAAATCCAACACCCCAGCGTCTAATATGACTGTACCAATTAGAAAGGACGTTGTACAAAGGATATTACTACTATTATAGCTCCTACAACAATTTCTTTTAGTGGAAACAAGGGCATGATTTTCTTGCACTGCCGCATGCATATTGTAATGTACCTATTTATAGCGAGTATAAATCCAACATCAGTTTATTTTGAGGTTTCTCAGACGAAAAATACATTCTTCTCTTCAAGGTTTTATATTGTTATTTTATAAAACACATTTACTTTCCAAACACATTCGTAATCAGAAAAGTGTGCTGGTATCGATTAATGCATATATACTTTGCGAAATGAAATGCCACATACCTAGGGTTCCAATTTCACGTAAATCTCAATGTTCTATGACTACGATCATGATATCAACAGTCACTAGCTGCGAACTCTCTTGCTTATAAGAATGGTGTGTCATGTTAGCCCAGTGGTTCTCCATAGAAAAATATTACAGGTTATGGTTCCGACCTATTGTTCTATTTTGACTGAGCTTTATATATCTTCATGTTCTGAACCAAGTATTCACTGCAGTACTTAGCCAACAACCAAATATGTGTTGACGTGGTCGTTAGAAAATCAATAAGTAAATAATTTTATTGTTACCTTTTCAAATCGACTAAACTACACCTCCATCTTTCTTTCTCCGTGGATCCATTTCTAAATGATAAACGACTTGAATGCCCCTTCAGAAGCCTTTTTCGAATCACCTCGGTTGAAATATATTTCTCTCAGATTAGCTAGGATATTTTTTGTCTGCTGTAGACAGAGATTTATCCCCCTGCGATGAGCGTGCAAATTGAGTACGTCACTTCGGCAATTTATTTCTTCGATCATAATTTATCTTCTTTCTTTATAGGGAACGGTTTATTGAGTCATCAGTCTGAAAGGAGCCAAGCTCTCTATTCGTTAGTGTCCCATTACTTTAGTGATACATCTAGAATCTATTTTCACCAGAGCTTTCTAGAGAGCTCTATTTGTATAAACATTTCAGATCTAGAAAGTCGAGGGTTACTGACTTCAATGTACTGTACCTTTAGACAGATGAGTAGATGGACGTGAAGGATCCATAAAATTTGTGCTAACCCCTTCACTTCAAGATTTTAAAAGTGAGTGCTAAAAATATTCCATTGAGAGGAGTTGACAGCAGATTTATTTCTTTTTCTTCTTCTAAAGCCGTCTCGTCACAAAAGCTTGATAGCCATCAAGGAGTATTCCATTTTGCATTCCTGGTATTAGAATTAATGTATCGTGAATTTTGGACTCGGGAGGTTCAGCGCCCACGATGATCTTCTCCACCCACGTCCACGTTTCTGTTCTGTCTTGTCTGCTGTCATCAGTTGTACTAGGCTGTATTCCTCATTACGTAAGATTTAACCGATGTAGGCAGCTTTTCTGCGACCGTTAAGACGCCACATGATTTCACAGCACGGTGCAGTACGTCCTCGCTGGTGACGTGATCTACGCATGGGATCTTGCTGCAATACACCCATATTTCAAAGACCCCGTGTCGGTTCACTAAGGATGCCTTCAGCGCCCATCCTTCGACATCGTAAAGCTGCACCGGTAACATATAACTCCTCACGATGTACCAAAGAGTAACACTGACGGCCAGTATGTCTTCATCCTTTCTCCTACCTCCTTCTTATACTCTTCTGTGCAGGATCCCCCTTTTCTCACTAGTGTCACTCCAGTCTCCGGCAAATCACGGAACTTTCCGACGAGATGTCTAAACAGATGTCTGTCCATTATGTCATCTTCCGTAACTCCCCATCTTAGCCAAGTCCAGCCTCACTTTTGGACACCATTTCAACGCTATTCCTCTTCGTCTTCTCTTCGTCAGTCTGCTATTGCCCAACCTCAACTAGTGTCCATAGTATTGTATTCTCTTCCCCATCAATTCAACCACTTCTTCTGTTCTTCAATACAATTCTTTATTAGATTTGAGTCTCCTCTGCCCATTCTTTCTTTTATGCCTAGAATTTTTCTGAATATTTTTCTTTCTCTCTTCCGGATACCTTCAAGCCCACCTTTTCCAATCATATGCAATGTTTTTACTGTATACAATCATTCAGGTTTGACAACAGTTTCTACTTGCCTTAGTTTAGTCTGGAAAATAGAAGAGGAAGAAATTTCTAACGGTGAGCAGGGTGGAAGAATCCAGACGCGTCTATTCCCGCATTGGGTGGCATTCTGTTCAGCGTCTCTATTCCCATTTGTGGAGTGCCTGGCTGAGGGCTCCAGAACTTACAATCCTAGTTCTAACTTAGTAAAATGTCATTATGCTTTGCCCGACTAATAATTAGACAGTTGATGCGTTATGGACAGCCAATGAATTCAGATTGTTGTTAATCAATAATAATGGCTTTACGTCCCACTTAACCGGGCGAATTGGCAGTGCGGTTAGGAGGGCGCAGCTGTGAGCTAACATCGGGGAGATAGTGGGTTCGAACCCCACTATCGGCAGTCCTGAAGATGGTTTCCCATTGTTTCCCATTTTCACACGAGGCGAATGTTGGGGCTGTACCTTAGGTAAGACCACGGACACTCCCTTCCCACTCTAAGCCCTTCCCTATCTCATCGTCGCCATAAAACCTATGTGTGTTGGTACGACGTAAAGCAACTAGCAAAACGTCCCACTAACTACTTTTACGGTTTCCGGAGACTCAGAGGTGCCGGAATTTCGTCCCACAGGATTTCTTTTACGTGTCATTAAACCTACAGACGCGAGGCTGACGTATTTGAACACTTCCAAATACCACCGGACTGAGCCAGCATAGAACTTGCCAAGTTGGAGTCAGAAGGCCAGCTCCTCAACCGTCTGAGCCACTCATCCCGGGGCTATTATTATTATTATTATTATTATTATTATTATTATTATTATTATTATTATTATTATTATTATTATTATTATTATTATTATAGGTTAGTAGGGCTTGGAAGTTGAAGACCTATATATTGCCTAAGAAGACCTCTAAAATGACCTAAAAATATCCAGCAGAAGACCTATAATCTGGCAAAAAGGACGTAGAAAGGCGATCCATATTCATTCATAGTTTTAGTTTTAATTACATATAAAATGAAGTAGTATAATGTTTTAAAATACAAAATTCTGGTGGTATTCAACATGCAGTGCAAAAATATATGAGTGAAATACTTCTTTCAGACATTAAAAATGTTTAGATTAATATATTTAAAAAAGGAATTCCGTGTTTGTTCAAAGAAAGTAATTTAGAATGAATTCAGTGAACCCCCAATGGACATCCTGGAGAAAGAAATTGAAATTATTATAACTGGAATCATATTTGGCTTAACCACACTAGGGTTGCAGGAATTGGAATTCGGAAACCTTACGTCAGTTGGCTTTGCAATAGTCATCTCCAGGTTCTTAGGTGTAATGTATCGTCGGTTTTCAGACAGCACGCTCCGAAACATCCAGAAACTTACCTCCCCGTCAGTGGGTGATAAGAGTTCATACTTGAAGCAAATGAGATCTTCCTCTTTAAAAAGAGACCAAGGGATCAAGCATTAGTTTAATATTTCATTTCACTTTATTTTCATTTAATTTTCTCTCTTACTAGAGAAAATATGTTTAAGAGGTGATGGATGAACTAATGATGATTCCAATTCAGAATAGGCAGTGAAAATGTAGTCAAAAGTAGGTGAAGTTCCAGAAAAAGTTGTAAAGACCTAAAAAGGGCAAATAATCTTCACTATTTTCGGGCCTACAATAACCGAGAACGAACATAAATTATGTTGGGCATCCTCTTCGGACACCCAAGAGAAAAAGTATTTTTCCTCAACTTGCGAGCCTTATAGATTAGTATTCGATGTATTTAGTGATTCAGCCATGTTGATAGTGATGTGATAACATCTGTACAACTCGCCCTTCCGCGATGTACCCAGTAGTAATGGCAACTTTTCCTCTTTCCTGGTAACGGCAATTTTTTCCTCGTTCCAGCTATTGTCCCTCCATTGTATTTATTATCATTATATAGCGTGAAACTGAACTCCCTGGGGTTATAATTTCACTATATTTGCATACAGGTATAAACATATACTACTCTATAATTATACGCAGTGCGTTGAGTGCAATATTCAAACACTGTTGCAATACATTTACTGTCGATCGTGAACGCACATATGCCGACCAAAATACAGGAGTCGTTTTATAAGTCGTCCAATAACATTCACTGCGGGAAATTCATGATATGTGTTGAAAGACAAAGGCGATCAAATAGGGTGATAGGAGCTAACGACAGGGGGCAATCGAAAGATACGCATAATCAACGCAATGTTGTAGTACATTATTATGCACAAACTGAACACAAATGTGCATTGTAGAGAGCTAACATCCTTTAAAGTGACCCTGCTGGGCGATAACATATCGAGCATCATGGGGAAGGCGTTGAATATCATCGGTCGTGTTGGTTTTGTCAATATATACCACCTGTCGCCGATATGCCATTACGATGGTTGTCCTGTCAGCAAAGGGCATCCCATATAATGCCTTCTTCAGCGTGTACCACGGATGATGTTATACCGTTTCCATGATTGGAATTGTGTTCCGATACTTCCCACCCCCCACCGCTTTACAGGATTCCTGGTTGGAGTCGTAGTATTTGCTTATAGAGTTATCATGGAGGACTATGGCGTTATCCATCCGTGCCGGAAGTTTCCGCCGAATTATACGAGATAAAAGGCCGCGGGTAGTACTAGGAATTGATGGGGTGCCTCCCAACCCCCAACGAACAGGATGAAACTCAAGAACACCTTGGCTATTTTAAATTAAAATGAGCATGGCCTTCGTGAGCGATGGATTCTATCACACCCTGTAACACCGAATGACGGCATTCAGCTATATCATGTTTCATTTCTGGTTCGTAAGCTCACGCCCAGGTATAATCAATCTCAAAAATGTGATAAAGTATGTTGTTCCTTTTACGCTGAAATCGCTGCAGGAAATGGATGCGGCAGGCCTCTTTTGCGCCTCTGTTTACTTACATGGCAGTCATTTTCAAATCTTCATGTGCACGTGCAAGTCCTGTCGACACAGATATACCTGCACCTGGTCCTCTGTTAACAATTGTTCACTGACGGTGGCGGACACGTGACGTCCATTCCGCACCTGGTCCTCAGTTGCTTCGCGCCCATATTGGAAGGCCGTCACTCAACGTGCAATAGTTATATATGCTGACGTCTTATCGCCCATGACTTGTCGTAGCTCTGCGTGACACTGACGAGCATCTGCCAGGGAAAACTGCAGTTTTCACGTATGACCGCTGTTCCGCTTACATCCATTGTAGACCGTCTCAGGCGCACACTGACTGTTTCGCCACTGGTACTAACCACCTGTGCCTACAGGCACTGAAATCTATACTAATATATAAAAATGAAATGGTGTGTGTCTGTGTGTTACTCAATCACGCAAGAACCACTGGTCCAATTTACATGATATTTTACATAAATATAGTTTATTTACATGCTTAACATTATAGGCTACTCTTGATTTCGATATTCTGCACTATTTGAAGATGGCGATCATTTTAGTGACGTCATTACACCCTTTGGTTTCAAACGTTCAAATTTCCATTTAAAATAAAAAGAGAACGCTAAGAAATAGCCAACTTTAGATGGCATATACTGAACCCTTGAACTTACCATTCCATCGTTGGTCGGCCACGGCTGCTACAGTAGAACAATTTAGAACTCTTAAATCATGGGTCGTTGCGGGAATAAATTCGGTCACGATCTTAACCAAACGATGGGGTTCAGAAGAAAGCCTAACTACTTGAAATGAGGAGCAAAAATGTGCTTATTAACTTTTATTAACTTGAAATAGCACGATAACATAATTAATTTAATAGGCATTCTTGCGGAAAAAAATAAATAAACTATAAATTATTGATTTTGAATGTTTCAAACACAGTCACATTACATAACGTCGATTTGTTTCTTACAATGCCGAAGATTTTCTTCGGAGAAGCTAATATGTTAGTGGACAACGAAACCGAAAAACTGAAAAGGGGAGGACCTGAAAACCGGGCACCTATTATTCCAAACAAGAACTGAGAGTTAATCCACACGATCCGTGGAAAATCTGACTTTCAACAAGTAGAACGCCTGATTTTCTCTCAATTAAGGTTATCCACCAGTCAAATACCCTTCACGGATACGGAACATCCGCCGAATGGACCCTTAATCGAACCAAACTGACTATCAGTTGCTTTGGATAGGTTGCGAAATATTATGGGAAAGCATGGTGTTCACTACAAGTTAACAGCATCATTCACTATTGAAATAAAATTCCACCATGTATTTGTCATTCATGACACCCTTAAGTGATAAGATAATCCCGATGCTAACTGTGCATCACCCCAAACAGCTGTTCGGAAGGAACCAACAACAACAGGATCCGGGAGGATCTTACGTTAGATCGTTCTAAAGGAACAAAACTGCGAAATGCAGGAAACAATTACTAATCATGCATTTAGAAGAAATGCCAAAAACTGAAGTTAATCAAAAAGTGAAAGTCACTTGAAAATATTATTATTGAACCGATTTTCAGGTTAGAAATGGGTTTATTATGCCTAATAAAATTACCAGTCCACGCTAAAATTTACTACAAATTTAAGGAATTCTTTCCCTTGAAAAACAATGCTACCAGTACAGATCTCTCTATTTACTGTCTGTCCCAACACACTACTATAAAGTGATTACTTACTTACGTTAACTATGAATAAAAATGAAAGCATGACAAGATTGCAAATAAAATAAAATACCGGCTGACGAATCGAAACCGCATTCGCAACTCAAGTCTCACACTAATACCCTAAGTGTCAATATGCACACTATCAAACGAGAACGGACGTTAAAACGAGAAAAACATATAGAGTCCGTAAAAATAAATTAACATCTCGAAGTCATTAACGCTTAGCACGCACGAAGAATTACAGTAAAAACATTTAATCTATGTCGAGCCGATATCCAACACTTGGACAGCCCTACTTCTCTGATAGCAGTCCCGTTATCTCAATGGAGAGCTAAGCATTGACCCTCGTCATAAAATCATATCGTATTGTAAATGCTACCTTTCCCCAGGCCGCTTCAAGAAACAAAACAAAGGAAAAACATCTAAACTGAGACTTGAGTGTGTACAGTTACCATCCCAGACCTATCGTCGGGCTCACTTGAAATCTGTACACCCTAACCCTAATCATATGTACATGATGCCTTCCAAATTCTGTCGTCGGGCGTGACCTAGGACGTCTCATCATCAGTGACTCCAAGAATAACACGTGACGTCCTAAATCTATCGTCGGGCGTCAAAGTGGGTCGTACTACACCTCTCTTAAGATATCAGGCGAACAGCAATTCAAACAAACTCTGATATTCAACACTAAATTTGGTCAGACAAATACCACACGACGGAACCAACGTCTCTATTATCAAAGGAAAGCAAGTCGAAATACAGTAAGTCTCTACCTCTCGAAAAAATACAGTAAGTGTCTACCTCATTATAATATGTGAATTCAAAAATAAATAGACGTGACGAACGATTCTCCACCTCGAACACAATCTCAGCCTGTGCACTGAAGTGTTAGGGAAGCAAATGAAAATTCCCAACACACGTTTACCCTTTTAGTGGATGCCTTCAAAATAATAATCATCACCACCGCCTTCGAAATTCTCAGATCGCCTATCATTAATTCCATCCATCTTATCAATGACTTATCCAGTGAACAAATTCAATATAACCCAACCGTGTGTTCAAAGTGCTCTTCGATCCTGGAGATCGCACATTTTCTTAACAAAAGTCACTGGATGTTACTACCCAGACTTAACATTTACTAGAGTCGTTTTCACTTGGAGTCGTTCTATAAATTTACAAGGCTTCACACCATAGTCGTCTCAAATTCGGATTGATTGCGGAAAACCATACAGCCTGTCTCAACACAGCCTGTTTCCTAAATATTTCCTCTACAAAATACAGCTTACCTCAACACACTTTCTCATCGCTTTATTCCAGCGGTACCACTTCTCTCTCATCTCCACGTACATATAAATCCATCGCTCTCAATCCCTTTTCCTTCACGACCCTTTTTCATACTTCGATCCCCTGGTGAAAACGACAACCATTATTAAACACATCTCTTACTTTACTATTATTACAACTTTCGAACCTCAAGAGTCCAAGAGCACACATCGACCTTTCGCAACACTGGTATACACGATGTCTCAAAATTTCCTTCCCATTAATAACTGTGACTCTAACAAATTTTATTGACATTATCTAAATATGCTTACGATCCTTGCAAAAATAACTGGTTAAATGCAATTTTACAGAGAAGAATTTCCTTATCCCGCGGTAAACATTATTATTATTATTATTATTATTATTATTATTATTATTATTATTATTATTATTATTATTATTATCGACAAACATTTATGAATGCAACTGACACCTGAAATTACGATATTCGCCACGACAAATTTACACTTATAACGTTCACAAATCCACACTTTGAATGATATCTCATCTCAACACAAAATTTTAAGCGTCGCATTTTACCGTTCTTGACACGAATTTTACACACTGAAATTTTCACACGCTGACCAAAATTTACAACGCCTCTCGCCTGATAATTACGAATATCAACCCGACAAGCATCTGGAAAATTTGTTTAGGACAGACAGTAACTAACTAACTACAACATAATATAAATTAGACAGACCTGCACAATGGTGACATTCTCAGCATTCTGGCCACATCCTCACCAGCAACCTCGTACTTAGCCACTAATTTTTACAAATAACATTTTCATCTTCAAAATATCACTCATCCAAACACTACCCTTCACACACACGATATTAAAATTACCATATAAATAATGCACTTTCTCTGTAACTTGCACCACGAACTTCCCTCGTCCGGCAGTCGACTACAACTGTCTGATGCTTTCTCAGAGTGGTTTCTCTCTCCGTTGTTTCAATAAGAACAGGTGTTCAACCGATAAAGGGAGCAGAACTCCTCTGCGTAGCTTCCCCCAGACCCTCTTCACTTACAAGAGTACATGAAATGATAAAATATAAAATCTGCTGTGTATATTATCCAGCCTACACCTTCTCAGTTCGTCTGCAAACGTTCACAAATCCCAATCACTTTCTCTCTTTAACCAAATATATGGACCTTAGCCATGAACATGAATTTAGATATTTGTCGGTCAATCTGGCGCGAATTTCTAATGACGACGGGCACAAGCTCCCGCGGCTCCAAGTTCCAGATCGACACTGAAAAATCTACGGTGGGGGGTTTCTTTTATAATTTCCGGAAGGACGCTATCCCCTCTATGAGGCTTGGTTGTGTAATCTGCCAATTTTGCTTCTAATAAACCGATTTTGATAAGACTTGTCCCAGGACTCCGGACAGACTTGCACTTATGTTCGATGTTAATTTTATAATTTTTCCACACTCACAACACGGGGAATAAATTGTTTCTGCCCGTGCGTTTCGCGCGTTTTCTTCTGCCCATGACCTTGGCACGTGTAACTAGTTCGCTGGTCTCACGCTAACATGTACTTGGGCTTAACTGCACTTAAAATTTTCCCCGGTGTCACTACCTTCACAGAGGGTGTATGAATAATTTTGCTTATTAATTTCTTCATTTACTATATTGTCAAAATCCCTCGTTGTGCAGAATTCCATTAATTTAAAGAATTGTCGGGCACTCGAGTCCCACCGAGGTGTCCCGGCAATTCACGAGCTCGCCGTGAGGAAGAACCTTACCACGCGACATCGGGGCTCGTAGGAGCGCAAAAATGGCTGCCCTCAAACATACAGTAGTTTCTGAATACCAAATAAATATTTGAGAAAAAAATGAAAATTTTTCTCACCGTAGAATTATGGGTTCAATACGAGGTTTAAAATGTAATTTCCAAACGAAAGGTCCTTAACACTTTTTCGTGTATCTCCAACGTTTAGCGAGTAAAACCTAAATTTGTGCTATAAAACACGGCCTCCGCGCCGGACCTTGCCTATCCCCTCCACGCGTACCTGCCGGCCGTGCACTTGCCGTTGGGTTGAGCAGGTGTTCAGTGAGCTGGCTACTATCAGCCTGTACGGAGTAAGCTATCCTGTGCTGCATTTGTGCACATTAAACATTGTTCCTTTCACACTTCATCTGTTCACCTTTACCAAATTGCTTTCGTTGCATTACATGGGGAACTCACAGGCAATCACATACACATTACAATTATTTTTAATCCAATCAGCACCGGGCGAGTTGGCCGTGCGTGTAGAGGCGCGCGGCTGTGAGCTTGCATCCGGGAGATAGTAGGTTCGAATCCCACTATCGGCAGCCCTGAAAATGGTTTTCCGTGGTTTCCCATTTTCACACCAGGCAAATGCTGGGGCTGTACCTTAATTAAGGCCACGGCCGCTTCCTTCCAACTCCTAGGCCTTTCCTATCCCATCGTCGCCATAAGACCTGTGTCGGTGCGACGTAAAGCCCATAGCAAAAAAAAAGAAATCCAATCACCATTTTATTTTACACTCTAATAGTATTTTAACTGTCACCTTCACACTGTAATTTATTTATGCCCCGTTGTGAAGCACGGGGAGCTAGTGTTATTTAATTGTATTGATACAGTATGTGTTCAAACTGTGTATCAACACGTGCCAAATATTTCTGAAGATCATCGAACATGTTGATTAACAAAGTTTGTTGTAAGGACACAAAATGACCTTATCTTCTCACTGTAATTCCGGAGTACAGTCGAACCTCCACATCTCGAACCCCCATTACTCGAATTTTCTCGATTAGTCGAAATTCGGTTACATGAATTTCTCGATTTATCTAAGCAAACGTTTCCTCCCTTGAAGAATTTTGTACATTAACTGTGCAATACAGAATTTGTGGTTTGTGAGGGAGAGTTAACAACTAAAGAAAAGTTTACCGTGATGCTGGAAGCTAATATTACGGGAACCGAAAACCTAAAACGTTTAGTGATCCGAAAATCGGCGAAGCCTCGCTGTTTCTCGTCTGAATTCTTTACGGGTCACGTACGAAAACAACGTCGGAAGTCGTGGATGACAGTTCGACTTACGAATTTTGGCTGCATGGTATTGACGAGAAGTTTCATCGTCCCTTTCGTAGACAGTTGCCCTGCTCATACCAAGATGCTCGTTCAGGAATTCCTGGAAAATGCGTGGCGTATCAGCAACCTGTTAACTGCGGAGCTGATTTTGAGGCTTACATAAATGTGGACTCTGACGTCATAGTGGCCGAACCTCCTGCAGATAACGTAAACACTGCTGCCGAGGAAGAAGGAGAAGAAGAAGAAGAACGTGATGATTCCCAACAAGAAGATTTTTAGCTGCCTTCTCCTGTACCGTCAGCATAACGGGCGTTAAGTGCAGTGGCTATTATTATATATATATTTTTTTTTTGCTATTGGCTTTACGTCGCACCGACACAGGTCTTATTGCGACGATGGGATAGAGAAGGCCTAGGAGTTGGAAGGAAGCGGCAGTGGTCTTAATTAAGGTACAGCCCCAGCATTTGCCTGGTATGAAAATGGGAAACCACGGAAAACGATTTTCAGGGCTACCGATAGTGGGATTCGAACCTACTATCTCCCGGATGCAAGCTTCACAGCCGCGCGCCTCTACGCGCACGGCCAGCTCGCCCGGTAGTGGCTATTCTTCAATTGTACATGCAGAGTCAGTCGAATGTAAATGACCAAGTGTTTTCACAGCAATAAATGTTGAAAACTATGTGGAAGAATCCATGGCTAAATGGTTAGCGTGGTGGCCTTCGGTCACAGGGGTCCCGGGTTCGATTCCCGGCAGCGTCGGGAATTTCAAACATCATTAGTTAATGTCGCTGACATGGGGGCTTGGTATATGTATTGTCTTCATCATCATTTCATCCTCATCACGACGCACAGGTCGACTACGGGTGTCAAATCGAAAGACCTGCACCTGGCGAGCCAAACATGTTCTCCGACACTCCCGGCACTAAAAGCCATACGCCATTTCATTTTTATGTGGAAGAAAAGAACATTAACAGTAAAAAATCAGAAGAGATTAACGGATTCAGTCCGAAGGTGTTAACGGGGTATGTTTCTTCTTTCACTACTGTAGGTCTATGTACTGTACTCTGTCTTCTAACTATAATAAGGGTTATAATTAAAGTGATGCAGTAAAACACGAGTATGTTTGTAATTTTTAAATACTGTTAAAAACACTGTGTTCATTATAAGCCTGTTGATACATTTGACTCAATTATGTGCTACTCATGCTCCAAAACAGCAATCTCGAAGTTTCGATAAATCGAAATAAAATTTACCTCCCAAGGTGGTTCGAGATGTCGAAATTCCGCCGTATTTGTAAGTGGGCCAGTAGTGTAATAGGGGGATTCGGCGGCCTCCGCCTCCGCCCGCCTCCTCCTCCTCCTCCTCCCGCGGGAAATTTGAATTTTAGCGGGAGATTTGATTTTTGGCGCGAGATTTGAATTGGTAAACAAAGCCACGTGCTTTTTGACAGACAACAACGCATCGCTAACCTCAGTGCTGCCATCTTGACGGGCCTAAACCTCACTAGTACCAACTTAACCTAACTAGCATGAGGTAAACAAAGCCACGTGTTTTTTGACAGCTACGTGCTTTTTGACAGACAACAACGCATCGCTAACCTCAGTACTGCCATCTTGACGGGCCTAAATCTCAGTAGTGCCAACTTAACCTCACTAGCATGAGGTAAACAAAGCCACGTGTTTTTTTTCGCAGCCACGTGCTTTTTGACAGATTTGTAAGCAAAGCCACGTGCTTTTTGACAGACAACAACGCATCGCTAACCTCAGTACTGCCATCTTGACGGGCCTAAACCTTAGTGGTACCAACTTAACCTAACTAGCGCGAGATAAACAAAGCCACGTGCAGCTGTCATCCACCATCTTTGAGCACTGTGCTGCCCTCTTTCGTCACCTGTCATCGGTAGTGCTGCTATCTTGGCGGGCCTAAACCTTAGTGCTACCAACTTAACCTCACTAGCTCCAGATAAACAAACTCACGTGCTTTTTGACAGCCACGTGCTTTCTTTGACAGCTGTCATCCACCATCTTTAATCCATAGAGCACAGTGCTGCCCTCTTTAGCTACTTACCTTTGAAATGTGGTGGCGGATAATTTGAAAAAATGCTTTTTGACAGCAGCCATCTTGCATCGCAAACCGCAGTGCTGCCATCTTTAGCTAGATACCGGTGGTGGCAGACAATTCTACGTGACAGCAGCCATCTTTGAGCACAGTGCTACCCCTCTTTGTGGTGGCGGGAAATTCCACGTGCTCTTGTTTGGAAACAAATTCACGTGCTATTTTCTGACAGCTGTCATCTGCCATCTTGCATCACAAACCTCAGTGCTACACTCTATGTGGTGGCGGCAAATTCTAAATGCTTTACAAACCTATGCGCATTTTTGACAGCTATCATCCGCCATCTTTAATCACCGTGCTGCCCGGTGGCGGAAAATTCCACGTGCTTTACAAACCCATGTGCTTTTCTGACAGCTGTCATCCGCCATCTTTAATCCAGAGAGAACAGTGCTGCACTCTATGTGGTGGCGGCAAATTCCACGTGCTTTACAAACCCATGTGCTTTTCTGTCATCCACCATCTTTAATCCAGAGAGAACAGTGCTGCACTCTATGTGGTGGCGGCAAATTCTACGTGCTTTACAAACCTATGCGCTTTTCTGACAGCTGTCATCCACCATCTTTAATCTAGAGAGAACAGTGCTGCACTCTATGTGATGGCGGTAAATTCCACGTGCTCTTGTTTGGAAACAAATTCTACTCGCTCTTCAGCTGTCATCCACCATCTTTAATCAAGAGAGCACCGTGCTGCCCTCTTTGTGGTGGCGGATAATTTGAAAAAATTCTTTTCGACAAGCAGCCATCATTAATCCAGAGAGAACAGTGCTGCCCTCTTTAGCTAGTTACCTTTGAGGCGGCTAATTTGAAAAATTCTTTTCGACAGGCAGCCATCTTTAATCCAGAGAGAACAGTGCTGCCCTCTTTAGCTACTTACCTTCGAGGCGGTTAATTTGAAAAATTCTATTTAACAAGCTGCCATCTTTAATGAAAAGAGCATCGTGGTGCTATCTTGCGAGTAATATTTTACGTCACAGCTGTCATCCACCATCTTGCATTGCTAACCTTAGTGCTGCCCTCTTTAGCTACTTACCTTTGAAACAAAAAATCTATTTGACAAGCTGTCACCCGCCATCTTGCATCGCAAACCTCAGTGCTGCACTCTATGTAGTGGCGGATAATTTGAAAAAATCTTTTTGACAGGCAGCCATCTTTAATCCAGAGAGAACAGTGCTGCCATCTTTAGCTACCGCCATCTTACATCGCTTACCTCGCTGCTGTACTCTATGTGGTGGCGGTAAATTCGAACAAGTTTAATCACGCATCGGGAAAGCTAGAGTAAGCACGTGCTGTTGTGATGACATCATTGTGCATGTTTAAACCCGTTCGTTGACTAAAAGCTTTAGTCTTCGAGAAACAGTGATAGAGTGTAGAGTGCAAACATGACGAAAACATTAATAGTTGATGTGCAAGGCTTTAAAGTAAACGGAAACAAATTTGTGTTTAAAGAGGTGGCTGTGTTAGATTGCAGTGTGTTGTGGGCTCCAAAACTTGTTAGTTTAGTATTTAGTCCACCGTTCCCTTACTGTTTGCAAACAGATGAAGATAAAAAGCAGACTCAGTGGATTGAAAACAATTTAGGTTTGAAGTGGGAAGAAAAAGGAATACCTTATCGTTTTCTACCTTTAATGATGAATGCACATTTGTCAAGAGCAGATCTTGTTCTTTTAAAGGGTTGTGAAAAGAAAGAATGGTTGCGTGATTTTCTACCATCATCATGTGAAGTTATCGACATGCATGAATTGGGGTGCCCATCATTTAAAACTCTTCCGAAAGAGCATAGCAGAGAAACAAGTAAACAGTCTTTACAACATGTAGGTATGCTCTTTGATTGGTTGTGTCGCAGTGCATGCCGGGAAGTGAACAACATATGTAAACTGCAGTGTCGAAATAACCTTAGTGTAAAAGAAACATTTCTAGAGTAAAGACATCATGTCATTTCTAACAGATACTAAGTGTAACGCAGTTGAAAAGGCAATCGTAAAGTTTTATGCATGCAAAAAGAAACTAAACACTTTTACTGAAGAAGAGTTAAATGCATTACCAAAGGCATTTTTTGTTAATGTAGCTGCGAATGCTGTAAAGAAGATTTGTTTTGTCAGAGCTTCAAACGTGTAGTTTACATCATGAACACGTGAGTTTAGCTAGAAGACCTTCTGTGAGACAGTGTCGTACATGTCAACTAATTAAACTGTATCACGGACCTAAAACTAACGCGTTGTCTTCGCTTATAAACACTTATCATGGCTGTGGAGAGAGTAAACAAGGAAAGGGTGAAGAAACGTGCTGGGAGAAAGATGAGGAAGCATGTTGGGCGTGGACTCATCAATAGAGTGATTGATCTTCTTTTCTTTGTGCTTCATCTCCCCTGTGGCCCTAGAACACGTTCGCCTGACACGTAGTTACATGCTGCCTGCATAGAGTATGTCGTGTAGCTGTTAAAATCTGCTTCGTAGAGTTATGCCGTGTGTGTGTGTGTGTTATTACCTAGTGCTTTAGCTGCTCAGAAGAATATAGCAGCACTTGTCGTTGTTGGTGTAATAAAACGAAAACTGAGTGACAAAGACCGTAAAATAAACAAAGGATAAAAATGTATATATTCTAAAATAAATATGAATTGTCAAAACATATTACAGGTGTTGTTTAATCCTACAGCATGTCCTAGTGACTTAGAAGAAAGGAAACGTAGAGGATTAAAAGAAAACACACATAAGATTTAAAGTACATCCTCTTTATTAATCCATGAATTAAAGCTGTTATTAAAACCAAGCCATTTAACATACAGTTTATTACCACAACGTCGAATAACACGTTCAACTAAATAGTGATCAGGATATTTTGTTTTCTGCAGTTCTTCGATGTAGAATCCTCCTTCAATAGGCTGTCCTCTGAGATCGCGAAGTAAATACGTAACTGGATTAGTAAGCTTAACACTTCTGATTTGAAAATTTTCAGTGCTCCAGTTAGGAGTGTATCCTTTTGCAAAGATAGACTTGTGTTTGCTGATGCGAACGAAATCACCTTCTTTAAAGCGATGGCGACGTGGATCAGCTGTTTTGATTACAAGATGAATAGCATCTAGGCGAGGTGTATTCTTTGTAACAAGACGCGGCTTTGTTCCGATAGTGCGATGAGGTGTATCGTTGTAGGTAGATAAAAGTCTAGGTAGCAGATCAATCCAACGATATGAACCTTGCGCTGTAAATTCTCGCCACATCATTGTTTTGAGTGTACGATTAAAGCGTTCTACAACACTTGCCTTGAGATTGCTGAACGTAGAGTAGTGTTGAATGCCAAGTAACTTGAGGTAAGAAGAAAAATCCTTGTTGTAAAACTCTTTATCTTGATCAGTTTGAAGAAGCCTTGGGCAGCGTTTCGATTCTTCAACAATATGTTTAAATGCTTCTTTAACTTGAGCTGCTGTTTTAGAACGCACGGGTTGTGCAAAAGCAAACTTTGAGTACACATCGATAACAGTAAGTAGATACTTATAGCCCTTATTACTAGAAGCATATGGAATCATTTCTACTAAGTCTGCTTGCCAGAGATCATCTTTTCCTCGTGTAATAACGCGTCTGCGACAGTAGGTGCGACGTGCTGGTTTATGTAACTCATGTGCGATGTTTACCTTTACAGGTGAGATCTTCTCTTGACGAGCCATTACAAAATAATACCGGCATAACGTAGTTCTCTTTCTATTTCTAGAATTTCTGATCCGTGACCAGTGTGACCAGCCTCTTGCGATACTCTTAAAAGTTGTAATCGTTCAACGAGTAAGTTTGGGTCATTCCAGTATCTTACATCCACATACGGCAACAAAGGCTTGTAGATAACGTCTAGACTACGTGCAGTCGGAAACAGCTTAGAAATAAACTCACGATACTTGTAACTCTTATTCGCATTTACAGCTTCTGTTCTCTTGTAATTACGTCGTGTTGCGTCAGTAGCAAAAAGTATTGCTTTATACTTTTTAAGATCATCTTGTAAAATTATATCCTTGTCAGGTATTCGTGAGAAAAGAAGTTCTAAGAGTCCTTTCGTAGGTTTATAGGTGACACCTTTTACAATGAGTTTGTTGCTATTAATCTTAACATTTGAATTTCCTATCCGGAAACAGTCATCTTCGTAGCGAATACCGTAGGTAGTGTCAGTTTGTCCTGTAAAAAGTTTTTCAATATAAGGTGCAAAGAGAGATCCATAGGTATCTTGAATAAAAGTTCTAAACTGATTGCGATACTCTGGTGTAATCATAACCTCAGACAAAGATGGTAGATTTTGCGTCGATGTAGTAGGTGTTTCTGCAATAACATCTGTAGTTAAAAACTCAACACGCTTAGATGGTGATGTATCATTAAGTTCTTCTTCTTCTTCCTTATCTTCCTCTTCTTGATCTACATCCTGCTTCTTCTCTTCCGTATCTGCTTCATGCTTTTCTTCTTCATGCTTCTCTTTATGATATGATGTTTGCATAGAAGCAAAACTTGAAGTAGACTGCGGTAATGAAGTAGAATTAAAAATTTCTTTGAGTGGTGTACTTAGTTGTGTTTTTAAAAATAAATCCGTGTCTGCTTGAATACGTTTAAGCTCTTTAAATTTCCGTCGAATATTGTTTCGAGCTTGGATGATATGTTTTGTGATCTCCTTGCTAGATGTTAACATGATGGTGGTTTTTAATCAAGTAGTTACTGTAATTCTGTGTTAATGCATATAAAATGATCGAAACCCATGCGATATCGTCCATGCTGTACATCACTTTCTTTATCAATAACTAAAAAGCTGTAACGGTGTAATGACCAACATTTAGCACACATACGTTTAAAATCATCGAATGTCATATCAGTGTTAACATGATCGTTATACACATGTCGCATGTTGCGCTCATCTTGCCGAAAAAGCACAATAACATTTGCGTTGTCGCGTATCAACTGCTTAGGCACACGAGAATAGGTTTGACACAAATAGATGCAATCAACATATTTATGCCGACCCATACTAAAGAATGCACGAATAACGTTTTGCTGTTCTGTTGCGACATCATCAAAGATCATTAGAGAATTAGGAAGCACATCGTCTGGTGATGGTACTTGCTCATGTGAATTAAATTTAAAATATCTTATTCCATCTTTAACTAGATCGTGCATTACAGTTTGTAGAATAGTATATAGCGGCTGATAGAGTGACTTTGCGAAAACGTAAATATTCTCGAAGCGTACACCATTTACAGAAGTAATAAGTGTGAGTAAAAGATTTGTTTTACCGCATCCCGACGGACCTGATATAATACATCGAACAGTAAAAGGAAACAAAGTTCCATGACGTTTTCTTGTAGTTGTACTAGAACTAGGTAAGAGATGTGGTACAATGTCGGTAACAGGTAGCGTGTCTTGCTGCTTTATAATCTTCATGATAACTGAATCATAAAGTACGTAATAGTAATATATATATATATTAAACGAAACAAGAGGCAACGGTTAGTTTATGATTTGCTCTTGACTAGTAAAGTCGTGTCCAGCATGGTGAAACAACGATATCCAAACGACATGAAGAAGAAGAAGAAAGTAAAAACTGTTGGATGGAAAGATGTTATAAAGGCTGCGCAAAAAGCTATTCGAGGGGAATACAATCCTCGTTGAGCTATTACTAAGGCGTTACGCGCAGCAAGAGCGAGAATTTCTCCAAAGTGCAGAGCAATATTTAGTAAACGAGCGCGAATTATTCCTATACCAAAACGAGGAGGATTTCTTCCTGCGCTGTTTGCTGGCTTAGCAGCTTTAGGGTCATTGCTAGGTGGTGCTAGTGCTGTAGCGAGAACTGTCAAAGCTGTAGAAGAAGCAAAACAACAGTTGAAAGAGAGTGAACGTCATAACAAGACGATGGAGGCAATTGCGTTACGAGGTAAAGGTGTGAACATGAAGCTAGCGCCATACAAGAAAGGGTTTGGTATCTACATTTCTCCAAAAAACGTCTACTGAATGCACTGCCATATCGAGCTCTAACGCATGATGAAGTTTTTACGTTTGCTAAACAACTAGGAATTCATTATTTTCGAGGAGTGTATATGCGCGATCAACTACCAGTACACCCACGTGAACGTGAAAGTGCCGTAATTAACTAGGACGACAGTCGTGGACCAGGAACTCATTACGTTGCTTATGTAAAACGTAAATCTAAAGTATGGTATTTTGATAGCTATGGAGATTTACCTCCTCCTTTTGAGCTCATACGTTATTTCGGAAGCAGTGCAGACATTGTTTACAATAAAAACCGTGTGCAAAACTTTAATACACGCATGTGCGGACGATTATGTCTTATGTTCTTATATCAAACCCAGACAGTAGAGAAAGTGCATTAGTGTCTACGTGATGACGAACAGTGAAAGAACGTTTGCTGTACGTGGAGAAGGACCTGAAACAACCGTCTATTTTAATCCACCAATCGAACTTGGTTATCAGCCGCATAGTCTTGGACTAGTATCGTTTGAAAGCTACAATAAAATCTATAATGTGCGTGATGGTTTAAACAAGTTCTATTACGATGAGTATATGCTAACACTACCCTCAGGTAGTTATACAGTAGATGATATTCACGACTATATTGAAAGTACGTTAATTGATCAGTTTGGGGAAGATAGTTTTAGTAATCATAATTACAAGTTCTCAATCACTATAAGCAACATTACACATAAATGTGTTATTGAATCATCATTTAAGATTGACTTCAAATCACAACCTGATTCGATTGGACCACTGCTTGGATTTTCATCGAGGGAGCTCCTACCGAACGTACGTTACGAGTCTGATCAACCTATAAAACTCTTCGATGATTATAATGTGAACATTACTTGTAATATTATTACAGACTTGAATAGTAATCTACAACCTTCGCACGTCCTGCACGACTTTATTGTTACAGAGGAACGTGGATATACTATTTGTGAGAAACCAGCAGTAGTTCTTTATCATCCTGTGTCTGTAAAACACATTAGCAACATTACTCTTAGACTTGTAAATAAACATAATCAGCTTATTCATTTAGATCAGCACGCGTACGTAGCTTACAAACTACATATTAAACCAGTATGAAAACTATCTATAAAACACGGTGTACATTCCGAAGACATACTACATGTGTGCAGAGACTCATCGAGTTAACAGATACCCATAAGCAGATACTCCAAGATTTAGGATATACACTACTACAACAAAATGGAAGAAATGCTAGACATTACGAATACAGTAGAAAGTCGTGAAGGTGTAGTACGAAGTGAGCTTCATTCCTATCAACCTTTTACGTTTGGATTAAATAACAATGATGAAATTCATTTTATTATTAATCAACAAGATGTTTACACCTTACCACACGAAAGCTACCTCTATATTGAAGGACGATTAGAAAAGTCTGATGGAAGTGGACCAAGCACTTCACAACTAAACAACCATGCTCTAGCTTTTCTCTTTTCTGAAGCGCGATATGAAGTAAATAATGTTGAAATAGATCGAACGAAGAATGTTGGTATTACAAGTGCAATGAAACTCTACCCTTCTTTCTGTGATGAAGAAAGTAACCTTTTGCGGATGGCTGGATGGTGTCCAAAAGCTACTAACAACTGGATGATTAATGAGGATGGAACTTTTACGGGTATGTTATCACTGAAACATATTTTTGGATTCGCAGAAGACTTTACACGTATTATAATCAACGCAAAACAAGAGCTTATTCTAATCCGTGATCGAAGTGATTACAATTCTCTTAAAGCAGTAGAAACACCTGTAGAATCGAAAATAACACTGCATCGTATACTGTGGCGGATCCCACATGTAACCTTATCTGATCGTGAAAAACTTCGATTGCTCAAGATTGTAGAAAATGATACACCATTACCTATACGTTTTAGAAGTTGGGAGCTGCATGAATATCCTGTGTTACCACCTACAAACAAGCATAGCTGGGCTGTTAAAACATCACGTTTTACTGAGAAGCCCTTGTACATTATTTTTGGATTTCAAACTAATCGTAAATTCAATCACGAAAAAGATAGCTCACTGTTTGATCACTGCAAATTAAGACACGTTAGACTATATCTCAATGGAATTACGTATCCCTACGAAAACATCGACATTAACTTTGAGAAAAATAAGTTTGGGATGCTCTATGACATGTTTTGTAAATTTCAATCATCGTATTATCAGAAAGAAGATCGTCCGCTATTTACACCTCAAGAATTTAAAAATAAAGCACCGGTTGTAGTTATAGACTGCTCTTATCATGAAGAATCTATAAAAGAATCTCCAGTTGATATTCGTTTAGAATTTGAAACATCTGAAAACATTCCTGCTAACACAGCAGCCTATTGTCTTATTATTCATATGAGTGATGTTACTTACCATCCGCTAACGAATATTGTTACGAGACTATAAATAAGAATAGATCTTTTTCATTTTCATTAGTGTGTGCTTCGACATCGTACGCTATGGAACAAAACTGTAAATGTGCATGCTGTTTGCATGCTCATACGCAACATCTTATTTATGTTTCACGAGTGAGTGAGGCTATTAAGATGTTCTATAAACGTAGATCGTCGATGCCGAAACATCTTATTCAATACTTACCACCAGGATTTTTATATACGTACGCTGCCTCTTACGTACATAATTTTTGGGACATCCTTCCTCTACACAGTAAGATGTCAATCGAAGTAGCTTTATGCAGAACTTGTGAACGACATTACAAGCATCGAGGAGAAAATGGTGATGATGATTGGGATGGACCAAATCCGAGGATTGAACACTGTACACAGTGTATGAATGAACTTTCTGTAGTACTTCATGATGATGATGATGATGATGATTCCGAAAAGGAATAACAGCAAGGTAAGAAGTATATGATCTTCTCTGTAAAGCATAACATACTTAGTATAATATATTTCTAAATGCTTTGTTAATTTGAATGTTGCAGGAGGCATTTCAGAAGCATACGTTGTTAAGAAGCACACCAACCTTGTCAGCAGCAAAAACGAACACAGTTGTAGTACATTTGTAAATAAATATTTGATCGCATTCAAAAAATGTTGTACTTATTGCATTGCTTTACACCGACTTACTCTTAAGAAAAACGATCAGGTCTAAACATGCATGATGATGTCATCACAACAGCACGTGTTTACTCTAGCTTGCCCGATGCGTGATTAAACTTGTTCGAATTTACCGCTACCACATTCCTTTACACCGACTTACTCTTAAGAAAACGGACAAGTCTAAACATGCATGATGACGTCATCACTGCAGCACGTGCTTACTCTAGCTTTCCCGATGCGTGATTAAACTTATTCGAATTAGCCGCCACTACATAGAGTACAGCAGCGAGGTAAGCGATGTAAGATGGCGGTAGCTAAAGATGGCAGCTCTGTTCTCTCTGGATTCAAGATGGCTGCCTGTCAAAAAGATTTTTTCAAATTATCCGCCACTACATAGAGTGCAGCACTGAGGTTTGCGATGCAAGATGGCGGGTGACAGCTTGTCAAATAGATTTTTTGTTTCAAAGGTAAGTAGTTAAAGAGGGCAGCACTAAGGTTAGCAATGCAAGATGGTGGATGACAGCTGTGACGTAAAATATTACTCGCAAGATAGCACCACGATGCTCTTTTCATTAAAGATGGCAGCTTGTTAAATAGAATTTTTCAAATTAACCGCCTCGAAGGTAAGTAGCTAAAGAGGGCAGCACTGTTCTCTCTGGATTAAAGATGGCTGCCTGTCGAAAAGAATTTTTCAAATTAGCCGCCTCAAAGGTAACTAGCTAAAGAGGGCAGCACTGTTCTCTCTGGATTAAAGATGGCTGCTTGTCGAAAAGAATTTTTTCAAATTATCCGCCACCACAAAGAGGGCAGCACGGTGCTCTCTTGATTAAAGATGGTGGATGACAGCTGAAGAGCGAGTAGAATTTGTTTCCAAACAAGAGCACGTGGAATTTGCCGCCATCACATAGAGTGCAGCACTGTTCTCTCTAGATTAAAGATGGTGGATGACAGCTGTCAGAAAAGCGCATAGGTTTGTAAAGCACGTAGAATTTGCCGCCACCACATAGAGTGCAGCACTGTTCTCTCTGGATTAAAGATGGTGGATGACAGAAAAGCACATGGGTTTGTAAAGCACGTGGAATTTGCCGCCACCACATAGAGTGCAGCACTGTTCTCTCTGGATTAAAGATGGCGGATGACAGCTGTCAGAAAAGCACATGGGTTTGTAAAGCACGTGGAATTTTCCGCCACCGGGCAGCACGGTGATTAAAGATGGCGGACGATAGCTGTCAAAAAAGCGCATAGGTTTGTAAAGCATTTAGAATTTGCCGCCACCACATAGAGTGTAGCACTGAGGTTTGTGATGCAAGATGGCAGATGACAGCTGTCAGAAAATAGCACGTGAATTTGTTTCCAAACAAGAGCACGTGGAATTTCCCGCCACCACAAAGAGGGGTAGCACTGTGCTCAAAGATGGCTGCTGTCACGTAGAATTGTCTGCCACCACCGGTATCTAGCTAAAGATGGCAGCACTGCGGTTTGCGATGCAAGATGGCTGCTGTCAAAAAGCATTTTTTTCAAATTATCCGCCACCACATTTCAAAGGTAAGTAGCTAAAGAGGGCAGCACTGTGCTCTATGGATTAAAGATGGTGGATGACAGCTGTCAAAGAAAGCACGTGGCTGTCAAAAAGCACGTGAGTTTGTTTATCTCGAGCTAGTGAGGTTAAGTTGATAGCACTAGGGTTTAGGCCCGCCAAGATAGCAGCACTACCGATGACAGGTGACGAAAGAGGGCAGCACAGTGCTCAAAGATGGTGGATGACAGCTGCACGTGGCTTTGTTTATCTCGCGCTAGTTAGGTTAAGTTGGTACCACTAAGGTTTAGGCCCGTCAAGATGGCAGTACTGAGGTTAGCGATGCGTTGTTGTCTGTCAAAAAGCACGTGGCTTTGTTTACAAATCTGTCAAAAAGCACGTGGCTGCGAAAAAAAACACGTGGCTTTGTTTACCTCATGCTAGTGAGGTTAAGTTGGCACTACTGAGATTTAGGCCCGTCAAGATGGCAGTACTGAGGTTAGCGATGCGTTGTTGTCTGTCAAAAAGCACGTAGCTGTCAAAAAACACGTGGCTTTGTTTACCTCATGCTAGTTAGGTTAAGTTGGTACTAGTGAGGTTTAGGCCCGTCAAGATGGCAGCACTGAGGTTAGCGATGCGTTGTTGTCTGTCAAAAAGCACGTGGCTTTGTTTACCAATTCAAATCTCGCGCCAAAATTCAAATTTCCCGCCAAAATTCAAATTTCCCGCGGGAGGAGGAGGAGGAGGAGGCGGGCGGAGGCGGAGGCCGCCGAATCCCCCTATTATACTACTTGGGCCATCTACCTTGAGAACTGATTCTTTCAAAATGCCCCATATGTAGACATCTGGGTTCGTGAGGACCGGGGAGTAGGAAAGGTACAGGAATGAAGTTCAGCGAGAAATCAGGTGATCTCCAAAGTGTGCTTTGTTTTGCTTCATTCAGTAATACGGACGAACATTTGCAAAGGTGATCACTGATCACGCCTATTTGCGTCCTCTGGCTTTGAACTTGGCATAAACGTGATTGCTAATTCGAAGAGCAGGTGACGTCGGTTGAATAACAACTTTGCAGTCAATTTCTTCTTAATATAGTGTTTCTTAAGTGTTAAGAGCTTTTCTCAAATAAATAGACTAGTATTATTCTACTAAGTTCCTTTAAGAGCACTGCACTTGCTAATTATTCCATACTGTATTTTAGAAAGTTATGAAAATTTAAAACCAAATAGCAGGTTCGAAGTTTCGGACATAAATTTTAAGGATGCATTCAATTTTGGTTTGACTTAACATACCTCAGTAACAGTTTACGAGACAGACAAGAAACAGAAAACCTGTAACGCACAAACTTTCAAAAACCGTAGGAAGTGTGCTATTCAGCTGTTCTTTCTTACTTAAAGTTGATGTAGCAAGTTATTGCATATTCATGAAGAACATATCCTTTGTAATCAATTTATCTTTTCAAGTTACACTTTTGTAAGCCACTCCTTACCTCTCAAAAAATTACAGATAATTATCGTATTTCGATTCATCCTTTTTAACCTATTCTAACATTTACTATTACAAAAATAGGCACCCAAAATTCCCAACATTAGACTAGTCTGTCTCGTAAACTGAATTAATTCCAAGCAAGATATGTTGAGTTCAGTCAGTGTAGAATTCAACCAGGACCTTAATCCATTAATTTCCATCTCCTTATGTATTTTAAATTGTTTTCTAGGTTCCTTAAATCAGCTTATAACAGGGAAAAGTAACACCAAGTATACATTTTGAATAACTATAATCTATCATGGGCCATAAATGGGCATCAATCGGGTACCCAGAACTCATCAAGGCAACTTACCCTAGACAATTCTATACTGAACATAACCGGATGAAATCTCAAAGCAAAGGTACCAAGAACACATCAATGAACATTTTTCTACCCAGTTTAGCAATGAACAAAACTGACTGAAGTGTCAAAACGAGATTCACGGATAATATCAAATTCGGGTACCAAGAATACATCAATTTATTCTGCAATAGACGAAACGGACCTCTATTGGACAAAATCGATTTACGGATCACATTGCTACAAATCCTCATCCCACGAACACATGAAGACATATTGTTCTACCTAATTCTATACTAGACAAAACGGACTGAAGTTTCAAAGCAATGTCTTTATTTCGACTACAATATATTCACGTTAAATACATTTTTAAACGGGGCTAAGCCATGGTCACGTCAGTTTTGGCGTAGAACATGCACCGTGCAAAGGATATGTCGACATAAAATAAGTAGATAGTGCAGGTTTCAAATGTTATTATTGTCATTTTATTTCTTAATTCTAAACAAATTATACATTTGCTGTACCATAAGCTCCAGATTATTTTCCGCTATTGGACTCGGGCAGTTGAGGTGTTCGTCTGGACGGAGCTCGTCCACCTCAACTTAGAGACGCTGTGGATAAGCCTTGGCGCTCGACACTGGTGATTTTGGACGTACACCTACTCTATTCTCTCAAATGTGTTTTCTTATAATTTTGAATCCATTTAGTGTAGCTATGTCACGATATTTTACGATTGAAATAAATCGCTTACAATGCTTCACACCACAGTTTGTTCAAATGTTCACTATTTGAATGTTCATTTCTATGTATGTATAACACCCACTATGATGAATCAAAGGGCACCTATCACATTGAATATTTTTGCTAGTGGCTTTACGTCGCATCGACACAGATAGGTCTTATGGCAACGATGGGATAGGAAAGGCCTAGGAGTGGGAAGGAAGCGGCCGTAGTCTTAACTAAGGTACAGCCCCAGGATTTTCCTGGTGTGTAAATGGGAAACCATGGAAAACCATCTTCAGGGCTGCCGACAGTGGGATTCGAACCCACTGTCTCCGGATGCAAGCTCACAGCCGCGCGCCCCTAACCAAACGGCCAACTCGCCCGGTCCTATCATATTGAGCTACCTGATCGAAATCCAGACCTACACTAAATGTTAGCCGCGCAGCATGACAAGATTGTAGCACTATTATATCCTCCAAAGATATTGTTTCGATTTGAAAACGTGGCTCACATGGTTAAGGTGCTGGCTTTCTAAGGCCAGGTTAGCAGGTTCGATCATGGCTCAGACCGGTAGTATTTGAATGTGCTCAAATACGTTAGTCCCGTGTCGGTAGATTTACTGGCACGTAATATAACTCCCGTAGGACAAAGTTCCGACACCTCGGCATCTTCAAAAAAAGCAGTAAAAGTAGTTAGAGGGACGTAAAACCCTACAATATGCCTTGTTTTTGTAACGCTCACCGGCCAGAGTACGGTTCCAAAACTATACACGTATACTACATCAAAATACTTGCAGCAGAGATCCAGCACTACGTACCCCATTATTTTTACCTGTCTGGCTAGAAATGTCACTACTCCAGCGTATCATCAAGTCACGACAACGATGCAGCTTGTTTACTCTAAAAACTGTCATGAAGTCGTTAGCTAATCATCTCTACATTATGTATGCAAGTACTGAAGAATTCAATACAATGCTTGAAGATTTCTTTCAATACGTAATTCGTTTCCATAATTAATCACAGTTTCCTTCTGCCACTACCATCCGCACGTGACCTTCTAAACCGTCATTACCATTTTATTTGATACTCAGTGTTTCTCAGCTTAACTGCTTCAATTTGCACTACATTACATTCCGCCTCATTTCGAATGCTGTGTGAATTGGATGTCATTTTCAGTTATTAAAAAAGAGTTCCACTCTCTGATTTTAGTCACTTCCATTTCTTTTCACGAACTGATACAACGCTATATCACGTTTCATTACTGCAATATTTCATTCATTACCTCTCCTGCTCCCATGTCGGTGTAGAGATTTTCAAACAGCAGGCAAAATTCTTGGAACTCCTCACCAGCATTGTTGACATGTTTATAGCCTCTGGTAACGTCCTTTACATCAGCCAGATAACATTCATTATATAGCCTTAGAAGCCGACGTGTAGAGCTCGGTCCTCCTGCAAAGTGGCACGGTAATTGAAACGTCTAAACACTTAGGACGTCACTCTACAATATATCCTTCTTTTTATTCTGCTTTATGTCGCATCAACACAGATACGTCGTATGGCGACAGTGGGATAAGAAAGGTCTAGGAGTGGGAAGGAAGCGACCGTGGCTTTAATTGAGGTACAGCCGCATCATTTGCATGATGTGAAAATTGAAAACCACAGGAAACTGTCTTCCTAGCTGTCGATAGTGGGGTTCGAGCCCACTATCTCCCCAATGTAAGCCGATTACTACGGGACCCAAACCGACTCTAAACATATTGTACAACCCTATAGATGAGGAAAACTTTTTTGTTATTATTATAGTAGTGCAAGTTAGTTAGAGGCGTAACACAGTGGAATCAGAGCCGAATTTCCCAACAGGCTAAATAGGCCATGGACTAGAGGGCCATCTAGGGCGCAAGAAACTTACGGGGAAGAATAAAATGATCATGAACAGGTGTTTCATGTAATTGATAAGGATTAATTTATTTTCATCTAACGAATCGCTTAATGAGATATATCAAATCTCAACAACAGTTTCAGACAATAGCATTTAACACAGCTCGAAAACTTGAATGCTGTAGTTAGCGAATGGTACTTTAATTGAACAAGTGGTAGAGTTTTAGTATTGAACAATTTTTCTCAAGAATTAAGATATATTTTAGTCAAAAACAATGAACGTGTCCTTTAATGTAGATGTTTTATTTCAATGAGTCATATTTATGTTGAGGTTTAATGTGTCATACTTTTAAGTATCTTCTTAAGGATTTTGACATATTGTTATCGCTGACGAAGAGAATAGGTCTATTTCTCCAAATATGTATGATGGTTGTATAAAATAAATAAGAAGCACTATATACTAATTGTAAATTAGTGCTATTGACAGGCGGACCATTATTAGCCCTCTTTTCTCACTGTATTTATATTTATATTTATATTTATATTTATATTTATATTTATATTTATATTTATATTTATATTTATATTTATATTTATATTTATATTTATATTTAAAAAAGGACAAATTAAACTGGAAAGGGAAAGCGACTGTAAAACATGGATGGAAAGACAGATGAATTTATTTTGTCTAAAACTCTATATTAAATGTGATAAGACTAACCACTAACCAATTATTCTGAGTTTTAGCGGTAAAACATGCGTAAGTACAGTAGATACCTCGTTATTAATAGTCGCCATGTTCAAAATATTTATTGCAAAATCATTATACCGTAGTATTATCGTCTTCGTCTTATTTTCTTATTATTACACCTGAACACAAATGTTTTCTCACAAATTCTAGTATGGCAGGCACTGAAACATGTTCAATAATACATTTGTCCATAAACCACACAATCAATAGGACGTAACTGTGTTGTTCTGATGACGCCGACAGCTGACATGTTGGGAGCTGAAGCCCAAAGAGTTTAAATAGAACTATATATTTCTATGAGGAAATTTTTGCTGTCTGTACAAGTTATGAATACATACAGTATATTCGATTTTTATATTACCATTACTTACTTAATTTTGTATTTATTCGTTAAATAATCAACAATGAATGAATGAATGAACGAATGAACGAATGACTGAATGAATGAATGAATGAATGAATGAATGAATGAATCAATCAATCAATCAATCAATAAATCAATCAAGGAATGAATGAATCAGTTCATCTTCATCAGATCTTCATTTAGGGCTGTCGTCCAGATACCTTATCAGTTGTTTGACTAATTTTTGTAATGATTTAAAAGAAGGTTGAAATTTATCGAATATCTCCCTCGGTAAATTATTCGAATCTCTGTATCCCCAGTTCCTATAGGCGAATATTTTCCCCGATGTATCGTCCTGAATTCCAACTTTATCTTCATATTATGATCCTTCCCAATCTTTCAAACTTCTTTCTAGCATGTTCGTCTACTCATGGCATTCCACACCACCTTTCTAGAGACAACTCGAGCATCTCGTCGCCTTTCTCCGAATTCTTCCTTGCTCAAAATTAACAACATTTTCGGAACACTACTCTTTTGTTGCTAAATCACTCAGAAGAAATCGTGGTACATTCCTTAGGACCTCTCCTAGTTCTTGTAGCTCTACTATCCCTGTGGACGTGCACTTTGGGGTTGGATAAGTGGGTATTTTACATAAGTACACTATTATAATACGTAAGTTATACATGGCGACCTTGTTGAAAGGAATGAGAAATTTCAATTCATAATAGAGTATCAAAAATCCTGTAATTGCAAAAGGTAACTCCCTGAGTTTCTCAGTTGGGGAGCATCGGTTAGCAAACACAGAAACCCAAACTGTGCCTGGAATTTCTTCTACTTACTTGTGTCAGCCTTCTCAATGTCAACTTTCCTATCCGACCTTCTTCGGTCGAATCTTGTTGTCTTCCAACCGCGATAGTGTTATTTCCCCATCACTAGAGATTCTTCTATTTAGGGGGCGTGTTAGCGGAGTGGCAGTCACTGGCATCTCATCAACGCTACTACGATTCGAATCGCAGGAACGGCCCATGGAATTTTGGAAATATAATAATAATAATAATAATAATAATAATAATAATAATAATAATAATGGTGTGTGGCCTCTCGGGTAGCCTGGTGCTGGTCTTTCGCGTTGACACCCATGGGTGATCTGCGTGGCTGTGACGATGGGGCCTTACCTAAGATAAAATCAAATGTTAAGAAGGCACAAAATTCCAGGCCCCGAGCTAAAAGAATTAACCAATAAAGGATAAAATTTCCACCCCAGCCGAATCCGGGACCCCATGGACCATCGGCTAGTATGCTAACCAGCTAGCTTTGACGCTGGGCACTTTGAAAGTGGGGAGTCATGTTCCTGTGGTTCAGATTCCACGTAAAACTGGAAGTCTCGTGGTAATGACGTCTATATCAACAGCCACTTCAAACAACCCGCCTGTTTGCGTGATTCAATAGAAGGGTGAAGACTCTTGCTATTCTCTTTCGATAAGTGCTGACAGCAGACAATGGAATGATGGTATACGGAGTAAAAAGTCAGGTTGTAACTTTCACCAAGATGAAAATTACTTTCAGTTTCAATTACTGTGTTAATGGGTGATAGTGCTGAACCCATCATTCACAGTCTTCAAAAGGAACCCTAAACGTACTAGCCACCTAGCCGCGAGATACCTTATTACTTGAGGAGCATCTTGTGTCTTTTTGATGTTTCGTACCCACGATACAAGAGCGTTGAGGTTGAATTGTAATCTCTTTGAGCAGGAAAAGAATCCAAATTTATAAGATCGTAGGGGAGGATTTCGGATGGATTCGAGTATACTTGTGGCTAATTTCTAAAATACGATGATTATGCAGATGTAAGTTGAAACTTGGATTGGTACAGTGGAACGCCGAGTAAACTGGAAGGAATTATCATGTTATCCATTCTCTTCTGGCCAAAGATGGAAAGATTGTGCTAGACCGTGGGAAGATTCGAAGCCACACGTGTATGTCGACAAAAAAAACCCATGGCGCAAGAGCCCCGAAGGGCCATGTGGCCTAACAAGCGACCGCTGCTCAGCCCGAATGCCTGCAAAGTATGAGGTGTTGTGTGGTCAGGACGACGAATCCTCTCAACCGTTATTCTTGGCTTCCTAGAACGGTATGTTGTCATAGTGGTTGTTTATCAAACCCACACTTCAGCATTTTTGACTACTTAGAAGCAAATTAAAATTATAAAACCACGAGTTTCATATTCCTAGAATTTTTCTGAACATTATGGATATCAACAAAAAAGATGAGACCCGTGGGATAATGGAATTGTCTAATGTGGTGCAATCTATCTATCACTCGCAGCAACATGCAGATATACTAGGATTGACGACATAGGTCCAGGAGCATTCTGTGATAGGCAGTTCGGAAGTCAAGACCTGTGTTCCTCTTGGTCACTTATTTATGTGCGGATGCTGCCGGATACTCAAGACTGGTCATGGTAAGTGAGAATACCAGCCTAACAGTTGTATGGTAAGAACTGCTAGAGTGTGAAATGAAATAAGTACTCATATTCCTGTGAATATAAAATATTCCCGTGTTTGGCGAGTGAAAGATTTCAGTATATTGCACTTGTCTGTTAAATGTGTCGGATGGTGTGAATATTGAAGTATGAATAAGAAGTGAATTGATAATAAATTGCATATTACCGGACAAGCTGGCAGTGCGGTTAGGGGCGCGCAGCTGTGAGCTTGCATCCGAGATATAGTAGGTTCGAATCCCGCTGTCGGCAGCCCTGAGGATGGTTTTCCGTGGTTTCCCATTTTCACACCAGGCTAATGCGTGGTCTGTACCTTAATTAAGACCACGGCCGCTTCCTTCCAACTCCTAGGCCTTTCGTGTCCCATCGTCGCCATAAGACCTATCTGTATCGTTGCGACGTAAAGCCACTAGCAAAAAAAGTTATAAGTGCACAGTGTTTTATGTAGATACCATACAACGATAAGAATATCCAAGAAGAAACGCGTGAAATAACATTGAAGATTCACATATATTTGTTAAGCGTGAAAATTTTCAGTGTATAGAATGTAAGAAATAAAACTGAATAATGTTGTTAATTAATAATCACCGATAAGAAGTGTGTGAAATGTGCATAGTGTGTGTCAACGTGGTGTGTTAAGTCATAATTTAGCGTTCGGCGAACGGCAATGTCTGATAACATGCCGTAGTCAGCTAAAATCCAGTAGAAATGTATTTAAAAAAACATGTTATAAATGGTACATAGACTTAAGAAATTAGTATTTAATGTTTTTTTAAAAGTGACTCTCAGAAATTTACCTTTGTTTATAACTATTATTTAAGTTTAATTTTATAATTAATTATATATAACTAGAAATCCTAATACTCTGTAGTTTGTACAATGTAGTACATATGAGATGGTTTGGCATAACAGCAGGCTTCATAGCCTGAGCCACGCCACAAGTCAATAAATAAATAAATAAATAAATAACTTACCTGAAATATGAGCGAAGTGTGCAGAAGATGATGGCGAATATTTTGAATAAACAAAGAATTAATTTCTCTTGAAAATTACGTGTTTTCTTTACCATAAAAACTGGCAAAGTCTTATGCATACACCTGGTACAAGCAACCAGCAGGCACTAATAACGAACGGGATGCCTAGTCACTAGAACGTGTGTTCATAACACATTTTCTCTTTCTACGTTTGAGGAATGTCCCCCGAAAGTTTAACCTATCTTATTGTTACACCCTGTGTTCTAGGAAATGTAATAATTCGTCACTGAGTAACAAATAAACGAAGCCAAACAATATCAGCTGTATATTTTTAACACCAGTCTGCATTAGAAATATTACCTCCCAAAAGTTTTTGTCTATACTTTCATAGTCACGATTTATTAAAACCCCTTTCACTACAACTGTTAAAACTGGTACAACTATGTGTTAGAGATTTTTTAGTAAACTCAAAGAACACACTCGTTTGGATTCGCTAAACCTGGTCGACGTGGGAAGAGCCGCGAGTGAAACCCAGTCTAATCTAAGCAAATGTAACATGTTGCTATGGGCATCAGATTTCAATAATTTTTTCCGAAGTATTCCTTTGAACCAATCTGTTCATGCCCTAATTCTTTAATGTCTTCCCCGGCAACAGTGTTGAGTGATCGTAAATATTTGGCACACATGAATATACGCGTAACTAGTTATTTTTATTTGTATTGTCGGGCAATGCTTGACGAGAAGCGCTACCATTAAATTTACAAACGTGTTTTCTTTAAATGAGTCATACTAGATTTTTATGTTAAAAGTGCACAGAAAACATATCCTGTCTGCTGACTGTCTGAGTGACCACATCCAGGAACATTTTCCAAACATCAAGAATTGAGCCCATCTCTCTAGATTAGTGTGTATTCACTGTTTTGAATTTTAGCCACAAAGCTGTCCATCGATTCACGTGGCATGGTCATCCCTTTATACATCCATATTCTCGGCCTTCGCTCTTTGTACACTCATCTCTGGATGAACCGCATTGCTTGCAACGTCAGTAAAGTAAGCAAGGTCATCTTCCCTAATCAGCCAACTTAGCTTCGAACATGCCCTGTCGAACGAATTGGAGCAAACCCGGGCACATTAGATTACACGCTCCACTAGTTCGTAATGGTAGTTGCATATACAGCAAGGCACGTCTTGCTCCGTCTTGGTTACCCGTCTCATGTTCGAGCAATGCACGTCACTATTCTGCACTCATGTCCTTAAAACATATTTTCTTCTTCTATGCATGAGGAATGTGTCCTGAAAGTTTGGCCTATCTCATTGTTATACCCTGTATGGAAGTTGGACTGGTATGATTTTAGTATTTGAAGTTGCACAAATAAGTCAGCCTCGTGTCAGTAGAATTACTGACACGTTAAAAAGACTCCAGCCAGGCAAAATTCCGGCACCTCGACTTCTCCGAAGATCATAAAAGTAGTTTACGATTTCTTTTACGTCGCACCGACACTGATAGATCCTATGGCGACAATGGGATAGGAGTGGAAAGGAAGCGGCCATGGCCTTAATTAAGGTACAGTCCCAGCATTTTCCGGGTGTGAAAATGGGAAACCACGGAAAACAATCTTCAGGCCTGCCGACCGTGGAGTTCGACATAATGATCTTTCGAATGAAAGCTCACAGCTGCGCAACCCTAACCGCACGGCAATCTCACTCTGTATAAAAGTAGTTTGTGGGACGTAAACCCATTATTATTATTATTATTATTATTATTATTATTATTATTATTATTATTATTATTATTATTATTTCGCTTTATTAATAACCTACTTTTGGAACGACATTTTTTAATTTTTATAATAATGTACTTTTTCTGTTATTGCTGTCTTATTTTGTGAAATCCACGTGTTACAGAATTATTTTTCATTTGTTCAATGTTACTTCCCGACAGCTATAAAGATCATCATTGTGGCAAATACAGTACTCCCTTGGTGAATATTACATGTTAGAACAGGAATGTGTACATGCCAGTGTAGTTCAAGACATATGCAGAATGTCTTCACGTAACGGAGGATATGTGCCAGAGTGAGCTTCATAATGCTGCTGCCTTTTAGTGTCATCTCAGGCGCGCTACGAGTATCATAACCCTAACGTCAAGTTTCCTTTCCCGGTAACGTTTACATGCGCGTTATCTGAAACACGCGTTTAAGCATAACCGCACTGCAGACAGTCTTATTTAAACAAATTGAAGCAGATGAGTTGTTATAGGTTCACCAAGCATTGTAAAATTGTTCAAAATTTGAAGCCTAAATAAGAATACTCTGATCTGCAGTAAATTCCAGATTATTCGCGTGTGGGTTGTATTCGGCTCACAGCTTACTCGTGCCTAGGTAATATACGAGTAAATAAAATCAATACAGTGGACTCTTTTTAATTCGAACTCCAAGGGGAATCAGCAAAAATCGAACTGTCCGAAATTCGAAATAACCAAGAACTATATTAACGAAAATATAACTTAGTACAGTACTGTATATATATATAATATTTAATAAATAAATTGTAATGAATAATTATTACAGTATTATGCATTCTACTGCACCTTACAGCTGTCTTGTTGTTCTGTACTGTAGATAAAAGTTTTCACACGAAAATATACTGTATAAACACTTGTAAAACAGCATTAACACACAATTCAGCACATGTAACAATACACTAATTCCACTGCTCACTTAGTGACTTTTGTTTGTTTGGGCTTGTTTAGTTTTACATGGTAGAAAAAGTCTTCAATTTCATTTAAAGCTTGAATCGTTTCATCATAAACATTTGACTGAGCTTCAACAATTTTTCTTAAACTTCCTATCATTTTGAAAGCTTCAGACGTGGTGGTACAGGCTCTTCTATGACGTCATTACTGTTCTCCTCTTCATCATTGGATGGATTGGAAGTTTGTAGCATTTCTGGCTGAAAGTCGTCTCTTGTCAGATATCCACATACTGCAACTTCAGTATCAACAGCTTACATGTCCTAACTGACATCAGTTACAACTTTTTGCCATTGCTCAGGTTCCAGATGCATTTCGAGTTCTTCTGGAACAAACTCTGCGTTAGTTCCTTTACTCAAGGTTGACAAATTCAGGATACTGGAAGGGGAAGACTTCCGGTGGCCAAATGCGGATGCCCGTAGACAAGCGATGGTCAAGACTATGCCGATCCTACACTCATTGACAGTCGCAGAGTTAAAGGTTAATTCCGTTAATAGCCACAACCTGACCATAACTAGGAAACTACAATAAAAATAGAGCATTTTTGGCAATTATTTGAAGGCTCAAATCGTGGAACCGTTACAAAAAGAACTTGCGATACAATCCTGACTTCAAATTATCCAATATTTTTAGCTTCGAAAACTCGAACTAAATACGTTTTTTGCATTGATTACAATAGAAATTTCAAGGGCAATACACTTTTATTGGAATTAGCCAATGTCCAATTAACCAGAATCCACTGTACATTCATACATACATACACCTTCATTAAAGATGTTACGCCTTTCAGCGTCCAGTCTGCAAGCCTGTTTGAACCAACTACGCTTCTTCCCAACCCTCTATTTTCAACAAGCTCTATGGCCCCATTTAGTTCCGCACATCTTATCAACAAACCATTAAAAACTGAGTCTAACATTCCTCACTTTGAGCTTCCTCTTCGCGTACCCTCCATGGTTGAGTCCATTATTCCTTGTGGTAACCTATTCTCCTCAATAAATAAATAAATAAATAAATAAATAAATAAATAAATAAATAAATAAATAAATAAATAAATAAATAAATAAATAAATAAATAAATACATACATACATACATACATACATACATACATAAATAGGAATGAAGTGATGTCCGTTTCTCTAGCTGGCTGGCTGACTTGTGAAACGGTATCACGTCTAAACTACTGGGTAGAATTTCGTGAAATTTTGGATAAACAGTCTCAGACGGATCGGTCGTATTTCAAAATATAGAATACTTGCGAAATTATTTGCGATAAATCCCGTAATAGCTTACTGCCAGCCGAGGCACATTGATTATGTAAGCATAACAGTTCATTTATTCATTTAGTGTTTGATGAACTGAATTGTATTTATATTATATACACAGACATACAAGTTTTGCTTAACGTACAGTATATTGAATACAAGTTAAATCATTACACGCGAATTCGTGTTTTCGAAATCAACAATGTCAAGGGTGGATCTCCAATATCGCAGAGACAATATTACCACCAGCGTAAACCGCCACACGGGAAGACCACAAGTGTCTAACGAACGGACATCACGTCGCCTCCGCAGAACTATATTGGGCACTCGACGGGCTACTGTGAGTCAAATCACCGCTCAGTTGAATGTTGGAAGTCAGGAACCCATTTCTACCAGGACTGTAAGGAGGCATCTGCACCACACAGACTTCACCAGCCGACGACCATCTCTTGTTCCTTTGCTGACATCTCGACACACAGGTCAACGACGTGCCTGGGCCCGCGGACATCGCCAATGGACCATGGAACAGTGGCGGCGTGTGGTTTGGTCAGAAAAATCCCGGTTCTAGTTGTATCGAGCTGACTGGCTCGAGAGTTTGTGGCGTATGCCCCATGAAGCTATGGATCCTGCGTGTCAACAAGGTCGTGTCCAGGCGGGAGGCGGCTCAGTTCTGGTCTGAACGGCGTTCTCTTGGTCGCAATTAGGCCCCATTGTCCGGTTGCAGGGAGCGCTGACAGGTCCACGTTATGTGGACATTCTTTCAGACAATCTGCATCCCTTTCTGGCCCTAGAGTATTCTGAGTATTCTGATGTCACCCCTCTGCGGTGGCACGCAGATGGTTGGAGGAGTACTCCAGTGAAATTACGACCATGGATTGGCCCTCCAGATCCCCCGATATTAATCCAATAGAGCATTTATTGGATACTTTCGATGCTGGTGTACTTTCCATGAACCCCGCATCAACTACACAAGAACAATTGGGGCTAGCGGTGCAAGATGTGTCGGTCCAGATCCCTCCAGAACGATTCCAACACCTTGTAGAGTCGATGCCTCGCCGTATTTCTGGCGTTTCGAGGACTCGCTGAGGAGCAACTCGTTATTAACATAACATTCATTCATGACTTTTGTGCACTCAGTGTATTTCTGAAATCATTCAAAGAATGTTGTAGAGATTTATATTGCTCCTGAAAAGTTTTATATATGTGATATCTGCGTTTGCAATTAAGTAACTCTTCTATTCTGGAAAGTTTCTGACCGATGGTCGTGCTCACTGACACAAACGAAGTCTCAATTTTTCTCGCTAAATACCATTCTAAGTCCTCATGAATATTAATATTTACAACACATGCCATACCGGTACTTGCTTTCACTCGATACACAATGTCTACATTTGTAACGGAACTGATATTTACGTTTCTCGCTCTATACAAATATCAAGGGTTATCTGCGTTTAACTATCGCTAATTTCACAACAACTCTAAACAATAAAGCTTAAACCAGCCTCAGGGGAAATCGTTCGAACATAAATGTGAGGTTACATTTCTAGAGCTGTCGTTTAACGAGGGAGTTAGCGCAAGTTGCGATTGCGTTTGCAAGTAAGTTTTACTTTATGTGAGAAGGATCTGTATGTAGGTCACAAATACACTAAGCATATGAGCCATCGTCATTTCAGCTGTACGTTACAGCCATTTTATGCGTCACTCACAAGAGACCACACCTAATATCGTACTGTAATTCAGAGGCTAATTTTATAAAATCTGCCTGTCCTTTTCAACAAAATGTTGCGAAATGAAGGAAAATAAGACTATAATCCAAGTCCTACACAGCAGACATATGCGATTTTCTCTGCACAATATTCGTAAACTCGTTTTAGAAATAAAGTGGAGATAATTAAATTTAGCTTAAAGGAAAATACTGTATATAATAACACTCCATATACTGTGTACATACGTTACAGTGCGATGACTGCAACTCCGTTTTCGTTGGTCAGACAGGGCGAAATTTTAAATCAAGACAAAAGAACATAACATTAGATCATGGAAACTGCATATACTCACAGAGCAGAGTCGGCGTTCTGCAAATACCTCATAACTATTTATAATTCCTTCAGTTCGGTCCAGCACCTCAGAATTCTTTATATTGAAAATATATTAAATTATGTATAAATACTAGTGTGTGTTAAACATAAACGAACACGTTTCCTTTCTTGACCACTCTGTGATTAATAAATTGTACGGTTCCACCCCTTAGTTTATTACCGCTGCCCGATTTTCCTTTGTCTCCATCTTGTGTTAACGTCAATCTTCACTCTGCGGACGGTATGTCCAGCTCTTCCTTTTTAATATTTTGGATATTTCAATGCACCTTATTACTAGATCAAGGAAATGTGCACTTACGATAATTAACAATAAGCATGTCCGCCTGTGTGGTGTAGTGGTTAGTGTGATTAGCTGCCACCGCCGGAGGCCCGGGTTTGATTCCCGGCCCTGTTACGAAATCTGAAAAGGGGTGCGAGGGATGCAACGGGATCCACTCAGCCTCGGAAGGTGAACTGAGTAGAGGTGGGTCCGATTCCCACCTTAGCCATCCTGGAAGTAGTTTTTCATGGTTTCCCACTTCTCCTCCAGGCAAATGACGGGATGGTACCTAACTTAAAGCCACGGCCACTTCATTCCTTCTTCCTGGCCTATCCCTTCCAAACTTCCCATCCCCCATCCAGACCCCTGCTCAGCATAGCAGGGGAGACCGCCCGGGCTAAGTACTGGTCATCCTCCCCAGTTCCATCACCGACCCAATGTGTCGCGCTCCAGGACACGGCGCTTGAGGCGCTAGAGGTGGGATCCCTCGCTGAGTCCGAGGGAAAAACCAACCCTGGAGGGTAAACAGATTTAAGAAAGAAAGAAAGAAAGAAAGAAAGAAAGAAAGAAAGAAAGAAAGAAAGAACAATAAGCATGTTTTCTGTCGTATTTGTAGGCTAAGGATGACTTTGAATAAAGACAAAACTGAAGTCCCTGAATTGAACTAACTTGTGGTAAAAACTACATCATAACCTTATACTAATGTAAATGGTTTGGACATAACATGGTATGAAGCTGAATGAGAGACACAACGCAGTTTTCATGTGTTTAAAAGCTGAGACTGTAAACAATGATTTATTCAAACATGCTGTGAAATTGTAACATTACAAATGAGATTTAACAATATGTAATTATTGGCCTCTGCTCTCATCTGCAGGTACTTTAATTTTACGCCATTTGCACTGCCTGAGCGTCAAATTTGACCTTCCTTTCACTCTACCGGATCTCTGTTGGGCGATCTATGCTTGTCAGATAAACAACGAACGTGTTACCAGAGATCTTGTACATGCCGACATAAAACGACATGCAATGTCGAATGGATGATTTGAAAATTCGACTTAATCTGGTGGATTTGAACCCGCGATGCTGGGATCAGGAAGCCGACGCTCGACCACTGATCCACATATACAGGGCGAAACGAAATTCGCGCAATCGGGCGTCGCAGCGTGACTTCTCACATGCCAGCAATAATAAAATGTCTCTCACAAAAGTTCGTCCTGAGAGTATGTTCTTTCTTTCTTAATCTGTTTACCCTCCAGGGTTGGTTTCTCCCTCGGACTCAGCGAGGGATCCCACCTCTACCACCTCAAGGGCAGTGTCTTGGAACTTCAGACTCTGGGTTGGGGTATAAAACTGGGGAGGATGACCGGTACCTCGCCCAGGTGGTCTCACCTGCTATGCTGAACAGGGGTCTTGGTGGGGGATGGGAAGATTGGAAGGGATAGACAAGAAAGAGGGAAGGAAGCGGCCTTGGCCCTAAGTTAGGTAACATCCCGGCATTTGCCTAGAGGAGAAGTGGGAAACCACAGAAAACCACTTCCAGGATGGCTGAGGTGGGAATCGAACCCACCTCTACTCAGTCGATCTCCCGAGGCTGAGTGGACCGCGTGCCAGCCCTCGTACCACTTTTGAAATTTTGTGGCAGAGGCGGGAATCGAACCCAAGGCAGCTAACCACACTAACCACTACACCACAGAGGCGGACCCTGCAAGTATATTCGGCAGAAAAAGGCCGTTAAAGAGTGGAAATCTGGCAACACTGTAACCACATGTAGGGTAACTACCTCTGTCAGCCCGTTATAGTCGCGCAGTAGAGTTGGTGCAGTGGATAGAGTTTTGTGTTAACATGAAGGAGGTCGAGGGGTCGATCCTGCGTTGATGCGTATGTTTTCGTATGTTTTTTATTTCGTAAATGTAGTCCAGGTGGTATGGTATCTGGCATCTTTATCATCAACAGCGATTGCAGCGGGTCCTCTAGAAACCATTTGCACTTACATACTACGATCCTAGAAATGGATGAACAATCGTTTTCATTGGTCAACTTTGAAAGACGCCCTTTCCACCTTTGAGGTGGTAGAGGTGGGATCCCTCGCCGAGTCCGAGGGGAAAGCCAACCCTGGGGGTAAGCAGATTAAGAAGTAGGAGAAGAAGAAGAAAACTACGGGAACTACGGAAAACCATCTTCAGGGGTGCCGACGGTAGGATTTGAACCCCCCATCTCCCGAAGGCAAGCTCACAGCTACGCAATCCTAACAGCACTGCCAACTCGATCGTTGAACTGTTTCATTGGCTTATGTACATACATACATACATTACCGTTATAGACTCTTATGCCTTTCAGCGTTCAGTCTGCAAGCCTCTGAGAATTTACTAAACGTCGCCACAATCATCGATTCTTATATATCCTAATGAAAATTTGACAATGGGAATAATTGCATCTAAAAGCTTAGCTTCATATACCTATGACACCTGACTAAGCACTCCTTACATCTATACTTTACTTTATCATTTCTACCACGTATAAAACACGTCTGGCGGCGTTACTTGTGGACTTGTCGATAGAATGGGTATTAAGCATCAACATGGCGCAAGAACACTCCAAAATTTAGTTTTTCAGTGGACATATCAGGTTTCACAAATGAGTTACCCAATTTCAATCCGTTTAGACATTGCAAACATGTCTACGAGAGCTGATACAGACTATATGTCTGCTATGGTCGACGTAAGCCACACCCAAGGTACGTAACGAAGTTACCGGAATGACATATAGGGACAATAGTTATATAAAAATGACCTAGATATTCCGCATGCAAAAGCCACAAAAATTGGTTGAAACATTCTCGCAGTCTCGACTAACGACAGAACAATTCATAACACAAATTTTAGGTATTTATTACCAGTGTTGGCTACTGAATGCATGATTCGAAGCAGTGTATCGATTCATTCTAGTGTTCTAATGAATCGATTCACAGGAACTGCGAGCTCACGGCACACGATTCAGCTTACTCCCAGCGGACAGTGCTGAGTGGCGCACTCACTTAAAGTTGACGGGGAGTCGAGCTTCCGCTGCAGCGAGACAGAGAATCATGGCACATCGAAAGAATCGTGAACGAGCACGGCTCAGTGAGACACAAGATACAAACGGCTCCTTATCGGCACACTGGACACTGGCGGAGAGCAGAGCCTCCACTGCAGCGAGGCATACAGTGAGCCGTGGCACACCAAAAGGATCGTGAACGAGGACGGCTCAGTGAGACACAAGATACACACGGCTCCTTATCGGCACACTGGATACTGGCGGAGAGCCGAGCTTCCGCTGCAGCGAGACATACAGTGAGCCATGGCATACCGAAAGAATCGTACGCAGTCGCGGATCAGTGAGACACACGGTTCATAATCGGTACACTGGACATTGGCGGGGAGCCAAAATTCCTCTGAACCAATACACACACTGAATGAATCGTATGCTATAATTGACTCTCGAGTTCAGCTCAATTGAAAATAATACCCACTTTCATTCACTGCTTCTTCTTACAGGGAGGTTTAAATAATGGATGGATTTATTTGCAGTGTTTGAAAGGTAGTCAAAACATAATTCTGAAGTAGCTAGTAAGCAGGTTATACTATTTTTTGGTTTAATGAATCTTTGTAGTATAACTTAGTTGACATTTGACAATTAAACTCGACTCTAGCCTGCCCTATGACTATGAGTCATGCTCATGACCACTCAAAAGTACCTGTTTTATATTGGGAAGAACTGGTCAGTATTCTCTCAGTTCATATGTCACATCGTTGCACAAGACTTCAATCATATGTGGACTGACTCAATAACTTAACCAACAGTATGGTGAATCAGAAAACCAGCGGGCTACTGTACATCTCGGGTAGCCTATACAAAATATGACGATTTAAATAAATCCTCAGCTGATAGAAAGATACATATTTTCAAAAATGACTGAGCGAGTTGGACGTGCGGTTAGTATCGCGTAGCTCTGCGCTTGCATTCGGGGAATGGTGGGTTCGAATCCCACCGTTGGCAGCCATTAAGATGGTTTTTCGTAGTTTCCCCATTTTTACACCAGGAAATCCTGGGACTGTACCTTAATTAAGGTCATGGCTGCTACCTTCCTAATCCCAGACCTTTCTCATCCTGCGTCGCCGGAAACCTTCGATGTATTAGAGTGACTACCATTTTTTTTCTAAGAAAGGAGTTCATAGTATGAAGACCAGATGGCAGCAGCGAGCACTGAATGCTGTTGCTGCTGTGTTACCAGTACATAGTACACAGATGCAGTAGGAGCGGTGACTAATGTGCCGTGAATCGGATCACTGTATCGATTCAGTAACGTGAACGGAATCAAATTAATCGATTCAGTAAAATGAATCGAATGTCCCATCACTACTGATTACATTCTCATAGTTCTGTGCCCTTGTAATGTCGCTGTCAGTTTGTAGAACTCTGCACCGACCGAAAAACTTAGGTTGTGTTGGAGACCATTTGCTTTTCCGTAGCACAAGGAGGTGTTGTGCCCATTGCAGCACAAGAGACGAATAAAAGTAAAGAAATCTCATCTGCCAGGAGTATGAATTTGCCCTCTGCATCACCTTATCCATATAAAACCAAACCACGTAGGGGCCATGGCCTACCAAGCGACCGCTGCTCAGCCCGAAGGCCTGCAGATTACGATTTGTCGTGTGGTCGGTACGACGAATCATCTCGGCCATTATTCTTGACTTTGTAGATCGGAGCCTTCATCTCACCGTCAGATGGCTCCTCAAATGTAATCACGCGGGCTGAGTGGACCTCTAACCAGCCCTCAGATCCAGGTAAAAGTCTCTGACCTGACCGGTAATCGAACCCGGGTCTTCGGTCTAAGAGGTAACCACGTTACCCCTACACCTCGGGGCCGGCATTTTATCCAAATCATAATACAAAAATAAGTCTTTAACATCCAAGAGTGTTTGCATTTCATAAAAATCTGTTTGCACTGAGATATTTAGCAGTGTTTCGTCTTCCATTATTTTTCAGAGGTAGTTAATCCTGTCATTATGTTGTATTTGTTAGTTGTAAAACAGATTAACCAATTTCGGTAACATCAATCAAAGAAATCATCTTAATTTTATTTAACCTAAATGTTCTTTTGTATAAATCTTTACCATAGTATAATAACAAGGACATTAATGATACCGTCAGTCTATGAGAGGAGTTTTAGCAATATTAGCAATATTGGAATCCATGTATGTATGTTCTGTCTTCAGCCCTAAGGCTGGTTGGATCCTCAACAGCTCTGCCATCAGCTGTCATAGATGGCCTTGGCATCACTGAAGAGGCGTACTAGGGAAATGAGGAGTGAGGTAGCTTCCCGTTGCTTTCCTCACCGAGCCAGAAGTTGCTATTACATATCAGTCTGCCAAGGCCACTGAAATGCACGCATCAACCGACCCTATGAGCAACGTTTACACACCATTCATAGCAGGGACTGGCTGCACAAGGAATGGCATTACTAGCATCGTCAAAGCCAAGGATAAGACAGAGACAGATCAATGAAAGTAACAAAATTGCTCTAGCCTATACCAGAAGACTTAGTGAACTGTAAACACTAGGTCCTGCCAGCAAAGGCATAAAATCCATAATGAATAGATCAAAAGTACCTTTGAAACCATACGGTACCATTGTTTAAAGAATTTGTCACATAAAGAAATAGAGCAGCTTCCTACAAAGTCATTCCTACATATCCTCTTCAGTGGCATCCTTATCTGTAATTGAGAAAGCGTTCTCATTCTTGCTTCGCAAGAAAGAATAGGGAAATACGACATTATGTTCTTGGCGCAGTAGAATACTGCTCTAGATACAGTTTCATATCGTAGAACTGCTCCACAGTATTTGCATCCGAATGTGAGCTGATCCAGACGTTAGAAGATCGTCCTCTCTGGAAATACACATATTTTACTGTTTCCACTCTACTTTACAAAACAACGCTTCTTTCCCGTAGGAACATGAATTTTGCGATGGCTAGACAAATATTTTTTTTTTTTTTTTTTGCTAGTTGTTTTACGTCGCACGGACACAGGTAGGTCTTACGGCGACGATGGGACAGGAAAGGGCTAGGAGCGGGAAGGAAGCGGCCGTGGCCTTAATTAAGGTACACCCCAGCATTTGTCTGGTGTGAAAATCGAAAACCACGTAAAATCATTTTCAGGGCTGCCGACAGTGAGGTTCGAACCTACTATCTCCCGAATACTGGATACTGGCCGCACTTAAGCGACTGCAGCTATCGAGCTCGGTAGACACATACTAATCTTACCCAAGTTAGAGTATATCATACATAGTTTATACATTCACTTACAATCCCTGTGGATGGATGGAAAATATTAAACTGTACCAGTGGAATAGTTACAAAGCAGTCGCCGTCAGCAACTTGCTTCAGAAGAACGCACTACACAGTGTTTTTAAGTTATGTATCTGTTGTGAAAGGGGCTGCCTGGTCGTGGAGGTAAAGGCGTGCTCGGTTCGCCCGGAACGACGTGGGTTCGAATCCCCGTCAGGAAGTCGTAAAAATTTAAGAAACAAGATTTCCACTTCCGAAGGTGCATATGGCCCTGAGGTTCACTCAGCCTACACTAAAGATGAGTACCAGGTTAATTCTTGGGAGCAAAGGCGGCTGGGCGTAAAGCTAACCACTCCACCCCATCACGTGCCGAGGTTAACAATGGTGGAATCCTTTACCTTCCACTCCTCCAAGGGCCTTCATGGCCTGTACGGAGGGGAGTTTGCTTTGCTTTTTTAGCAGTTGTGGAACGTTAGTTGAGAGGAATAAAAGTGGAGAGTAAATACTGACTTTTCAGTGACGGCTATTCATGTATTTTTAATACATTTAATTCTGCTTTCACCATAATCGCCGCCCGGCTCCACGGCTAAATGGTTAGCTGTTGGCCCTTGGTCCAGAGGGTCCCGGGTTCGATTTCCTGCCGGGTCGGATATTTCAACCTTCATTGGTTCATTCCGATTGTTTGGGGGCTGGGTGTGTGTGCCGTCTTCATCATTAGAATTCATCACAGGCAGGGCCCCATCCTCATGTGCGCGCAGTCGCCTATACAGCGTCAGCTTCAACGACCTGCACCAAGCCTCTTCGGAGGCCACTCGTCGTTATTACCATAATCGCCGGTCGCCTGGACTCACGACGACATTATTGTTATCACAATTTCATTAAGTTATTACATTTTAACAGGATATTTCGAATATTTTAGCATAAAATATACATTAAAAATACGTCCGCCTCTGTGGTGTAGTGGTTAGCGTGATTAGCTGCCACCCCCGGAGGCCCGGGTTCGATTCCCGGCTCTGCCACGAAATTTGAAAAGTGGTAGGAGGGCTGGAAAGGGGTCCACTCAGCCTCGGGAGGTCAACTGAGTAGAGGTGGGTTCGATTCCCACCTCAGCCATCCTGGAGGTGGTTTTCCGTGGTTTCCCACTTCTCCTCCAGGCGAATGCCGGGATGGTACCTAACATTAGGCCACGGCCGCTTCCTTCCCTCTTGCTTGTCTATCCCTTCCAATCTTCCCATCCCTCCACAAGGCCCCTGTTCAGCATAGCAGGTGAGGCCGTCTGGGCGAGGTACTGGTCATACTCCCCAGTTGTATCCCCCGATCAGGAGTCTGAAGCTCCAGGACACACTGCCCTTGAGGTGGTAGAGGTGGGATCCCTCGCTAAGTCCGAGGGAAAAACCGAACCTGGAGGGTAAACAGATGATGATGATGAAAAATACAAGAAGAGCAAACGATTAATATAAGGGGCGATCATCCGTTTGACGGCCGTACAGTTCTAAATCGGGATGCCAGTCAGGCAAAATTGTGTGGTAAAACACCGCGTCCTGCTACGTGATGAAGTCCGTAACAACCTGCTGCACATCCTCGTCCGAGAGGAAGCGTCCAGCCTTCACGGCCTTTTTGAGGGGGCCGAATGTGTGATAATCGCATGGGGGGGGGGGGAGCGGGGGAGATCAAGACTACAGGGCCTCATCCACCACCCGCGTGTTGCTGTCCGTAATTCATGAGGCTGGCCTCCCACATCGACCGGCGTCTTGTGTCGAAACGCGACCCGCGCGTAATTTGATGCATCATTCCACAACGGTGGTTTTCGACAAACACACTGCCCCATACACAGTCCATTCTCCGATAGAAGTCCACCGATGTTATTCCTTCGGCAGCCAAGAACAGAATAACAGCACGCTGGTCCTGTTTGGACGCATTTGGTAGTAACATCACCATAGTTCATGTGGACGCACCTCCGCACGACACGACTGCCAGACCCCTTTGCCTACATCTCCGTGCTTATATACCCGCATCGGAGTCGCGCTACGTTGCATGTCCGCTGCACTAACGCCCTCAAACGGGAACTATTTTATCACGCCTTATATATTGAATGATAATTAGAAGCACGAAACATTTATAGAAACTCCATTACTAGAAAGGATAAGAACAAATCACCATAAAGTTGAGTAATTTAGATGTTTAAAATTATATTTAAAATGCATTAAATTCCTTTATGGATGATGGTGTTAGTTATTGTATTCGCGTCCTTGTTAGTGAACCATGGGCAGCCGCTGAGTAGTCTAATGAGTGACACTGAGAGTTCGTATAGCTGTTGTCATGGATTAGAAATGGGCGTCTCAGACAATTTATCTTGAGTCGTGGTCCCCCCTGTGCTCAGGCGTCTAGGACTGTACAAATTCACCGGTAGTCTCCAAACAGTTGGAGGAGAAGCAAGTCTCGGACCAACTTCCATTAGAAAGGGCGAGGACTCCTTAAAGACAAGTTGGCGAACGAAATGGAATTCGACGGATTGCTATCAATATTAACGGGGCATAGAGAAGGAATACCGTAATATAGAACTGACTGAATTAACAACAAGGTTGCGCCTGTGTTTGTTTGGGTAACAGCAGATTATTAGGGGAACGGCAGAGTGTGGAATGGGACTGTTCACCAGCGAAAAGCACAGAACGCATAATTTCGGTTAGGTACCTAACTCAACAAATGATTTGGATAAATTTAGCGGTTGGGTAAATTAGGACGAGAATTGTCAAAGTATATTCACGATTTGAAGGAGTAGAGGAACCAAGCTTTATGGAACTGAGTGACATCGTAGTCAGAGTCAGCAGCAAGAATACGATAGTGTGAATAGGTAATTTCGGTGCAAGAATAGGAAACAGAACTGAAGAATGTCAGATGGTGATGGGTAAATATGGGGAATATATGGTAGTTCATAAGAATGAGAATTGCCGCTGGAGAACTGCGTGTCTGATTGGTGAAAGAGGTCATTTTCTTTTGATAGAAAAGGTCGATAGTGATACCATAGAAGACGTGATATGTTAGGACCTATTGTATACCTTCCAATTCACCATTTTGTACATCTCCTTACATCAAAATTGAAGAAAGAACGGTTTTCGAATTATCGTATAAACTATGCCACATAAATAGCATACGCCATCTAATTACTGCTGTTAGATTGTTCAATAAAGGCTTTAAAACTGGGCCACAAGGGTTTTACACACAAGCAAACCTTCGAAGTAAGAACTTCTCGTGAGTACAGAGGTGTAATGCTGGGATTCTGCCGGAGCACTGAGCTAATGAACAACCATCACCACCACCCTGTAAAAATGTCGATTGCTCAACCCTTGAGACAGCGTGGATGGGAGGTGCACGAGGAGGTTCACAGCATCTCTGCCGATGACTCTAATCGGAGGGCAGCATAGCCATCAGCAGAGAAGACAGTAAAGCAATGGTCGTAAATCCCACCATTAGCTTTGAAAGAGACTCGAATCAGGCTCGGGATGTGGACCTAGGAAAGCAAGCTATTTATGTACAGTGTTTGCCTCACCTGTCAGTAAAGTACAAAATACCTATCGACCTTACTACAACCGCCTCTGTGGTGTAGTGGTTAGCGTGATTAGCTGCCACCCTCGGAGGTCCGGGTTCGATTCCCGGCTCTGCCACGAAATTTGAAAAGTGGTACGAGGGATGGACGGGGTCCACTCAGCATCGGGAGGTCAACTGAGTAGAGGTGGGTTCGATTCCCACCTCAGCCACCCTGGAAGTTGTTTTCCGTGGTTTCCTACTCCTCCAGGCAAATGCCGGGATGGTACCTCACTTAAGGCCACGGCCGCTTCCTTCCCTCTTCCTTGCCTGCCCCATCTAATCTTCCCATCCCTCCACAAGGCCCCTGTTCAGTATAGCAGGTGAGGCCGCCTGGGCGAGGTACTGGTCATTCTCCCCAGTTTCATCCCCCGACCCAAAGTCTGAAACTCCAGGACACTGCCCTTGAGGCGGTAGAGGTGGGATCCCTCGCTGAGTCCGCGGGAAAAGCCAACCCTGGAGGGTAAACAGATTAAGATAAGACAAGAGAAGACCTTACTACAAAAATTTTGAAAGTTCCATTCTGCGAAATAGAAAAAAAATGGAAGCACAAATTCTGAGGGACTCTCCATTCCCATGTATATCTGAGAACGTGATTAACATTCTTCCCCACCGTCCGGATAAAGATAAGACAATAACAACATTAACAATTTATAAATTTCCACTTTTTGTTGTTTTTAAATTCTATTCAAATTGTAGCCTGACTGTATTCCCGATCCGAATGGTGACCTTCATTTGAGGACGGACGATTTATTATTTCCCCACTGTCGGCCGCCTTGAAGGTGAATTTCCGTGGTTTCCCATTTTCACATCAGGCAAATGCTAGGACTGTGCATTAATTAAATCCACGACAGCTTCCTTCCCACTCCTAGCCCTTTCCTGTTCCACCTCCACTACAAACCTTCGTGGCGCAATCGGCTAGCGCGTTCGGCTGTTAACCGAAAGGTTGGTGGTTCGAGCCCACCCGGGGGCGCTGTAATTTTCGAACGCTAGTTAGAAATTACATTCTCAAGGAACTGCTCGTTGTTATGGAAAGAATTCTTCAAATTGAATTGAATTCATTTTGTAAGAGGAACTTTGTAAGAGGTGTAGTGTTTAGTGTGATTAGCTGCCACCCCCGGAGGCACGGGTTCGATTCCCAGCTCTGTCACGAAATTTGAAAAAGTGGTACGAGGGCTGGAACGGGGTCCACTCAGCCTAGGGAGATAAACTGAGTAGAGGTGTGTTCGATTCCCACGTCAGCCATCCTGAAAGTGGTTTTCCGTGGTTTCCCACTTCTTATCCAGGCAAATGTTGGGATGGTACCTAATTTAAGGCCACGGCCGCATCCTTCCCTCTTCCTTGTCTATCCCTTCCAATCCTCCCATCCCCCACCAAGGTCCCTGTTCAGCATAGCAGGTGAGGCTGCCTGGGGGAGGCACTGGTCATCCTCCGCAGTTGTATCCCCGACCCAGAATCTGAAGCTCCAGGACACTGCCCTTGAGGCGGTAGATGTGGGATCCCTTGCTGAGTCCGAGGGAAAAACCAACCTTGGAGGGTAAACTGTTTAAGAAAGAAAGAAAGAAAGAAAGAGGAACTTAAGATCTAGTGCTAAGTGTGATACGTGAGGAATGTGGTTTCATTTCAAGTGTGTGTTTCAAGAATGGGAATGTGACTAGCGACAAAGCAAAAATTGACGAACTACAACGGGAAATAAAATGAAACAAATCTCATAATTGCGGAGCTACAAAAGAAGTTAAGATTACAAGAAGTGTATATCAGAAAAGTAGGCACTCATTCATCTGTGGAGAATATAAAAACCTGTAAATTGTGTGGTGATAAGCGATTAAATCGTGCGGCATGTAGGACAGGGAAATAGGACAGTGAAAGTGATGTGTATGCCGGGAGTTCGAGCGGAACAGTTGAACAGGGAAATAGAGGATTAATGCGGGGGGAATGAGGAAGTAGTAATTCTCCACGTAGGAACTACTGATGGAAAAAGGCAACGGACTGAATATATAATGGCGGACATTTTTGATCTAGTGAACTCGACTAAGAAAAAGTTCCCGAAGGCAAATATTGTAATTAGTGGTGTACTAAGGAGACCAGATATATAATAGAAGAAGATTGGCCGATTGAGCGAAGAGCTTCAGTGGGTGGCCGAAAGTTCCGGATCACACCTTGGATCGACAACAGGGTCTTCAGCAGGGATGGACTTGACCTGAACCAGCGAGGAGTGCTGAGACTAGGTGAACTCTTTTCGCGGGTTACCGAGTCCTTTTCCACCCAAATGGAACGGGCAGCCAAGTGACGATCCACGACGGGAGCAGATCGATGCAGCTACAACAACAGGACATTGTGAGAGGCAGTGCTACTGGATCGGGTAAGTTACTTAGATTGTTACAGATAAACTGTGGAAGTATTGGTAATAAAATCGTAAAATTCGAAAATTTAGGTGATAAGAGTGACCCTGATGTAATATTTATTGTGGGAACGGAAAGTTGGTTATCGGTAATATATATAACTCAGAAATATTCAGGTCAAAATTTCTAACGTTTAGACGGGATAGAGAATCGAAAGGAGAGGCAATTTTCATTTGTATTAGCTCAGAGCTAAGCTGTACGTTAAAATGTCTTCTCGATGACTGCGAAATAATTGGGGTGGAGGTAAATAATGCACCCAATAAACAAAATATAGTCATTATTGAAGCTTATCGCCCGCCGAAATCAGGTTTAAACACTATCGCTCGTCTTTTAGAATTGACATGTACAAATATAAGCTACGGGGAAAGAACTATTATTGGAGGGGATCTACACCTACCGTCAACTACGGGGGGGCCTATCGCAGGAATCAGTTGACTTATTAGTGTGGAATAATAGCTTTTCCCAAGTCGTTACAAAGAACACACGTAAACAAGCACTTTTAGATGTTTTTCTAGTCAGGCCGGAGGACATAGTTATATCTTGTGACGTAATTCAGAGTGTCCACAGTGCAGTGGTACTCGACCTCTCTTGGGAAACTTGTAATTCGAGGCATGTGGGAATTTCTATGCGAGGGAAGACTCCGTAGGTTTTCAAGGATTTTTGAGGTTCTGCTATACTAATTGGTTAAAGGAGGGCAAGGGGATGGACGACATTTGGGAGAATTTCAAAACCATTTTACATAAGGGACTGAATAAATTCGTTCTCAAAATTATAATTAGGGAAAATTCAGACCCACCGTATTACACCGCGATTATTAAGAAGCTTAAACGTAAGACTAGGGAGAGCGTTCAACAGAAGACATAATAATGATGCAGGCAAAGCGAAGTATAGACGTTTGGAGAAGCTCTTACTAGCAGAAAAGAAAGTCCCGAAGGCAAATGTAGTAATTAGGGGTATACTAAGGAGACCAGATGTATCATGGAAGAAGATTGGCCGATTGAACGAAGAGCTTCAGTGGATGGCCGGAAGTTCCGGATCTCTCTTTGTAGACGGGAACAGTTTCATCAACGAAAGGGACATCAGCAGGGATGGACTTCCTCTGAACCAGCGATGAGTGGCGAGACTCCCCTAGAAGGGGATCTGCAGGTTACTGTTTCAAATATCCAACCAAGACTAGATCTACTTTCATCACAAATTCAAGCTCACCCATCACACTAACCCAATAAGTGTCAGAGAATTACCAAATTCTGAACCATGTACATTTTTATTTTCCGGTTTTACTCTTCTTTTTGGGTCAAGACATCAAACATAACATTTTTCAAATTCACAATTAAATACTGAAAATTGTATATATTATTTCTAGTGTCATTTATAAGTCACGAGCTTTCAAATATGAAAAGAATTCTACCTTAACTAAAGGCAACACAGTTAAAGAGATAATTAGTGAAATTAACAAAATCTATTCAATTCCAGGGACTGCATATGCAGCCGTTGATTTTTATAAGTAATAATAGTTAACTTTCAACATCTTGGACAACAAAAGCATGAATGTATTTTAAAAAGTTCGTTAACTCAACGTGCCCCAAGAATAGTAAATTGTGCTTATATTATACTAGCAAATGTACCCGTGCTTTGCTACGGTATTCTACATTGTATTCGAATATCGAAGTAAATACTGTACATACAGTAAATAAGATTGTTTTAAAATGGCATGTCTCTTAGAGTTATCCGAGAAACAGCATAGGGAGGTTCCCAATACGGTGTTTCCAATGTAAAGTGCTTGTTACGGATTTGTTATGATAACGACAGGCTCACTTGCCTACTGCCATTCACAATCGAGTTGGGAAGTTTACATTATAATTGCAGGCCCCATCGCCTACTGCGCGGTCACAATCGATTTGGGAGTTTTCGTTACAATGGCAGGCCCCCTTTCCTAGTTCCAGACAAATTACAGTTTTCATTAGAATGTTTTGCAACTTCCCTACTACCAGTCGAAATTGAGTTGTGCAGTTATAATTATAATGACAGGCCCCTTTTCCTACAGCCAGCCAGCTTCCTACCAGTCACACCAAGCTGGTGAGTTTCCATCAAAATAGCAGGCCACTATGCCTAATACCAGTCACATTTTAGATGGATACATTTGTTTATAAGGGCGGGTACCCTTGCCTACAGCCAAACACAAGCGGGTAGGGGACTTTTAAACAACAGTGCATGCTCCCTTGCCTTCTGCAAGTCAAATCGAGAAGTGAATTATTCACTACAATGGTAGGCCTTCCTTATTTCTTGTTCGTCTGGCAGATTATGCCGCAATGTGGATTTTGGGCGAGGAGGGTTAAAATTTGGACTTTCAGGAAACTAAACCAAAAAATTATGCAGATGGTTGTTACTATTACCCCTTAAACGCGTAGCTATGCGAACATTTCGCCAAAATAGTCAATGTACAGGCACACATCGTTAAGATTTTACTTGTATAGATAGATAAGGAATCTGCTCCACGTACAACACCTTTTGATCTATGTCTGCTAGACTTACCCTGCAAAACCGACCATTCATGATATCTCCCTTATTAATCTTTCTGACGAAACAATACACATGAAAAAAATTAGAAATGGATTTCCATCAAATTTGGTCGATTTCCAGTCAGGTTGGTCATGTACTGTATATATTGTGGAAGAGTAAATTCACCATTTCGGTTCCCTATAAACCGCCAGTTATTGACCTTTAAAATCTACCTTTGGAAAGGTGGATGCTAAATATAAAGTTTGGTTCAAATATCTTCAATAGTTTTCAAGTTGTAAGAAATACGCTCAACACGCGCCCGTTCTTAAGTTAAGTCCGGTTAATGATATCTCCCTTATAAATCCTCTTACCGAAATGATGCACATGAGAAAAAAGTTTTAAAAATTAATTTCCATTAAGGCAGGTAGATTTCTATTAAGTTTGGTTGTGTATATTTTGTGGGAGTGCAAAATCACGGTTTCGGTTTCGTATAAACCCCCCAGTCATTTCATGGATTTAGAAACAATATTTACCCTGAAACCTACCCAAGGACAGCTGGATTCCAAATATGAATTTTTGTGGAAATATATCCAGTAGTTTCCAAGCTATACACAAACAGACAAACAGACAAACAGACAAACAGAAAAACAGACACCAAAGCTAAAAATATGCAGATGGTCATTATTACACCTGAAACGGATAACTGTACAGAAATGTCGTCAAAATAGTCAATGTACAGACACACTCTAGAAGTGCAGACCTTTATTTCGAGAGTTACTGCTTTGAAACTCTGCGACATATCTGCAAACGGACCTCACCATCAGACGCCTCTTTCAGTGTTCTACATGGTTGGTCCCATGACATCTTCTCGTATCTCCTATATTAATGGGTTAGATTGAGTTACAATCATTGGGTGTGAAATTTTGTACAGTTTTCGCATACTACTTTATATTTGTGATACTCATGTGACAAATAGAATCATAAAATTTGGCTATCACATTGCCACTGGTCATGCCAATGTGCGTGCCGAATATCATGATTATATCTTTCCTATAAGTGTGCCAAATTAATGTTAACATATACGTGTAAAAATACAAAATTAACTTGAAATCGAGAAATACAGCTCTATTTAACGTATAAGGAATAGAAATACGATAAAAAGTCATAGGACCAAAGTTGTAGATCTCTCCAAATTGAAAGGCGATTTTGCTTTCTGATTTGTGATAAGACTTACAGATTAGCCACCGATTATCCCGAAACGAAGGTGTGCACCGTCGTTAAAATTGCATCCATATTTCGATATTTTCCGGGGCCGAAAGTTATACATTTGCATAGCTTAGAATATTTCCTCAAAGGAAAGAGTGTCAAGCTTTCGGGATTAGCACTCGCATACATACGGTGTAATTAAGGAAGAAAATCATTCAGTAAAGAAAGTTGAAATTAACAGAAAATGGATTAAAACTGAGGACAGCCGGATGTCGACAAATATGTAAATACCAAGTGAATGTATTGGAAAATCAAATGCCCCTCAATAAATTATGCTGGTGTGAGGTATGGATATAAGAAAGAGGTAACAGAGGAGAAATTTAGGCGCAGGCATTCTTAGGTCAACAGATAAGATGATTAATGGTGTTATTACTTACGCTATTCGAGGACGGTTATAAACTCCAACGATATTCCGCCAATATCCCGCAGAATGGCCGATTGACGCCCTCTCTTGCCTTCTACCCAAGGAACAACCATGAATTTAAAGGTATGATGAGGAAAATGGCAATACGTTACTTCCCTGCTGGCAAGCAGTCAGAGACGTTGCGTGGTAACCTGTAGGTTCGTTGTCGGTCTGTCGGTCACACACGCAGACCATGATACCCGCAGAAAATAGTAAATTTCTCCGTCATTTGAACAGTAAGGTAAATTATGAACACAACCAAAGTTGTTTATAATGAAGAGACGTTTCACATACGGCCCACGGAGTTTACAGGAAATCAATAGTATAAGAGAAAATGGAGGAAAACCGTTCTGGTTTTCCTATAAATCCCCGTCTAATCAAAGATTTTAAAATGAAATGCATATAGAAACCTTCCTGGGGGTGAGTATACTCCAAATATGAAGTTTGGTTGAAATCTATCCAGCCGTTTTGCCGTGATGGTGGAACAAACAAACAGACAAAACAGACACGAAAAGTAAAAACCACCGATTCGGTCTTGAGTTGACCTAAAACGGATAAATATCCGAAAAATTGGCAAAACAAATGAAATTACAGACAGCGGACCCCCTACAACTTTATTTATTTTATAAGATTAATAATATCAATATTATTGTTATTGTAACTTTGTAACTGGTAGTTGCAGTAATTAGACAGAAGGAAATGTTGTAGATCTCGTGATCCGTTTATGTGTGAAGTAACCTATGAGAAGCGCTATGAAAGGAAAGAAGAATGGGGAGGGGCTAGGTATTTTATGTTTCAGAAGGAGGGCGCGACAGAAAAACTTTGAGAACCCCTGGCTTAGTGGACTATCCGCTGCTTCAAATAACATGATGTTTTTTTACCACATAACTCCCCGTACAAAGATAAAGACACCTCCGTACAGGCCATGAAGGCCCTTGGAGGAGTGGAAGGTAAAGGCTTCCACCATTGTTAACCGCGGCACGTGATGGGGTAGAGTGGTTAGCTCTACGCCCGGCCGCCTTTGCCCCCAGGAATTAACCTGGTACTCATTTTGGTGTAGGCTGAGTGAACCTCGGGGCCATATACACCTCCGGAAGTGGAAATCTCGTTTCTTAAATTTTATGATTTCCTGACGGGGATTCGAACCCACGTCCTTCCGGACGAACCGAGCACGCCTTTACCGCCTCGGCCAGGCAGCCCCTTAACTCCCCATACACACCTCTCGTATTTTTCATAGCAACATAAAATAACAAAACAAAAAGGACACTGCATAAGTCAAACGTGGGTGGTTTGGGCGGAGAGTTGCCAAAATTATGTTTAATACAAAAATTAATCTTTTTGCTACTGTTTAACGTGGTACTAACACATCGAAAGTTTTCAGCGACGGAAAGTTGGGAAAGGACTAGGATTAGGAAGGTAGCGGCCGTGGTCTTAATAAAGATACAGCGCCAGCATTTGCCTGGTCGAAAAAATAGGAAACCACAAAAGACCATCTTCAGGGCTGCCAACCGTGAGATTCGAAGAACGCACCCTCTCCCGAATGCAATTTCACATCTTCACGACCCTAACCGCACGGCCATCTCGCTTGGTGTATTTAAAATAAGCAAATTGGTCACAGTGTGGAATAAAATAGTTTACGCAATAGCCACTAAAGTGATGCCTGTTTCGAAATTCTGTCCGAGCCGTAAACATGTGGCATTACCGGACGAGTTGGTCTTGCGGTTAGGAGCGCGCAGCTGTGAGCTTGCATCCGGGAGATAGTGGGTTCGAATCCCACTGTCGGCAGCCCTGAAAATGGTTTTCCGTGGTTTCTCATTTTCACATCAGGCAAATGCTGGGGCTGTACCTTACTTTAGGCCACAGGTGCTTCCTTCCAACTCCCATCCCTTTCCTATCCCATCGTCGCCATAAGACCTATCTGTGTCGGTACGACGTAAAGCCACTAGCAAAAGAAAAACATGTGGCTTCTAACTTATGTCACTTTCCGTGGCTACTGCATAAATTACACTATGCATCGACTGCGAGTATTACATTATTCAAGTTCATTGGGCTCTTTCAAAATACAAGTCTTTCTTCCCAGTGCGGCAATGGGTTAATCAGTTGGGCTGCTGCAGCTCCGCAAGCCGTTAGTGCAAGCGCGCCGTTGAAAAGTCACTGCAAACCTCCATTTAAAGCACATGCAGTGACAGTGCACTAGACGAGATATATATCGCCATATGTTTAAATTCCTGATGATATACAAGCCCACAACTAAGCTTGCTTATGTGGGATTCCTAAAACATTGTGTTGTGAATAATGTGAATATATAGGTATACTAACTAATGTACCCGTGCTTCGCTACGGGATTCTCAGAAAGACTGACTTTGTGGTTTTCCTATCTGAAGTCAACATAGGTCATTACAAAAACGTCAGTAAGAATGTAGCGATTAAAAGCAATGTTATCACATAAAATACTCGATCAAATGCAAAACTGTACATTTTCTCACTTTTAACGAACAGTACTACGCTGCCGATTTAGCAGTCTAAAGTTCCAGAGCTGAAATGACCAGGCCGCAGACAGCCGTGAACACTTCTCTGCCATTATTCCGTTAAATATGCACACTTCTCATTCCAATCAATACCTCAAAGTAGGGATTGAATAGTTCGAATGCTATGATGAACCAGTGTGTTACGCACCAGTAGTATCGGAAAATTTATGAAACAGAGGAATGGCATGCTAAAGAAGAAAGTTACCTAACTCTCCAGCTACTTCCCGCCAATATTGAGGCAGGCTGTTACACTCCGTACGACCGGGCGAGCTGGCCATGTGGTTAGGGATGCGCAGCAGTTAGCTTGCATCCAGGAGATAGTGGATTCAAACCCCACTATCGGCAGTCCTGAAGATGTAATTCTGTGGATTCCCACTTTCACACCGGGCAAATGCTGGGGCTGTAACTTAATTAAGGCCAAGGCCGCTTCCTTCTCACTCATAGCCCTTTCCTATCCCATCTTAGCCATAACACCTAACTGTGCCGGTGTGACGTAAGGCAAATTTTAAAAACAATACTCGGTACGCAGCAGTAATCCTATCTATTGGAGATCAGTGGCAACAGAAGACAAAGCACAACACAACAAACAATGGTCAATGTAATGTTATTGTTGATCAATTTTATGAGCTTTCTATATTGTAGGCCTTCATATTTAGTTTTACTTCGACTCTGTGATATTAGGGCGTCTTATATAATTATTTATAGCGTAGACTGTAGTTCCTTTTTCTCCGACTTAACATACCGATTTTCATGAAATCCTGTTTACCCATTTTCTCGTGACTCAGCGCTGATAAGGACTTAGTAACAAAAATCAATATTCATGAATAGCTCTGGTCAAAGCCAGTATGGTAAAGTTATTTAGTATTTATCAGTTAAATTTCAGTCCTACCCCTAAACTACCATCTTATCTAGCGTGAATAAAATTATTTATGGCCTAAATTATAGCGACTTATTCCCCGGCTTTGCATACCGATTTTCATTAAGATAGGACCACTAATAACATATATATTTAAAAATTCCATTGTAGGCCTTCCCCTAAACTATCATTTTTCTAAGCATGAATACAATTATTTTCGGCCTAGATTGTAGAGACTTATTCCTCTAGTTCACCTACCGATTTTCGTTAAGGTACGACCGTTAATAACGAAAATTTGAGAATTAACTTGTAGGCCTCCCTTAAACTACCATTTCACTCAGCGTGAGTAAAATTATTTATGGCCTAGATTGTACAGACCTATTCTCCGACTTTGTATACCGATTTTCATTAAGATATGACCACCAATAACATATATATTTGAGAATTAAATTTTATTCCTTTCCCTAAACTACCATTTTAGTCAGCGTGAATAAAATTATTTATAGCCTAGATTGTAGCGACTCATTACCTGACTTTGTATACCGTATTTCATTAAATTCTCTTCAGCCGTTTTCTCGTGATGCATGTACATACAGACAGACAGACAGACAGACAGAAATTACGGAAAAGTAAAAAGTGCATTTCCTTGTTACGGTGGGCACTACTGATACAAAAATACCATCCTTTTTAAATTCTGAGCAATGTAAAGACAAAACTCTTGTTTTATATACGTAGATTGTCAATAGCTGTTCTTGATAAATGAGATGCCGAGCAATAATATTCTGCAATATGAGTTTTTCAGAGTCTCAACTAGCTAACGACACTATGTCGTCATATTTCACCCCTAAATGTCACCGACCTCGTCCGGGGTCGACTACGCTCACTTGAGAGCAAGAGACGACAACGAACCGACTGCTTCATTGAAGACAGCAAGATAAGAGAAGAAAACGACTGCAACTTTGAGAAAATATCTCTTCAAAACTTCCTTCTCTTTAAAATTCCAGGAAACCATTTCAAGAATAACTGAGTCCACAATTTCTCGTGACACTGGAGACCTCGACAAGCAAAGCTCTTCACATACAGTAGATGAATATCTCTCCCTCAATGTGAACCATTAGCTCAGTGCTTCCCAGCGAATTACATGAATCGCACTCTCTACTCTTTTATCTTGTGCTGTAATCGATACGACCTCGCCAGACGACTGATCGCTCTCCACTGCCTTTCATAAATCATATTAGCAGCAGTTACAGTTTCCTTTTTATTTCCCTTTTTTTGAAGGCAGAATTCAAATCCATTCTCGCGCTGAATACGATAATGCTATCGATCTTTGCTGATAGACCACTGGTGATGGAATGAAAATTCATATCCGGTATAAGGAAGCCGCATAATACCATAGGGCTTCCAGTTGAACAGTCTTTGAAATTCACTCATGTTAATTGTGCAACTACTAGCAAGAAACAGATGCCCCAAGTAGAAATCTGTAGTAAAAATAATAAGAAGAAGAAGATAAAGACGAAGAAGAATGTTTTTCATTTTACTTATTTTTAGAAACTGACAGTACACTGTATCAAAATCATCGTGAATTCTTCCTTAATTGTCTGTATTAAAGCCCTTCACTCACGGCCTTAAGTAATGAAAATTCATCAATATTATCCACATCATAAGGATCACTTACTTCAGGCACAGTGAAGTAAGAAAGGATGCAAAAAAAGAAAAAAAGAACAGATCTACAAATCCAAACGTTCTTCCTAAAGAGGTTTCAGAGTTGTAGCGGTTTGAATAGGACAATAATTGTTTTAACGTAGCTGACGGTCAGGAGTATTCAAATTTAATTAAGGAAGAGATTCGTGTAGAGTTTGGTTGAAACATAGACAATCAAAGCGGGAAAGTTTGTAAATGTGGTTGTGGAGAAAGTGAAATGGACAGACAGAATGAGAATCTACCGGTCAGGATAGGAGAGGAGAGAAGGCTGATGAGTGTGATAAAGATGAATGAAACATCTTCTGTGGGACACACGCTTCGAAGGAACTCTCCGCAATTGAAGATCATGGAGGCGGAATAAGGAAACGGACGCTGATAGGTGCTAGTAGATGCGAAGAAAGGAAGAAGTTACCAACCATTGGAGGAAGATGCTTAGGACGAAGAAAGACGGAGAATGTCCAGTTTATACCTGTATAAGGACAGATTTAGAGAAAAAGAGGAAAATATATAACAATGCAATTCCCTCTTAAAACTAGTCTCAGATAAAGAGGCATTTAAATTTTAAGGACATGGTGATGGCATTGATAAAAATATATTATTATTATTATTATTATTATTATTATTATTATCATCATCATCATCATCATCATCTGTTTACCCTCCAGGTTCGGATTTTCCCTCGGACTCAGCGAGGGATCCCACCTCTACCGCCTCAAGGGCAGTGTCCTGGAGCTTCAGACTCTTGGTCGGGGGATACAACTGGGGAGAATGACCAGTTCCTCTCCCAGGCGGCCTCACCTGCTATGCTGGACAGGGGCCTTGTGGAGGGATGGGAAGACTGGAAGGGAGAGGCAAGGAAGAGGGGAGGAAGCGGCCGTGGCCTTAAGTTAGGTACCATCCCGGCATTCGCCTGGAGGAGAAGTGGGAAACCACGGAAAACCACTTCGAGGATGGCTGAGGTGGGAATCGAACCCACCTCTACTCAGTTGATCTCCCGAGGATGAGTGGACCCCGTTCCAGCCCTCGTACCACTTTTCAAATTTTCGTGGCAGAGCCGGGAATCGAACCCGGACCTCCGGGGGTGGCAGATAATCACGCTAACCACTACACCACAGAGGCGGACTTATTATTATTATTATTATTATTATTATTATTATTATTATTATTATTATTATTATTATTATTATTATTATTATTATTATTATTATTATTATTATTGAATATTGAATTTTCACGACCGCATTGTAATCGAAACAGACTTTCAACGTATTAGGTCGTGTTACGTACATGTATTACGCGTTGAAAAGATGTTAAGTACAGAACAAAAATGGCCAGCCGGACACCAGTGGGATCCGAACCCACAACCTCCCGATTTCGCGTCGGTTGCTCTACCAAATGAGACCTGTAGTTCAGATCCTTTCAAACAGAACAAAGATGGCCTAGGGCACCATAGCTCAGTTGGTAGAGCAACCGACGCGAAATCGGGAGGTTGTGGGTTCGGATCCCACTGGTGTCCCGTTGGCCATTTTTGTTCTGTACTTAACATCTCTTCAACATACTACATGTACGTAACACGACCTAATACGTTGAAAGTCTGTTTTGATTATTATTATTATTATTATTATTATTATTATTATTATTATTATTATTATTATTATTATTATTATTATTATTATTATTATTATTATTATTATTATTATTACTATTATTATTATTATTATTATTATTATTATTATTATTATTATTATTCATTTTGCACACCTTCGTGGTAGTGGCATTTAGTCAATTGTACAGATTTTAGGAAATCAAAGCACAATGAACTTTAATTTACACTACATTTTTACGCAGAATTTGAGCCCATAAATTTCCGAAGTATTTCAGTCGTGGCAATGACCACCGCCTTCTGCATGGTCTTGTAGATGTTGGTGTTGACAATCAACTTCTTCAGTCCTTCCACCAGAGTTTTAGATATAGCAGCTGTACTTGAGAGAATGATTGGTATAATTATCACCTCTTCACAGTGCCATAGACTTTGAGTATGCTTCTCCAGTGATGTATACTTGTTGACTTTCTCGATATAGTTTTCATGGAGGTTCCCGATGTTTGAGACAGCTATGTCGGTCAGAGCGACAAGTTTTGTTTCCTTTTCTTTCTAACACCACTATATGCGGTCTATTTTGCGTAGTCATTATTATTATTATTATTATTATTATTATTATTATTATTATTATTATTATTATTATTATTATTATTATTATTATTATTATTATTATTATTATTATTATTATTATTATTATTATTATTATTATTATTATTATTATTATTATTATTACTTACAATTTGCTTTACGTCGCAACGACACAGACAGATCTTAAAGCGACAATGAGATAGGAAAGGGATAGAAATGGGAAGGAAGCCGCCGTGGCCTTAATTAAGGTACAGTCCCAGCATTTGCCTGGTGTGAAAATGGGGGGGAAACCACGGAAACTCATTTTTGTACCGTTCTAACTGCTCATAGTCTTAACATACACCAGAGTGCGGAAATAGTTTTCCCTTAGAAGTTATGTAAGCCTAACGTGCTGGAAGGCTGCGGTGAGACGGAATTGCCAAAATTAAATGTATGACTAAGTGCGATCGGGTCGTCTTTAGGACTTAGAACTGTTCGTAATTAGAAGTAGCAATTATTGTTTTCATTACCATAGATCTTTGCAAGAAAATTCTAGTTTAACGGAGAAATGCACAAAATTTTCAGAATATCCTTGAAATACTTCTAGCCAGAAGTGTAAGTGAAATGTATCAATTAGGGGTTGCTACCATAACTAGTCTCTGTAGTTCTAAGTGTTGCCCTGCACGCATCAAAGCAAACTAGAGGGGATCAAGTTAAACACTCCATTAAGCAGGTGTAAGGAAAATCGATTGTCCTCCATTAGAACACTCTCCAGAGTGAAAATACCTGAGAGACAGTTCCATTTGAACTTGATCCCTAACTCTTATCCACTGATCCCTCATACCACGCCACTCAGACTAATTGTCGTTCACAAAGCAAGTTCGTACTTTTAAGTTAAAGTACTATTAATCGCAAGTCATAAATTTTGTCCCTTATTGTATGCCACTGAATCCAAAACACTAACAAGGAATTCATCCAGTTCGTTGAAAGTGTCATTCAACGTTTAACGTTCGCAATATTAGCTCGCAATAGGAAGCTTTGTCCACAAGAGAATGTTGGGAGATAAGATTTACATTTCACGACGTGGTTGTCGTCAGGATTCGCGAAATGTTCGCAGGCTTCTAACTTGCACCATGAGCAGAGAATGGAAGATTAGTTACTGAACTGGTCAGAAAAGGTCACTCTGTCAAATTAATACAAGCTCCTTCGGTATGGTAAACCATTTAGGGTCATCATATGTGCAACCACTTTTGAAAAACCCAAGTAAAATAATAATAATAATAATGTCCGCCTCTGTGGTGTAGTGGTTAGCGTGATTAGCTGCCACCCCCGGAGGCCCGGGTTCGATTCCCGGCTCTGCCACGAAATTTGAAAAGTGGTATGAGGGCTGGAACGGGGTCCACTCAGCCTCGGGAGGTCAACTGAGTAGAGGTGGGTTCGATTCCCACCTCAGCCATCCTGGAAGTGGTTTTCCGTGGTTTCCCACTTCTCCTCCAGGCGAATGCCGGGATGGTACCTAACATTAGGCCACGGCCGCTTCCTTCCCTCTTCCTTGCCTATCCCTTCCAATCTTCCCATCCCTCCACAAGGCCCCTGTTCAGCATAGCAGGTGAGGCCGCCTGGGCGAGATACTGGTCATTCTCCCCAGTTGTATCCCCGACCAAGAGTCTGACGCTCCGGGACACTGCCCTTGAGGCGGTAGAGGTGGGATCCCTCGCTGTGCCCGAGGGAAAAGCCGACCCTGGAGGGTAAACAGATGATGATGATGATGATGATGATGATGATGATGATGATGATAATAATAATAATAATAATAATAATAATAATAATAATAATAATAATAATAAATATTAAGTAATTGCTACACATAACTACCGTAGATTCATCATAAATAGTTGTCACAGATAACTGCCGACTCTGTTGCAGAACTACAGAGAGCACACAGCACGTCTTCTCTGGCTGCCTACACTTGGCCAAAACTGATTATAAGCACGGAAGTGCCCTACTCGTTGGCTGAATGGTCAGCGTACTGGCCTTCGGTTCAGAGGGTCCCGAGTTCGATTCCCGGCCGGGTTGGGGATTTTAACCTTAATTGGTTAATTCCAATGGCTCGGGGGCTGGGTGTTTCTGCTGTCCCCAACATACCTGCAACTCACACACTACACCTAACACTATCCTCCACCAAATTGAATTAAATTAGCACCGAAGTGATCAGGTAGCTAAATCATTCACCAAAATCGTTCTGCAAAATGTGGATTTCTTCAGTCAATAACTGCATAGTGGAAATACACACCTACACACCTCCATCCGTTCTAGAAAACGCGTCTTATAAGCTTCTGTGGGATCGAGATGTCTTAACTGATATCACGCTCGGCAACAATAGGCCAGATATTATTCTAATCGATAAATGAAAAATATCCCCTTCCCTTATAGGAATTGCTTGTGCAAACGCCTCCAGTCTTTAAACAACAATGCCCTCAAAAATATCAAAATACACAGAATTGACAATAGAAATACAACGCCTGTGAAACTAGAATCAGCCATCACAGTTCCAATAGTGATATCATGTACTGCTGATATTCCGACAAGCTTGCACAGCTCTTTGGCGAATTAAACCTGCGTCACCACACATACGTTTAACTGCAGAAAGCCACCCTCCTAAGCACCTGCCATATTGTCAGATAGTTTCTAGGAATTATTTTTTTCTCTGAATTACAGTAAACAGCATGAAGATCCAGGTCGCAGTTCCGGTGATACTGAAGAACAGATTTCCCAAAAGAGTAGATGAAAAAAGTGCTTAGGGACATCATTTGTGAACATCTGCTGTACATATGTGTGTCGTAGTTATTTCTGTAATAAGTATTTGTAAATATCTCTATAGTTTCATAATCGAGAGGGGCACTCCTTGCTTAGGTCGATTCAGCCCATGATGTTAACGGCACAAGCCGAGCCTTTCTAAATGGATATAATAATAATAATAATAATGATAATAATAATAATAATAATAATAATAATAATAATAATAATAATAATAATATCGCCTCAGCTAGTGTTGCAGACTTTCTGAAGTGGTGCCATCTAGACAGCCTGCGTACCAATTTCGACGATCCTATTTGTTACCATCTAACAGTGAATTACAAATTCGCTGGACGGTTCCTTTGGCTAAGTTAATTTTGTCGGAAGGCCGCAGAGTGCGCCGCTAAAGGTCTTTAAAAATTGAAGTGCCTATTTTTTCCAACCCTCTACCAGTATCGAAACCACGAACTTGGGATCATGAGTCGGGCAGTTTATTTCTGATCCACTGAGGCGTGCAATTCTTTTCGGATGCTGACACCAATGAGTTGCTAGCTTTGCTTGACTCATAATCAGTATCTTGTACTATTTCTTAGCTAGTTCCCTTCAAGATGAATATTACATGTTACATTCTTAATTAACATAAACCGTTCAGTAGATCAACCTGTGATCTTTAAGAACAGCATGCAATAAACTTTAGTTAGTATACACACTTCTGTGTGGTGAATTCAGGTACAAAGTTAGTTCCTATCTCACTAAAGAAGTTATTGTACTTCTTCATCCAATTATTGTCCGACTCGTTGGCTGAATGGTCAGCGTACTGGCCTTCGGTTCAGAGGGTCCCGGGTTCGATTCACGGCTGGGTCGGGGATTTTAACCTTCATTGGTTAATTCCAATGGTCCGGGGGCTGGGTGTTTGTGCTGTCCTCAACATCCCTGCAACTCACACACCACACACAACACCATCCTGCACCACAATAACATGCAGTTATCTACACATGGCAGATGCCGCCCACACTCATCGTAGGGTCTACCTTACAAGGGCTGCACTCGGATAGAAATAGCCACACGAAATTATTATCCAATTATTGAGGGCTTTCTGTTCAAATACAAAAATTTTAAAATCCACGAGGTTATAAGATGCCAGATAATTTTCTTTATGAGGAAAACACTGATCACGCCAGAGTCCTGAGTCCTTCCTTCTAAATATTTCCTTCCATTATATTGAAATGCCAAAATACCCCAGCAATGGGGAACTACGAGGGTGTATCGTACAGTTTTAATTATCACCTTTAATTTATTTTTACAGACAGTTTGTTTTTATTTGTAGTTGATAACACTTCTCTACGAGTCATCATCCACATTTGTACATTTTTCCCAGCGTTTCTTGACCTTCCGAATACCGTTATTGTATGGGTATGTGGATTGCGACTTAAACCACTCTTCCACTTTACGAGTGACGTCATCTGTGTTACCAAATCGTGGTGCGTGATCGGGAGAATAAGGCGGATGCTGCGAGACTTTCAAGCCACACGCTCTTGTTTTGTCAATTGCAACTTGAGAGGTGTGAGCTGGTGCATTGTCAACTAGGAGACGAGCGTCTCTGGAGATCATACTGCGGCGTTTCTGAATCAGAGCATTTCTCAACTTGTCCAGAAGATTTCTGTAGTATGCATCAGTGATGGTTTCACAATTTTCAATGTAATTTGTGAGGATAGAGCGAAGACAATCCCGAAAACTGAGAGCATGACCTTCCCTGCTGACTTTTGTTCGTTTTCTTTTTTGGGGGAGAGGAATTGGCTTGCTTCCACTCCTTGCTCAGGGTTTTGGTCTCTGGATCATACTGATAGATCCAACATTCATCCATGGTTACCAGACGATCAAAAATTCCTCTTCATCCTGTTTCAACAGCGTCAACAGCTGTGGAACCCACCGTGCAGGCACCTTAGACAAGTGCAGTTCGCCTTGAATAGTTTTCAACACATTACCATAGCTGAGGCAAGTTTCATTTACGATCATTTGGATGGCTGATTGTCTGTCTTCCAGGATCAAACACTCCACTTCATTAATTGTGGCCGCATCGTCCGTCAATGATGGTCTTCCAGGTCTTGGCTCGTCTGTGAGGGACATGTGACCAGTTTGAAAATTCCTTTTGTACCTCAAAATAGTGTCATAAGATTTGCAATCATTTCCATGAACTCCCACCTCAACATGAATTTCTGCGACACTATTGCCCTTCAAATGCAGGAACTTTCTCACGCTGCGAGCCTCAGTCTTCTCCATCTTATACTTCAGTCACTTCTGGCACTAACTATAGAAGAAAGAAAGAAAGAAAGAAAGAAAGAAAGAAAGGACACAATGAGCTGATTTTCTAAGCACCACGCACTCAAGGACCAATCATAGCACTGACAATATTTCATCAATATACCATAGCAATTTACGGGTGATAATTAGAACTTTACGATACCCCTTCGTATTCCAGTATTTGCGTAGTGTTTAAATACGGCATCGTGGAGAACTGTTTCAAGATAATAATATTTCGTACTTTATATAGAAATATCATTTTTAACGTAAGTAAATCTTTAAGAAAAGTTAGATGCATAGTTTATGGCAGGGTCATTCAAAATGTTTTGGTGGAGCAATGCCCACCCATGGACCACGGTTCCGTCACCTTTGTCCTGTAATAAAATGTAGCGGTTATCCACAGGCCAAGCTACCATCAGTATGAATTTACTTCAAGAAAATTATTCTATATACACAATATAGGATTTTCATCTTAGAGTCAATATAGCTTTCAGGTCAGTATTTTATATATCGTAGACGACAGGTCAATTTACAAAAGTACCGGTAATATTAAAGCTATGTTATTTAACATTAAGCTGTATTTTCTGTGCTGGATGTTATTCTATCAAAGTGCAGAGAGCTCCGCAAGGTGACAGCTTGGCCTGCTACTTACGACTGCAATATTTCAACAGCGGCTTAACAACTGCAGAAGACTTATGGGCTGTCAGGGCAAGGCGAGGGTGGTTAAAGGCAAGCCAAGACCAACTGAACGGGTTACCCAGAGCGAATTGAAAGTGAAATTGAATAATACACTAAGAAAAGTCAATACACGAGATCAAGGCAACATCCATATCTCTTTCCTTAGATTAAAGATAGAAAAACGCAATATTTCTTCCTGTATGAGATCATGTAATGCAATACAGTCACTTCATTTGAATATAAGTAGCGAAAAGGTAGTGGTAGTTGTGATGGGGGTGGTGATGATTGTTTCAAGAGAAAGTGCAACTGGACAACCATTCTCTATTAACATTTATCAAAAGGATAATGGAAGAGGTCAGACACTTCTAAGAATAAAGATACAGTAGCGGGAAAAGATAAGGAAGGGCCACAAAGTGCGTGAAAATGAAAGACTCCATAGGTCTCGTAATCCTCACGCCGTCGGGGTCGGAAAAAACAAGATTTGACCAAAGGAGGTCAGATAAAAAGGATGAAAACGAGTGACCTGACACAAGTAAGTGGAAGCAATGTCAGACTTAACTACAGGAATCGTGATAATGGTCTATGTATTGTACCATTACGTTACGATTGACGTCAGTTTACATGAATATACATCGGAAGAAAAATGGCGCAGATCAGCTTCAAGCGTTAAGAATGCACGGAATAACTTTTTGTGACAAGTTGACCGCAATTAGGAGGCAGTGCCTGGCGAGATGGAAAGGAAACTCTATGATAAATGAACCATTATACGTAAAAAAATTGAAAAACGGTCTATTATTATCTACTTTGGCAAGAAGAGTTTTCGTCGTAAACGGACTGTGAATTGCGATTACTTGACCAGAAGATTAGCTGACATAATCAATATAACCATAATAGGAGCCATACGAAGGAAGAATCCAGAAACAAACTACTGGAAAATACATAAAAACGGCAGGGAAACACGCATAATAGATTTCAAATACTGTACGGAAGAAGAGGTGTTGGGATACGGCATTCGTAAATAAGGCCTACACTGACTTAATAAACGGCCAAATTTTCATCAAATTATACGTATTGCCCATTGATAAGATTTAAAGAACATTATTCAGACAACATAAAAAAAACCAAGGAAGAGCCAGTTTATGAAAATAAAATTGAATCTGAGCAGTATCTTTAGAGGAAAAGAAATATAAATACAGTTAGAGAAAGTACTTGGAAAAGCTTTATATACTGGAAATTAAGATGTATTCTATCAATTTAACATTGTCTTTTCGTTGCATGGAAATTGGATACGAAATGGAGCTAGCCTAAAGCGATGGAGGGAGGCTGACCAGATCATCGTAAGCTCAAGCCTGAAGACCTAGAGATCCAGCATGACGTGATCCAGTGCAAGGATAAGCGTTCCGAGAAGCCGTGACGAGGAAGAAGAAAGCAGAGTCGGACATAACATGGCCAGAGATACGTAACGTTCTAGTAAATTTAACTATAAAGTATTTCATTTGGTGTAGTATAATTGTAGGAATGCTGAAGTGCCAAAGATATGACCTGTTTGTGCCATTGTGTGAATTCTAAGGCATATGCCGGAGAAAATAACCACAGATACGTATTATTTATGTGTAGTAATATACTGCCGTGCTCATAAGTTTGATATGAGGTTAATGTGAGCAGTATCGGGAAGAGAATTATGATGTTTTTGAACCTATATGCTTACGAGAACGTCATATATTAAACTAGGCAAGGCTAAGATAGTGAAGTGCAATATAATAATAATAAACCTAGGCTACCCAATGACCAGATTGAATAACTAGGCCAATATCGTCTACATTTACGATGAGTTGAAATAAACAGTAGCAGCTTGCGGTGTTTTGAGTAGATATTTAAGTAAAAGGAATGTTTTACTGCGACGTGGTAGACATTACGTGGAATCTGAGTAGAGATATTGTTGTATGCGGAGGAATCGCAGTAATTAAATGCATAAATGATAATATGTTGTTGGAGATTTGAGATGTTGAATAGGTATTGTGTAAGTAAATGATTGATGGAAATAGGTGCGAATTTATTCTTAGCTACAGTTATGTTGCGATTGAAAATGAGGCAAGCAGTGAAATTAAGGCCTAGATACGTGAATATATTAAGTGAAGCAGTGAGATTAAATGGTCTATTGGTCGAACTTATATGGAATATGGAGATAGATGGATCGTAATTTACATGTATTTGAAGTGTATATAGAAGAGAGATATAGTCGCCTAGTAATATATTCGTCTCATATAATGAATATAGAGCAGTGGAGCACGCGTTAACCTGAAAATGGTAAAATTAGTAGGCAGTAGAAGGAGTAATTTTAATTGAAAATACACATAATAATTAATTGGTCGGTACGATTCTGACAGGTCATGACGGTTGAAGAACATGGCGACGGCATTCGTAAATGAAGATATTTAATTTTATTTTTGGCACACATTTTTAATATATATAGGATGTTGGAATTTATATTTATGGTTAGGATTAATTTCTTTTAGATACTTAAAATGGCATTTTGAAGCCATCATTGGAAAGAGTTACTTATCTCACGCCATAAACAAGTCAATACGCAAATTCCCAAACCAATTCCAAAGAGTAGTGCAAATAGACCTAAAGGAAAGAAAGACCACTCCCTCCTTTAATAAAGAGTAAATCCTAGTTGTCCCCATATTGAAATAAAATGATGAAGTGTGGTCACGCAACAAAATAATAATTGCCCAGATAAATTAAAGATACCTGCCCAATTTTAATTATGTCAATTCGTCAATTTTAGTTGTCAAGAAAAATAATATGTGATTTTTTTATTTACTTTCCTCTATTACCAAAGATGATCATTATTTTGTTAATTATAATATTGGCATGCTAATAAATTAGTTTTAAGTTTATTCTAGCGTTTATTTTCAAAGGTAGAGATAGGAAGATTAGTTGTAAGGATACATTTAGGCTGATATTTCGGAGTCATGATATTTAAAGGCTTATATTAATTCTACGGTAGGATTTCGGAGTAAATGAGTAACACATTAAACTATACACCCTCTTCAACGGAACTTGCGAAGGTAAATAGTATTGCTGAATATATATAGATGTTTTTTTACCCTGAGATATTGACTTAATATGGACATGCAACCACCGCGTTTGATTGGTATATCCATCCCCGATTTCGCATAGTTAATTAGCAACATGTAAGTGGAAATATTGCACGGGCAACATCATATTAAATTTGTACTACAACTTGAGGTGAAGTATGAGGAAGTACAGCGCCATGGTGATACCTATATTTTTATCAGTCCAACCTGGACCTTGGTAAGAATTAGGACTACGAGGCCACCAATAGGTTGCATTAAATTTGTTGCCCATACATGGGGCAAAGTGAAGAGAAAAACACTGTTGCCGCAGGTTGCATTAAATATGGCGGCCCGAACGTGAGGCAAGTTTGAAGAGGTCGGATGAATAATTAGATTCTGGATATACAGAAATTTGATAACTTGATTATGGAGTGAATCTTGAGGATGAGATATGGATGTTAGGCTTGGACATATGTCATATGATGCCGTAGCGTCGAGCAAGTCTGAAAAGAAGGACTAATTGAGGAATGAGAATGGTTTCAAGAGAAAGATACCGGGGTTGTTGAATTAAATCTTGGACCACAGTCATGAAATTTATTCGAAGAAGGAGACGATGCCTGATAGTTTATGAACTTAGGTATGGCATGCGACGCAGAATGGATTGATAGCCATGAAGATTAAGGAAGAGAGGGCTTAACTAATGGAGAAATTTATATTTTTGGATGGAGAAGAAGAAGGTAGCAAGAAATTTGATGCGGAGTCTCGCAATATTTGACAGTCTCGTGGAAGGAGAAAGTCTACTGTATATATATTTAGGTTACTTTAAGGAATTTGATGCATGAGTGATGATGAGGGAAGAGTTTTATAACGCAAGTTTCATATTATTGATTTTATATATATGATTAGGTGGATACGACATAAATATAATTAAAATTGGGCATATAGGTCAAGGTTTGGATTTGCGTATGACTTGTATAGGTTGTCATGGCTGAGTTACGATGGTCTGGGTTAGTCTTTCCCAGTTAAACAAGAAAGTACAAAGTAAACTTTGAAGTATTTATAATAATAGATATAGTTATAAGTCTGATAGACTATTTTATGTTGATATTTGATGATTGGTTGGTTGAAGTTGAGGGATAAATAGAGAATTAGGGTTATATATAACATAACTGGAATTATAGAGCATTTTAAGTGGAATATCAAAAAAAATGTCGAACTTAGCTCAATTAAAATCACAATTTGAGGATTATAAGAAAGAAATTGAGGAGGAGAACAGGAAGAGAGATGAAGTAATACAGAAAACCAAGGAAGAGCAATTAGGGATTCTTGAAGTGTTTAGACAGATAGCTGAAGAAAATAGGAAGCAAAGTGAGAAGCTGCTCCAGGAGATGATTAAAAATCAGGAGGAGAGACAACAACAGATGGCTGAAGAAATTAGGAAACAAAATGAAGAAATTAGGAAGCAGAATGAAGAAAATAGGAACCAGATGGCTGAAGAAATTAGGAAACAAAATGAAGAAATTAGGAAGCAGAATGAAGAAAATAGGAACCAGATGGCTGAAGAAATTAGGAAACAAAATGAAGAAATTAGGAAGCAGAATGAAGAAAATAGGAACCAGATGACTGAAGAAATTAGGAAACAAAATGAAGAAATTAGGAAGCAGAATGAAGAAAATAGGAACCAGATGGCTGAAGAAATTAGGAAACAGAATGAAGAAAATAGGAAGCAGAATGAAGAAAATAGGAAGCAGAATGAAGAAAACATTAACAGACTGGAAGGAAAGCTCTTGGAAAGGATGAATGAGAAAAATGAGGAATTTCAGAAAATAATCAACGGACAGGATGAGAAACAAAAGCAAATGATTGAAGGAAAACTTCAAGAATTCATTAACAGGCAAGAAGAAAAACAGCAGGAAACAATGAAGGAAGTGAAAGAAGCTGTAAGGATGGAAATGGAAAAAGTCGGAAGTGAAATGACACAAATTAAAGTGGATATTGACGTTTTACGTAAGGATATGACAGGGATTATGGAAAATAAGAATCAAGAGGTAAATCAAGAGATAAATAAAGTTATGGAAGAATTGGCAGAAAGCAGAAATGTTATTCAAAAGTTGAAAATGGAAGAGATGAAGAGTATAACGGATAATTTGGAGAGTTTGAGGATAAATTCCACAGAAAGAATTAACAAATTGAATGAAGCAATCGAAACAACGAATAAATCAGTGGAAGTAAATATCATTCTGGCAAGAGAGCAGGTGTCAGATAAAATTAAAATAATACAAGAAGCTGAACGGAATAAAAATGAAACTGACAGCAGAATCAGCAGAACGGAGAGAGAATTACATACGATTCGTAAGGAAATTCAGGAAATGAGAATAGAGAACCGAACAACAAGGCCTAATGTCATGAGAACAGTAGAAATTCAGGCTTGTGATAGGGAAACAACGCCAGCAAGGACTACGGATTCAAGCCAAGGTATTAATGGAAGTTCGATGGGGAACGGAAATGGTAATAATGGAAGTCCAGCAATAATAAATACAATTAAAACCATCGAGGATAAGCCAAAACATTTTAATAATACTGCAAGTTTATCCCCAAAACGATTTTTGAGGGAGATGGAGGATTATTTTCGGGATAATAACGTTCCAAACGAGAAACGACTCAAAGTAATTGAAAAACATTTAGATGCTAACCCAAGTATTTGGTACCAGGCATTTAAGTACAGTTTCCACGAATATGAGGATTTTAAAACGGCATTTTTAAGGAAATATTGGAGTCCGGAAGTACAACAGCAGCTTAGAATGGAATTGTATTCACGAAAATTTGCTGTTGCTGGTCAGACAAGATATAGTGACTATTTTGCTTTCCAATTTCAACGTTTTCAGGATTTGGATTATGCACCCAGTGAATTGGAAGCTATTAAAACTATTCAAAGCCAACTTCCACATGAAATACAAAGATTATTGGCGACCTCGAACGTTCAAACGGCAATTGAAATGGAAGATAGGCTGAGACAAATTGACATGACGACTTCTCATCCCACGAGTAGGTTAATACGTAGTATGGGAAATGAAGAGTCAATCAATGTAATAGCCCATGAGAATTACGAAATTAACAAACGAAGAGGACAAAGAGACGTGGCTAGGAACCAGGAGATGGATGAAAGAAAAGAGATGAGAGGATACCAACGTCAAAGAGATCAAGAATATCGACGGACATATCAGATGGATGGAAGATATGTGCCATATGACAGGCAAAGTAACAGATATACAAGAAACAGAAATATGATCCGAAGAAGGAATTATTACGGAGGAAGAGGTGGACGGAACTTCAGAGAAAGGGAGTTCGGAAATAGAAGATATTCCCAGGAGCAGAAAGAAGACTTGAGAAATCAAGAAAAATGGAAGCAAGCGATTAAAGACAAGGAGATTGTTGGAGATATCGAGGGCGCAGAGAGTTTAGAGCTCCAACAATATAAAAATTCGGAAGCAGGGAAACGTCATCTTAACCCGAATGCACAGAATTTCAATACAGGGTTAGACGTTCCTGAGAGAAAAAAACGACAATTTTGAAATAGATCATGAGGGAAATGGTAATAGAGGAAAGAAAACGGATAACAAAATTATAAGTTGGATCCATAACGCAGCAAATATCAAGTATTATTACCGGGAAAATCAGGAACAATCCTTAAATAATATACCGGAGATATGCGGAAAGGAAGGATGCATTAATTCAGAATGTCAAACAGATGGAGAAGAGGAGACTGTTTAAAAAGAAATACATAGAGTAATTGCAAAGTCAACAGTTATGAAATGAAGTACGGAGAAGGAAGTTGAGTAACGTAAAGGTCCATTTATTATACGAATGGAAGCATAGTATAAATATATTGTGACCAACATATTTAAAAAATAAGTGGGAGGAGAAAATGTACCATTACGTTACGATTGACGTCAGTTTACATGAATATACATCGGAAGAAAAATGGCGCAGATCAGCTTCAAGCGTTAAGAATGCACGGAATAACTTTTTGTGACAAGTTGACCGCAATTAGGAGGCAGTGCCTGGCGAGATGGAAAGGAAACTCTATGAGAAATGAACCATTATACGTAAAAAATTGAAAAACGGTCTATTATTATCTACTTTGGCAAGAAGAGTTTTCGTCGTAAACGGACTGTGAATTGCGATTACTTGACCAGAAGATTAGCTGACATAATCAATATAACCATAATAGGAGCCATACGAAGGAAGAATCCAGAAACAAACTACTGGAAAATACATAAAAACGGCAGGGAAACACGCATAATAGATTTCAAATACTGTACGGAAGAAGAGGTGTTGGGATACGGCATTCGTAAATAAGGCCTACACTGACTTAATAAACGGCCAAATTTTCATCAAATTATACGTATTGCCCATTGATAAGATTTAAAGAACATTATTCAGACAACATAAAAAAAACCAAGGAAGAGCCAGTTTATGAAAATAAAATTGAATCTGAGCAGTATCTTTAGAGGAAAAGAAATATAAATACAGTTAGAGAAAGTACTTGGAAAAGCTTTATATACTGGAAATTAAGATGTATTCTATCAATTTAACATTGTCTTTTCGTTGCATGGAAATTGGATACGAAATGGAGCTAGCCTAAAGCGATGGAGGGAGGCTGACCAGATCATCGTAAGCTCAAGCCTGAAGACCTAGAGATCCAGCATGACGTGATCCAGTGCAAGGATAAGCGTTCCGAGAAGCCGTGACGAGGAAGAAGAAAGCAGAGTCGGACATAACATGGCCAGAGATAAGTAACGTTCTAGTAAATTTAACTATAAAGTATTTCATTTGGTGTAGTATAATTGTAGGAATGCTGAAGTGCCAAAGATATGACCTGTTTGTGCCATTGTGTGAATTCTAAGGCATATGCCGGAGAAAATAACCACAGATACGTATTATTTATGTGTAGTAATATACTGCCGTGCTCATAAGTTTGATATGAGGTTAATGTGAGCAGTATCGGGAAGAGAATTATGATGTTTTTGAACCTATATGCTTACGAGAACGTCATATATTAAACTAGGCAAGGCTAAGATAGTGAAGTGCAATATAATAATAATAAACCTAGGCTACCCAATGACCAGATTGAATAACTAGGCCAATATCGTCTACATTTACGATGAGTTGAAATAAACAGTAGCAGCTTGCGGTGTTTTGAGTAGATATTTAAGTAAAAGGAATGTTTTACTGCGACGTGGTAGACATTACGTGGAATCTGAGTAGAGATATTGTTGTATGCGGAGGAATCGCAGTAATTAAATGCATAAATGATAATATGTTGTTGGAGATTTGAGATGTTGAATAGGTATTGTGTAAGTAAATGATTGATGGAAATAGGTGCGAATTTATTCTTAGCTACAGTTATGTTGCGATTGAAAATGAGGCAAGCAGTGAAATTAAGGCCTAGATACGTGAATATATTAAGTGAAGCAGTGAGATTAAATGGTCTATTGGTCGAACTTATATGGAATATGGAGATAGATGGATCGTAATTTACATGTATTTGAAGTGTATATAGAAGAGAGATATAGTCGCCTAGTAATATATTCGTCTCATATAATGAATATAGAGCAGTGGAGCACGCGTTAACCTGAAAATGGTAAAATTAGTAGGCAGTAGAAGGAGTAATTTTAATTGAAAATACACATAATAATTAATTGGTCGGTACGATTCTGACAGGTCATGACGGTTGAAGAACATGGCGACGGCATTCGTAAATGAAGATATTTAATTTTATTTTTGGCACACATTTTTAATATATATATAGGATGTTGGAATTTATATTTATGGTTAGGATTAATTTCTTTTAGATACTTAAAATGGCATTTTGAAGCCATCATTGGAAAGAGTTACTTATCTCATGCCATAAACAAGTCAATACGCAAATTCCCAAACCAATTCCAAAGAGTAGTGCAAATAGACCTAAAGGAAAGAAAGACCACTCCCTCCTTTAATAAAGAGTAAATCCTAGTTGTCCCCATATTGAAATAAAATGATGAAGTGTGGTCACGCAACAAAATAATAATTGCCCAGATAAATTAAAGATACCTGCCCAATTTTAATTATGTCAATTCGTCAATTTTAGTTGTCAAGAAAAATAATATGTGATTTTTTTATTTACTTTCCTCTATTACCAAAGATGATCATTATTTTGTTAATTATAATATTGGCATGCTAATAAATTAGTTTTAAGTTTATTCTAGCGTTTATTTTCAAAGGTAGAGATAGGAAGATTAGTTGTAAGGATACATTTAGGCTGATATTTCGGAGTCATGATATTTAAAGGCTTATATTAATTCTACGGTAGGATTTCGGAGTAAATGAGTAACACATTAAACTATACACCCTCTTCAACGGAACTTGCGAAGGTAAATAGTATTGCTGAATATATATAGATGTTTTTTTACCCTGAGATATTGACTTAATATGGACATGCAACCACCGCGTTTGATTGGTATATCCATCCCCGATTTCGCATAGTTAATTAGCAACATGTAAGTGGAAATATTGCACAGGCAACATCATATTAAATTTGTACTACAATTTGAGGTGAAGTATGAGGAAGTACAGCGCCATGGTGATACCTATATTTTTATCAGTCCAACCTGGACCTTGGTAAGAATTAGGACTACGAGGCCACCAATAGGTTGCATTAAATTTGTTGCCCATACATGGGGCAAAGTGAAGAGAAAAACACTGTTGCCGCAGGTTGCAGTATGTATGTATGTATGTATGTATGTATGTATGTATGTATGTATGTATGTATGTATGTATGTATGTATGTATGTGTGTATGTATGTATGTATGTATGCATGCATGCATGTATGTATGCATGTATGTATGTATGTATGTATGTATGTATGTATGTATGTATGTATGTATGTATGTATGTATGTATGTATGTATGTATGTATGTATGTATTGTGAACGTACACAGGTCTCGGCTGACTGAATATGGGTCAGTGTGCTACTGGGGTTCGCTTTGTCGGCGAGTCGCGTGTGGCCTTGGCCAGGTGATAGAGAACCAGTTTCTGACTTGAAGGGGGTAGCTTGTTGACTGACAAAAAATAATAAAAATAAAAGCGAACGATAGATAAAAATAACCAGTGTGTGTTCATCTGCAATTACATCGATTTGTAATAAATGAAATAATTATAATATCTTTGGTGGCGTGATATGCATAATTAGGAAGGTACACATGAATCATATTTGACTGAACTGTGTTAATAATATCACGTGTGAATTATAAAAATTAAAAACTGAATATTTCTTTGATTTCAACGGTATTTCAGCTAGAAATGATGGTGAAATTATGTAATCAAACCCCAGAAGAATTCAGTACTTGAGTTGACTTCACTTCCGACCACGAGTGCCACGCACGATATTTAAAGCAAGTCATAAGAGTACAAGCTCTCACATGCTGACAGGTTCCTGGTCTACTATCTGCAGTCACTTCATGTACTTCGCTAGCGGATCTCAACGCAGAACTTCAGTGGAATACTATCATCAGGGATAGTGGACTCATTCCTGTGTTCGATGCTTTCTACAATTATGCAAATCTACGACTTCAGTTAGTGCAGTAAACAGACGTCGAAATAGCAGATAAATTTTTTTAAGTACGTGTTCTTTTCATCATAAATTACATGTGTGCTCAGGATTTCTTTAACACATTTGGTACAAGTTTCAGCAACCTCACGAGTGTAAACGTGGAAGAGGACCTCTACGTTATCATCGCCAGAAGAAGATGGAACTTCGTGCCATGGACTCCACGTATTTCATCATGAAGCTCTAAGCCCATGACCAGCGTCGGCAGCGGCGAAATGCAGGGACTTTCGCCTTAGAATGGGTGATTAAGGACCCAGACTTCGAGATGTGAAGACAAATAAATAATTTTAAGTCGACTACGTCTTATTTATATCTGTTCTATGTACCTCTTTATTTCTACTCTTCATCTTTCCTTAGATTTGTTCTATAATATCTAGTTAATTTATTTTTACGACATTTCACTGGTTATTTCGAGAGGTGTGATAGGACTTGTAGCTTAATTGGCATACTTGCTTGATTCACGACCACGTGCTGACGAGTTTGATGATGATGGATCAGTTGAAGTTATCCATGTGTTATCGGAACCATCCTTTCTTCCTGTACGAATTTCATTATGATAGTGAGTTAATCGGTGTCCAATGAATTTATCGAGGTGATATTTTCCCAATATTTTTAAAGTTTTCATGGAAAGTGGACTTTTACTCGTACCTTATATTTACGATAGCAGGTTATCAGGATATTAATTTTTTTTTTGTTAATATCTTTATTACCCACCCTAGAATACACCGTCGGCTTTACAGGTAATAAAGACAGACAGAGCGAAACCCAAAAACAAAAAGAACAAACAAACAAACACTAGGCACATCTCTCCTAAAACAACTTAGCTAAATTATTTACCTCTAAATCTACTCAGTGTCCTCCCACATGCACGCGGATAGCCGGCAAACGTGCAGGAAGCACCGCACTACAAATTACCCTATTTCCCTATTCCCCTATTCCTACCAACCACCTAGAAAAAAAATAGTAGACTGGTCTCTGCGTCAGCCCTTTATCAGGATATTAATTCCGAATCGAGTGTATGAATTTATTTAGAGTACATGCAATGTGGTATGGGATAACTAATGGATTAGTTAATCATCGAGACAAATTTGATGAGGATATGACTTGTTTTGGGACGATGACAGGTCCTTATAATTTTCATGACTACACATGCTTGATAATGGATTACGATGAGTTAGGGTCGTCGTTATGATGTTGTACAGTACGTGTAATTTATGAGGAATTTGTATAAACGATATGAGTCTTTGTGAAATTGGAATTTTCACATGTTAATGTACTGGTATTTTTATACAAGATGTTGGTCATGATATAATGGAAATGCGGAATCTTCGAGATTTTACGAGGTGTAGTTAACATAATAATGTCTTCTGATGATAAGGACAAGTCCATGTTGATCAATGTACTCCATAATTCAGGATAATATCCTAATAGTGCTCATGAAAGTCAGTAATTCTAAGTTTAAGGTACGTGTAAATTTACTGGAAGACCTTAGGTCGGGAGAATAGATCCTCAATTGAATATTCTAATACTGTTACAGTTCGAAATCAGGCATGCTCACTTTTCGATGTCTTACTTCGTACTCACATGGAGACTTTATCTTTTTAACATGTTGGAACGAGTTAATGGAAGAGTGGCGAGACTGATTAACACCCGATGATGTGTAAATATTGTAGATATTTCTTCTTTGATATTTTTTCAGTAGCTAGTAGTAGATTTAGAGATTTCCTAGTGGTAAGACAGTTATTTTCTATGCATTTGTGTGTGGCGATATGTGACACTTTGATGGCGTTAATTCGTTATGTGGACTGGATTTCCACGTTGAGGATATATTTTTCCCTATTTATTGATTTCTCTGAAGGGTCATAATGCAAATTTTTGTTCACTTAATGACCAAGCGATAATAAGTTTTGTTATTAGTTCTCACGAGGAGATAAGTGGGAAGACGTGAACAGATATACTTGACGTCTCGATTTAACTTTTAGAAAACAAAGGCAAATTCAAATTTTCATTTCAGTGTTAACAACATTTTTGATGAATAGAATTTCACTCTTATTTTGTCAAGGTAGTAAAATTAACTAATTAATCTTGGATATTTTATTATACACTTTTTTAAAATTAATGCATTTTTCCAGATTGTTCGAGGAAGACTACGCAAGACCTTTTTTAAAAAATTAACTCGACTTTAAATTACTAAATGAATGTTTTAAAACGAAGAAAGACAATGTTATATTCAAAACTCTGTTAGAATGGTAAGGAAATTAAGGTACGTGTACCATCCCATTTGTTTATATTTTATTGTCACATTAAGAGTAATGGTAATTAACGTAAAGTAGCGATCATTATCCATTATCATAGACGTCAGGATGGCTAATATTTTATTTTCATTGAATAAAAGTGTGTCATGTTCTCTCTATTCAACACATTCTTATTTTCCGAACCTTATGTCAATCCTGCCACATTCATATTTGTTTAAGTCAGCAGTCCTGTGAACTGAGCACCCCTGGGGTCTCTCTTGTTCACCGGCAGACCTAGTCGGGGACAGTATGTATGTATAAATATCACATAACGACGCTGTATTTTCCTCTCCATTGCTCTAACGATGAAATATGCTCAACACCGAGAAGCAAGGAGTTGTCGATAAATAGAGATACACTTCTGTCTCAAAATAAATGACTCCAACGTGCAGCACATTTTCTATCTATTGCCAGAACACACACATAAATCGTATTCTGCCGGCGCGGCAGAACGTATGACTGTCACTTCTGCAACCCTGATGAGCACAGCCGTGCTGGACTCAAATTCGTTGTCACTGCACTGTAGGACTGAGTAGCTCCGTCGGAAAGATATCATTATGTATATAACTAGCAAATGTGCCCGTGTTTCGCTACGGCGTTCTACGTTGTATACGCTTATCGAAGTAAATTATTGTACACGCAGTGAATAAGATTTTTTTATATTGCATTTGTCTTAGTGTTATCCGAAAAACAGCATGGGGAGGTCCCCATACGTTGTTTCCAATGTAAAGTGCGAGTTGTGGAGTTGTGTTGATAACGTTAGGCTCACTTACCTACTGTCATTCATACTCGAGTGGGGATGTTTTCATTATAATAGCAGGCCCCCTTGTTACGGCGCAGTCACAAGCGATTCGGGGATTTTTTGTTAAAATGGCAGGCCCGCTTTCCTACTTCCAGGCACATTACAGTTGGGGAGTTTTTATTATAATGGCAGGCACCTTCCGTGCTGCCAGTCAAAACTGAGTTGTGCTCTTATCATTATAATGAAAGGCCCCACTTCCTGATACCAGTCATCTTATTGCCAGTCACACTCGAGTTGGTGAGTTTCGATTATAATAGCAGGCCGCTTTGCCTAATGCCAGTCACATTTTAGATAGGTAAATTTATTTTAATGGTGGCCACCCTTGCCTGCTGCTAGGCGTAATCGGGTAGGAGAATTTTGAACAAAACTGCAAGTTCGCTTGCCTTCTGCCAGTCAAATCCAAAAGTGAATCATTCATTACAATGGTAGGCCCTCCTTACTAATGCCAGTTATACAGGAGTTGGAGAAGGACCCGATTCCTACTGCCAGTCAAAGTCGATGTGGGGAGTACTGATTGCAATAGCAGACGCCCTCCTGCTGACAGTCACTATCGATTTGTAAAGTATTAATTATATTGGCAGATATCACCTTTCTTGATCGCTACAAATCGACTTCAATGAATATATATATATATACAGATCGATATGCGAAACTATTTATGCAGTTTACAATGTTGCAGACCTTCCTTTAGAGAGATTAACTGCTGCTGAACAGTACGTCATATCGACTAACGGATTGCACCATAAGACGCCACTTATAGCGGTCTAATTGTAAGTGTTTGATCCCATGACATTTTTTCGTATCTACTGTATGGATTAGACTGAGTTAGTAACGTTAAATAGGGCAAAATTTGGATACAGTTTTCAAACACTTCATTACATTTCCAATACTTATGTGACAGCTGGAAACATAGAACTTAGGCCACATATGGCCATTGGGTGGGCCAGTGTTCGTGATGAATTTGATGATTCTATATTGACTATAGGAGTCTCAAACTATGAATTATACGTGTAAAAAGTACAACATTTACGTAAATCGAGAAGTGCAGCTCTATAAATCGTATAAGAGATCGAGAAACGACAAAAAGTCATAGGACCAAATTTGTAGATCACTCCAAATTGAACGGCGAGTGCTGACTGTTCTGTGATACGACTTACCATTTAGACACCGATTATCCCGAAACGAAGGTCTGCACCGTCTGTAAAATTGCATCCATATATCGATATTTTTCCGGAGCAAAAACTTATGCATTTGAACAGCTTGGAATTTTTCCTCAAGGAAAAGAGTGTCCAGGTTTCGGGATTAGTACTCGCATACATACGGAGTAATTAAGGAAGAAATTTATACAGTTAAGGAAGTTTAAAACAATAGAAAATAGGATTATAAGTAAGGACAGCCGTATACAACAAAAACGTAAATACCAAGTGGGTGTATTGGAAAATGCCTCTAAATAAATTGAGATGGTATGAGTTACGGATATCAGAAGGCGGTAACAGAGAAGAAATTTAGGGGCAGGGATTCATAGGCAAACAGATAAGATGATGACGTATGTTGGTATTACTTTCGCCTAAAGAGGCAAAGCAGAGACAAGAAATTAAAGCGGAAAACAGGAGTAGAATAGAAATACAGTAAACATTATAGCAAAACGCCAGAAAAACACCTGACGGTGTGAAATAATGGACTTAACTACACGGTACTGTTCAAGTATTAACAAAGATCTTTAGTGATATTCGAGGACGATTGTAACCTCCAACGGTATTCCGCCAATATCCCGGAGAATGGCCGATTGATTCTCTTGCTTTCCACCCAAGGAAAAATCACGAGTTTACAGGAATGATGACGAAAAGGGAAATACGTTACTTCCCTGCTGGCAAGCGGCCAGAGACGTTGCCATGGTAAACTGTAGGTTCGTTGTCGGTCTGTCGGTCACTCAGTGCAGAGCATGAGACCCGCAGAAAACAGTAATTTCCTCTGTAATTTGAAGAGAAAGCGAAATTATGTACATAACAAAAGTTGTTTAAAATGAAGAAAAGTTTCACGTATAGTTCATGAGTTTTACAGAAAAGCAATAGTATAAGAGAAAATGGAAGAAAATTGTTCTTGTTTCCTATAAAACCCCAGTCCTTTCAGATATTTTTAAATCATATGCACATCTTTTTTTTTCTTTTTTTTTTCTTTTGCTAGTTGCTTTACGTCGGACCGACATAGATACGTCTTATGGCGACGATGGGACAAGGAAGGGCTAGGAGTGGGAAGGAAACGGCCGTGGCTTTAATTTAAGGTACAGAGTCAGCATCTGCCTGGTGTGAAAATGGGAAACCACGGAAAACCATTTTCAGGGCTGCCGACAGTGGTTCGAACCTACTATCTCCTGAATACTGGATACTGGCCGCACTTAAGCGACTGCAGCTATCGAGCTCGATCATATGCATATCGAAACCTTTCATGAGGTGAGTATACTACATATATGAACTTTGGTCGAGATCCATCCAGCCGTTTCGTGGTGATAGTGGAACAAACAGACAAGCAGACACGAAGAATAAAAACCACTAACACGGTCTTGAGTTGACCTAAAACGGATAAATATCTGAAAAACTGAAAAAAAAACGAAATTACACACGGCGGACCCACTAAAACTTTATTTATATAGATAAGAGTCTTGTCTGTACATTGCTCAGAATTTGAAAAGAATGGTATTTCTGTATCGGTTGTGTCTGCAGTAACGAGGAAATGCACTTTTTAAGTTTTCTTCAGCTCTGTCTGTCTTTATATACTGTATGTAAGTATGTATGTATGCGCATCACGAGAATATCGCTGAAGCGAATTTAATTAAAATCGGTATGTGAAGTGAGAAATAAGGCACTACAAACTAGGCTGTACTTAATTTTATTCACGTTGAGCGAACTGATAATTTATGGGAAGAACTAAAAATTCAGTTCTCAAAAATGTGTGTTATTAGTGGTCATATCAATAAATACTACATAAATAATGTTATATAGATTTAAATTTCCGATTATTTATGTCTTATGCATTTTACCGCACCGGCTCTGATAACAGATATATTCATTCATTTCGATTTTTGTTGCTAAGTCCATTCTAATGCCGAGCTACGAGAAAATGAATGAAAATAATTTAATGGAATTCAGTATTAAAGTCTAGGAATAAAGCACTACAGTCTAGGCTGTAAATGGCTTTGTTCACGCTGAATGAAATGGTGGTAGTTTAGGGATAGGCATCTACAATTTAAATTTTTAAATACGTATGTTATTATGCACTTTAATAAAATCTTATTAACAGAGTATACACGACTTCATCTAGAATTGTGTGTACAATGTAGAATTCCGTAACGAAGCACCGGTATACCAGCTAATGACAAATAAGAATAAATATACGAGAATGATATTTTAAATAAGCGTATAAAAATATAAATAACACAATACGGGCCTAATTAAGCATATAAATAAGATTAAAAATAACAAGAATAATACTAATAATAAATATAGTAATGAGAATAAAATAAGAACAAGAATGTATATAAGAAATCCCTTGTCACTTTGTCTTTCACAACGATACTGTCAAAAAGGAAACGTTTAAAAGTCTGAGATTGACATCAAATATAGACTACAAGAAACATTGAATGACGACTATCATATCTGGTTTATTTTTAAGGAAAACTATCTTTTGTCAATGAAGTGAATAAATCATCTTCACCATTCCGGCGTGTGGCATGACATTACCTCCATTTACAAGCACGAGATAGAATGCTTACTGCTGGGTTTGGTGAGTGCTATCTAACAAATTTTGATCATGAAAACTTCGTTGTAGGTATTCCGATGTTAGAGAAATGATTCGGGCCAGATGGAATTCTACTTGTTTGATTCATTCTTAATAAAACGTATGTCATTCAGCGAGATGATAAATCATTTTTATGCACGTAGCAATGAAACAACCGTGATTATCACTTTCGATCTTGTGTGTAAGTTTTATTCATAAGATCCATTAACATGTTCATTTCAAACTTCCAATTACATTTTACATGGTAATTTTGACTGTCGAAGAGAGACAGCACAGTAGTAACATATAAATATGATCATGATCATGATGATTATGATAATCTATAAAAATAAATAAAATTGCAGTGTCTGTCTGTAATGTCAAAATAACAGCATTTTACTAAGTGCATATGAAATTATATACAGTACTTATAACTAAAAACCAATTTCTGTCATGTCTGTCTGTCTGTCTGTCTGTCTGTCTGTCTGTCTGTCTGTCTGTCTGTCTGTCTGTCTGTCTGTCTGTCTGTCTGTCTGTCTGTCTGTCTGTCTGTCTGTCTGTCTGTTTGTTCCGGCTAATCTCCGATACGGTTGGACCGATTTTGACTGGACTTTCACTGGCAGATAGCTGATGGTATAAGCAGTAACTTGGCTACTTTTAAATGTTCAAAACAATCAGGGGGGCGACGGGGGAAATATAAAATTAATAGGCGAAATATCGAATTTGTCGTACAGGGACGAGGCAAAGCTTATTTAAAGCCCCTTGACGCAAGGAACAAAACTCGGTGAGCCCTACGAACCCGAAAACCACGTTTTAAGGCCCTAAAACCAACCATTATGGAGATATGGGCACCACACTACCCCCGCTCTAAGAATCCAATAAGGAAATGAACAGCCGTAACCATGGAACGTCAGCTCAAGGATTCTACAGCAGCGAAATTTACCACCCAAAGGTGGGACACAAATGACTTATTATCTGGAAAAGTTATAGTGTAAGCGCTTCTCGGCCTCTTGGCTAAGATCAAAATATAGACTCACTGGAAGAGATCATGTGTAATAAAGCTCCGCGATCTTAACATATTTTCTCGTGTTCTGTGTAGTGCTAGTGGTATAATAATAATAATAATAATAATAATAATAATAATAATAATAATAATAATAATAATAATAATAATAATAATAATAATAATAATTGTACCGGGCGGTACACCTCCACGCCGCTAATTCAAACTTTGCGCCAGTTGGAAATCCTCTGCTGGAGGAAGTCCGAACTTTATCTAATGTATTAATTTTCAAGTTACCCAGAAGATGTCACTACTTGGAAATTTTGAAGTTTCTGAACTGGGTCGTTTTCGACGTATTTTTGTTTTGCTTGTAGTAAGAAGTGTGAACTTTCTCTTCTAGAGGACACTACTGAAGAACTACAATAGTGCACCCTAGTGCAAGGTGAATGAACTGTTTTTTGGAGAAATTTTTATTTCAAAAGTTTGCTTCTTGTTAAATTTCTTTCTGGTATTGTTTAAGTTGGCTGTATTCCCCTTTCTTTCCCCTTGTTTTGAATTTAGCCAATCCCGAATTTCTTTAATTAATTTACGACCAATAAGGTGTTTCTTCTTCAAATTGGATATGCTGCTTAACCCTAACCAATAAATGATTGTGGGCGGGTGTTTTCTTTCCTGAAACGCCTCGAACTTTCCGCGAGAGTATATAAACTGCTGATTTTAGGGTCTCTGCGCCACTTCTCTACCATCTTTCTGTGTGTAAAGTACATAGCAGGGGGCGGGAAGCGCCTCTTTCTTCGGACAGCAGTTCAACAACCAGGTAATGGCCGTATAATAACTTATTTTCTTGCTAGCTCAGCAGTTTAACTCTCGGGGCGGGTCCGAAGCTTTTCCACCATGTAACTTTTCCCTAAAATGTAAAGACTCTTAGTATCTATTCTCTTTTAAGCTACATATTGGGATAGAGAGTGCTTAACACTCTCGAGCTCCCACTCATATTGTTTTGAGGTGAACTTACTTTTTCACAACCTATTCTTCTTTAACGTAATGTAAATTGTTTTTTTTCTAAAGTCACCTCTTTAGTATGGGATTAGCCCTTGCATTTGTGGCCTAGAGCCAGATTAGGTTTTAAAACAAAATGTATTAGGAGTGCAGTTCGCCTCCTCTCACTTTGGCATTTTAGAGGCCATGTAATTATCCTTTTCTCGCTTAATAGGCCTCAGTAGGTTGGGTATTTTACCCCTGTGTTTACGTCCTTAGAGGACAGCTTGAAGGTCGAGTTAGGTGTGGCCTTTTGATAGGCTTAAAATTTTGAGAGCGGATCGCTCTTTTGAAATTTGTTTCTGCGTGCCTCTAGGAGGTCTTACTGTGTAATTTGGAGCAAGTGCTCCTGGGCGTGATTGGGGTTTTCTGCCCCTTTGTTAAACCTTATGTACATGTAAGCTTGGGCTAACTGCTCAAGAATTGTGAGTTCGGGGCTCGAAGCCCAAAGCCTGTAAATACTGTTGTTGCTCTTTTGTTGCCTTGCTACTCTGTACCTTCCATGCTTGTTATTTCTTGATTTTGAAAAGAGAATATAACCTTGTTAAATTTTACATTAACTTTAATTTCGTAGTTTGAGACCCGTTCACCCCCGCACCTTCTTTCACCTCTACCTACCACAAAAATACGGTAACAATAATAATAATAATAAGTACTTTTACGATTTTCGGACACGCTGAGGTACCGAAAGTTTGCCCCACGGGTGTTTTTTGAGTGCCAGTAAGTCTGCTGACACGAAGGCGGCGTGTTAAAGCGCCTTCAAAAATACCACCAAGCAGAACCGGGAAAGAACCAACGAATTGGCCGTGAGAATATCAGCACTCTACCAGCTGAGGTACTTAGTCCGGCGATAATAATAATAATAATAATAATAATAATAATAATAATAATAATAATAATAATAATAATAATAATAATAATAATTGTTACGGTGTATTGTGAATGTGCAGAGGTGAAAGAAGGTGCTGGGATGAACAGGTCTCAACTTACGAAATTAAAGTTAATTTAAAATTCAACAAGGTTATATTTCCTTTTCGAGATCAAGAAATAACAAGTACAACCGGAACTTAGTTATATAGCAACGAAATAAGAATGTACAATTACAGTTTATTAATGTATTTTGGGCTTCGAGTTCCAAAAACACAATCCCTGAGTAATGAGCCCAACTTACTTATACACAAGGTTTAACAAAGGGGCAGAAAACCCCAATCATGCCCAGGAGCACTCGCTCCCTATTAATCAATAAAGCCTGCTCGAGGCACACAGGAACCAAATTTCAGAAAGAGCAACCCGCTCTCAAAGTTCAAGCCTATCAAAGGCCACACCAAACTCCACCTTCAAGCTGTCCTCCAATCACATGAAAACAGGGGTAAAAATACCCAACCTACTGAGGCCTATTCATTAAAGAAACAGGACAATTACATGGCCCCCAAAATACCAACTTGAGAGGAGGCGTAACTGCACTCCTACTACACTTCTTTAAATCCTATTTGGCACAAGGCCGCTTATGCAAGGACTAATCCCATACTACAGAGGTGACACGATTGAAAAATGTTATGACATTACGAGTAGAAGGGAAACTGTTATAAAAACGTAGTCACCTCAAAACAAAATGAATGGGAGCTCGAGAGGGTTAGGCACTCTCTATCCCAATTTGTAGTTAAAGAGACAGAATTTATACCAAGTGTCTTTTACATTTTAAATATAGGTTACATGAGGAAAGTTTCGAACCCGCCCCGAGGGTTAAACTGCTGAGCTGGCAAGAAAATAAGTTACAAAACGGCCATTACCTGATGGTTGAACTGCTGCCCGAAGAAAGAGGCGCTTCCCGCCCCCTGCGATATAATCACACAAGGAAAGATGTTACTGAAGTGGCACCGAGACCAGAAACACAGCAGTTTATATACCCTCGCGGAAAATTCGAGACGTTTCATGAATGAGAACCCACACCCCCCTCACTTTATTGCCTAAGGTCAAGCAACATATCCATGTTGGAGAAGATACACCTGATTGGTCAAAAATTAATTAAAGAAATTCGGGATTGGCTAAATTCAAAACTGGCGGAACGAAAGGATTAACATTGCCAACTCAAACAATGACTGAAAGAAATTTAACAAAGAGCAAACTTATACATACTAAATTTCTTCAAAAAAAAGTTCCTTCACTTCGCACTAGGGTGCACAATTGTAGTTCTTAAGTAGTGCCATCTAGAAGAGAATGTTCACACTTCTTACTAGAGAGAAAGCAAAAATAAATCGAAAAAGACACAGTTCAGAACTCTTCAAAATTTATAGTAATGACATCTTCTGGGAAATCTTAGCATTAATGTGGAAGTTAAAGTTCAAGCTTCCTCCAGTAGAGGAGTTTCAACTGGCGCAATGTTTGAATTAGCGGCGCGGAGGTGTACCGCCCGGTACAATAATAATAATAATAATAATAATAATAATAATAATAATAATAATAATAATAATAATAATAATAATAATAATAATAATAATAATAATAATAATAATAATAATAATAATAATAATATTTAGGAGGTTAATGTCACCTGTTGCAGTACGTTAGCATTCAGAGTAGTTGCTTGTAGTGATTGATTTCTTAGGCAGTAATATTTTTTACAGGAAATCTTAGGAGGAGAGCAGACGCTGTGAGGACATCCCAGTATTACCGTCTACACTGATTATGTCAGCAGTTAGACGTTGTTTATTCTATGAAGATTCCAGATGTGTGCTGTTATTACCATGATTAATTTATTTATTGATTTTTTTAGTCACTTTAGCTGATGAGCAGATGATTACATTATCATGCAGTGTTAGGAAGACTGGATCGTTGGATAGATGGATAGTTAGACGATCAAAAACAGATAGAATATGAGAGGACAAACTTTGGTCCAATATGTGACATAGATGAATGAACATAGTGAATGTTTACAGAATTAATTTTTATGATTGGCGGATTTTCGAGAACTGTTAAATAATTCATTGTTTCGTGGTCAAGATTTTATAAATGTTGTCATGAATTTGTTTATAGAATTTTAAGAAATCAACGTCAGCTACATGTTCATGATATGTTAACGAAAACCAACAAAGGTTAATCGATATGATATTTCTTATTCTCAAACATGTTGTCTAGTTGTATGATTATTATTATTATTATTATTATTATTATTATTATTATTATTATTATTATTATTATTATTATTATTATTATTATTTTCTTTCATATGAATGATTAATTAAAGTGGAATATCCTTCCAAAGTTATATTGCGATCTTCTCATTCCATAAAATTATGATTTAATAGCCTTATGTAGATAGGTGGGACGTAGAATTTGCTCTGTGTATATGAGCCTGACGTTGAAAAAGAGGGATATAACCGGTACTCGCCGAATGACCATGCCCGTGAGTAGAATCTCTTGCAATCCGTTGACACTAGCCGAGGTTTAATTGAAAATAAAACATATCGCTTCGAACCATCCACATCCACGAACGGTTATAATATATATAAGTTTTATTTTAGGTTTTTCTTTTGGCGTATCGCCATCCACCTTCGACAGAGCACTACAGTGAATTTCCTCCACCGCATCAATCCAGCAATCCTCGCTCTCGCTTCCTCACTGACACTCACTGATATCGATGTCACCATGCAGACGAGAGCCCAAATCTATAAATATAAAATAACTTGTCCTGACTGACTGACTGACTGACTGACTGACTGACTGACTGACTGACTGACTGACTGACTGACTGACTGACTGACTGACTGACTGACTGACTGACTGACTGACTGACTGACTGACTGACTGACTGACTGACTGACTGACTGACTGACTGACTGACTGACTGACTGACTGACTGACTGACTGACTGACTGACTGACTGACTGACTGACTGACTGACTGACTGACTGACTGACTGACTGATTCATCATCGCGGAGCCAAAACTACTGGACATAAAGGAAAGAAATTTTGGGCATACATTAATATTACAATGTAGGTGCTCGCTAAGGGAGGATTTTTGGATATTCCGTCGCTAAGGGGGTGAAAAGAGGGGTGCATTTTTAAAATGAGTGTATCTATATCTCAAAACTTTAAAAGTTTACAGATGTAAAAATTGGTATTTCGAATCTCCTTTAAAAATAAAGAAACACGTATTTTTTGTTTTCGGAAAATCCCAATAGGAGGGGTGAAAAGGGGTGAAAAAGGGTTAAATGACTTTAATGAGGATACTTATATCTAGAAACTGAAGATATTACAGACCTGAAAATTCGTATTTGGGATCTCCTTTACAAATAAAGAAACACGTATTATTTGCTTTAGGAAATCCAATTAATGGGGGTGAAAAGGGTGGTGAATTTTTAAAATGAGGATATCTATATCTCAAAAACTTAAAATGTTACAGGCGTAAGGATTTGTATTCGGAATCTCCTTTAAAAATGAAGGAACACGTATTTTTTTGTTTTCGGAAAATCCCAATAGGAAGGGTGAAAATGGGGGGAAAGTGGTTGAACACCTTTTATGAGGACACTTATATCTCGAAAACTGAAGATGTTGCAGACATGAAAATTGCAATTTGGAATCTCCTTTAAAAATAAAGAAACATGCATTTTTGTTTTTGGAAAATCCAATTAATGGGGTGTGACAAGGGAGGGGGTGAATTTTTAAAATTAGTGTATCTATATCTCAAAACTTTTAAAGTTTACAGGTGTAAAAATTGTTATTTAGAATCCCCTATAAAATAAAGAAACACGTATTCTTTTGTTTTTGGCAAATCCAATTAATGGGGGTTAAACAGGAGTGACAAATTGGGGTGAATTTTTAGAAAGACTATATCTACCGTATATCTCAGAAACGTAAAATGTTACAGACGTAAAAATTGGTATTTGGAATCTCCTTTAAACAAACACGCCTACTCTTTTTTTGGGGGGGGGGCAGTTTATCTAATTAACGGCGGTGGGGTGAAGAAGGAGTTGAGACGAATTGATTTTACTGTTCATAATGTACTTATTCTGATCATAAATTGATCATTTTTAATCTTTCCTGGGTTCGTTTTCAAGAGCCATCTTTTCCTTTGTAGAACATAAAGTTAGTTTACAGTAGATTCTCCTATCATATAAATAAAAATGTAAACACATTTGAAATAAACGATAGGAATGATATTGACCGTGCAATTGTTCACCTCTATAGTAAGGTCAATAATGCACGGAAGTATATCATTCGTGTCGTCAGAAACCTCGCGCACTTGGCTACGCGCGACGATGGTGCTGATCATATTGTCAGCAACGACAATGGCAGCAGATGTAATTTGTCGTCAAGTAGCGGTCTTACATCTTGCTGTGGGGTCCACAACATTAATAATAATAATAATAATAATAATATTAATAATAATAATGTTGTGGACCGTCGTCAAAATGTGCGGACTGGAAACGGGTCCTGGCCGCGTAATGACTACGATTGCAGGTCGGCATCTGGTTCAGTACCGCCAAGGCACCCAAGACGACAACACGCCGGATCTCCTCAAGGATTTGATCCATATTAAAAATGCTTATAGGAAAAGATTTATGGATCATACTGACCGGGTATAATACCTGGACCTATCCGGGGGAGTACGAAATCGATTGCTGGAAAGAAAGATTGAAAAATGGGAGGAAGTTTGCCGTAATCTCTCAGAAAACGAGTCAGATCTGGAATTTTGGCGGATTCTCTCAGAAAACAAGTCAGATCGCAAATTTCGGCGGATTAGATATAAAACGTTAAGCATTTAATTATAAATTTCATTATAATACCGTAGGGAAGGACTGGTATCTTCCTAGTATCTTATAGTATCTTTAGTAGGTACTTATTATTATTATTATTATTATTATTATTATTATTATTATTATTATTATTATTATTATTATTATTAATACGTTGCAATTGGGAAATATACCGGTAGAAAAGATTCCTTAGAGTAGTGTGATAATAAAGTAAAGTTAAAACTTAATTACCCAACAACAACAACAACAACAACAAGTGTGCAACTAGCGATTTCGTGGAAAGTTTAATATTCTAAATCCATCATCTTCATGTACAAATTCACACACAGCTTAAGTATTTCCAGTGCTTAACACTATAGCTTACAATATTATAGGTTGAGCTTACTATTAGCTTAATATTATAACACCGTCAAATACAAATTCAGACGTATCTTAAGTATTTCAAAATTTTACACTGTGACTTACAGCAACAACAACAACACAAGGTAGAGCAAGGAATTTCATGGAAAGAAAATATTACAAGGAATACTACTAGTTGAACATTTTAAATCCAGCATCATCATCATCATCATATTAAATTCACACACAAATCAGGTATTTCATGTGCTTAATACTATGGTTTACAGCACTATAGGTTGAGCTTAACATTATAACACCATCATATACAAATTCACACATACCATAAATAATCCAGATGCCTTAATACTACAGTTTACAGTGGTTTAATGGTTGCATTAAAATATGACACCATCACACAGAAATTTACACACAATATAAAGAATGCTGGAGTCTATTCTTGAAGCATCTGACATATTAGGGAAAAGTCTCTAAGACAGCTGCAGGTGATGCATTCCAATCATCAATTCCCCGATTTACAAACTTTTCATTAATTTGTATGTTACTATCACTTTGGCTTGCCACTAAGTTCTCTGTCTACATGATGTTCATTACGTCGTAGATCAAATATGCTAAATCCGTCATTTCAGGCTTGGACCAGGTGCTGCAGATCATATGGGGCGGTGCTGGAGATCATGACTTCATCGGCATAAAGCAAGTTCCAAGCAGCTTCACATTGTGGATTTTGGGTGAACACATATGCAAAGTAATGGTGAGAATGCAGAGCCTTGGTGAACACCAATCGTAACGGAAAGCCTGTGTGATACGCACGCGGCACACCTCACTTGACTGCTGCTGTTTAGGAAGAGCATTTGCACCCTGCTCTGGTACGCCATGATCATGAGAATCATACCAGATTAGTTGGTGAGAGATGTGAACGAAGGGCATTTCAAGATCAGAAAACTCCATGTGCAGAGGTTTGCAGACCTATGGTTAATAAAATATATTCGCTTTGTTTTCTTTTATCGTACCTGTCAGTGATAATTTTTGTTACATCCAATATTAGATAGACAGTTACATTGTTGTTCTATCATGATGTTGATCTGCGAAAGTTCACTACTAGCGAAAAAGTCACGTGAGGTAGAGAAATATTCATGAATCTAAAAATGTATTCTGGACGACTTTTTTTGCGATGTAGCTTACCCCTGGGAATAATTCCAGGCATTCCACTTAGAGCAATCTCCCGTATTCCTTTGTGCAGGTAGACCACTATTCACTTCCGTGCAGCAACATCCCTCTCGTCGAGCGTGAAAGAAATCCAGTCTACCTCAGGCCATTCTCCAATACGAGAACTTGGCTATTCTTTGTGTTGTTCAGTATGATCTGTGGGAATTACGCATGCTTCGTGTAAAATCAGCTTTATAAGACGAAGAGAAGAAAGGATTATTGTGCTCTATCTTCTTTAGAACGTAGCACATAGCAGTAGGACTCGTTATAAATTCACCGCTGAGCAGGGAACAGTGCTCAGATTAAGCAATCGGTTCCAGTTCAGACAAACGTTATTACTACTGTACAGAGACTGAAATTTACTTTTCCTATAACTCGATTAACGTTTTTACAATTAACTTCACGTCGCATCGACACAAATAGGTCTTATGGCGACGATGCGATAGAAAAGGTGTAAGATTGGGAAATAAATTACCGTGGACTTAATTGGTGTGAAAGTGGGAAAACATGAAAAGCCATATTCAGAGCTGCCGACAGTGGGGTTTGAAGCCACTATCTCATGAATACAAGCATCAGCTACATGATCCCAACCACACAACCACTTACTCGGTCTAAAAATGAATATTGTAGTTATTAAAATGAACACATCGTTTTCCTTGACTTTCTGTCATCTCTGACAGAATACGAATTTACTGAAAATGTTTTCAATTCTTAGATACGGTGGCCATAATAATAATAATAATAATAATAATAATAATAATAATAATAATAATAATAATAATAATAATAATCATAATAATAATAATAATAATAATAATAATAATAATAATAAATACATTAACTATATTTCATTAATTAGTAATGAATATTATTAATATAATAATATAATAAGATATTATTATTATTATTATTATTATTATTATTATTATTATTATTATTATTATTATTATTATTATTATTTTCTTATCTGTTAGTAGTCTAACGTCACACTAACGCATACAGATTTTCGGGGAAGTCAGTGGCCGTGAATCATTTGTCCACTATCAAAATGGTAAAGCAGGGAGAAGCCATTTTATGTGCTTTAGTACCAAAACACTTTTCAACATTTAGACTGCGCTAAATGTCGAGGAAATTCGCCATAAACAGACAAGTTCATAAAAGTGCATGGATTCAACGTATATTACTTTGACGAGGGCAGACTGTATTTGACAGTTCCGTAAGTGACATTACTCATTTTTGAACTGACTTAACAGAATGACACTACTGAAGGTGGGCGTCCTTAATCATCGAGTAGAACCCTCTCCTACTATTTAGGTAGATGCGTACAACAGACTCTACCAAAGTGATTGACCCACGAAGAACCACATTCCCAATATTGTGAATGTATATGTACAAAGAAATCGTCTTACAAGAGCTTAAACTGGCAATTAAGGAACAATAGAACTGGACACTCGTGGCTACATGCGGGAATGGTCAGAACTGGATTCTAAGAACAGCAGATGATCAAACCACCTTCGTCAAGTTAGCAATCAACCTGCATTAATGGAAAGGGCACCCAAAGAAGAAGAAGAAGAAGAACTGGATTTACAAGATTTTCTCCAGTACCACAGGTTCATGATAGTCGAGAGACATCGCCAGTGATGTCTCAACGAGGCCCCCTGGTTCAAATAATGTCCAAGGTACAACTTATAGGATTTTTGAAATGGAAATCCATTCCATTGTATTTCCAATTCCACGTACATGTTGTTGTTGGTTTTTGTTATTTTCTAGTAGTTTAAATTCACACTAACTCATCAGCATCGATGGGATAGGAAAGGGCTAGGACTACAACGGAAATGACCGTGGTCTTGGTTAAAATACAAAACCGCTCCAAAAAATAAGGTAACAAGAACTCGCACGGAGAATTTTCATTCTACAAGTAGATATAAGGATACAGTAGCAAGGGAATGATACGTATTACTATTCAACAGAGGCACCATTCTTTTCCAAGTACTTGTTCCAACGGTACACCAACGCATCGATGCCACGTCATGACGGCGTGCTGAACGGCCGTATTGGCGTTGAATGCCTTACCACTCACATGTTTCTCTGACTATACGAAGAGATGGAAATCATTGGGTGTCAGGTCGAGGCTGTTAGGGAGAATGGTCCAGGAGAAGCGCTATTATAATTACCCCATGCTGTTGGCTGCGTGTGGTCTGGCGTTGTCATTGAGCAACATGACACTTGTTGAGAAAAATTAAGGTTGATTTCTGCGAATTTCTACACGCAAACGCTCCAGTGAGTCATAGTAACTGCCAGCACTCACTGTCAATTCCCCTAGCAAGGACATAACTCATCTGGACTTTCCTTCATACAGCCCTGACCTGGCACGCCGTAATTTCCATCTCTTCGACCGGTTGAAGAACCACTTGTGTGGTAAGTGATTCAACAAAAAAAATGGCTGTTCAGCATACCGTCATGACGTGGCTTCGGGGAATGGACTTACATTTCTTCTATACCGCCATCAATGCGTTGCTGTACTGTTGGAACAAGTGTTTGGACAAAAATGGTGACAATACTGAATAGTAATGTGTATCTGTGTCCTACTACTGTATATAGTGTTTTATCTTCTTGAAAATTACGATCGCATAGTACTGTATCGTGTACATATATCCCTTAAGCTCATTTTTAAGATGGGATCTGGGATGAGGGGATATAAAATTAAATGTCATGTTTTACGAACGGATGCCCTTCCTGACGCCAACCTCAGTTGAGGAGCTAATTAAGATGAAATGAAAATTATATAAAATTAAATGTCATGTTTTACGAACGGATGCCCTTTCTGACGCCAACCTCAGTTGAGGAGCTAATGAAGATGAAATGAAAATTATATAAAATTAAATGTCATGTTTTACGAACGGATGCCCTTTCTGACGCCAACCTCAGTTGAGGAGCTAATGAAGATGAGATGAATGATGATGAATAATATCTGCCTCTAAAATAAATTTTCTCCATGCGAGTTCTTGTAATATTTGAAGCGCCTTTGTACATTCCAAATACTTACCTGGAGTAAAAATGAGAAACCATGGAAAACCATATTCAGTGGGATTCGAAACCCAGTCTTCCAAATAATGCAAGCTTAAAGCTACCGGCACCACGCAACCAGCTCGACTGTTCATGTAACAGTGGAGGTCCTGTGATTATGATCACGAAATCAATAATTCGGTCAAACAAAACAAGAATTATTTTTGTTTTCCTGATTGATTGATTGATTGATTGATTGATTGATTGATTGATTGATTGATTGATTGATTGATTGATTGATTGATTGATTGATTGATTGATTGATTGATTGATTGATTGATTGATTGATTGATTGATTGATTGATTGATTGATTGATTGATTGATTGATTGATTGATTGATTGATTGATTGATTGATTGATTGATTGATTGATTGATTGATTGATTGATTGATTGATTGATTGATTGATTGATTGATTTCCATCTGACTGCTATCGGTCTCAACAGAAGCCGGAAGTTCGGAATTCTATCCTCAAGAGTTATTTAGCATGCCAATAGCAGTTTTCGCTATAAAGTACCACCAACATCAGTCAAGATCTAACCAGGTACCTTGGGATCAGAAAGGCAGTAAATAAGTGGATGAGCCACTGAGGCCAGCCAGAAATTCTATAAATAGGGTTGGAACTATAAGGCATGAGGTCTTGATCAACCACCTCCCGGACTGCATATCAGGTCAGTTTCTCCCTTTTTGATAGAAAATGCTCAAAGTTTTGCTTATTACGATTTCACACGGGATAGCCTACGTTTTGGCCTTATAACGCGCCGAGAAGGTAGTCTTAAAAAGTTTATTTTTGAGAGTGAAATCCAAGAAACCAGACCACGAGGACGAGCACCAACGCGATGGTTCGAGATGGTACATGGACCGTTATCCTCTCCGAATAACCACGCTGAAGGCTTTGAATAGAGAAGAATGGTAGAGTGTGGATCATCAGCTAGATGGCTGAATTATGGTAGTCACGACGATATGTCAAACATGTCGATGGTATGTACTGTAGACTAATACCTGAGACGTATAGTGACGCTAAACACACATCCTCCGATAGGAAGCATTAATTGTGTCTGTCAGTTTAACAATATCACACGTAAGGTTAGTGGTGCGTATACAGCACGTGAAAGGCTGAAGGAAACGTGGCAGGATCACCCATTTCTGTGACTGGCCGTATTCAAATTGTGACGTTGTAGCAACATGAATGGTGGCGTGTGGATGTTGCTGTTCGTGTTGGAGGGAGTCAAAGCGACGTCTGCGGAGTTTATATGGTTTATATGGTTGCTGATCAACAATACAAAACACCTTGCAGGGAGGATCGGTATTAGTTGCTTTAAGCACGTCGTACACCTGCTACTGCCACCTCGTTTCACCAGAACCTCCGAAGGGCCACCGGAGTGAATGTGTCAGATCAGACAGCATGAAATCGGCTGCACGATAAAGGACTGATATTAAGGAGACTGTACCAAACGTTCCCCTTTAACCCCACAAAGAGGTAGTTCGTTTGAGGTGGACAATTCATAGCCCACGGCATCAGGAACATAGCAACCGTGCGCTGTTTTCTGACGAGGTCACCATAAGCTTGCGCAAATAAAACAGGAGCATGAGAGTCTGCACACAAGATGGAATGTGCCCTTTATCCTGGAGCACCATCAACACTAATGGGATTCCGTCAAGTTTTGCAGTAATACCATGTTTGGTCAACGTGCGCTTCTAATTCCTATCCAGGGTAACATTACTGGTCCGGTGTAAAGAGACAACATCCTCCAACCTGTAATTACTGGACTTAATGTCACTGTGGGCACGGGATTTACACTAGTATATGATCAAACTCGTGTCCATCGAGACACAGTGGTCAATCAGCTCCTTGAGACGCTTGTTATACTGCAATTGGGGTGGCCGGCAAATTCTGCGAACATGAACTGCTAACATTCAGCAACTGACTGAAGATGGTATCCATGATTGGGACGATTTGCCCCAAAACTAGTTGGGGTCTTTAGTGCTGAGTATGTCTCGTCGTGTTTCAACACAGGGCCCGAGGTGGCTTTAAACAATATTGATTGCTACATAAAAATGATAATTTTGTGTTCTTAATCGCATTTCTGTTGCTATTGATAGCTGACTCCATATCTTTCTTTAAAAATCAGTGGCTTTCTTTCAAAAGGGTTAATGCCAGTTTTTATCAAACTTGAGATAGTAACAGGTACAAAAACGTTTTATCCTGGCCTGCAACATATTGAAAGGATAAATTTCTCTAATAATACACTGACTGACAGAGCAAATGCAACACCAAGAAGGAGTGGTTCGAAAGGGATGAAAGTTGGGGAAAAAACAGAGACGGCACGGACGATTAATTGATGTTTATTTCAAACCGATATGCAGGTTACACAATGCGCACGGCATCGACTCAGTAGGATGTAGGACCACCGCGAGCGGCGATGCACGCAGAAACACGTCGAAGTACAGAGTCAATAAGAGTGCGGATGGTGTCCTGAGGGATGGTTCTCCATTCTCTGTCAACCATTTGCCACAGTTGGTCGTCCGTACGAGGCTGGGGCAGAGTTTGCAAACGGCGTCCAATGAGATCCCACACGTGTTCGATTGGTGAGAGATCCGGAGAGTACGCTGGCCACGGAAGCATCTGTACACCTCGTAGAGCCTGTTGGGAGATGCGAGCAGTGTGTGGGCGGGTATTATCCTGCTGAAACAGAGCATTGGGCAGCCCCTGAAGGTACGAGAGTGCCACCGGCCGCAGCACATGCTGCACGTAGCGGTGGGCATTTAACGTGCCTTGAATACGCCCCAGGGGGGGGGCTCTGAACTTCGGAGCGTGGGTTGGCGACCACGGGGCCCTTAGCTGAGTGCTGGCATTGCTTCCACTTACTTGTGCCTGGCTCCTCACTTTCGTCTATCCTATCTGACCTTCCTTGGTCAACTCTTGTTCTTTTCCGACCCCGACGCTATTAGGTTTGCGAGGGCTAGGGAGTCTTTCATTTTCACGCCCTTCGTGGCCCTTGTCTTCCTTTGGCCGATAGCTTCATTTTTCGAAGTGTCGGACCCCTTCCATGTTTTTCTCTCTGATTAGTGTTATATAGAGGATGGTTGCCTAGTCGTACTTCCTCTTAAAACAATAATCACCACCACCACCACCTTGAATACGCACTAGAGGTGACGTGGAATCATACGCAATAGCGCCCCAAACCATGATGCCGCGTTGTCTAGCGGTAGGGCGCTCCACAGTTACTGCCGGATTTGACCTTTCTCCACGCCGACGCCACACTCGTCTGCGGTGACTATCACTGACAGAACAGAAGCGTGACTCATCGGAGAACACGACGTTCCGCCATTCCCTCATCCAAGTCGCTCTAGCCCGGCACCATGCCAGGTGTGCACGTCTATGCTGTGGAGTCAATGGTAGTCTTATGAGCGGACGCCGGGAGTGCAGGCCTCCTTCAACCAATCGACGGGAAATTGTTCTGGTCGATATTGGAACAGCCAGGGTGTCTTGCACATGCTGAAGAATGGCGGTTGACGTCGCGTGCGGGGCTGCCACCGCTTGGCGGCGGATGCGCCGATCCTCGCGTGCTGACGTCACTCGGGCTGCGCCTGGACCCCTCGCACGTGCCACATGTCCCTGCGCCAAACATCTTCGCCACAGGCGCTGCACCGTGGACACATCCCTATGGGTATCGGCTGCGATTTGACGAAGCGACCAACCTGCCCTTCTCAGCCCGATCACCATACCCCTCGTAAAGTCGTCTGTCTGCTGGAAATGCCTCCGTTGACGGCGGCCTGGCATTCTTAGCTATACACGTGTCCTGTGGCTCACGACAACACGTTCTACAATGACTGTCGGCTGAGAAATCACGGTACGAAGTGGGCCATTCGCCAACGCCGTGTCCCATTTATCGTTCGCTACGTGCGCAGCACAGCGGCGCATTTCACTTCATGAGCATACCTCAGTGACGTCAGTCTACCCTGCAATTGGCATAAAGTTCTGACCACTCCTTCTTGGCGTTGCATTTGCTCTGTCAGTCAGTGTATTTGTTACGGGGTTTCCCGTGGAACGCAGAGGTGAAAGAAGGTGCCGGGGTGAATGGGTCTAACTACAATGTCAAGAATAGAATTTAAAACTTAAACTGAAGGTTATATTTTCAGAACTTTATACTTAACAATTTCTTCATGCCAATATTACAGGTACAAGTAGCAATCATTAAGCCAGATTGGGGAATATCCAAAATTCAGAACCTTAACACTTTGGGCTTTAAACCCCTAGCCTTACATTTCCTGAGCTACAAGCTCAACTTTACAAAAAGCGCCAATTTACCCAAGGGCAGGAATCTCCTAATTCATGGAGCACTTGCTCCCAAAATACAGTATCTAGCCTTCCTGAGGCACTCGTTACAATCACAAAATTTAAAAAAGAGCTAACAGGTTCTCATTTTCTTACTGCCTATTCAAGTCAACATTACATCACTCTCTGCTCTCTCAAACCACCATTTACAAAATTGAACTTACTTTTACTGGGGTATTAAATACCCAATCTACTGGGCCTTCGTGGAATAAGAATAACAGGTAAAATTAATGGCCCGAACACAAAATGAATGGAGGCGTCTACTTGCACTCCTAGATATGAACACAAAAAACTAAGGGCTCTAGGCAGATGAAACAAGGGCTATTCCCAAACTATTGAGGTGACTCGTATAGAAATTACATTAACACATTACAGTAGGAAAAACTGTAAGAGAAAAACGTAGTCACCTCAAACCAAGATGAAGGGGAGTTCGAGAGGGTAATTCACTCTCTACCCCGGATTTACAGTTAAATATTTTATGAAGTTTTTACATTAGCCGACAGAAAGTTACATTTTAGAAAAGTGGGTTACATAGTTAACGATTCGGACCTTTCCCTTGGGTTAAACTGCTGAGTTAGCAAGAAAGACGGATGTTATGTTGCCATTACCTTGTAAATGTACTGCTGACCGATGAAGGAGGCCGCCCGCCTCCTGCTTTGACACACACACTTAGTAAGATGACGATCAATTGGCCAAGAGACGAGAAAAGCCGCAGTTTGTAAACCCTCAGGGAAGGTTCGAGATCATTCAAGATGAATCAGGACACGCCGTCTTGATTTTATTGGTTAAACCCAAGTGAAGAAGAAATACGTGATAGGTTGGAAATTAATTACAAAAATTAGGGATTGGCCAAGATTCAAAACTGGCGGAAATAAAGGGAAGAATTGCCAACCCAAAGATAAATGAGCATCAATCAGTTATCAAAAACCTAGAAATACAAAACTTCTTTCAATCATTTCTTTCACTTCGCACCAGGGTGCATGAACATAGTTTTTGTAGTGTCATCTGCGGAAAAAAGTCCAAACTTCTTGATGAATGGCAAACAAAACTAGTAGAAATTCACTCTGGTTAGGAAACTGGACAATAACAAAATTACATCACATTTCTGTGGTGACATCTTCTGAGTAAAGTTCTAAGTTGGTGTAGTTTCAGTTTCACTGTTTTACCAATAGAGGAGTTCATTTGGGCGCTGAATTTGAATGCGCGGCTTTAGGGTGTACCTCCCGGTACAATATTAAACGAACAGTTAAAGTTTAATTAAATAAGTCCTTGCCAATTATGTTAGATTGATAACAAAGATAGAATATGATAGAAAGATTGAATGTTCAATGAATTGTTTTCCACTGAGAAAATGTAACATTTTTCAAAATTAGTTGTTAAAATAATTGTTAGAAAATTATAATTAAATCTTCAAATGCTCATAGCTTAAAACAGTTTTGACAATGGACCTTTTAAAACAGCCACAGATATATACCCTTCGAAATGTATAATGTAAACACATACAGACAGCAGAATAAACACCAGAATATGCGAAATCTTTTTTGAGCACCGTGTTAACAAAATCGCAGCGACATAAGCATATTATGCACATGAAGAACGGAATTTCATGTACGTAGGAACGAACTGTTTTAATATTTGAGTAACAGTTATTTCACAAGATTAAACGCGCTACTGTGATCAGTATTGTGGAAAGGTCATAGGAAATAAACTGTATAACAGTTCTGTGTCAAGCTGTATATCATTGACTATTTATTAGCAACAAACACAACTCTCTGCTCGAACAAACAGTATTTAGCATAACATACTCGGATGTTCTAATGAAGGTATACGGTAAAACAGACCAAGAACGTAACTAGTAATAAAGCAATCTAGCTGTGCTGGAATTCGTACGAGATGGTGAGGTGAGGGTTGATAAGTTGGAAGATTGATTACAAAATGATAAGCGGTGTGTCATCATCTTGAAAATTACGATCGCATAGTAGTATATTGTGTATGTCTACCCCTTAAGATCATTTTCACGATATGGGATCTGGGATGAGGGGGTATAAAATTAAATGTCATGTTTTACGAATAGATGCCCTTCCTGACGCCAACCTCAGTTGAGGAGCTAATGAAGATGAAATGAATGAAAACTGGGTAAGGAGGTGGAAGGATTCGTTTGTGGCTTATGAATAGGAAATATCTCAGGATTTGCCTGGAAGTGAAAATGGGAAACCACAGAAAATCATTCTCAGGAAAGCCGACGGTGGGATTCGAACCCACTCATCTCTCGAATGCATAGCTTGGCCCCATAGCCGTAGCGCGTTAACACGCGCGGCCAATCCGCTCGTAAGTATATCGTCACTATCCATTATAAGTAAACGTAAAACATTCTGCTAGCAATAAAAATTAAAGCGAAAACAGTTTTAAAACCACCATTTCACATGATTAATATTCATGAACCAAATAATTTTAAAAATGAAAATGTCATTAGAATGTGCTATAAATGGTTCGTCCGACTCGTTGGCTGAATGGTCAACGTACTGTCCTTTGGGTCAAAGGTCCCGGGTTTGATTCCCGGCCAGGTCGGGGATTTTAATCGCTTCTGATTAATTCTTCTGGCTCGGGGACTGGATATTTTTGTCCATCCCAACACTCTCCTCTTCATATTCACACAACACACTACCCTACCAACCACCACAGAAACACGAAATTGGTGATTACATACCTCTATATATAGTTGGCGTCAGGAAGGGCATCCGGCCGTAAAACAGGGCCAAATCCACATTATGCGGCGCATTTCGCACCCGCGACCCCACAGGTGTGGGAAAAGCGGTAGGGAAAGAAGAAGAATGTGCTACAAATGGTTCATGCAAATTTCATGGTTTTAACAAGTGGTCAAGTTACCACTTGTAATGAAATATTTTTTTAAAAAGTTATCTTCGGAGAGGAAACGAAGGCTCTTTGAGGGGTGAAAGGTAAAAGTTTTCGCCATCCGTAACCTCGACACTGAATGAAACAGAGCCTTCCCCCCCCCCCCCCCCCCGGAATTAAACTTTTACTTATTTATCGTGCAGGATGAGTGTAGGGTTTGTAACTGGATATTCAATAATAATAATAATAATAATAATAATAATAATAATAATGTAATAATAATAATAACAATAAATAGCCTCAGGGCCAGAAGCTTTCACTTCCAGAACTGGATATAGGACAATGGTCTCTAAATTTTTGAACGGGGAACTGAACTCTCGCTTTTCTGGATAAACCGAGCACAGCTTAACCACATAGACTAGACAGCTGCTAATGTTCATAGCAATGGGAGATTAATAATAATTTGCAGGTGGATGAATTGGATATCTCCCATTTTCTAACACTTATCATTCTCGCTGCTTTCATGTCAGTTACTTCCAGTTTATAGACAAGATATTCTGAGTATACCCAGCTTTCACTTCCGTACAACAAATACTGAAGAAGAGGAAATTAATGACTGCATACTGTTCCAGGGACGCACGGTAAATGCAGTATTTTTTCAGAACAATGTCCTTTAATTGTCACGCGCGCCAAGAACTATAAGCCCGATTTGTTTACATCTGCCAGAACGAGGTAGCGTGAGCGCAAACAGCTGTGAATGACGTAGTTACTACAGGAGCGAGGTAGACTATCCGCCCAACTCATCAACTCGCCCCATGGCAAGGACTAGAGTTCTGGAACAACGTCACACATTCTAGAACTTCCCATTCAGAGATTTTGAAAACTTCCTTAATAATGGTCTATCGTACTGGGAGATACGTCATTCTGTACAAAATTACAAGAATGTCATCACTATTAAATTTCAAGAAAATCCGCCGAGGGATTTTCGTGTAATTGCATTTCTAAATAACTACGTATCTGATGACGTGTAAGCCTTGAACGTATAAAGGGCGAGGCAACTCGCCAGTGGATAAGCATTCATCGTTGGGAGTTTTGACTTGTCAGGCTCGGCACATAACGCCGCGATATTGTTCGTCTGAACGAAGTGCTGTTGGAAGTCTACTAGAAATACTGTTCGAGTGAACTTAGAATTCTGTGAGTAAACGGAACTTATAATCTCGTGTGTAAACGAGGGCATACAAAATTGTCGAGTCTTTGAAATATTTTGATAGACAGTGGAACTTAGAATCTACACCATCAAGTGTCATAAAGGTGTTAGTTATTTCCAAGTGAAAAATTGGAACATCATTTCAATAACCGTGATATTTAACTTAGCATTTCTTCGATGAGAGACCCAGTGAAGTGTCTAATTTACATCATTACTATGCAAATCTGATCTTTAAAAGTGTTTAAAGTATTTCACCGTAATAATACAAGTGTTGGCCCATTCAACACTTAAGTGTTCCTGAACAAGTGATTAATTTTGTGTGCGGTAAACTGTGCCAACCGCACTGTTAAAGTGAGCGATAATCCATTATAGTCGTAGGTGGATTCGAACTCATACTTGTACAAAACTATTCGAAACTATTCTTCTTGACTTTATTATTTCATGAAACTCACGGTGCTAAGGGACACTAACAAATTATTATTTATCACTATTAACAGTGCCCTTCGGATAAACTCTTAAATAGCCATTTTTGTGTCAAATGCGACAATACTGTTAATCGTTGTGGGAAGTAATCACGAACAGTGCACTACAAGTGAACGATATGTATTTTCATCATTTTCAGTGGTAAATAACTATGAACTGTGTTCTATTCTCTTATTTCCTAAATCAATGCTATCCGCATATCAACTTTTAAAGTGGCATTCAATATTTTCTCTCTGCAAGTGTCGAGTGAAGTTTAGGCATACTTCAAACTTCGTGTAATAACAAAATAAATTCACGACTATATCCTCTTGAACATGAATAAATTTCAGAATATATTATACCATGTTGACTATAAGCATATAAATATAAATTATACTGCAATAATTGCGGGATGATCATCTAATTCTAATTATGCATTACTGTAGGGCCTACAGCAATATTAAAGTCAGTCTTTGGAGTCGAGTGATTCTGAACGTGCCGGGGTCTGTACGACTGTGGACACTCGTATCAAGTTTAACAACGATTGATTACTCCGCATCGAGATTGCCGCAGATCTTCAAGAATTTCGAGACCTTCAGATTCGAGGTACGGGTTCGACACCATGCTGGTGAACGGACTTGGGAGTGGGAGTCCAATTCCATGGTGACGAGAGGACCCAGGAGTACGAGTTTTCCTGGAGAACTGTTCAGGAAGATGATTCGGGAGATGGTGATTCACTGCAACACGGTGATATAAATTTCAACTTGCCAATAAGTTTGAATAAACTAACTTTTAAAATAAATCTTCATTCATTATAGATAGGACCTATCCTCCTGTACCAAGCCCTAGCTAATTTTACCTAGGAATTGCCCTGATAACTTTTTATCACTGCTCTTTTAAATCATCAGTTAGATTGGACTGTACCGGGCGAGTTGGCCGAACGGTTAGGGGCGCGCAGCTGTGAGCTTGCATCCGGGAGATAGTGGGTTCGAATCCCACTGCCGGAAGCCCTGGGCAAATACTGGGGTTGTACCTTAACTAAGGGCACGGCCGCTTCCTTCCAACTCCTAGGTCTTTCTTATCCCATCGTCGCCATAAGATCTATCTTTGTCGGTGCGACGTAAAGCCACTAGCGAAAAAAAAAAAAAGATCGGGCTATCTTTTACTGGTACCATATATCTTTAGACTATTATTACTTTCAGAATTCAGTATGCAAAATCTCTAAATTAACTAAGAACCTCCACAATCCTTTATTTGCAACCAACCCTATGGCTTCGTTTAAATCCACACCTCTTGTATTAGAACATTATTTTTAATTGACTTTACGTAGCACCGACACAGATAGGTCTTATGGCGACGATGGGACAGGAAATAGCTATGTCTGAGAAGGAAGCAGCCGGGGCCTCAATTAAGGTACAGCCACAGCAGTTTTCTGGTGTGAAAATTGGAAACCACGGAAAACCATCTTCAGGTCTGCCGACAGTAGCGTTTGGAGCCACTATCTCCTGAATATCGGATATTGGCAACATTTAAATAATTAAAAACTGAGTCTAAACTTTATCACCTTGGTCTTCGCCTCTTATTCTCACCCCCAGGGCCGAGTTTATTATTTTCATAGCAAATCTATCCTTCTTTCGCCTCACTTGACCCTGAAGCCCAGTGATGTGTACAGCTTCATCCATCGAGTTCATTCCTACCTTAGACTTTATCTTCTCATACCGAGTACCCTCCTGCCAATGTTCCCCACTGTTTGTACCAGCAACCATTCTCACTATGTTCATGATCTTTACTTACAAGTTATGAATAAGATGTTCGGAGTCCACTCAGTTTTCACTCTCGTACAGCGAAATTGGACCGAAAACATGTAAAGACAGTTTCGTCCGGGACCTGACTTCTTTCTTCAAGGATACTGTTGATCGACACTGCGAGCTCACTGTGTCACTGGGAGAATACCCATCCTAAATACATGTTCTAGTTTCCTTATCTCTACCTGACATTCCATACTTTTTACGTTTCTGCTCTACTGATATCATTTATTCTTGGCAATGCTAATTTTCAAATAATACCCGCTGCTTCACTTTTAAAGGGAGACCAGGGACTCTGTATTTTGAAGCTTGAGTTAGCGAACACAGTTCCCCTAGCTGAGATTTGTGTTTTTCAGCACAGTCTGCCTTTTAAATCAAGTCTTCGGTATAGGCCAAACTGCTTACTATATTTCCACCTAAATAAATCACTTTCCGTCACTTTATACATTTTAGGTAACAATCCATGTAAACTATGAACAACAAAGTGAAAACTTACAGACTGTAACTACTTTCAACAACTTCTCACTGTGACCTGATTGTCAATATACTGTAAATGCCTTTGATTGCCTGTAATAATCTACCCCGAATCACATAATTACTCAGTACTGCTAATATGTTTCCCCTTGATACTCCGTCGTGTGCCTTTTCTAGATCTGTTAACGAATTAATTAATAGTTTGGTCACATGAAATTATTATTTATTTTGTTGAGTCTAACCATTATCCCCTTGGTCTTCCTCTGCTTCCATTATTGTCCCTCTTCATTTCCTTCATATAACTTCACCGCCTAAACCCTCTGGGTCGGAGATATAGAATACAGCCAAGGTATCATCTGCCTGTGGGAGGAGGCATCTGAAAGACAGACCAGGGACTCTGTATTTTGAAGCGTGAGTTCGCGATCACAGTTCCCCTAGCTGAACCTTGCATTGCTTCCGTTTACTTGTGTAAGAACTCTTCGCTTTTCTTCTTCCCTGTCTGACCTACCTTCGTCAAATCTTGTTCTTTTCCGCCCCCAACGGTACGGAGTATTTCATTTTCATGCCCTTCGTGGCCCTTGTGGTTTCTTTGCGGACACCTTTAGTTTTCGAAATGTCGGAACTCTTTCAATTTCCTTCTGCCTGGTTTTAATAGGGCAATAGTAGTTCAGTTTTACTTCCACCACCACCACTACCCGACCAGTTAAGTCGATTCATACAGCTCATATCGAATTCATTTCTATCCTTTATATCTTCACTGCTAGTGCTCTCCTGCCATAGTTCCCACTTGTTTGGACCAGCAATCATGTTCCCTTCTTATATGCGGGATACTTTCAGTTTATGGACAATATATCTTGAACCCATCCGGCTTTCACTCCCGTATAGCGAAGTCGGTTTGTAAACAGACCGATGTAAAGATAGTTTCGTCCGGGAGTTGATTTCATTCAGGTATAATACCAGGGAGAATACACGTCCTACGTATTTCAAATGACCCATCTGTTACAATTTTATATTCTCTACCTGACCTTCAAACCTGCTTAATCTTTATTTATGTCTGGATAATATAACATGTTCAGAAGATTACTCTTGAAGGGAGAATTTGCAGTCTGATGGGTATATTGACGGACAAAGACACAAGCATACTTCAAAGGAAGATAAATAGATAGATAGATAGATAGATAGATAGATAGATAGATAATTTTATTGATTTTACGTTCCATTAACTACTTTTACTGTTAATGGAGACGCCGAGGTACCAGAAATTTGACCGGCAAGAGTTCTTTAACCCGCCAGTAAATCTGCCGACACGAGGGTAACATATATGAACACTTTCAGGTGCCACCGGACAGAGCCAGGATCGAATCTGCCAAGATCGACTCAGAAGGCCAGCACTCTACCGCCAAAGCTATTCAGCCAGGCGGTAAATAGATAGAATTTATTTTACCTGGCAAATTTAAAGACAACTGGCCCTGCCTTGCACTTAACCAGTAAATGGAAAAGACCTAAAAACCTATACTATATGCACCATCTAATGAACATAATACTTGTTTTCTTTTTGTTTTGTTTTTGGTTTTGTTTACCTTAATTAAGGCTATACAGACTTCTTCCGCGCCATTTCTCCTCTGACAGCTCGGAACATACCACTTAGTCGAGCAGCTCGTCTTCTTTCTCCCAGTTTTTCCCAGCCCAAACTTTGAAACATTTTTGTAACGCTACTCTTTTGTCGGACGTCACCCAGAACAAATCGAGCTGCTTTTCTTTGGATTTTCTCCAGTTCTTGAATCAAGTAATCGTAGTGAGGGTCCCATACACTGGAACCATACTCTAATTGGGGTCTTACCAGAGACTTATAAGCCCTCTCCTTTATATCCTTACTACAACCCCTAAACGCCCTCACAACCATGTGCAGAGATCTGTACCCTTTATTTACAATCCCATTTATGTGATTACCCCAATGGAGATCTTTCCTTATATTAACAACCAGATACTTACAATGATCCCCAAAAGGAACTTTCACCCCATCAACACGGTAATTAAAACTGAGAGGACTTTTCCTATTTGTGAAACTCACGACCTGACTTTTAACCCCGTTTATCATCATACCATTGCCTACTGTCCATCTCACAATATTATCGAGGTCATTTTGCAGTTGCTCACAATCTTGTAACTTATTTATTACTCTATACAGAATAACATCATCCGCAAAAAAGCCTTACCTCTGATTCCACTCCTTTACTCATATCATTTATATATATATGAAATATAAAGGTCCAATAATACTGCTTTGAGGAATTCCCCTCTTAATTATTTCAGGGTCAGATAAAGCTTCGTCTACTCTAATTCTCTGAGTTCTATTTTCTAGAAATATAGCACCCCATTCAGTCACTCTTTTGTCTAGTCCAATTGCACTCACTTTGCCAGTAGTCTCCCATGATCCACCTATCAAATGCTTTAGACAGGTCCATCGCGATACAGTCCATTTGACCCCCAGAACCCAAAATATCTACTATATCTTTCTGGAATCCTAAAAGTTGAGCTTCAGTGGAATAACCTGTCCTAAAACCGAATTGCCTTCTGTCGAACCAGTTATTAATTTCGCAAACGTGTCTAATGTAATCAGAAAGAATACCTTTCCAAAGCTTACATAAAACGCATGTCAAACTTACTGGCCTGTAATTTTCAGCTTTATGTCTATCCCCCTTTCCTTTATACACAGGGGCTACTATAGTAACTCTCCTTTAATTTGGTATAGCTCCTTCAACCAAACAATAATCAAATAAGTACTTCAGATATGGTACTATATCCCAACCCATTGTCTTTAGTATATCCCCAGAAATCTGATCAATTCCAGCGGATTTTCTAGTTTTCAACTTTTGTATCTTATTGTAAATATCATAAATTTTAATACTTTTTTACTATTAGTTACCCCCTCTATCTGGACATTTTCCTTGTAACCAACAGTCTTTACATACTGCTGACTGAATACTTCTGCCTTTTGAAGATCCTCACATACACACTCTCCTTGTTGATTAATTATTCCTGGAATATCCTTCTTGGAACCTGTTTCTGCCTTAAAGTACCTATACATACGCTTCCATTTTTCACTAAAATTTGTAAGACTGCCAATTGTGCTTGCCATCATGTTATCCTTAGCTGCCTTCTTTGCTAGATTCAATTTCCTAGTAAGTCCCTTCAATTTCTCCTTACTTCCACAGTCATTCCTAACTTTATTTCTTTCCAATCTGCACCTCCTTCTTAGTCTCTTTATGTCTCTATTATAATAAGGTGGGTGTTTACTATTCCTTACCACCTATAAAGGTAAAACCCTGTTTTCACATTCCTCAGCAATTGATTTAAACCCATCCCAGAGTCTGTTTACATTATTATTTACTGTTTTTCATCGATGATAATTACTTTTTTAAACTGCCTCATGCCTGTTTTATCAGCCATATGGTACTGCCTAATAGTCCTGCTTTTATAACCTTCCTTTCTATCACATTTATTTTTAACTACGACAAAAACCGCTTGGTGATCACTAACACCATCTATTACTTCGGTTTCTCTATAGAGCTCATTTGGTTTTGTCAGCACCACGTCCAGTATATTTTTCCCTCTAGTTGGTTCCATCACTTTCTGAATCAGCTGTCCTTCCCATATGAGCTTATTTGCCATTTGTTGGTCATGCTTTTTGTCGTTCGCATTTCGTTCCCAATTGACATTTGGTAAACTCAGATCTCCCGCTACAATCACATTCCTTTCCATGTCGTTTCCCACATAGCTTGTTATCTCGTCAAATAATTCTGAATCCGTGTCAGCGCTACACTCCAAAGACATCAAGTTGCCTATTATCTTTAGAAATGAGCCTTACACTTAGAATTTCATATTTCTCATCTCTAACATTTTCGTAGCTTACAAATTCTTCTTTCACCAGAATTAATACGCCCCCTCCCACCATTCCTATCCTATCACTACGATACACACTCCAGTTCCGTGAGAAAATTTCTGCATCCATTATATCATTTCTCAGCCATGATTCAACTAATATTACAGTATCTTGTATGTATATATATATATATATATATATATATATATATATATATATATATATATATATATATATATATATATATATATATATATATATATATATATATATTAAATTACTTAATTCTATTCCTTTCTTTACAATACTTCTACAGTTCAACACTAGGATTTTAATGCCATCCCTACTTGACTTCCAGATCTGTACCCTCATCACCGCTCCCTTGACAACCCCGTTTCCCTAAATGTACCTCCCTACTAACCTTCTAAACAAATTTCCTAACTTATACGTACCACTGCGTATTAAGTGAAGGCCATCTGAGTGCAGATCCCTATCTCGTAGCCAGCAATTAGGGTCTAGAAATTTCACTCCCAGTTTCCCACAATTCACGTGGCCATTCCACACACTCACTCCACGTCGCTAGTAATCCACTCAGTATTCCATGGTAGTACACACACGGAACTCAATACTCCGTACGCCAACACGCATATATTCGGACACTGACTCTGGTGGAACACCCACAACACATTCAACAGCCAGTACTACTGCTGTCCGACTCCAACTCAGCTCCAACTACTCACTGACTGTTCGAGGCTATTTTCCTTTTTATAACCTGATGATGAAATACTAGAATCTTCGAAGCTCAGCCATAGACGAAACATTCTCGTTTCGTCTTCGAAAAGGCACAAGGAACAATCAGACGAAGAAGGTAAGGCCGCGGTACGCCCTCGGGCCTGCTGGGAGGTCCCCCATCTGGCTTACTCATCCCTTCCAGAAAATATCGAACGGAGCTAAGACAACGGTGGCACGTAACATTAAGTATTTAAATGTTTTATACCGAATATAATTTCAATACCAGTACCAATGTTATAAGTGTGGGCGAAAAATGTTACTTCGATACTACGTATTTTATTTTTTTTATTATTATTATTATTATTATTATTATTATTATACACGAAAAAGACCAGAAAACTGATCACGCAAAACTCACTTAGAAATTGTGCATTTCCTTTTTTGCCAGGCAGCCTTCCATTGTTCTCTCATCGCGGTTCTTCGTTCTTCTGTCTACTTGGTTGATATCTTCTTCTTGTGGTTTCTCTCAGACTCTACTTCCCAATTGCTGATTTTCGTTCTGTAGTAGGTTCGGTCAGTGATGTTGGCCATATTGATTTCTAATTTTTTCCAGGTCTTGGTGGATTTCCGATATCCACCTATTTGTTTTGCTGTTTTCTGTTGCCTCTAGTAAGATTCTCCTCAGTCTATTTTCTGGAAGGCGTTTGATGTGTCCGTAAAATTCCAGGCGTCTTTTTCTGATGTCGGCCACAAGGTTCGAGAGATCTTCGGTTTTTGTACGAGATTGCAGTCGGTATCCTTCGTCAGTCAGTTTTGGGCCGAGAATTTTTTCTGATGATTTTAGATTCCTCTTTCAGGATGTCTTCGAGTACTGTTTTATGTGGATATCCAGTGTTTCACTCGTGTATAGTATTTCAGGTCTGATCACGGTGATGTAATGTCGAATTTTGGTGAAGACTGAGAGGCATTTTTTGGTGTAAATGTTTTGCGATCGGTGTAGAGCTCTCTTCATTTTCTGGATGCGGACCTCAAGGGCCTTCTATTCCTTTCCTGTTGGCCCTATAATTTCACCGAGATATCGGAACTCAGTTACCTTTTCGATTGTGCCAAATTTCGTGTTCAAAGTCTGGAGGTTGCAGTGGTTGCACATGACTGTTTCTTGAGAAGGAGATTTGTAGGCCGAATTTTTCTGAGCATTTCTTGAGGGTTTTGATCTGGCTGATTGCCTGTTGTTCGTTTGTTGTGAGGATCGCGATATCATCTGCGAAAGCGAGACAGGAGATTTTAACATGTTTTCTTGTCATACTTAATGGCTGAGCTTTTACAGCTTGTATTATTATTATTATTATTATTATTATTATTATTATTATTATTATTATTATTATTATTATTATTAATCCCAACAGAAAATCCCCATTTTACAAATTATTCAATATACTGTGCAAATTATTCATATAAAGTTTTAGATGACATAAAACAAGAACTGCCCATTAAACAAAGACCATAATTACAGTAATGTCTATAATCAAAAGGAAGATATTAGTCATACGTAACATAGGACAAAAAGAACACGGAAGGGGGACGAGTTCTGTTGCTAGAAAGTATTGTCTCGCCAGAAACTCGCTAGTTTGCGTTTGAAAGACACAGGACTTCACAAAGAAGTCTGTCAGATGGTACCCTGTTCTCTCGTCTTTGAGTGTGTTCGAGTGTGCCACTCGTTTACTTAATAGCTGGTGTTCACATGCCTCCAGATGAAGAGTTCTCCCTTCACCTTGTACCGGATGAACAGCGGAAATGCACATTATCCAACCTAATAGTAATATAGATTATTATTATTATTATTATTATTATTATTATTATTATTATTATTATTATTATTATTATTATTATTATTATTAATTTCTACACAGCCACACTTATTGTAGTATATTCAGGAAGGAAAGTGACCACTAATACTGTATCTCATGTAACATGTTATATATTTTCCAAACGAGCGTGTTTCCTATTTTTTACACCAGTCAAAAGCAGAAGCTTTACTGTAATTAAATGTGGCTGTACTGTAGAATTTGGGATAAGGGGGTTATATAACCGGAGGCCATACTACTACTACTACTACTACTACTACTACTACTACTACTACTACTACTACAACTACTAACGGTAAGAAGAAGGCTGGGTTAAATGGCTCGGACAGTTACGGCGCTGGCTTTCTGAGCCATGCAGGTTCGATGCTGGTTCGGTCCGATGGTTTTTGAAAATGCTCATCTACGTCAGGCTGGTGTCAGTAGATTTATCGGCATGTAAAATAACTCTTACGGGAGAAAATTCCGGCACCTCGGCGTCTCCAAAAACTGTTAAAGTAGTGGAACGTAAAACGAATATCATTATTATTAGAAGAAAATCAGCTGTCGTTCTACGATCTCATCTCATGCAGATAGTTTGAGCATGCTGGCTTAAGTGGTGGTGGTTGTGATTATTGATTTGAAAGTATTACTCTGCAACCATCCTTTATAACTAATAAGAGGGAAAATGTAAGAGGTCTTACTCTTCGAAGACTGAAGATATCGGTAAAAGAAAAGTAAGGGCCACGAAGGTCGTGAAAATTGAAGACTTTTTGGACCTCGCACACTTAATGCCATCGGGGTCGGAAATGAACAAGAGTTGACAAACGGAGGTCAGATAGGAAAGGTGACGGCGAGGATCCTGGCATAAGTAAGTGGACGTAAAACAAGGCTCAGCAACGGTTACCAACCCACGCTCCCAAGTTGTGAGCCCCTAGGCCCCCTTTAAGTCACCTCTTACGACAGGTAGGTGATACCGTGGGTTTATTCTACCACTCCCATCCATAGCGCGGATGCTTGCTTACTGGTTCCGTGTTTGATGACGCTTTGGCCTCTTCGGATGGAAGTTCTTTTCGAGACTGGTCATAATAGTGAAGAAATTGTTGTAGGTTGAGGATTTGCGTCTAGGAATAACGATCAGTGTCGTGTTCAGCATCCGGTACTCTGAATGGTTGTGAGTTTTTTGAACAACATCTAAATATTACCACTTTTCTTAATATCCTCGACAAAAAGTATGCCATTTAGCATATGGTAAGGGATTTCTTGACAGCTTTGGTATCTAATATTGGCTCCTCCTAGTAACCTTGTGGTTATAATTCAGCGACGGCGAGAACTGCTGGCATTATTTCACTTTCATCTAAACATGTGTTCTTTGCATTCTTGCCAAGGCTGAAGCGTAACTTCCTCCGATAAATTCTGAGCTTTTCAGAATATTAGGAATCAATGAAAGAACGTTAATTGGTGTGATGGTGGTTATTTTAAGTAGAAGTACAACTCGCCAGCCATCCTCTATTAACACTAATCAGAAGAGGAAAACCAAGAATTCCGAACCTTCGAATGATGAAAGTATAGACAAAAGAAAGTGAAGGTCCATGAAGATCGTGAACATGAAAGGCTTCCTAGGCCTCGCAAAACTAATACCCTCGGTTTCGGAAGAGAAGAATAGTTGAACAAGGAAGGTCGGATAGGAAAGATGAAAGTGAGGAGCCTGACACAAGCAAATGGAATAAATACCAGACTCAGCTAGGAACCCCTGGCTGCCATGCCATACTCCAAAATTTTGAGCCCCTGGGTCCACTTTCACTCGTCTCTAACGATGGCCAGGGGTAAGTTGGAGGGGGGGGGGGGGTTCTACTGCTACACCGCACCCCACCCTGAGGGGTTACGGTTATAATTCAGCCACGGGAAGTACAGCTACAATGTACGTGTAAATCCCTCTGTTAGTTCCGTTTCCTGATACGGGGTAATGGATGAGGTGAAAAGAAAAAATGGCATGTTTTTACGACCGGATGCCCTTCCTGTCTCCAATTCTCAGTTGAGGAACTAGAGAAGTTGAAGTGAATGATGATGAATGAAATTGGATAAGGAGGTGAAAGGAATCAGCTGTGGCGTATGAATAGCAACTTGCCTGTCTCGAGACAGCAGGCGGTGTCCGAATGCACAGCTTGGCACGTTAACACGCGTAGCACTGCGCTCGGGGAAAGTATAGCTACGGTATAATTAATAAATTTTTTTTTTTTTTCTTCTTTATGAGTTTACTTCAAATTAGTTAGGTAACTTTCTTTGGTAAATTCTGAGCTTGCCAGAACGCAAGGAGCGAAAGAAAGAAATCTGGCTCACCAATTGTTCTCTCCCTTGAATTCATCCAGAAAGGCAGAATCAGCATTAGATCCGCACCATTTACCAAACCGGGACCGAAGTTCGGGTGATAACCTAAGAAGAAAGTGTGTTTCAGAAGATTGTAGCCGTGCCCCATCTCCTAGCACTAATCCAGTGTCTTCTCTCCCCATAGTTAACTTTTCTTTATAAACTCAAGATGAAACAATCGTCCAATACAATGTTACGCATTTCAACCATTATGTTATGGATTCATAAACACAAGGAGGCTCATTAAATATAATTGCCTTTATCAGGAGGTTTTGTCGATATATATTTAAGTGTTATGATATATTCTTCCGTATATCCTGGCCTTCGGCTACCCTGCTATACCCAAGATCTCGGAGGAAATCAGTGGAAATCATTAAAAACTACACGAGCGAAGGTGAGTGGCTGTTCAGTTGCTTTTTCGTGACAATGCCATACGACGCCAATCCCACTTAGGGTGAAATGAAAGGCATGATAGATAGTCACCTCAGAAGTCTGACAAAAGTTAAAATGACACAGTTCAATTCCAATCAAATTCCTCCTTCCAATGACACGATAGGCTATATTGTATTGTTTCAAACATTTGGTAACTACCAAAATTTCCTACGCTATGTAACTTATGCCCTGATTGTCCTACATCGACATCAGTTGTACCGTTAATTGGGAAATAAGGTTCTCTGTTCATTGAAAAACATGTGATGGGTCACAATTTATATTCAGAATTCAAAAAGAAGAAAATTAAAAATTTCTCGCATTTATGACCATCGCATAAGTTACTCTGAAGGAGTTTTCTAATAGTACTCCATATGAGAGGTAGGAAATGATATTTAGATGGTCAAATCAAAGTTCTTAAAAATCTAACGTTTATAATATTCTTTTGGGATTCGGATCATTTTGTTATGCCAATGCAAGACGTAAGATGCAGTATCGTGATTAGCGCCTAAATTATTTTTAAATAACCTTTTACTCCTTCTTTCTGATTTTTGTTGTGAGGCATTGCAGAAAATAATACAAATCTGTTTCATCATTTTATCATGTATACCTTTCTAGAAATGTGTTGTTGTCATATGGAAACGCTAAGCGCTTACATGAAGAAATTTCACTGTATTATATTAGTAGTCTCTCTGTGATTAATATAAGAATTTAAATAAAATACCACTTATTCATACCAGTATTCATTACTAAAAGGGATAAGCCTTCTAGGAAATTTAGGTCATCTTATAAACAATAATCAGGCAGAAATACTGTCCCCTTCAAAAGTGGTAATATTTTATTAGAAAGGAAATGATTTATTTCATCAGCGTGTTGGGACATTATTTTAATCTACAAGAGGGTGAGATTCTGTATTTCGTGCCAGGGCGAGCCAGTCGCTTCGCGAACAGGTTTTCCCGACCTTCAGAGAGCACGAGGGAGCAAGCTGGAATTCCTGTTATGTGGCCTTCAGACACATGTGTGCGTACCACGTGACCCGGCGAGCAAGCAGATCTCAATCGATCAATAAATGGAAAATCAAGTGACGTAAAAATGGAGCAGCCAATAAAAGTGACAACCTTCACTGCAATTCAACAAATCCACCAATTAGAAGTAATTAAGAGACACACCTATGTCTTACGACAGGAAATTAGTGGTAATTCCAGAGGAAAATTTGGTAGAGGGTTTTATACTTCTGAACGCTAAATTTGAGCATTACTCTGACTGCGGCAACCGAAGAGATTGGACGTCGTTTGCTTCATCGGAAGACTTTACATTGGAGAAGGCATCGAGGACTGTATAAACAGCAATTCAGACACTCGACAAATTCACTACGATTAATTTAGGGTTATTCTAAGATAAGTGTCTTCAGCCAAACTATAAAGCATCGAGAGTGAGTCCTGGGCTATTTCTAAGACTTTTTGTTAGTTTCAGCTTTCTACAAGAACTTGAAAGAAGAAAGGTCCTGAGTTCGAGTTTACTGCAAGATGGATATCCAGTTCTACGAAGAATACTGCAAGTTCCTGTACATCGTCAACGCCTCCATGAGTCACTAAACATGTAAGGCATCGGACATGGGCGAAACTTCGTTCGACGGAAGGTGATGTGACCACGTGCTAGATCATCAGCCACAATCCAGTTCACATCAGTCACATGAGTATTCTTTAAGAATTCAATTGCTTTCTATCTTTGTAAATAATTGTAAACGCAGCCTTACTTATTCCTTTGGATTTCTATTAGTTTTGCAGTAGTTTGATTTTTCATTCTTCTTTCATTGGTGAGAGGTAGTTAGAACCTTGGAATGAGTGTGTGTTTGCTCTATTAGTTAGAAATGTGTGTGAATCATCGAGAGAGACCTTAACTGTCCTAAGAATTTAGAAGACAGGAGAGATAAAAATTAAATGAACCCCGCGTCAATTTTGATTAGTTTTGAAATAATTTGAAAATCATTTGAAACAAATTAGGACAGTGTTCTAGTGTTTTTCTTCGTGTAGAATTTCATTCTACGATTGTACGACATGTTTATGGGTTCGAATTCATTTAGAGTCATCCGAATAACTTCACACAACAACTTTGCGAATGAGATTACGCACGGTCAGGGATAATAATAATAATAATAATAATGAGTAAAAATAATTAAAGCTAATTACGGGCTAAAATATTATAATAAGGTCATGAGTTTAATGTTAGTTATTTTTGGGAAGTATTATCGTGTGCTCACTTTATGTAAAGTAAGCCTGGGACATGGCAAACTTCTCCTGACGGAGTATCGACGAGTTATAGGTATATTTCTGCGCTATGAATTTGAATATGACTTGCAGATGGGCATTATATTTTGAGTAATAATTTATGCACCCATTAGAGTCAAGTTTGGGAAGAGATGTGTCACTGGACATGATTTCTTCGAGCTTCAGTGCAGAATAATTGAGAGCCACGACATTATGATGAATAAAAATAAATGCCGCAACTCATGAACCGTGAGCGCGTACTCTATTATTTTGACCTGTGTAATATTATTCTACTCGCTAAATTAGGATGATTTCTGTTTAAAATACTCCTTGAACATCGTTGTATAGTTAATTTCTTTGTATAAGTGATAACCTTAATTCTATCACATTCTGAATTGATACCTGGGATGTGTGTGATAGTGTCATCTAGAGAACGATTTCCCTAATTCACAATAAAATCCTGAAATTAATAATAATGGGTTAGTGTTCGTGTAAATAATGTTATAATAATGTCGTGTAACCCTGTGTGAATGTGTGATGTGAGATTTGATCCTAATCTGTGTTTTTTTGAATATTTCATGTACGATTTGTGAAGGTAATTTTCATTATGTGCGTCAAAGTTTTGACCGACTTGTATTATTTCGCGTGTCCGTAATTGGATCAATTTTGAATCTTTAGAAGATTTTATCGTAATTTAAGATAGATTAGGGCCTAATTTACTAACTCAAAGTGGATAAGAGAAGGCAACGTCCGTGGACTGATGTCACGAGATTTAATTGTTAGATATTGTACAGTCACTTTCTGCATAAAATTGAGCAAAAGTTAGAATGATAGATGTTCAAGTAAAATTTATTAAAAGAATTTTATTCAGTCAATAATTATATAAATGATATAATTGTGGAAAGGAAAGTCTAGGGAAGACTTGCTAATCATAAATTAGTGAATTAAATAATTTTTAATAATTTAAATAAGGAGAAGAAAATAATCATTTTCTTGGAAAATAATTAAAACCCAGAGGGAAGATTTTTAATTTTAATAATTGGATTATCATCATAGGAGAAGGATATCAGATATTATTTTGTTTTCCGTCAATTTTTCAGTAAGTTAATGATTTTTATATTTATTATTGCAGAAAAGAACAATCATTGAAAATTTATTTGAGCGAGATCCCTCACGAATGAAAGCACGAGGAGAAGATGTTATTCAAGAATTCAACCCAGATTTTGTTAATTTACTTGTTTTCTTTAAAAGAGTGTTAGTTTAATAAATGTGTAAACCTATTTTAGTCTCCTTTCATTTGTCGCTAGTCCTTTATCTATCCCTGCCTTTAAAAATTTCTGCACAGCCGATAGCGAACGGTCCACGACTGAGACCCTCGCTCTCCGGCGAGCTGAGCCCGGCATGAAGGGGGCAATACAAAGAACAACCGGCACTACACACAAATTAGCGAAAATGAAAGGCAATAAATAGTCGACACACAAACCAGTGTCACATTTAGAACACTGTGCTCTGACTATGACTTGGAAGTCTTGGGAGTGCATATTCGTTTCCTCACCTCTGGTCTGTAGTGTTGTCTGTCGTCTCACACCATCTGATATCCGACTTTCTTGAAACGGGGCGGTGTTCCAGCTATATTTGGTAGTGTCTGATATCTTTTCAGATACAGATTAAACTTCTCTTATGAATTAAAGCAGGGAAAAATGCCTCTGTATTTATTTTGTACAAAAATCCAACTGTTCTGAATGGCTACGTCAAACAATCATGAAACGTAAATTTCCATCTCCTTCCATCTCCATCTCCTGAATCCTCATCTGTATCCATACTACTTCCTGAAGGCTGCATGAAACTAAAAAGGGTCACTGATATCTTGATTATTTAGGCATCTGCAAGTGAAAATCCTCTCCTTATGAAAACAATTCATAGATCTCACCGAGTATAAGCGCCTAGCGTGTCCATATAACAAAAACGAAAGTCAGCTTAGCTGAAATAATGCTGGTTACGATTTACATATACGTTTCACATAGCATTATGGAAGTGTCTTGAATATAAATGCAAAGATAAGTTAACTAATCATTTTATATAGATGACAATGTACTTACCAAACACCTTAATCCATTTTTGCGTATTTATTGACAGTACTTGAAATTTAGACCCAAAGTCATTACAGTGGGAAGGAAAGAGAAAAATTGAGACAATCCAGCTCCTTAGCTGAATGGTCAGCGTAGTCGCCTTCAGTTCAGAGGGCCCCAGGTTCGATTCCCGGCCGAGTCGGAATTTTTAAACTTAGATCAGGGCCTCTCAGGGTGCATGCGCGTGGTGCATGCACTGTGCACGGTGCAAAAGACGACTTGGCTTGGTTGACCAGAGTGCAGACCCCCCACTCCTCGATTTGGAGCAATAGCGCTGTCTCTCTCTTTCCTCACGCCTGTCTCGCTCGCTCCGCCTGTCTCCCTCTCCCCCACTTGCGCCGTAGCGCTCCAAATCCGGGCTGAGTTGAGCCAAATACTTTAATACACCAATACCGGACAGCTCTATCTCAACAGCATTGAGTCGAGTGCGAACAGCGATGGTGGTGACATCTAGCGTGTTGGTGTGAACTGCATACTCGTCTATGCTACAGTTGAGAGGAATGCACTACACTCAATGGAAATATTTTTGTTAAAATAATAAATTGAATAATCATAATAATTAAGAATGACATTTTAAAATATGAAATGCCTCTTTCATAAACCTCCAAACGAGCATTATGTTACCCGTGCCTTTCGCTATGTCTTGAAAATTAAAAGCAGCATTTGTTTGAGGATCCAACCATCCTCTGGGGGAAATATTTAACAACTACCTACTCTCTCCAGTTTTTTCTAGCCTGGCGAAGGACGTTATATGGACTTAGCCTAGTTTTGCGGCCGGATGCCTTTCCTACCACCAATCGTATGTGGAGGGATATATATTCACTACCTCGTGTTTCTGTGGTTGTTTCTCGTGTGATGTGTTGTATATATTTGAAGATGCGTATGAATACGAACACAAACCCGTAGCCCCCGATCTACAGGAATTAACAGACGCGAATAAAATCTCCGACTCAGTCGGGAATCGTACCAGGGTCCTCTGAACCGAAGGCCAGTACGCTGACCTTTCCGTGGTGGTGATTAATTTTGATAGGAAGTACAACTGGCCAGCCATCCTCTATTAACACTAATCAGAAGGGAAATGGAAGAGATCCAACGCTCCGAAGAATGAAGAACGGGAGGCACGAAGCGCTAACCATTCAGCCAAAGTGCCAGAGCGGGCAGATAACTTAACAACATCCATGATTTATTGCAATTTTGGGAAAGAGAAGCTGTAATTAAGGAACAGGAGTTCTGATCCATTATTTTGACTTCTTCCTCTTCTCTTCTTCTTCGTATTCTTATTCTTCGATAGGCCGATCTTCCCGAATGCTACAGGAGAACTCAGCTCACACTGCTCTCTCGTTTTTGCTGTACTTTGAATTTTCTGTTTTACTTCTGAAGACAGAAATACATAATACATTGGGGTTACGGTGAGTGAACTAGGATGTTCTTGACAAGGAAGAAGTGTTCAGAATTTCCTAAAGTCTCTTTCACAAATTTATGCATGAAGCATTACCATACACACGTATTAAATTAGTTGGACTGGTGCTCAAGCCTATGCCTGTAATACACTGAAATAATTGTCTTGCCCGCTTCTGTGGTGTAGTGGTTCATGTCATTAGCTAATACCCCCGAAGGCCCGGGTTCGATTCCAGGCTCTGCCACGAAAATGAAAAGTGGTACGAGGGCTGGAACGGGGTCCTCTCAGCCTCGGGAGGTCAACTGAATAGAGGTGGGTTCGATTCCCACCTCAGCCATCCTGGAAGTGGCCATCCTTCTCCAGGCAAATGCCGGGATGGTACCTAACTTAAGGCCACGGCCGCTTCCTTCCCTCTTCCTTGTCTATCCCTTCCAATCTCCCTATGCCCCCGCAAGGCCCCTGTTCAGCATAGCAGGTGAGGCCGCCTGGGCGAGGTACTGGTCATCCTCCCCAGTTATATCCTCCGACCCAGATTCTGAAGCTCCAGGACACTGCCCTTGAGGCGGTAGAGGTGGGATCCATGGCTGAGTCCGAGGGAAAAACCGACCCTGGAGGGTAAACAGATAAAGAAGAAGAAGAATTTTCTTACGCCGGGCTGAGTGGCTCAGACGGTTGATGCGATGGCCTTCTGATCCAAATTTGGCAGGTTCGATCCTGGCTCAGTCCGGTGGTATTTGAAGGTGCTCAAATACGTCAGCCTCGTGTAGGTAGATTTACTGGCATGTAAAAGAATTCCTGGGGGACTATATACCGGCACTTCGGCGTCTCCGAAAACCGTAAAAGTACTTAGTGGGACGTAAAGAAAATTATTATTATTATTATTATTATTATTATTATTATTATTATTATTATTATTATTATTATTATTATTATCTTACAGTAAAAAATGACTGGATTCGAAACTCATGGCCTTCAATTTTCAATTTCAAGACTACCACGATAACCATTACGCTACAGGCCCACAAGTTTTCGTTTGTGAAATTTATGGTACTGTTTAACAATGTGGACCCTCAAGTTTGAGTATACTAGAGTTCCATATATGTTAATATTATTGTTGTTACGTCCCACTAACATTTCAGTAGAGTATTTGATTGATTTTCTTAATATAGGATCATAGAATGTAACCTCAACACAGATGCGAGGTCATAACTTTTTTAATACTTGCTGTCCTTATCAGTTCGCATGCCCATTAGCTTGTGGGTAATTTGTTCAGCGCATAACACTTTTCTTGGAATATAACTACAATGTAAGATTATTTAGTGACAAACACTGATACATTATAAACAACACGCAGTGCGCCAAGAATCATACAGATGACAATATGTTATTGAAGAGTTGGTCACACCAAGCCATGTAGGTAGCAGCACTATCGACTTTCTCACTGAAAACAGCAAGCTGTCCGGTATTATCATATTAAAGTATTTGGTTGAGCCGAGTAGAGCCGAGCATAGCCGTGTAGCCCAGAGACGAAGCGTTGATCCGAGCCATACCGAGCGGCACCGATGCACAGTGCACGGAGTTCTTGCGCCTCGCTCTGCACGCGTGAGATTTTGGGCGTTTGAGAGGCCCTGACTTAGATGGTTGTTTCCACTGGCTCAGAGACTGTGCGTTTGTACTGCCTCCAACATCCCTACAACGCAAACATCACGCACAACACTGTCCTCCACTACTAAATACGCAGTTCTCATACACGGCAGATGCCACCCACCCTCGTTGGAGGGTCTGTCTTACAAGAGCTGCACCAGGTGAGCCACACATGTCATCGGCACTAAAACCCGTACGATAAATAAATAAATATATAAATAAATACGGGAAAAATTATTATGTAGCACACATATCTGCGAAGAAAAATATTTCTGCATCTCTTACCTACTCATAATTTGACTCTTCTAGATCTGTTTGAAGAATGATTCATTTGCCGTGTCCATAGGGCAATTGTAGGCATTAATAGGACTCTATAATCCCATACCAAATCATCACCTTCTGAAGCCTTCCACCACCTCACAATCCGATGTGTCATCAAAGTGTCATATTTCCTCTCATGCCTCACATTTCAAATCAAATGGTAATTCAACTATTCGGATATTTTTATTTTGCGTCGCATGGACACAGATAGCTCTTACGGCGATGGGGGGATAAGAAAGGCCTAGGAGTGGGAAGGAAGTGGCCATCGCCTTAATTAAGGTACAGCCCCAGGATTTGCCTGGTGTGAAAATGGGAAACCACGGAAAGCCATCTTCAAGGCTGTCAACAGTGGAGTTGGAACCCAGCACTTCCCGAATGCAAGCTCACAGATGATCGCCGCTAACGACACGACCAACTCGCTCCATTCATTCGGATCGATCATTAGTTCCGGAGCTATTTCGCTCGAATGTGAGCCCATGACTTCGTTACATTATGAGTCGAATGTATGTAACTTGATTCTATAGCCGTTATCACGCCAAAACTTGTAACGTTCTTTGTACTTGATAGCGTCTTTGCTTAGTATCAACTTGCTAGAAATAGCGTTGTAATTGAGACTTGCTTTCAAAAGGGTGCCCTTGATCGGGACACTAGATAACAAAATATCAAAGTACTCAGGAACGGCAGTACACAACCGCGCAGAGTGCCGAGAAGCGTGCAACATGAGAATATAACAGTTCAATACTTTGTGTCAACATTACCGTAAACAGTGCAGCTTAGAGCTCCATACACGTGCATAAATAAGTTAAAAGGCCGCTACCCAAGAGAATTGCCGTGGTAGGTACCAGTGAAAACAAAAGCATTAAGGGAAAGGAACTCGAGGAAGAGAATTTTGGAAAACAAGTTTGAAAAATAACAATATATATTATACCAATCTCAAAGGGGTAACAAATTATATTTTACATCAGAACAAATAGAATGAACCAGCATATGTCATAATAAAAGCGTTAAGTTTGATTTTAAGATACGTAGGTGATACAAATTTTAATTACATCGTCATAATCGAATCCCTAAGCACCAATCACTACAATCTTTGGACATATGTTCCGACACTTCAATTAGGGGAAAAAGAAAGGGAATGGGGGGGGGGGGAGACCCATAAATTCAGAAATCAGTTTCTTTGCATTATATTACACAATATGCTAGAAGGGAGGTACATCAATAAGGTTTCAGGCTCGTGCCAGTAGAATAGAAAGTTGGTAGTGTGATACACCTGGAAGATGAGCTCACAAATTGATACAGTGTTTACAATAAGACATTGTAATGCAACCTCATGGCAAACAATTCAAGAGATTCAGAATTGAAATAAACCAATCTCGAATTTCAGGGAGTGATCCTATTGGTAGATTAAAAATAAAAATAAATAGGAATTCTAACAAGTGATCCCAGCAGGGATTAAAACACACACGCATGCGCAGAAGTGATAATAAAATAGAAGCTAACCAATGAACATACAAATTAAATTAGCAGACCACATCTTTTGAGCAAGCACCATTTTTACGCAAATTAAGCAGATAGATGGGGTAAGAAAAGAAATAAAGATAGGTACAAGATAAAGGATAGAATAAGGAAATAAGAAACGGAGGAATGGGATAGGATAAGGATCAAGCCGCCAAGTCCCCAGCGCTAACAGACGCGATGCAAGAGTTCATCTCAGAAAGCAGGAATGTTTATGGACTAGAATAGTAGATCAGCTGTCCAGTACACCATTTTACACCACATTTTAGGAATATAAATGTCCAAAAGGCAGAACATTTGCGCTGCTAGAATACTCAGATGTATCCTGAAGGGACCAAAGTTCAATTTTCGTTACTACGGCGAAGCCCAAGTATGGCAAGGGAGGGCACGTTAAATGATAGAAAGAAAGTGTCTGCTCACCCTTGACAGAAGTCCAGCACGAAGTTTACAAGTAAAATGGACACGGACCAGCCGTGTGGAGAGTTCCAGCTCCCACTGTCTTCAACAAGGTTATACCACAACTGACCTGCCAAATAAACGACACAAGGCCATATATATATGCCAGCGGGGTATATCGAGAACATACTATAGGTGTGACGTCAGAGTGGATGCGCGATAGAGGCGAGCAGTGACAGCAGTAGTAGAAGCAGCGGGGAAGCCGACAGTTCGTAACAGCAGACGGAGAAAAGAGCACCAATTCGACGGGGAGATTATTATTTTTATTTTAACGTAAGGTAAGCACTAATAGCTCGCAACATATACTCCCACCACACGGGAAAAATCCGAAGGATTGGAGCGATGAACGATGAAGAAGCACGTCGAGCAAGCGATGGTTGGTGGAGCCAGCACAGATGAGGACGGTGAAGATGCAGCGCGGATCCCATGATGAACAGACGAAAGCAGCAACAGAAGAATGCAGAAGAAACGTAGACACGCAGATCCGACGAAGTCCAGACGTGGCGCATCTCCGGGGCCGGGCAGGATGCAGGAGCAAAGGGGAAAAAAAAGAACGAAAGAATGAGTAACAAGAAAGAAGAAACAAGAAAAAGAGGAACAAGTGGGGGGGGGGAAGGAGGAGGACAAAGGAAAATCCGGATCGTATCATAACAATAATACAATGATAAGTGGTCTGCAATCAAAATGTTTACAATAAAAGAACAAACTTGATCAATAAATATATATATATAAAGAAGGTAACACAGATAACGAATATAATGAGAGGAGGTCAGGCGTGAAAAGATTAGACAGTGGGAGCTGGAGGGAGGGAGAGCAGAAACCAGAAAAAAAGGGAGAAAAAGGAGGACTGGGCAGCAAACGATACCAAAGAAACAAGAAAAAAAAAGGTATAGCAGGCCCGATCGCTACCCAACTCCCACCCTAGAAAGAAAAAAAAAGGGAAGGGGAGGGGGGTTAAGAATGGAACGGTCTTAACATAGAAAAATGAGCTTTTTTAATGTCCGTGGGGGTATGAAGAGATTGAAGCTGAGCAGTATTAGGGGATGGAAAGGAAAGAATACGAAAAGGGCCTAACCAACGTGGGGAAAGTTTAGCGGAAACATTTTGTGAAGCGGAACTAAGAGGATGGTTTTTCAGAAGAACTTGGTCAAACATCTTAAATTTAGGTTGAGAGACCCGAGTTCTACAAGCTTTCCTATGTACTTCCCTCGCCTGAAGGAGCTTGTCATATGCCTTTTGCAATTGGGAATGGCTGAGGCGATGAGGAGGGGTGTCCAAGAGGGAGGGCAAATCCCACGTAAGAGACAAAGGGGTGTTCAATTCACGGCCAAGAAAAAGTTTAGCAGGGGAAAAACCCGTAGAGGAATTGATGGTCGAATTTAAAGCAAGCACAAAAGATGGAAGTTCAGTATCCCATAGCTTCTGATTATTGGAGTGAAAAATGGATAGGAAGGTTTTCAAATTCCTATGGTACCGTTCAACAGTGTTGGCTTGAGGATGATATGGAGAAGTACAGATTTTTTTGATACCTAATGAAAAACAAAAATTATAAAATAATTTCGACGTGAAAATGGATGCATTGTCAGAAATAAGAAATTTAGGGAGGCCAGTAATTGGAAAAATATGGTTAGACAAAAGATTTATAACAATTTGAGAGGAAATATTTCACAAAGGGCGAACAATGAGAAATTTGGAGAAACCATCTAATAAAGTAAAAATATAAGAATTTGATTTAGACGATTTGACAATAGGTCCGACAATGTCAACATAATATTTCTCACAGGTGTAGGTAGCGGGAGAGGCGGCAAAGGTGCCATAAGGAAGGTGATTCAATGGCTTATGGCGTTGACAAGAGGCACAAGAACGCACCCATGAAAAAATATCCTTGCGCATTTGGGGCCAATAGAATTGGGAGGCAAGGCGTGCATAAGTCTTAGCTCTCCCAAAATGTCCCCCTACAGGAGAGTCATGAAAGTATTGATAAACCATGGATCGTAAACTGGAAGGAAGAACAAGGCGAGGAGTGGCCTTGGGAGTAGGCTGAAAAATGAGAAGTTGCTGCTGATGACGAAACGGGCCAGAATAATTAGGAGAAACCAGGTCACGAGAAATTTGTTGGCAGTAAGGATCAAGCTGTTGATGTTGTAAACACGATTGAAAAGAAAGCGGAAAATTAGTTAACGAGGAAACAGAAAAAACAGAATTAACAGGAAGTGAATCGAGCTCAGAGGGTTGGAAATGAGGTTCTTCAAATAAACGAGATAAAGCATCGGCAACGGAGTTGTTATATCCAGAGACGAATTTAAGAGAGAACTTGAATCGTGAGAGGCGGAGTAACCAACGACCCGTACGACCAATTTTTGGGGCATTATGGAGGAGCCAAGAAAGAGCCTGATTGTCGGTACTAACAATGAATGGGCGGTGGTCAAGATAATCAGCGAAGTGTTCAATAGAGAGGATGAGGGCAAGAGCCTCTTTTTCGTAGGTAGAATATTTACGTTCGGCAGGGGATAATAGACGGCTAAAATATGCAATAGGGAGTGTGCAATCATTAATAGTTTGTTGGAGAACGGCGCCTATAGCAATATCAGAAGCATCAGTGGACAATTCAAAGGTGACGTTAAAATCAGGAATCTGGAGAAGAGGTGCATGAGATAATTTAGTTTTTAAAAGATCAAAGGCAATTTGTTGTTGAGAAGACCAAAGGAATTTAACACCTTTACGTTTAAGAGCATTCAAAGGTTCAGAAATAGCAGAAAAATTTGGAATATATTTGGCATAGAAACCGACCATTCCCAAAAAAGATCGTAAATGTTTTAAATTAGAGGGAGGCGGAATTCTAGTAATAGCAGAAACCCGTTCAGGGTCAACAGCAATACCATCAGAACTTAGAATATGACCCAGAAATTTAATAGAGGTTTGAGCGATCAAAACCTTAGACGGATTTACGGTTAAGCCGACGTTGCGGAGACGTGTAAGGACTTCGCGAACGTGGGACAGATGAGATTCAAAATCGGGAGAAAAAATCAAAATATCATCAATAAAAGGGAAAAGATATTTGTACTTAATATCAGAGAATAGGGAGTCGACGAAGCGTTGCATAATTTGGGAACCTAAATTCAAACCGAAAGGGACTTTTTTAAATTGGTAAAGGCCATTAGGGGTAATAAAAGCCGTATACCGGGAGCTAATGTCATCCAACGGGAGCTGGTTGTAGGCCGAATTAAGATCGAAAATCGAAAAAAATTTTGAACCGGAAAAATGTTGAAATGCAGAGTTTAATTTGGGCATAGGATACGCATCATAAACAATTTTCTCATTCAACTTACGAAAATCCACAATAAATCTCGCGGAGCCATCAGGCTTATCAACCACAAAGGCGGGAGAGGCGTAATCGGAAGATGATGGAATAATAGTACTATCATTCAACATTTTTTGTATTAGCTGATTTAAAACCTTCATCCGAGGAGGACTAAGGAAATATGGAGAGGAGCGAACAGGGGTGGTATCATTAAGATCAATATGGGCAAAAAAATCCCTGACAGTACCGAGCTTAGGGGTGATGACGTCCGAAAATTCAGTGAGCAAAGCTTGAACTTGATCGGAATGAATAGAATTAATTCTAGGAAGGGGAGAATAGAAACGAGAAGGGTAGTCGAGAGTATGAATTAAGGGAACAGATTTATCAGAAAAGGGAAAAGAAACTTTAGAATGCGCGGAATCAAGAAGAAGACCAGTATAAGCAAAAAAGTCATACCCCAAAATGATAGGGAGAGATAAAGATTCAGCGATAAGGAAGGTAAACGGCCAGGAAAAATACTGCATTTTAATATGCAAAGAAACCGTACCAATAATATTCAAAGGCTGATTAGAGACAGAAAGACAACGTGTAGAGGTAGGAAGATAATGTAAATGGGGATCTAGTTCGGTTAACAATTTATAGAATTGATAGCTGATAAGAGAAACAGCGGCACCTGAATCGAGAAGGGCGACAGAAGGAGAGTTATTGGCAGTAACTAAGATATGACAAGTAGGAGGTAAAAATGAAGCCAAATTTGAAGTGGATTGGGAAGATGCCGTTAATACAGGAGGCAGATTTTCCCCATCAAAGCGTCTACTGCCTAGCGACGCGGGTGGAATGCGTTTCCCGAAAATGGAGTAGTACACTGACGGGCAAGGTGGCCGGGCAGTTTGCACCGATAACAAATGATAGGAGGGCGGACAGCGTGAAGGGAAGGTGCGGGTAAAGCGGAATATGAAGAAGTAGAAGGAATAATCGGAGGAGGAACAGATGAATAGAACGAACGATCTCCTAAAGAATTTATAGTGTGCTGATGGGCTAAATTATAAAGTTGCAGAAGAGAAACAGGAGGAGCTAAAACGTTAAATAGCATGCGAAATGAGGGAGCCGCGTAAAACTGTATAATGGAAATTAATTCCTGGGTATTATGTGATATATTCAAAACATCGGTATAAGTTATGATAGAGTCAAGATAATCATGAGCAGGTTCATTAGGTAACTGATGTCGTCTAATAAATTCATTACTCAATTTATAACGTACTTCCAGGGGTAGAAAATAATTATGAACAGCGTGCCTCAATTCGTACCAGTTAGAGAAGTTGGACATATTATCAAGCCAAAATGTGGAGAAAAAACCCGTGGTTTTCGTGGAGAGAAGACCAATCAGTTGAGGAAAGGAAGCTACTTTAATATTTAAAAATTTACGGGCTGAAAATAACCAAATTGTAAGACTACGAGGATCTGTTGCCGATAACTGGGGGACTTGAAGTAAAGATTGTTTAATAATCTGAACATTGAGAGAACTATCCACCGAAGTGGTAGGAAGAACAGGGGAGGGAGGGTATGGAGGAGGGGGAGGGGCCATAGGGTATCGGAAGGGAGGTGGTTTACTCTCGTCAGATGTTACATCAGGCGCATGATCAGTAGAAGACGGAGAGACTGAGGAAGGAGAAGAAAACGAAATTAAATTGGGAACAGAAGGATTTGGGAGTGACAAATTTTGAGGAATTGGTGAAGACAGTAGAGAAAGGTCATCCCCTAAAGGGAAATTATCTGAAAAACAAGCCATGATATACAGAATAATCAAAGAAAAGGACTAAAATAAAGGGTAACTCTGCTACCATATGTAACGTTCTTTGTACTTGATAGCGTCTTTGCTTAGTATCAACTTGCTAGAAATAGCGTTGTAATTGAGACTTGCTTTCAAAAGGGTGCCCTTGATCGGGACACTAGATAACAAAATATCAAAGTACTCAGGAACGGCAGTACACAACCGCGCAAAGTGCCGAGAAGCGTGCAACATGAGAATATAACAGTTCAATACTTTGTGTCAACATTACCGTAAACAGTGCAGCTTAGAGCTCCATACACGTGCATAAATAAGTTAAAAGGCCGCTACCCAAGAGAATTGCCGTGGTAGGTACCAGTGAAAACAAAAGCATTAAGGGAAAGGAACTCGAGGAAGAGAATTTTGGAAAACAAGTTTGAAAAATAACAATATATATTATACCAATCTCAAAGGGGTAACAAATTATATTTTACATCAGAACAAATAGAATGAACCAGCATATGTCATAATAAAAGCGTTAAGTTTGATTTTAAGATACGTAGGTGATACAAATTTTAATTACATCGTCATAATCGAATCCCTAAGCACCAATCACTACAATCTTTGGACATATGTTCCGACACTTCAATTAGGGGAAAAAGAAAGGGAATGGGGGGGGGGGAGACCCATAAATTCAGAAATCAGTTTCTTTGCATTATATTACACAATATGCTAGAAGGGAGGTACATCAATAAGGTTTCAGGCTCGTGCCAGTAGAATAGAAAGTTGGTAGTGTGATACACCTGGAAGATGAGCTCACAAATTGATACAGTGTTTACAATAAGACATTGTAATGCAACCTCATGGCAAACAATTCAAGAGATTCAGAATTGAAATAAACCAATCTCGAATTTCAGGGAGTGATCCTATTGGTAGATTAAAAATAAAAATAAATAGGAATTCTAACAAGTGATCCCAGCAGGGATTAAAACACACACGCATGCGCAGAAGTGATAATAAAATAGAAGCTAACCAATGAACATACAAATTAAATTAGCAGACCACATCTTTTGAGCAAGCACCATTTTTACGCAAATTAAGCAGATAGATGGGGTAAGAAAAGAAATAAAGATAGGTACAAGATAAAGGATAGAATAAGGAAATAAGAAACGGAGGAATGGGATAGGATAAGGATCAAGCCGCCAAGTCCCCAGCGCTAACAGACGCGATGCAAGAGTTCATCTCAGAAAGCAGGAATGTTTATGGACTAGAATAGTAGATCAGCTGTCCAGTACACCATTTTACACCACATTTTAGGAATATAAATGTCCAAAAGGCAGAACATTTGCGCTGCTAGAATACTCAGATGTGTCCTGAAGGGACCAAAGTTCAATTTTCGTTACTACGGCGAAGCCCAAGTATGGCAAGGGAGGGCACGTTAAATGATAGAAAGAAAGTGTCTGCTCACCCTTGACAGAAGTCCAGCACGAAGTTTACAAGTAAAATGGACACGGACCAGCCGTGTGGAGAGTTCCAGCTCCCACTGTCTTCAACAAGGTTATACCACAACTGACCTGCCAAATAAACGACACAAGGCCATATATATATGCCAGCGGGGTATATCGAGAACATACTATAGGTGTGACGTCAGAGTGGATGCGCGATAGAGGCGAGCAGTGACAGCAGTAGTAGAAGCAGCGGGGAAGCCGACAGTTCGTAACAGCAGACGGAGAAAAGAGCACCAATTCGACGGGGAGATTATTATTTTTATTTTAACGTAAGGTAAGCACTAATAGCTCGCAACAAACTGTGGCATATAGGACTCATATGTGCGTTGGCTTGCCGAGGCAACCGCTGGCTATCCAGATGGCCACGTGGTCAGTGTATTACTTGGTTTTCGTGACCGGGCCCGCTGTCTCTTATACATCAGGATATCCTCAATGGTTCTCATGGGACTGAGTGAAACCTCTTGTAGTCCTCAACCAAGATTTAAATCCGTGAAGGTCAGGAAACGAACCTATCACCCCAGGTTATGAGGTAGATACCCTGCCTCTCCATTGCATGCTGGTAGTAATGATTATTGTCTTTAGAGGAAGTAAAACTGAGCAACCATCTTCCTTTAACACTAATCAGAGGAGAAAATGGAAGAATTCTGCAATGGAGATATCAGGAAATGAAAGTCTCCCTTGGTCTCGCAATATTTGAGGTATGAAGAGGGCAATAGTTGACCAAGGGAAGTGAGGTTTCCGTTTTGCTATTTGTTTTACGTCATACCGCCAAAGATTTCATTATGACGATGGGTTAGGAAAGAGCCGAAGGAAAGGGACCGTGACCTTAATTAAGGTCTCGTGTGTAAACGAAGAAACCATGGAAAACTACTAATAAGAATGAGGATAGATGAAAGTGAGGAGCCTGAGCCTGGCATAAATAAGCGGAAGCTCAGCTAGGAGACCCGTGGTCACCAACCAACGCTCGAAGTTGTGAGCCCCTTGGATACTATTCTTGGTTATGGTATTTTCGTGTGTATATCGCGGTCTTCGTCTGTCATTTTATATCCAAGACCCGGAATATTTTTGAAGAAACTGTGGCACACAGGACCTCTTCGGAGCTTTGGCTTGCCAAGAAGACCAATGACCATCCAGACGGCCTGCAGATTTTGGAGTGTCACATTGTCAGCGTGACGATATTATACTCAGCTGTATTGTCTCTCACATCAGCAGACCCTCAGTTGCTCTCACGACCACATTCCAGCCCTCAGTCCAGAATTAAACATTTGAACGTACCGAAAAATGGACTCGGGGCCTTTGGGTAAGAGGTAGACACCACGAGGCTCACTGTTGGTTACAACGCACTTCGTATATTTCCTCTCTTTCAAATCAAGTGGAAACAGAAAATGAAAGCAATGGAACTAATATAAATGACATAGATCTTTCTCTAAAACCTTCTTGACAAGTTCTGGTTCGAAATAGACAGTAGTGTTTATTTCTTATCATTTGCTAGAAAGCAATTAAGTAAAAGGTTCAAACATATAATTTATACTGGCGATTAGATCTTATGTTTATTGATTGATGAATGAACGCGTGATGGTTACAAGTGCTAAAATAAAATTTCCACTCAAATGAAATTATTTTCAACAATAGAAACCAAGTGTATTTGATATTGATTAGTAAATGGCTGTGACCACAGTGCCATATGAAGTTCAGGTAAAAAATATGAATGTTCAAAGGAAAACAGTAGAAGTATAATCTCACTTCGAGTTAATGGTGCGTTGCTTATCCCTCGTCTAGGCAGGACAGGGAGACGGAAGGGAGACTGAAAGTAAAAGTAGAAAACGTTGTGTGTGGCTATTGGTAGCCTGGTGCAATCCATGTAAGGTGGACTCCGACGAGAGCGTGCGGGGAACTGCGTGTTGATATGATGGAGATAGTGCTGTCTGCGGTGGTGGTGATTATTGTTTTATCAGGGAATACAACTGGTCAATCACCCTCTGTTAACACTAACCGGAAGGAAAGTAGATGAGATCGGACACTTCGGAAAGTGAAAGTATCGGCAAGAGAAAGGGAAGCGCCACGATGGTAGTGGAAATGAAAGACTCCCTAGGTCTCACAAACCAAATACCGTCGGGTCGGAAGAGAACGAGAGTTGCCCAAGGAAGGTCATACAGGAAAGATGATTGTGAGGAGGCTGGCATAAGTAATTAGAAACAATGATAGACTCAGCTATGAGAACCATGGCCGCCAACCAGTATTCTGTGTGACGTTTGAGTAGTAAGAATTTGGGAATAGCACAAATTTCCAGTCTCGGAGCCAAGGGAATTAACAATTTAAGAATAAAATCCCAGACACAGCCGGGAATCGGAACCAACTGAACCGAAGATCACGCTGAGCATTCAGCCAGGGAGCGGACTGGGTTCTTCTTAAACGACCCCAAACCATTGTAGTGATGGTGGTGGTGGTGGTGGTGGTGGTGGTGGTGGTGGTGGTGATTGTTCGTTTATGAGGAAGTACAACTAGACAGTACAACTGATCAGATGGAAAATGAAAGAGGTCCGACACTTCGAAGAAGGAAGATACCGGCAAAAGAAAGGGAAGAACCACGAACGGATTGAAAATGAAAGACACCCTAGACCTCGCAAACCTAAGACCGTCAGGCCAGAAGAAAACAAGAGCTGAGAAAGAGAGGTCGGATAGTACAGATTAAAAGGGAGAGATTGGCACAAGTAGCAATGCCAGACTCAGCTAGGGGCAGAAGCTCCAAAGACGAGAGCCACCGGGGCAGGGGATACCATGGGTGTAAGAGCCTATTACCATCCCCCACCCACAGGAAGACGACCAGAAATGTCTATTCTGCGGAGAGTAAGTTCCTCCGTGACCGAACGTCGCACTTCCCGTTTTGCGAGCAGTAAATCAAGAGAGAATGTTGTCCACCACGAAATACGATATTGGTAAGGAAATACGGGACATCACGTCAAGAGAATCCACTTTCTCGCGGCAGAATATCCTTTGGGAAACATCAAGAGATCACTCCAACTTTTATATTCCTAAATCATCTTCAAATATGTAGGTTATACTGAGAGCTAGATCAGCGTTTTCAGGCCCCGGCTACATTCTTCCATTTCCTCGTCTGCACTTTATGCTGCGTCGTAAATGTGATGGAGATGTATCAGCAGAAAATGCACACAGCGCATATCTAAAGATATTTTCTTTTTTCTTTTTGTTTCTTTCTTTAGCGTATCGCCTACAAAGCCGAGAGTGTCCGAGAAAATGTTCAGCTCACGATTTATGCACCCCACAGGGGTGAGGCTGCGCATACCACTGTGTGGGGGCCTTCAGCAAGGTACAATCCCGCAATTTGCTTGAGATTGAAAATGTGAAACCACGGAACATGAATTCGAGGATGGCCGACGGAGGCTTCGAACCTACCTGTCTCCCGGGTACAGAACTAGCAACCATAACTGGCTGTGCTCCAGCGCAGTGAGCTATTCTTTCTAGTATCTAAAGATTATTTCTCTAATTAAATGAGTGAATTGACGGATATTCGCGTTATTTTTCTTGGCTGAATGGTTGCCTGCCCTGCAGTGTAGGGGTAGCGTGCCTGCCTTTTACCCGGAAGTCCCAGGTTCGATTCATGGCCAGCTCAGGGATTTTTACCTGAATCTGTGGGCGGGTTCGATATCCACTCAATCTACGTGATTAAAATTGAGGAGCTAACTGGCGGTGAGATGGCAGCCCCAGTCTAGAAAGCAAGGAATAACGACCGAGAGGATCCGTCGTGCTGACCACACGGCACCTCATAATCTGCAGGCCTTCGGCCTGAGCAGCGGTCGCTTAGTATCTCAAGGCCCTTCGGGGCTGTTGCGCCATGCGGTTTCTTTGTTTCTTGACCGATTGGCTTGCGAAGTAGCGCTCGGTTCAGAGGACACTGGATTCGACTCCCGACGGGGTCTGGGACTTTAGATCTAAATGGTTAATTCCCCTGGCTCGTGAACTATGAGTCTGTGCTGTCCTCAACATCCCTGCAACTCATACACCACACACAATAACACGCCGTTCCCATACACGACAGATACCACCCGCTCTCGTTGGAGGGTCGGCCTTCACAAGGGATGACCAGGCTACAACAGCCGCACGAATTTACTAATCCCCCCCCCCCATCTCAAACCCCATGACACTACAGCCCTAATGGGTCTTGGCTATCAAGCGACCGCTGCTCAGCCCGAAGGTCTGCAGATTATGAGGTGACCGTGGTCAGGTTATAGAATGCTCTCGGCCGTTATTCTTGGCTTTGTAAAGATAGCTCCTCACAATTGTGATCACGTTGGATGAATAGAACTCGAACCAGCCCTTAGGTCCAGGTAAAAAATTCTGACCTCGCCGAGAATCGAACCCGGAATGTCTAGGTAAGATGCATGCACGCTACCCCTAAACCACGGGGCTGGAATATTATCATTATTATTATTATTATTATTATTATTATTATTATTATTATTATTATTATTGTTATTATTATTATTTTTATTATTATTATATTGTCCTTGTTGTTGTGCCCGAGGTACACCCGTTCCGTGTATTTAAATTAAGCGCCTTTTAGAAGGCTACCTATGACATGAAAAATAAAACTCATTTCTGAAGAAGTTTGAACATTCATCGACAGATGTCTCTACTATCAACTTATGTGCACCCTTTGACGAGAGGATGGACAATTAATTTTCAAGATAAATTTTGTTAAAATTGGTTTCCTATACTCTGTTGTTTGTAGATTGTTTTTGGTGCTCTAAGGTTATCAGCACTTCTATCTCTTCCCGCCAGCTCAAAATTTTAGCCAATAGGAAATTTTGTACATTTATTTAAGTAACCAATCAGGGTTTTTCGATATTTATTTGATTGTCCAATGGAAATTGTGGGTGTGTCAGGGCTTCGGCCCAGAAAATTTCTGGAGCCTTCCTCTCGGCTATAAAAACTGGGAACGTTTGGGCCATGTTGTCTTTTCAATCGCTCCAGTCCAGCAGTGTGTTAGTAGAGGAGGAAGGGGAGGGCTTGCCTCGTCCATCTCCCGAAGGTCCACCAGCTCAAGGTAATGGCAGCCTATTTTAATCATATAATAGTCTTAGAAAGTTAACTCGAGGGGAATGTTTCAAAATTCTTTTTAATGTAATAAGGCAATGTAAATACTACATCTAGTTTAAGATCTTGATTTAACTTCGGGAATAAAGAGTGGCAACCCTCTTATATTCCCCTTCAACTTGGTCTTGAGGTGACTATGATTTCGTAAATGTTAAATTTATCTTTCCCATGTAATTTAAACTTCCTCCCCATCTAGTCACCTCCGTAGTATCGGCTTAACCTCTAACTTTGGGCCATCAGCCCAAATAGGGTTTTAGATATTTGTCAAGTGTACTTCAGAGGAGAGCAAGTGTTTGCCTCCTAATGTTTTGATTTTCGGCCTGTAACTTTAACTAAGACCACGTAGAATGGGTACTTGTTACCCCTGTTAAAGTTAACTTCCATTTAAATGTAACTGTTGAGCAGATAAAACAGTGGATACTGTTTGATTTTGGTAAAATATAGATTGTGCCATTAAGAAGACTGAACTTGTAAAATTTGGAGAATAGTCTCCTAGAGAGTACTGTGTGGAGAAAAGGCGCTCTTCCTACTGTTGTAAATGTTGAAGCTCATCCTCCTTGATGAGTTGTTCAAGGGAGCAGTAGTGCTCTTGTTGAAGTTGTAATGGGAGAGCTTCAAGCTCATGTTGTTAAGTTATGTTGTCTGTTCTAGACTTTTTTCGAGCTCATGAGCTAAACTTTCGTACTTGACCATTTGTTATTGCTTAGTAAAGTGTAAAAACTGAAAAGAAAAAGCCTAGGAAAAATATATTCAGAATTTTAAAGTTTTAAGTTACTATTTAATCTTTTCTATATCCACACATTTATGCCTGCACCTTCTTTCATCTCTGCGTTCTACAAAATCCCCGGAACAATTATATTATTATTATTATTATTATTATTATTATTATTATTATTATTATTATTATTATTATTATTATATTGAACACAATAAACCGGATCTGATGATACATGACCTTGTAAAGAATGAAATCCTATTAATTGAAGTTGGAATCACAAACAAAAATATCCTAAAACAGACTGAAACCACTAAAGAAAGAAAGTACGAGATGCTAGCCAACGAACTCTCACTTATGTACAATGGGGCCAAGGTGACGATGGTCCCTGTGGTAATAACATGGGACGGGCTAGTTACCAACTTGTTCAAGAAGCACATGGACAAATTGGAAGTGAGCAAACAGTTACAGGCCTACCTACAGACCATTGTACTAAAAAGAACATGTGAGAGTGTGCTAATCGACTTCAGACGAGGCAACTTGGATAACGAGTTGTGGACGGAGGACTTGCAAACAATGATGGACCAGATGGAGGCGGTCCTGGTACCGTAAATGGTGTGCAAGAAGTGTGTATACAAATGCGTAGAATCATTGGATGTAACATGGACTTAAAAACTAATTGAATAAATTTATTATTATTATTATTATTATTATTATTATTATTATTATTATTATCCATATGACGCCCTGAAGTGAGCACAATCCTCCCACTTTTGCTTTCAGTTCCCCCTGTTTTGCACAGCTGCTATCCATTTTAGTGCTGCAGTTCTTTTGATACATATTTTATTTTTGGTCATATTTATCTATTTATTTGTTATAATACCTTTGTAAGTGAAGAAGAATTACTACCAACCAATCTTGAGATTGAGAGTTTTGTAATCAATGTTAAGCAAATGCTTTGATACAACTTTCATTGCATATATTATTGCTATCGAAATACGGTTAGTTTTGTGCAACTGTTTCATCATAACGCCCTTCGCGGCAGCACTTTGATGTTACACGATACTTGAAGTGCTACAGAGGTGAGGTCCTTCCTTTAAGCTTGCCAGGGACCTACCATCCCGCCCCAAGAATTATTTATACTTATAGAGAAGAATTAAAAGTGATACAGTATAAAGCTGCGAAGTGCAACCCCATTTTCGGTCTGTGATGAAAGCAATGCTCGCATCGCCTCCATTAGAACTTGCATCATGCCTTGCCACAGGTTTGCCACATCTGGTAATGAAACTGGCATGGTGTGAACTTGATGCGATCATTCCATCGCTGGTGAATTTACATTTTGTTCACCCTCGAACATAGAATGCGCTGCTGACACTTTTAAAAATCATACCTGTATCCCACATTTGTCATGGGAGAGCAGGTTTTGTCCAGGGGATTCTGGTGGCCTTTGCTATGCTTGAGTTGTAATTGTCTATCTAACCCAAACTCATGTTTTTGTCAGGGGAGTATGTCTTGTCCAGAGGATACTAGTCTAACCCAATCCGGACTAATCGCGGGATCTAATCTAAGCAGGTCAATAGTATTTATCCGCACGGACGAAAGTTTTTTTTTTTTTTTTTTTTTTTTTTTTTTTTGCTATTTGCTTTACGTCGCACCGACACAGACAGGTCTTACGGCGACGATGGGATAGGAAAGGCCTAGGAGTGGGAAGGAAGCGGCCGTGGACTTAATTAAGGTACAGCCCCAGCATTTGCCTTGTGTGAAAATGGGAAACCACGGAAAACCATCTGCAGGGCTGCCGACAGTGGGGCTCGAACCCACTATCTCCCGATTACTGGATACTGCCCGCACTTAAGCGACTGCAGCTATCGAGCTCGGTACGGACGAAAGTAATTCTAATGTTGTCCACTCTCGAACATAGCATGCGCTGCTGCCGCTTAATGCGCCAACGCTGGCAAGCCTTACCTAGTGCATTTGTAACGTCGCCCGAGCTACGCCATGCTAGGTCTCTAACCTTTCACAGGAAGGTGACCGACCCTTTACTATCTTCGCTTTTAACACCAATAGGTCAACACTCAAACGATTTTACTGATAAGACGCTAAGTTTTGCATTGAAACAGATTACCATAATTCACAGATTTACATCGTAAACATGATTTGAATGAGATCTCCGTGAAGTTCGGATACGACCCTTATTAATGGCAAGGTTTTGTGGAGTGTAAGCCTTTAAATTGCGTAAAGGTCTGTATGCAGATGGTTTTCCTTTCCTGCTACCTTTATTTACCAGAAAATGAGAAGTTAAGTGTCGAATGATGAAGTCATCCTGGTTTGTATTTTTTCTAGACATTGTTGTACAGTTGGTTAGCAACAGCCTGCTCAAGCTATGATATGCTTGCGTTTAATTTTCTTACTTAGTGTTTCTAGAGCTTCATGGGACGGATCAGGCGGGTGTGACTGCGAGAACAGGGACGAGGCGACGAACAAAAACGGTAAGTTAAGAAGACTACTTTGAATATGTCAAGATATTAGAGCAATGTATAAGACCTATTCCTTGGCTGAATCGGGTATTTTAGCCGCGTCTGAGTGTTTCCGTGTGTCTCAATATACTTCTCTTCATACACTCACACCACACCACACTACCAACCACCACAGAAACACGTAATAGTGATTACATCCCTCCACGTAGGATTGGCGTCAAGAAGGGCATCCGGCCGTAAAACCAGGTAAGTCAACATTTGCGATACAGCTTGTATCCACAATCCCATAACATAAAAATGTGGCTGAAGAAGAAGAAGAAGAGCGTAATTAAAAAATCATTAAACCGAAGATATAAAGTAGGCTTTGAACCAATTTCATCTTCTTCTTCTTCTTATTCTAGTAACTTTCCCAGTCACAGGTGAACACACGTGGATTTCGCCCTGTTTTATGGCCGGATGGTTTTCTTGACACCAATCCTACGTGGAGTGATCTAATCACTATTGCGTGTGTCTGTCGGTGGTTGGTAATGCGATGTGTTGTCTGAATATAAAGAGAATAGTGTTTGAAAAAACACAAAACCCTGTCCCCGAGCCAAAAGAACGAATTCAGACACGATTAAAAATCCCCGACCCGACCGGGAATCCAACCCGGTACCTTCAGAAACGAAGGCCTCAACGCTGACCATTCTGCCAAGGAGTCGGACTTATTCTTTCCTTTCACTTGACTTATAGTGGGTCGTTTTCGAGTAGTCCCAATTGCAAGTGAGATACCGTTACTACCATTACGTAGTTTGGAGCCTTCCTGGAAACACTATTAGTGGGAATCGTGAAATGCCCACCTTCGTTTACGCCTCGTCCTAGTGTGATGTTAATTCTAATATATCTCATGAAAGGAACTGCCCCCTCGTTCGAGAACAGAATACATGTGCATTACCCCGGGCTTGACATAAAGTGAGGGCACCTCAGGTTCTCCCATCGTGGAGTGTGAGCCGGCGGGGGGGGGGGGGGGGGGGGAACGGGAGGGGAGATCCTGGAAAGGAAAATTAATGAGGATTTTCAAAACTGATGGAAAGTGTAATGCAGATAATTCGACGTCCGGATTACCAAAAAAGTCAGAAGACCGAGCTCGATAGCTGCAGTCGCTTAAGTGCGGCCGGTATCCAGTATTCGGGAGATAGTAGGTTCGAACCCCACTGTCGGCAGCCCTGAAGATGGTTTTCCGTGGTTTCCCATTTTCACACCAGGCAAATGCTGGGGCTGTACCTTAATGAATGCCACGGCCGCTTCAATCCCACTCCTAGCCCTTTTCTGACCCATCGTCGCCATAAGACCTATCTGTGTCGGTACGACGTAAAGCAACTAGCAAAAACAAAAGTCAGAAGAATAGCAGAGAAAGGGATAAGCCAGTATAGCAACAATACAGTACCCTTATACCCCAGCATTAATAATAATAATAATAATAATAATAATAATAATAATAATAATAATAATAATAATAATAATAATAATAATATTAAATTTACGTCCTACGAATTACTTTTGCGAATTTTGGAGATAGCGAGTTGCCGAATTTGTGCCCCCCAGGCGTTTCTTTACGTGACAGTGCCTCTACCAACGTAAAGCTGGCGTATCTGAACGCATTAAAGTATAGACCACCTGGTAGCCATGATCTTGAAGTCGTGAAGTCTATACGATCTGATACCTTGGTTAGCCAGTTCGAGACCCGTAGATGGAAGAACAGTATTTACCATCAGAATGTTGGGTGGCAGGGGAGAAGATGTGTTGGTGATGTATAATTTATAATCACTAGATTGCATGCCAAAAGCCTGGATTTAATTTCAAACCCTACGCAATATTCATATGGAGAGAGGGCATATGACGCTGTTGATGAAGATTCGTCCGTCGGATGGTGACGTTAAACCTTGAGCCTCTTTGCGTTATTCGGCAGCAGTAGATTTTGTGCCGACAACAGGTTTCACCCTCTCCCTACCTCATTATATCAGCTCACACTCACACACGCTGGTCGCCCATGGGCGTTAAACACAAAGACCTGCACCAGGCGAACCGAATTTGTCCTCGAACATTCCTGGCACTTAAAGCTTTCTGAGCCGCTCAGCTGGGCTTTGAGATGATGGTGATTATTATTATTATTATTATTATTATTATTATTATTATTATTATTATTATTATTATTATTATTATTATTATTATTATCATTATCATTATTACATTACTTACAACCTCTGTCACAAAATTCGGTGAATGAAGTCAGAACGGTCGATCCGGCAACACTGATGACACACAACGCTTCCTCTGGGTAGCAGCAGGTTTTGACCATCTGCACCCAACGTTGTTCAGTTGAGCATCGTGTGTGTGTGCCGTGTAAGGCCTATGGGGCACAGTGCGTGTTTAGTGCGTTGGCTCTGAACTGCGAACAGGAACATAAACGACCTAAAGATCAATGAATAGTTTTGTTTTAAGCTTGGCAAGACACCGAAAGAAATGCATACGATGCTGGTACGTGTTTATGAAGATCAAGCATTGTCATTGAAGTGTGTGTACGAGTGGTTAGCCCTTTTTCGAGGCCAGGAAAGTATTTCTGACAATCCCCGTAGCGGAAGACCGGCGACCGCCGTCAGTGACGAAAACACTGAGAAGTTGAGGACATTTATCACGAACGATTGGCGATTAATTGTGCGCATGATAGCAGATGAACTGCAGATTAACCGTGAATCCGTGCGACAAATCTTTATCCAGAAGTTAGGCAAGAGGAAAACGTGTTCTCGTTTTGTGCCACATCACTTGACTGGCGATCAGGAGCAGGCACGTTTAGAAGCTTCACAGGACTTTGTCGAAACGGAGGATGCGACACCAAATTTCTTGAACTGTATTGTCACTGAGGATGAAACCTGGTGTCTCAGGTACGACCCTGAAACGAAACGGCACAGCATGGAATGGCATTCTCCGGGATCCCCTCGTCGGAAAAAGGTCAGAGCCGAAAAGTCACGCAACAACCTCGCTTTGAAAGGAAAGAGATTTGACGATATTCCTGACATCCAACGGAACATGACGAGGCTTTTGAACACCATCCCAAAGGAAGCCTTCTTGTAAAGTTTCCAAGAAATGTATTGCCGAACTCAGCAGTGCATAGTTATGGGAGGGGTTACCATTCCTTACCACCCTTAAAGGTACAAACCTGTTTTCGCACTCCTCAACAATTTCTTTAAACCCATCCCAGAGTCTGTTTACATGTTTATTTACCGTTTTCCACCGATTATAGTTACTTTTTAGAAACTGCCTCATGCCTGCTTTATCAGGCATATGGTACTGCCTAATAGTCCTACTTTTAAGACCTTCCTTTCTATCGCATTTATTTTTAACTACCACAAAAACAGCTTCATGATCACTAATACCATCTATTACTTCAGTTTCCCTATAGAGCTCATCTGGTTTTATCAGCACCACATCCAGGATATTTTTCCCTCTGGTTGGTTCCATCACTTTCTGAATCAGCTGTCCTTCCCATACTAACTTATTTGGTATTTGTTGGTCATGCTTCCTGTCGTTCGCATTTCCTTCTCAATTGACATCTGGCAAATTCAGATCTCCCGCTACAATCACATTTATTTCCATGTCGTTTCCCACATAGCTGACTAACCTATCAAATAATTCCGAATCCGCGTCAGTGCTACCCTTTCCTGATCTGTACACTCCAAATATATCAAGTTGCCTATTATCTTTAGAAATGAGCCTTACACCTAGAATTCCATGTGTCTCATCTTTAACTTTTTCGTAGCTTACAAATTCTTCTTTCACCAGAATGAACACTCCCCCTCCCACCCTTCCTATCTTATCTCTACGAAACACACTCCAGTGCCGTGAGAAAATTTCTGCATCCATTATATCATTTCTCAGCCATGATTCAACTCCTATTACAATATCTGGTAAATATATATCTATTAAATTACTTCATTCTATTCCTTTCTTTACAATACTTCTACAGTTCAACACTAACAATTTTATGTCATCCCTACTTGATTTCCAGTTTCCTGTTCCCTTATCACCGCTCCCTAGGCCATCCCGTTTCCCTGAGTTTACCTCCCTATTACCCTTCCAAACAAATTTCCTAACTTATACGTACCACTGCGGTTTAAATGAAGGCCATCTGAGCGCAGATCCCTACCTCCTACCCACCCATTAGGATCTAGAAATTTCACTCCCAGTTTCCCACATACCCACTCCATAGTCTCATTTAAATCCCCGATCACCCTCCAGTCAGTATCCCTTCTACACAGTATACAGTATACTGACATTAAATATATACTCATTCTATTCAAAATCTAACTGATCGCGGCATCCCACCCTGGTGAGGAACTGATGCCAGCCTTCCCTGGGATAAGTATATAGGGAAAAAAATTAAAATTGTACTTCCACCTATTCAATACAATACAAGATATTGACATCCTACTTAAAACATTTTTCAGAAGTGAGGCATGTTTCGCCTCATATTTTGAGGCATCTTTTTTTTTTTTTGCTAGGGGCTTTACGTCGCACCGACACGGATAGGTCTTCTGGCGACGATGGTATAGGAAAGGCCTAGGAGTTGGAAGGAAGCGGCCGTGGCCTTAGTTAAGGTACAGCCCCAGCATTTGCCTGGTGTGAAAATGGGAAACCACGTGAAAACCATCTTCAGGGCTGCCGATAGTGGGATTCGAACCTACTATCTCCCGGATGCAAGCTCACAGCCGTGCCCCTCTACGCGCACGGCCAACTCGCCTGGTTGAGGCATCTTCAGTCACTAATCAAAACCTTATTCTGTCAGATAAGATTTCAAACATTCTATAGCTATTATACAAATGTTCATGAAATAACTAAAAGTCAATTGTAATGATAAAAAAACATGTGTTGTTCACTTGACGAAAAAGACGTAATTGGATGGTACAGTGGTACAGAAGATGGCTTGAAGCCTTAGTCAATATTAAATTTTAAATGCTGGTATATAGTGGAAAGCTTATAAAATCATTTCATTAAAAATATGCATTGCGTTCAAATGATATTTAAATAGTAGGACCTTAAGTGGTACATTCAAAAATGGAGGTGTCTTACAATTATGAGTGGCAGCTGATGGTTTAAAGCCGTAGTCAGAGTTTGATGCATAAGTGGAATAACACATAAATATGAGGTAAAAGAATATGAAAAGGATTACATTAATAAATATAAAAGATAAGGAAAAACATTCCAAAATGCTGGGAAAATGTTGAAGACGCCAGCATATATTTGCCCGTATTTAAAATTTAATATTGACTAAGGCTTAAGCCATCTTCTGTACCACTGTACCATCCTATGACGTCTTCTTCATCAAGTGAACAACACATGTTTTTATCATTACAATTGAGTTTTAGTTATTTCATGAACATTTGTATAATAGCTATAGAATGTTTGAAATGTTATCTGACAGAATAAGGTTTTGATTAGTGACTGAAGATGCCTCAAAATATGAGGCGAAACATGCCTCACTTCTGAAAAATGTTTTAAGTTGGATGTCAATATCTTGTATTGTACTGAATAGGTGGAAGTAAAATTTTTAAAAAATGTTCCTATATACTTAGCGAAATCTTCAATACGGACAGAAAGGTGATTTTCATCACTTCCCTAGGATGTCACGACCAGCCATGTCTCGTGAGGCCGGAAACCGAGACCTCAAAGACCCCTTAAGGTGTCAATGTTCATTCCTCACCACTCCATTATGCAACAGGCCACATGTGAGCGGATAGCCAGCTCTACCCGTGACCTGCTGCAGCACCGTTCTCCTGCCGAGACGAATTTCATAACCCGGCTTGTCTTTCACTGTCACATTGACAGCTTACTTCCTCTCACCTACTCTATTCTACACGTACAGACGTTCTGAATAAACACCTTCTTAGATTGGTCAGGCCTATCCCTCCCTCTCACAACTACGTCATATACTCCACCATCTCGCTTCTTCCGACTTATCTCTTAACATTCATAAAATTCCCATTTGCACATATGCCTCAACCAAAATATAATACATCGCCGTTATAACTATGTCCAGAATAAATCTACTATGTAGCATCTCGAGTGTGGGTGGATAGCCAGCTGCACATGCAAGACGCTACCTCTACATCTAACTAAACTAACTGCTTAACCACACTCCTTCTTTTTTCCTAAACCTTACCTTTTCCTACGGAAGCCACTACTCAACCTCTCATCACTATATTCTACATAGCCTTACTCTACATGCATACAAACAGTCCTTCATTCAAATCTCACTCTCTGAAATGTGAAAGAGATAGGCATAATTGATTTTGTTATAATTAATTATAGAACTGATGTGAAATGTAAGGATAGAAGTCTGTAAGAAGTAGGAACAAGATAGAGACAATAGTGTGAGGAAGAAGAAGGGACAGTGTGAAAGGCAGTAGTATAATGCCGTACAATTACCTCCACACTACTAATATGAATGTTACCCTAAAAAAATGATGATTTCCAGAGGCAGATGGCCCACACTACTCAGCCGAAGGTATAGAAAATAAGGTTTAAATTTACAAGGCTGAAAGTACACAGTGAAATAGAGGAGGAAATTTAAGCTCTCCAAATTAATTTACGAAGCAAGATTCCTAAGTGGGCATCCAGCCCTATAATACAGAGGCTAATCCCATACTATCGGGTGACTAAGTATTAGAAGGTATAAAGCCGGAAAACCGAAAGAAAATTTAGATGGTCACCCTACACAATTTCCCCAAGAGAAATGAAAATATAAAAATCTAAAGACGAAAGGTGACATTTGTTCTCAAGAGAGAAAGCCCTACATTTAATTTGAGAACGGAGCCACCGATCAAGTAGTTACATACTAAAGAGGATGTAGAAGTCTTCCCTAGCTTCACACGCAGTAGTTCACTGAATGAACTTGACTGCCATACCTCGTTTAGGTATTAGGATGTCATGATGCCCTAACCTCCGCCTCCTTATCTCCAGAGATATTTTCTCTCTCCTTAGTTCACGGTACACACACTAAAGCTGCCGCAAGATCAGACAGATTATCCTCAAAGTTCGCATTTTATAGGGGTTTAGGCAGAACCATCAAGACGTTTTAGTGAAAACTCTTTTGATTGCATTAAATTAATTTCCTACAGATATTCTGATAGGTTAATTACCTTGATATCACGCCTCCATAGGAGCGGATTAAATAAATTGTCATTTAGATAACCTCAGATAACTAAAATAAATAATGAAAAATCAACAGTATGGATAACATGTAAATACCAGCATTGTCCCTGACAAATAATGACATCCGAATTCTAGATTAGGTAACACTTAGATGTCGGAGACATCTAGCCCTCGAATAGAAACGTTACTATGATTTGATAAAGTTCACAGTTTTTCCTAGAGATGGATGCACAGTCGTAGCATACACAGTTTAAAATTCACCGGGAGCCATTATTCATGGCAAAATTATTATTATTATTATTATTATTATTATTATTATTATTATTATTATTATTATTATTATTATTATTATTATTATTAGGATGAGTATGGTAATGATCTCGAGCATCAGTCTGTTCTAGAACTCCATGCCTTTTCACGATCACAGTAATAGCCATTTTTCATATCTAACTTCAGTAGATCGGTAATTACGTGTCAAAGCCTAAAATTAATGACAATGGTGGTGATGGCCGTGTCAAGAGGCAAAGAATGGTATTATCAGACCCCTGTGAGAGAAAATCTTCTACAGGTATGCGCTACAACAGATCGAAGAGAACGCCAGGAATGAGGTCACAGTTTCGAGGCGTGAATTCCACAGTTGAAGTGGGGAAACAGTGGCAGCATTCATGAACTGCAACGCCTAGTGGATTGCTAAATATTTAGTATCCACTGTGTATTCAAATTACACAGATTTGATTGTTCCGTAGTGACATCCTACTGCGTGCAAATGATGTCATATTGGTTGGTTCCCGGCAAGTACATTTACTTTCTTATGTGTAATGAAACTGGATTAATTAACTAGATATTTTCATTGTTTCTATGTATAGGCCATAAATTTATATTGCATTTTCCCTGTCCCCTCATATATAAATTGCCTTTACTCATATCAGTAATCTATCGAAAACCTGCTAAGACGTTAAATTTTGCTATTAAGGAATTTGAGATTAACATGATGATGATGATGATGCTTTTTGTTTTAAGGGGCCTAACATCGAAGGTCATCGGCCCCTTGAGACTAAGAAAATGATTCAACCGTATACTCACATTTTAGGTAAGAGTTCTCTATGACTCCATTGCATAGCGTACCTCCCTACATATTTTCAAGAATATGAATAGAATATCCCCCAAAAAAGGCATTATTTGAAGTAAAATTTTCAGCTTTAAGAAGGTCATTTTATTCTAATACACTCGTGTTGATAAAAAAATAGAACACATTGAAAGACTAGATATAAGAAGGACATTTCATTATTATGTTCTGCTGAAAAGTCACCTAGATTCAGCATGTGTCCTGTTGCCTAGTAGGCACTGGGTCCTCCATAGGCACTGATAAATTGTTCCATGCGTGATGGCATCGACGCGCATAAGGCGCGAATGGCGCCCTGGATTATAGCCATCCATACTGCATTCAGCTGGCTCCATAGTTCATCTTTGGTGGTTGGCATTGGGTACAGCGCCGCACTCGTCGTTTCACCATATCCCACACATTTTGGATTGGCGGCAAGTCCGGTGATCGGACGGACCAGGCCAATAGTCTGAAATCCTGTAACAACAAGAAGGCATGTGTTCGTGCAGCAACATGTGGTCGCGCACTGTCGTGCTGAAATATGGCGTCTGAGGTGTCGTGCAGAAAGGATATGCCTACGGGTCGCAGAGTGTCATTCACGTAGGTCAAACTGGTCACAGTGCCCTGGACACGCACCAGCTGTGATTTGTGATTGTACCCAATAGCACCCCACACCATAACGCCTTGAGTTGACGCTGTATGTCTTGTGCGAATGCAGTCAACGGGAGGCCTCTCCCCCTGTCTCCGGCGAACCAAATCATTTGCAAACAAACAGAACCTGGATTCGTCGAAAACACTATCTGCTACCATTCCGGTCCCCAGTGACGTCGTTCCATACACCATTTCAGTTTAGGGTGTTTAAGCATGTTTATGCACATTAGTTAAAGGTAGGCGGAAAATTGGACGACGCATCAGTAACCCAGACCGTAATAAACGGCGACGGACTGTCACTCCTGATAGTGTACGATGTGTTACACTGTTCCACTGTTGCACTAGAGCCGAAGAGAACGCAGATCTGAAATGCAATGCCATTCGGATGAAGCGTCGATCTTCTCGGGGGGGGGGGGGGGGTGGTCTGGGTGGTACGACCAGACCCATCTCGTCGTATTCTACAACCTTTTGTGAACAATTTTGCATACACCCGTTTCAAAGCTGACATACTTCGTCCCAGATGAGCAGCAATTTCCCGGATGGATGCATCGCGTTCTCTCATACCAATAATTCGCCCTCCTCCAAAGTCACTCATTTGATAGTATGGTACTCGCATACGTCTGCGAGGCATCCTGTACGTCCGCTCAAGTCATACTGATCCATTACCTTCGGTTTATAGCGACAACGAGAGCCGCAGACACATTTTACCAGTCGGTGGTGTTGCGCCGAGATATCGCTGTGGACCTTGAACCAGAGGGCCGGCATGGTTCAAATGCTAATCATATCTTTAGAACATATGTATACATAGGTCCTGTGAATATGAACTTCCTATCTCCAGTCTTTCAAGGTGTTCTGGTTTTTATGAACATGAGTATATTATTAGCTATATATCTATAACATATAACATCAATTTAAAATGATAGATGCTAACTACAATATACCGTATCATAATTACCATAGTAAAATGGACTTAAATCGGTTATTTATGTATTCCACAACACTTCATCGTATCGTATCGTAATCTGTTTACCCACCAGTGTCGGTTTTCCCGTCAGACTCAGCGAGGGATCCCCCTCTACCACCTCAAGGGCAGTGTCCTGGAGCTTCAGACTCTGGTTCGGGGTATACAATTGGGGAGAATGACCAGTATCTCGCCCAGGCGGCCTCACCTGCTATGCTGCCTTGTGGGGGAATGGGAAGATTGGAAGGGATAGACAGGGTAGTGGGAAAGAAGCGGCCGTGGCCTTAATTTAGGTACCATCCCGGCATTTGCCTGGCGAAGTGGGAAACCACGGAAAACCACTTCCAGGATGGCTGACGTGGGAATCGAACCCACCTCTACTCAGTTGACCTCCCGAGGCTGAGTGGGGCTCGTTTCAGCCCTCGTATAACTTTTCAAATTTCGTGGCAGAGCCGGGAATCGAACCCGGACCTCCGGGGGTGGCAGCTAATCACACTAACCACTGCACCACAGAGACGGACCACAACACTTCATACTTTTCTTAATTTATCACTCGCGTCTGCAGTTTCCTTACCACGAAAGTGCAGAAATCATGAAATAAGTAAGAAGCGCACAAAAAGCATTGTTTTTACTGAACAGCGGAGTTTCAACAATACTCCTCCTCAAACAGTTCATTTTCTCTGAGTGTTTTATTACTTGAGCCATAATAATGCATAGTGCAAATTAAATCTTCATTTCATCATCAGTCGTGTCAAAACATTTATCGTCATTAAATTTTCATTTGTACTCAAATGGCTGCGCGCAGCCATTCTGTCTAGGAACTCCAGTAGCGGAAGACACTCCGCTTAATCTCAAAGATTTAGGTAACATAAACAATATCGATATTGCCTCTTTCTAAAGACGTTCAAGGAAAACTATAGAACAGCAAAACACTGCCATATATTTGTGTCATGCCAAACTATCGACACCAACTCGTGACAAAGTTCAACACGTCTCTGAAACGTGGTCCGGTTCTTGGGTCTCGGCGGCTGACCACGTCTCTGACACGATATTAGATGGCGATGGATTAAAGGACCATTCGATATGAAGGACAGTGAATGTGTGCAGCAAAACTGTACCCTCGACATTCAATGTTTTTCAGGGCTGGAAAGGAAGTGATCGTGGCCTTAAATTAAGTACCGCCCCAGCAAATGTCTGGTGTGAAAATTAGAAACCATGGAAATCCGTCTTCAGATCTGCACACAGTGGGGTTCGAACCCGCCATATTCCTAAGCTACATGGTCCATGCCGCGCATCAACTCTCTCGAAACACTCGAATATATGCAGGCGATCTGGTTGGATAGCAACCACATTGGCACGTTCAAGGCTCTTGCTGGGCTGTGTGGGCAGTGGATTTTGTTTGGTTTTTGTATGCTGTTGGCATATTTTATTTCGTTCCCTTTACTGTTTTCAGGTCAAGTTCCCTGGAGCTATCGGGATGATGGTGGTAAGTGAAACAAACATCTGTATGAAGTTTAGAGTCGACAAGTGTAAAATCCAGTCGATCGAAAGAGGGAAAACTAACTCAGCGCCTATGAAACTGACACAAATGAGGAGAGTCTTTTCAAAGGCGCTATTTTCACCCTAAGAAAATTGTGGCAAAACTCAAGGAAACATATAATACAAGGTACATAGAACATACCTAGCCATTATCGGGTATGGTAATACGTTTAAGGAATTACATTTTTATGGTCTGGATTACTCTTGGCATCCGATAGTATTCTAGAACTGCAATGCATATGGACGTAATACTAAAAAGTTAACAAAATAAAAAATGAATTGGAAATAGCACTTTTTGAACAGAAACTCTCCAAATGAAAGAAAATCAGTTCTGTAGAGTATGATGAGATGAGGCTTCTTGATTAAACTGGTATGCTGTGTCTTTGGAAAATATTTGTAGTTAGAAGCTAGAACTTCATTTTGTTAATAAAGGAATTCCTCCTATATTATGAGCAAAGATGGCACTTTGCTGTATCTCAACTTATGATCTTCTTTTCATAAAATATACAGTGATAATGTAGAGCCTCCGTGGCTCAGGTGGTAGAGCTCCGGCCTCTCACGGTTGGGTTCCGTAGTTCAAATTCCGGTCACACCATGTGAGATTCGTGCTGGACAAAGCGGAGGCGGGACAGGTTTTCCTTCGGGTACTCCGGTTTTCCCTGTCATCTTTCATTCCAACAACACTCTCCAATATCATTTAATCTCATCTGTTAGTCATTAATCATTGCCCCAGAGGAGTGCGACAGGCTTCGACAACCAGCACAATTCCTATCCTCGCCACTGGATCGGGGGTTTCATTCATTACATTCCTGACCCGATCGAATGATTGAAAACAGGCTGTGGATTTTCATTTCATGCAGTGATAATGTCTAAACTATTTTACTTCATAACTGACAGTTTTCAAGACGCGAACGCAACATTGTTACCACGTGCTCTAGCGACACACAAACTGAAAGAGGCAATTGCCTATTCTTATTTCCTCCCGTGAAGTCTCCACACACTATAACAAATTTATGTGCTTCACTCCTCAGGGATTTACCTGTATCATAGAATGCTATTTACTTCGTTCATTGTGAATTCATGATTAATCCCTTAGCCAATTGCAGGGTGAATTTGAATTATATTTCCTTCTTACAAACAGAATCGTTGAAACATCAAGTCTTTATGGCCTTACTCCGTGGTTAGCTGGTTCGAGTTCCATTGGTTCACTACCAGAATGTTGGCTTTCAGGGTAGGATAGGTGATGGCATAAAAGTTTTAATCACTACTTCGCATGCTAAAAACCTGGATTGACCGGGCGAGTTGGCCGTGCGGTTAGGAGCGCACAGCTGTGAGCTCGCTTCCGGGAGATAGTGGGTTCGAACCCCACTGTCGGCAGCCCTGAAGATGGTTTTCCGTGGTTTCCCATTTTCACACCAGGCAAATGCTGGGGCTGTACCTTAGCTAAGGCCACGGCCGCCTCCTTCCCATTCCTAGGCCTTTCCTGTCCCATCGTCGCCATAAGACCTATTTGTGTCGGTGCGACGTAAAGCAACTAGCCAAAAAAAAAAAAAAAAAACTGGATTCAATTCTAAACCCATCTGCGGTGTTCATATGGAGTGACGGTATATGACGCTGCTGATGGTGGTTCGTTCGTGGGATGGGGGGCGTTTAGTCTTGAATTGGTGTTATTCGACAGAAGTAGAGTACTGTATGAGTCGACACTGAGTTCACCCTCTTTCACATCATCACACGTGCAGACGCGCGGGTCACCCATTGATGTCAAACAAAAGGACCTCCACCAGGCCACACGGAACCAGTTAATCAATCATTGTATTTCACTTGCGACAGTTACAGTATGTCAACGTGCAATCATTATCTACCAGGGGCGGTTTTCGGGCGGAGGCATGGAAGGCCGGGCCTCCTTTACTTGTATTTCAGAATGATTCAGATTTCCTGCGAGACAACTGAGGACCTAATTTATTTCCTATCAGAAGTTCACAGCCAAACGTCATACCATTTTGTTTGGATACATCCCACGTAGTTATTAACAAAGTAATATTTCCATACGTACAGTGGTGCCCCCGCAGCTCTGGCGGCAGCGGACCGGCCTCTCATCCCTGGGTTCCATGGTTCAAATACAGGTCACTTCATGTGAGATTTGTGCTGAACAAAGCAGAGGTGGGATAGGTTTTCCTCCGGATACTCCGGTTCTCGTTGTTGTCTTTCATTTCAGCAACACTCTCCAATATCATTTCATTTCATTTACCAGTCATTAAATCATTACCCCAGGGGTGTGCGACAGGCTTCGGCAGCCGGTACAGTTCCTATCCTCGCCGCTAGATGGGGACTTCATCCCATTCCTGACCTGGTTGAAACTGCAAACATGCTGTAGATTTTCATATGCACATACGGCAGTGATTCGTATGGGAACGAATACCTGTAGACTGGTACGTACGCTCGTTGACGGTATAAATAATCTAAAAGTGAGACCGTATTGACGATGTAGGCGAACGGCCTCGAGATGATGCGCGTGACGACATCGTTGCCATGGTAGTCAGTAAACCTCTTATGCTAGCAGTCGCATTCAGCAGAGGCCACTCTCATCCTGACCTCATAGACTGCCGAGAGCTGCTTGTATGGCTCCTTCTAAGCGTAAGCCCAGAAGTTTGTACGATAGACAATGGCTTTATGATTAGTTGGCCTGCCTGAGATTCAGCGAGTAGGCTGCGAATTAGGCTAGCCCGGAAAGCTTCGGTTGCCAGTCGAACTCCACTGTAGTCTATTGTCGCGGCCACCAAATTAGGCGGGTGAGGAAAACTGCGCTGTCGTCAGATATGGGAACGGCGAAGCGACAGATGGTCGAGAGTCGCTTACCCCTGGGCACAGATTGGCAACGCTGATCGTGCAGTGCTGTCAAACTGAAGCCCATCCGCTCCAGGCCACCTTATCCGAGTCATTCCCTGTCAAGCAGTTGTTGAGTTCATATCGTAAGTGCAGTTAAAGATGGATAGTGAATGTGAATTGATTAGGGCTCAAGTCAAGAGAGAAGTGGTAGAGAGGAACAAGACATTCAAAATAAAGGGCGTAGAAAAACTCACGTCAGAAGCCATCGACCGTGTGACTGCTGCAGATCGGGAAAAGTGCTTCAATCGCGCGGAAGATGTTCAAACAGACGTTTGGGCTAAGGAAATAGTAAGAGACGAAAGAAAGGAGCCATTCATCATCAGTGTAAACGACGACTCGACAGATAGTGAGATGAGTGATGACAGTGACTAAGACTGCCTTGAAGCCAGAAACCGATTCTTACTTCATCGTAAATTAATGTAAACCTTTTCCTATATTACTCGGTACAATATACAGTATTCAAATATTTATAATGTAATAAAACTGATACGGATTAATATGTAATCCGAAAGTATTTACGGGGTCCTGCAGCCTGTGGTGGTGCGCGCGCCCCGAACTGCCTCAGCTAGCGACATTTACATGATCGCTTTCCGGGCCATTTTCCAGGAAAATTACAAGACTCACGGAAATATGTTTCAGATAAAAAATATGTCAGGCGATTTTTTACATTTTTCCCGCAGACAAAATTTTATTGGCTGAAGAAATAAAAACTTGGCCGCTTAATGAAATTTTCAATACATGATTCTACGGATTTAAACGTACTCGTTCTAGATTTTATATATCATAATTATTTAAAGTGTTTGTGTTTTTTTTTTTTTTTGTTTTTTGGAAAATAGTTATACCACTGCAATCAGCAGTCTTTTCTGAAGCTTGTAGTATAATTTGTCTCGAAACATTGTATGAAGTAACATCAGAAGTTTGAGAGAGAACAACTTGCCTCGCGCTCCGAAATGATGTGTTCAATTAGACATTTTTTCGCCAGTTTCTACATAACCTTGGCAACAGCGTAATTTCTCTGACCCGCCTAATTTCGTGGCCGCGACAACAGACGATTTACAAGGTCGTTGCTGAACTGTAAGTTGCACAACCAACGTCGATAAGGAAATAATCGTAGCCATGTAAAAGCGTAGCAACAGCGTACGGTCTACCCGCCACTAAGTGCCGCTGATAACATTAAGCGGGCAACCTTCAGTTGATGGGTATGGCGACCCGTCGTCAGTCTCTAAAATGGAATCCCAGAAACCTGTAAGTGTCTACCACTGGTGGGAAGATGTTTCTCAAGTGAAGCTACGCGTCAATCTGCACATACCGACGTCGACAGAAGTGTACAAGTAAGTTTTTCACTGCAGAAAATTGAAAACCGTGTTATAGGACCCATTTGTCAACTCGGTTAATAGAGTGCTTCAGAAGTCGCTCAGCAACCCTCAACCATCGTGAGCTGAAATGTGTAGCTAAAACGTCTGCACACAGCGATAGAATGACTGCGAGCCCAGCAGCGGCGATTATGGCTTTGACGACCGATTGCATACAGTAGGAAACTCAGTACAGATCCCTATGGTAATCAATTTTCTTGAACGACATAGTGAGCATGTGGCCTCCCTACTCGGACTCGAAAAAGCCGGAGGACAATGGTCTAAATCAACGTCGGAAAATTCCTCAGAATACCCACGGATATAGAATGGAGATAATCCCACACCACCAGTTAGTATCGTAAGCCTTTTCGAGGTCGAAGAACATGGTGATCCGAAGAAAAACGTCGTGAATGTCCTTCTCCAGTCTAATCAGATAACCGATATGAGAGTGTAAACAATATTAAAGAAACGGGGTCTGTCATTAAAGGACGGAAAGAAGCTTACTGTTTCTCTCGAGGATCGTCTCCGTAAGATCTCTCTCCTCTAAGGTCAACACAAGTCGTTGGTTTACTATCCTCTCGAATAGTTTACACACGCCGTTCTTGTGAATATTCGTTTATAGCTACCCGAACGCTTTGGGTCATTATCTATCTTGGAAATTGGTATTACAACTTCCGTATGCCACCGAGATGGAAACTCTCCCTCACTCCATATTCTATTGAATCGGATGAGGATATCACCGGAACATCGGTCACTCATATGCTTAAGCATTTGACTATGACTTCTTAGCGCGAGTGCACTCCGTAACTCCCGCTCCATGAAAGGTACGTTGTAGAATTGCGAAGCATTACAGGCGAAACAGAAGTAATGAGCCCCTGCCTCGCACTTTTTCTGCAGAAAGGAAGGGGCATAACTCCCAGATCAGGGTGTATCTATAAAATGTGACATGGTGTAAGCGCCAACAAGGGAAGGAATCGTCACTATACTTCCATTAATGGAGGTTCCAGGTATTGTCGGTGAGTTACATACTACGATGATATGGGGAAGATTTTTTCCACACTTCAAATGACGGATTGTGGGCCGTCATTTAAGTTAAAGCTAATATGTCTGGTGATAAGCCCGCTGACGATCACACATGGCTGTTGTGATTTCGTCGAATCGCCATGGGTGCTGTTTCCGGCAAAGGATGCAAGAGCAGAAATATGTTGTTTTCTCTGAAGCATCCAGAATTCCATTACTAATGGAATAAACATGATCCTCAACTCTGTATATTTACAGGCACGTGAAAGAACTCATATGGGACAAAATTCTTGCACTTCGGCGTCTCTGAAAACAGTACAAATAGGTAATGGCACGTAAAACAACATTGTAATTAAATCCTGACAACTTGGGTGAAACCTTCTTATTCACCCTGGTTCTATCCAAGGTCAATCCAGCATGGGTGATCCTGAGCTGGCACAGCCCTCTCGTTCAACGAGCAGGCAAGCTCTCATCCGCCATGAGTCCACAGAGCGGGTTCTTGACCTTGACGCCAACTATAAGAGATGTCAATGTAGGAGGTCAATGTCCATTCGTCCGCCAGTCTTTTGTATTGTAAAGCTGAATAACGCTCAATGTGGAGAGTCGGGTAGTTCCTCGTGGAACTGTAGCAGGGGTAGCTTCAAGAGGGCAACTAGAGTATATCGTTTACTCTGTCTTCAGTACGACCAATATCCGGTGCATATTAAAACAATGGAATTAAGAATATGTGTTCAGCTTAGAAAACCTCAAGCCCGAAAGCTCAGAAAATAGATGTGACGATTTCTAAAACCTACGAAAGGATTTTGCCCTTTTCATAAATCCTATGCATGTTCAACTTAAAGACTGAATTTGCAGCTCGAATATCGATGCAAACTGATACGTTATTAAAAATCTACGTCGCAATGAAATAGGTGTGGATGTTTTCAATTATATTTCAGTTCTTAAGCGCACGAAATAAATATAATAATAATAGTGTTTATTTTACGTCCCACTGATACGTCCCACTACCTACCTTTACGGAATTCGGAGACGCCGAGGTGCCGGAAATTTTTCCCGCAGGAGTTCTTTTACGTGCCGGTAAATCTACTCGCGTGAGTCTGGCGTATTTGAGCACATTCAAATATCACCGGACTGAGCCAGGATCGGACCTGCCAAGTTGGGGTCAGAAGATCAGCGCCTCAACCGTCTGAGCCACTCAACCCAGCTGAAATGAAGATTATGTGCAGCTAAAATAATATGTTTGCTTCAACCTATTTGAGTAAACAACTGTTTTCAAGAAGAAAATGCAGATTCCGTTTGATTGATGGACGTCTGCTCGCGCAGCTGAAAATAACTAAATAACTTAAAAAAAACATATTTTATTTAAACAACTGAAAATGTGAAAGAATTTTAATTTATAGTAAAATGTTGTAATTTATAATGTTTTTCTGTGGCATAAATTAAATATAAAATGTAACCAATATTTGTTTAAGAATCAGCCACTGCACTTATTTTCCGAACATTATTTGTTGGCTTTACGCCTTGCCTATCAAGTAGTTGTAAGTATGTCCACGCATGGCTTAAGTGGTGAAAGCATCCATCCACGTTCGTGCACATCCATGTAAATCTTACGCAAATTGGATATAAGAACTGATATGACATTAATTTTTAACACAACTGTACATACTCATTGTTCTAAAATCATTAAAATGTAGGCCTAAGCCGAACCTTTTTCGCTTAAATGCAAATAATCCACTTGATAAATACAGTGGTTACCAGAGAATGCAACAGTTCAAAATATTTCACATTCCTATACAAACATTACATAATCTGCCAGTAACGAAGCTGCAGGCTATCGCTCTGTGGTTATTGTAACGGACGTTAATTAGTTTCAGCCAAACAAAATTGAACTTCCTCGCTGTTTAAAACGCAGCAATATCACATGGCATGGCATGAAGCGTAATAATAATTTCACAAGTGGGACAAATGTAAAATGTCAGGGAAGACTGGGAGGTCAATGATGATTTATGTTGTAACAACACATGCGATCAATAGAGACTTGATTTCAGAGGCGTTTAAATTTTAAATACATTCTATAAATTGGAAAAGTCCAGTAAATATTGTTGCTTATTCACGTAACTCTACAGTCTCGAGAAAAATTTAAAGACGGAAATATATTATCATGCTCGGGGTTCAAACGCGAATTTACCATTATATGGATGGGTGTCATCAACTGGCTCCACAAAAAAGATAAGGAATAATAATAATAATAATAATAATAATAATAATAATAATAATAATAATAATAATAAAAACCTGAGAAAATTCGTTCAATACCAGGAATGTGAGAGCATTTTGCATATAACTGTAGTTTAATCAGACCTAAGCTACTCTACCTTTGGATTTACATGAAGGCCACATCAGTATAAAAGGCATGAACATCCTTCACATGGAAAAGGAAGGTGAGGAACTACATGGCAGATACTACAACCAGAGCAATGTCGAGAACATTGACAAACAACGTTTCTTTTGTTATTTTACAATTGGCTTTACGTCGCACCGACACAAATAGGTCTTATGGCGATGACGGAATAGGAAAGGCTAGGAGTGGGAAGGAAGTGGGCGTGGCCGTAATTAGGGTACAGCCGAGCATTTGCCTGGTGTGAAAATGGGAAACCACAAAAAACCATCTTCAAGGCTGCCGACAAATAACTTTCAAACGCGTAGCTGTCTAGGGAAGAGTTTTTTCCAGAAACCGATGGTTTCACCCAGCCGATATAAGGTAAAGTGATCGCAGCAGAATTGCAGGAAAATATCCTTAAATATCCCACTACCACAAATGAAGAGCGCAGAAAATGCAACAGCAGCCCAATCCATTGAGCACAGCCTATACTGGCAGACATAATGATGTGGCCCAAGTTATACACCAAAAAATTGCCCTAAAAAGATCTCCGATCCACAACAGGGTACTTTACTACAGATACTCCCCACTGAGTGTACTGGAAAATGAAGATCTTAAACTCTACTAGGATCACACGATACAAACAGATAAAACAACTCCGCACAATAGACCAGATATAACATTAACTGATAAATATCTCATTGAAATCGATATCTCGAATAACTGAAATACGCAAGAGGAATACAGGGAGAAGATTGACAAATATACTCCTCTGGCTATCGAAGTAGCAAGAATCTGGAAACAAAAGGGAGTGATCATTCCTTCTTTCCTCCTTTCTCCCAAAATTCTTACACCAAAATCGCTTCCAGGTAACCTAAAGATACTGAAGCTCCACATATACACTCAAGGCTGAAATTTTAAGATCTGTAACATCGTCAGAACATTCCTGAACGTTCATCGCGGACCGTAAATAGAATAGTCTAAAACGTATATAGAGAATAAAATAGCGAAAAGACACTGAAGGATTGTATTTTAAAATTCTCACTGCATACATTTTACAGATATGTAAAATATGATTGAGCTTTATTTCTTGTACTTAATGTATAGAAATACGATGTGTATTACCAACTGTAAAATTGTCTAATAATAATAACCATCATCTGATCTCAGCTGCCGTCCTACAAACATTTTGATTTCATACCACTTCGACTGCCTGTGTGTGAATTACGACCTTCCTTTTTACTCAACTAATGACAGAGAAATCTGAACTTACTTAGCTGATTTGTTTAACCTTTTTAAGCAGTGCAAACTTTCGTTTATGATGACTGAAGACCTGCTCCGCTGTCATATGAATGTACCGACGGAACTTCACATCAGATTTCAGGTTACCTTTGAGTGCTCTGTCATTTGATGATCATGCGTTTGAAATTTATCGTTTATTAACATTCTTTTTCAAACCCATTTCATTATTTTATCTAAACTTGTCCTGACATATGTTGCATATTTCATAAACAAAGTTGAAGAGAAGATCAGATATATTTTTCTTCGTGTACGAGCTGTAAACAGGACTCCCTTATGTTGCATTCCACTGTTCGTGCCGTCTTTTTGTTTCTTTCTTGAGGTCTAGGGCAAGCACTGACGAATGGGAGTTCTATGTCTGTGAATTCTCATTATCCTTGTCCACATGACTAGCTCGGGCAGTTCAAACATCAAAATATCATGATCCCTGCGCTAATAAATATATTACTGTTTTGTTGAAAGGAAAATAGCATGTTCCCTGAACCAATAAATATATCATTTACTGAATGAGTTAGGGCACAAAACGAATGAGCAACATGAAGAAAACGACACCTAATTAATTCAAGTGTTAGACAAAACACATACGGAAGCGCTGTGACGTAGCAGAAAAAATAGTTGTAAGGTAGTAAAGTATGTATCCATATTATTCTCTACATGTAACATATTTCGTACTATTTCTTAATTTACCGCAGATTTTGCGCTTTATTTGGGTAAAAGCAATCATTATCTTCCATTTGGGACAAAAATTACAGTGAAATTTTGTGGATACGATTCGTTCTCGTAACTAGTGGTCCCTATCATATTCGTTATGCCTATGATTCCAACTATCAGTATTACGATATAAATCCCGACCTGTATATGACTATCTCAGTGTCAATGAATCATTAACATCTTGTATCGGTGTCTGTACCATTGCCGCGAAACGTTGATATCTCGAGTGTGCAACTGATAGAATTCCTGTATGTTGCGGTGTGTGTCATCTGTTAGTAACATGCTAACAAAATGCAGTAATTAAATAACATCTGCATTTCAGGTTTTTGGGGAAAGGTATTCCTTGTCAAAAAAATATTTAAATATACCACTTCAGGGAAATTAAATAACAGAACTTTGCGAAAAATGTAAGGTTCTGAAAGGAAATTTTAAAAGTTGTCTCGTCTAAGTGTGTAAGTTAAACTGATCCAAATCTCATTGATATTTATCACGATTTGTATAGATACCTGTAACGCCACACATCTGAACGTGAATGGGACCTTGGGTTGATGACGTTTCAGGCTAACCGAATCTTAGAATATTATTGCCCTGGGAAGTGGAAGCGAATTTCCGGTGTTTGTTCGGCGGGCAAGTATCATGCCCTTTCTCTCCCCGATTGCAGGGGCAAGCTGCAATGCGCCATGCACATCGTGCTCTGTGGGTTTGTGTATAGTTCGTGAAGGGCAGGAAGCGCCGGTGTGACGTTAGCTCACTGTATTGTACAGGCTCTCAGTGAAAGAGAGTTCAGATGTGTGTCGTCACCGCTCTCTGCACTGTTTTCTCGCAGTCGCAGCGGAAGAGGAAATGGTTTGCGGCGTTCGGGATGCGACGATGTAGGAGAGACAAGAAACAGATCTGATATTACTAACACAACCGACGTCTTGGATATCGTAATGTTAATTCCAATAATACTGCATCACGTTCTTCTCCTTTATATTTCTTATATTCATTTGCGTGGTACACAAAATGATGACGTTAATTACATTTCTTAATACACCGTACTTCTTTGTTACATAATGTGCCATTTCACTGTCCGAAATTGATAGTTTATTGGAACTAAAATGGACGCATTTGCTAAGATAAATTAAATACAGTGCATAAACTCAGTCATCTATATCAGTGAAATACAATGTATGACGTGATCGAGGCAGAAAAGATCAAGGCGGCAGAGACTAAGACAAGTAAGAGTTCAGAATTGTTATAACACTCCCATTGAAAGATTGAAAATTGAAAGAGCAAAACTTGAGCAATGGTCGCATTGATCTAGAGCTATTCTATCGCGTACAGCATTTCAAGACTTGAAGAGAAATTCAATTAATTTAAGGAGAAGGATTGGCGGAATCTATATATTTATTGAAGAACACAGAATTACGAAAACTGTAAATGAAGCTGCGAGACGGGAAGAAAATTCGAAAGAAAGGCATACATTGAATCGTCAAGACGGCAAGGGATAACCATTTTCAAGGTTACAAGGAAGGAAATCTTAAGGATACGCGAAATCCCATGAAATAGCAACTTTAACACAGATAAGTGAAACGAGGGTAGACATTTTGGTAGTCTACAAGCACTATTAAGACTGAAGTTAAAGAGACAGGCTTTACATTGAACTTAACATGTTAGAAGACTATGCAAGCCGTATAATGACGCAAGAGACTTCATATGTGTTTATTTCTGTTATATTTGCGCAAGACATGGCTCTCACGCTGGTCTAAGAAAACGATAACGAGATATCCGGAGGAGACTGAACTGAGGTGACGGCAAAGGAACCTTACCTATCCAGAGCATCCTAAGGACCAGCGAGATGATGTAATTGCCGTGCGCGAACCACAGATGTCCTTGAGCATCTAATTCAATCCCAGTGGAGCTGACGGAAAAAGATAAGTCTTCTTTATTAGCGCAGTAAGTTAGATAAATCTTGCAGTTTTTAATATATAATTTGTTGATAAACAAATCGTTAGACGTTATGATCTTCAAATTAGCTCAGATATTTTAGATCCTCACGAATTATTAATGATATACTTGTGTCGAAATTCAGGGATAATAGGTAGTCATCTGAATAACATAACCAGTCCTTGGGTAGGATATGTGTTTAATGAACAATATGTAAGTGCTATCGCAGTGACATTTAAGCAAACGAAGAGGTTATATATATGAATTATAAGATCTAAATCGATAGAATAGTTAAGGTTATAAGTGTATAAGGGTTAATATCTTGTAGTGTGGAGATTATACAGTGCAGTATAAAATCAGAATTGAATTATATGAGGATATGAGAGTAATATGAAGTGAAACTGAGATTAATTGAGAAGAAATGGACTAATCAAGTGAATAAATGATGAATAGAGAATTCTGTGCGTCAAGTTAAGGTATTGATGAGGATTATTTGCAAGAGAAAAAAGAAATATGATATTGGGATATGAAGAAAGTGATATAGGAATATTGAATGAATATGAGGAAGAATAAATATATGTTATATGTATTGTTTCGTCGATAATGAAAGGAATAATCAGTTGTGAAAATAAAAATAAAAATACTGACGCAATCCAGGGTCAGTAATACACTGACTGACAGAGCAAATGCAAGACCAAGAAGGAGTGGTCAGAACTTTATGCCAATTGCAGGGTAGACTGACGTCACTGAGGTATGCTCATGATGTGAAATGCGCCGCTGTGCTGCGCACGTAGCGAACGATAAATGGGACACGGCGTTGGCGAATGGCCCACTTCGTACCGTGATTTATCAGCCGACAGTCATTGTAGAACGTGTTGTCGTGTGCCACAGGACACGTGTATAGCTAAGAATGCCAGGCCGCCGTCAACGGAGGCATTTCCAGCAGACAGACGACTTTACGAGGGGTATGGTGATCGGGCTGAGAAGGGCAGGTTGGTCGCTTCGTCAAATCGCAGCCGATACCCATAGGGATGTGTCCACGGTGCAGCGCCTGTGGCGAAGATGGTTGGCGCAGGGACATGTGGCACGTGCGAGGGGTCCAGGCGCAGCCCGAGTGACGTCAGCACGCGAGGATCGGCGCATCCGCCGCCAAGCGGTGGCAGCCCCGCACGCCACGTCAACCGCCATTCTTCAGCATGTGCAAGACACCCTGGCTGTTCCAATATCGACCAGAACAATTTCCCGTCGATTGGTTGAAGGAGGCCTGCACTCCCGGCGTCCGCTCAGAAGACTACCATTGACTCCACAGCATAGACGTGCACGCCTGGCATGGTGCCGGGCTAGAGCGACTTGGATGAGGGAATGGCGGAACGTCGTGTTCTCCGATGAGTCACGCTTCTGTTCTGTCAGTGATAGTCACCGCAGACGAGTGTGGCGTCGGCGTGGAGAAAGGTCAAATCCGGCAGTAACTGTGGAGCGCCCTACCGCTAGACAACGCGGCATCATGGTTTGGGGCGCTATTGCGTATGATTCCACGTCACCTCTAGTGCGTATTCAAGGCACGTTAAATGCCCACCGCTACGTGCAGTATGTGCTGCGGCCGGTGGCACTCCCGTACCTTCAGGGGCTGCCCAATGCTCTGTTTCAGCAGGATAATGCCCGCCCACACACTGCTCGCATCTCCCAACAGGCTCTACGAGGTGTACAGATGCTTCCGTGGCCAGCGTACTCTCCGGATCTCTCACCAATCGAACACGTGTGGGATCTCATTGGACGCCGTTTGCAAACTCTGCCCCAGCCTCGTACGGACGACCAACTGTGGCAAATGGTTGACAGAGAATGGAGAACCATCCCTCAGGACACCATCCGCACTCTCATTGACTCTGTACCTCGACGTGTTTCTGCGTGCATCGCCGCTCGCGGAGGTCCTACATCCTACTGAGTCGATGCCGTGCGCATTGTGTAACCTGCATATCGGTCTGAAATAAACATCAATTATTCATCCGTGCCGTCTCTGTTTTTTCCCCAACTTTCATCCCTTTCGAACCACTCCTCCTTGGTGTTGCATTGTCACTGTCAGTCAGTGTACTTCATACCATGATGTATAATCGTTGACAGGTATTCTATACCCAACATTGATATAAACGTATGATGAAGTTCATAAGGAGTGAAGGCACTAGTAAATCATCGAAATGGTTCATTATAGGAAAAGTTGAATAGGATATTAATTAGAAATTAACCCATATTTCTACCATAATGTTGAATATTTTCTGAAGAAGTACATGGCACTCACTTAATCCTATGCACAAGTATAGAGAATTGTGTGCGTCAAGTTAAGGTATTGATGAGGATTATTTGCAAGAGAAAAAAGAAATATGATATTGGGATATGAAGTTCATAAGGAGTGAAGGCACTAGTAAATCATCGAAATGGTTCATTATAGGAAAAGTTGAATAGGATATTAATTAGAAATTAACCCATATTATTGACAGAGCCTTCATAAATAGTAGCCTATACCTATTTTAATAAATAATAATAGGTGAGGTATTGAAATTCAGTTCATCATCTGACAATCGATCTCATCAGACACATTTATGTTATTGAACTAATTTGTAAGATTTATAAGATGAATGATATCCATTTGAACTGATAAGTTATATCAGATATTAATATAGAAATTAGAGCATAATATGGTTGAATTAGTACTTACCTTTTCCTGATGCATCCATAAAGCAGAATCCCAGAATGATAAAAATCTTACCCTCATCCTAAATAAATAAGTAAATAATTACAAGAAGAAAAATAATCGATGCTAAAATGTAATATTTCCCAAGATGATTTGTAAATATCTCGAAAAACTTTAACTGAAGTTTAGAGACATTTTTGTTCATACATACAATTTATGATACAAAGATAATGGTGTGATTTCATTTCAGTGATTTGAGGTGTACAGAATCATTTCAATTTTCCTGTTGTACATAATTATGATTGCAACTTAATCAAAGATCTTTGATACTACCAAATGAACGTAAAATTAATTAATTTTCAAAGGATATGATAATTCTTTTTAACTATATTTCTTTCTTTTCCTTAATTTTCTCAGAATTTGAATAAATAAATATGATGAAAATATATTGGTATTTATGTTTATACTCTAGCATAGCATAATATTCGTATATGCGATTATAATTCAAGATACATGCGGAATTATTATTTTTAACATAATTGATAGTTGGTACGATGTATACGTCCATCGGTGTTGGCGATAAATGACTTATCTGTATGTCTGCAAGGTCATCTCAACTTCTTCGGAATCAACGATAAAAACAATTATTTTTATAGGAGATGGACTCTGAGCAAGCTAGTCTGGATTTCTTTACGTCCCGCCCTGGACGCAAGACCGGCGCCATACTAAATATTTTACACCTTCGCCGCATAGAACAGATAAGATTTTCTCATACAGACATAAAGACTGGAAGCTCCATCTCATTTGTACTCGCCACGTTATCGTAATCGAGAATCGCTACAGCTTACTGATCCCCCTCCAATTTCGTACTCACAGCGCCGTTTGTCTAGGCAACATTACATTACTCAAGCTCTCATCTGACGTCACATGACCTGACAGGCTTGCTCTTTACGTCACACGGCTTGAAACTGTATTTTGTATATTACATTATTATCTGATATGATCGTGACTGAAAATGAAAAGTGCAGGAAATCCGTAAATGGTGACCGAAATAATAACAACATTACTCTGCGAGAACGGGTAACTCTTCGAAGATCAATGCGTTTGAATGAAACCAGCATTGACAGATTGACTGTTAGTATGTAATCATCCAGAGAAGCAATTTGGTTGAGCAATTAGCAGTATGAACATTTTGTAATTGCAATTAGTATAATGGAAGGGATGATATCTAATTGACGTGGTAAAGGTGTTGTCGATTCATTTTGAACGATGTGAATGAATTCAGAATCGAGACTCCTACCTCTGCAGAGATACTGGCCGAGGTTTACTCAGCCTATAACAGTACAAGCGGGCGTAGAGCTAACCACTCTACCCCATCACTTGCCGAGGTTAACAATGGTGGAAGCCTTTACCTTTCACTCCTCCAAGGGCCTTCATGGCCTGTACGGAGGTGACTTTGCTTTTTATAACAGTACAAGGTTTATTGGTGCGGACAGTGGTGGGTGGACATGAACCCAATATGCCTTGTCCAAATTATGATTACTGGAAGCGTCCGGCTCCTTGCTGAATGGTCAACGCAGTGGGCTTAGGTTGAGAGTGTCCAGGGTTCAATTCCAGGACAGGCAAGAAATTTTAACCACACGTGCTTTAATTTCTTTATCTCAAGGGCTGCGTGTTTGTGTTCGTATTAATACAAATATTCATTTGCATCCAACACATTACACTACAAGAAACACGCAATAGCATATTTTTTATACACTCCACCACATAGGGTTGGCGTTAAGAAGGGCTTCCGGTCGTAATCCTAGACCAAGTCCATATATGTGACGCAGTTTGGGAAAAGAAGAAGAATATTATGATTATTGCAAGCCTTGTTCACCTTCTTTGTGTCACGGTTAGCCCTATTAGCTATCGTCCTTGGACTCTTGGGTTCGATTCCGGGTACTGCCAGAAATTTCAGACTGGTATTAAATGGGTCTCCTGGAATATACAGTGGTGGCATAAATAACAAGAATTCAGTCAAATCTCACTCTTTTAGTGCAATTGTTGTGATGAATCTGAGTTCAATTTATTTGTATCTGACGGGAAACGTATGTGAGAAAGCCTAAAAATGCCAACCACGAGGGCCCTAGACGAATCCAGCACTGTTTCAGTTTAGATGTACCGAAGTCCTCACTTTCATCTTTTCTGTCTGACCTCCTCGGTCAACGCATATACTCTTTACACCTTCTCTCTTTCTTTACTTTTTATTTTTCCAATAACCTGAGGTCGACATTTTCTATGAATTGGAACGTACCCAATATTGCGTGTTTCTTGCAGTGTGATGTGATGTATGCAAATGAAGATGTATATTAATACGAACACACATACACGCAGCCCTCGATATAAAGATATTAACAACACGTGGTTAAAATCCCCGGCCCGGCCGGGAATCTAACCTTGAGCTCTCTGAACCGAAGACCAATACAATGACCATTAAGCAAAGGAGACGGATTTTTCTATTCTGACCCCGACCATATTACACTAGCGAAGTCTGGAGAGTCTTTCATTTTTATTTTCTTTATTCTTCCAAGGCTCCTTTCTGATTACGGCGCTCTTCATTTGCGTCTGTCGCCGTGGTTATGAGGCTGATTCTCAGCTCTGACACGATGTTAGGAATAGTTCAATGAAGTGGAACAGTGCTCACTCAGGCTCAGATAATACGAATTAGAAGTGAAGTGGGCTGATAACTAACTCTCTCCCGTTCTATAACTAGTTTCCAGCGGAATAGTGCTCTAGAAATAGGGCACGGCCATTTTCTCCCAGACGCTACGAGCGGGGGTAGTAGAATACCTCTATGGTTTCTCCTGCTTGTCTTAAAAAGAAACTAAAATGGGGACCACAGGGTAAACTCCCGTGGAGGATCATCTTACTTCACCTCATCGGTCTTTTTTTTTTTTTTGCTAGCGGCTTTACTTCGCGCCGACACAGATAGGTCTTACGGCGATGATGGGATAGGAAAGGCCTAGGAGTTGGAAGGAAGCGGCCGTGGCCTTAATTAAGGTACAGCCCCAGCATTTGCCTGGTGTGCAAATGGGAAACCACGGAAAACCATTTTCAGGGCTGCCGATAGTGGGATTCGAACCTACTATCTCCCGGATGCGAGCTCACAGCCGCGCGCCTCTACGCGCACGGCCAACTCGCCCGGTACATCGGTCTCTAACACAGGCCTCTGCGCTACGGCAGCTGCAGTGTGGGAGGCGCGCGCATAGTTCATCACCTTGCAAGCAGCCTGCACGTGTTCGACCTGGCAAGCATGAGTCGCCAGATGTTAGAATGGTGAGACAGTTATCATTGCAATACCGCATTTCCATATGTAAACGTTCTGGTTTCATCGTAATGGTCGTGTGTACAGTCATAACTCTCACTATTGGTGTGCAGGAAATCCTAATGGTGTTTATGAAGTCCTTCAATATGATAGGAAGATTGGTGTTTGATGTGCTGGTAGTGCAAGACGAATAATTGGGCCTATATGTTTCGAGACGAAAGGAAATGCAGAGATATGCCAAGATGATTTTCACGCTATTCTTCCATCAGTTAACGGAAGAAGAAAAATCACTTGTTTCAACAAGATTCAGTCCCTGCCCATACAGCAGAAGATTCCCTTCTTACAATCTCGGAAGTGCTTGCAGAGAGTGCTGGTCTATTTACCCCTCGTTCTCCAGATCTAACAGTGAGTGATTTTCACTTGTGGGGTAAACTGAAAGAAAAATTGTATCGAACAAATTCTCACTCATTGGAGGGACTGAAAGAAAGCATTATAAATGAAATCAGAAACAGTACACTCTCGCGTCAGCCAGAGTGTGGTTACCAGATACATAATAATAATAATAATAATAATAATAATAATAATAATAATAATAATAATAATAATAATGTTATTTGCTTTACGTCCCACTAACTACTTTTTAATGCCTTCGGAGACGCCAAGGTGCCGGAATTTAGTCCCGCAGGAGTTATTTTACGTGCCAGTAAATCTACCAACAAGGGGCTGTCGTATTTTAGCATCTTCAAATACCACCGGACTGAGCCAGGATCGAACCTGCCAAGTTGGGGTTAGAAGGCCAGCGCCTTAACCGTCTGAGCCACTCAGCCCGGCGTTACCAGATACAATGCCTGTATAACCAACGGAGGATGACACTTCCAACATCTTTCGTAAGGTAAGATTTCATGTTTATACGCTTAAAGCAGGGCGGCCGCGCGCGACATAAGTTCGGCTGAGGCAGCTGTCGTAGCGCAGAATACAAACACCGTCTGTTCGGCCTGAGTTTATATGAGAGACCCTGTATATGCGCTTCACTTTATGATATGAACCATAAGGTAGGTTTGGAATTGCCATGGAGAATCACAGTTCAGTATTTTGTCAAGTCTCATCTTCGTTACCACAATCTGCCGTGAAATTTACGGCTGCGTAAATGAACCCTTGTGGGGAAAAATTCGGTACTAAGTCTTCGAAAGCAGTAGAAGTACTGTTGTGGGATGTAAAACCAATATTATTATCAGGATCTTTTTAGAGTTCCTGCAAATTTCAGGAACTGATGTAATTCGGATTCATGGTTCTTGTATGCTTAATGAGAATAAAACACAAATATTTGAAAGACGTGGAACATTTGTCGGACTACTGGGCGTATTTGTAAAACTTGTGGAAGTCAATCAAAATGAACGGTACGGACATATGGATGATCTAGACATGTACAACTCCTGATTAATTCCTCAAGCCTATTTCCCATTTAGAAACGAGAAAGAAAGGCTGAACAGTATACAAAAGAAAACAGATAGTGGTGATGATCAATATCACACACCTGAGCAATCGTTTGTTTTCGTGACTCACAAAACACAAAAGCATTAAAGCTGTCATACAAGGAATAATTCCATATGAAGTCAACTCTTTCATTTACTCCACTTCCACCTAGTGATGGGTTCATTCTCTTGACGACTACATAATCCATTCCACAACAGTGTGCGTTTGACGTGGTCGGGAGAGAATATGGTTAAAATAATTGTAATTAAAACTGACTCACACAGAGATTTACAGAATTTCGGACATACACGGCGACCACGGTCTCCGAGCTCAATCTGACACTAAATCCATTCTTTCGAGGCATTTTGTTCAAGTCACTTTTCCAGTTCGATCTCCATTGGTGAACACTTCTTTCTCTCCGATCCTAACGATGGTATATTTGGATTTATGACGCCTACACAGTCCACCAATATAATTCCAGAACGATGCAGATCCTTAGTGTTATTAAGAACTACTAATCTTGTTGTTTGTCCTCGAAACTACAATCACCACCATCACCACGAAACAAAATAATGTATAAATAAAATGTAAAATCTCATGCTTGATAACATAATTCAATTTACTGCAGAGATTCGTAATTTTACACCATGTGAGATGCCGAGAAACCGACGTTGTTACACCTAGGAATTCCTTTATTTTCAAACCTCTGTTGACCCCTCGCTTTCTCTTGCCGATAACTGTGCCTTCGTTCTTCGAAGGGTCTGTTATCTCCTTTATTTTGATAGTATTTTAGAGGGAATGGTTATCTATTTGCACTTCCCCATAATAATAATAATAATAATAATAATAATAATAATAATAATAATAATAATAATAATAATAATAATAATAATAATAATAATAATAATAATAATAATAACTCCGCCATTGCCGGTCCCAAGCCCGGGGCCCCATCTTGCAAGTGATGGGGTAGGAGGAGGGGGAGGAGTAACAACCTCGTAAAAAAACCTGGGTCCATCTGGCTCCGGATGGTAGCACCCTGTAAGGGCCCCTGCCTAGGGTTACAGGTGAAACCTGGTCAACGGTCTCGAAGGCGGATGAGGAATTTAATGTCCCAACGGCGGAGAGAGCGGAAGAACCTAGTGGAGTAAAGCACGAATAAAAAATCATTTCGGACTAACAATCCGATCTTATCTTGGAATTAATTTCCTACCTTGTACAATGTACAATTTCAATTGCAGAATGGAAAGTCCGCGGAATGAAAGCACTACCCCAGGTGGTAGTTCGAAATAGAAATCCACCATTGCGTTATGCAATGCATTGGGACCTAGGGTTCTGGGGAGTCCCAACATCTGCAATAAGGGTGAGTCGGAGCATCCTTGGAATCCTTTCAGACTTAAATTTAAGAGGAAATTCTTTGCAGGCACTCTTAATGTAAATTCCTTGCTAAAAACTGGCAAACAGAAAGAACTGGAAATTTTCTTAGATAGACATGAAATCCAGATCTTATCAGCTCAAGAGACACGGTTTATGGATGAGAATGTAACAGAAACCAAAAATTATAGAATCTTTAAAGGTAAACCAGCAGTCAAAATTATGAAAGGAATGCCACTACTAGGTACCGCCTTTTATGTCCATAAAGCAATAGTTGATAATGTTATGGAATTTAAATCTAGTTCAGAAAGGTTATCTCTTCTCACACTTAAATGCAAGAACAAAAAGTATACATTTGTTAACTGTCATGCACCAATAAATGAAGATAATAGCAAGAACCCAAGTAAAACTGAAGAATTCTGGAGTCTTCTAGATGATGAAATGTCAAAAATTCCAAAATCAAATGTTATTATTCTACTCGGTGATTTTAATGCACAGGTAGGCAAAGAAAAAGTTTTCAGCAAAACAGTAGGGGCATATCCGGCACACAAAAGAACAAACAAAAATGGCATGAGACTAATTAATCTCTGTAAATCCTTTCACCTAAAATTAATGTCTACCTTCTTTAAGAAACTTCCAAGAAAGGCTAAAACATGGGTGTCCCCAAATCCGATGTTAGGTGAGTTTCAGTTGGACCATGTAGCTATTTCTCAAGAAAGTATTAAGGAAATTATGAATGTTAAAGTAATAAGAAGTGGGGAGTTTGACTCAGATCATTACCTCTCTAAAATTAAGCTAAAGCTTCTACCTCGCAGGAATCAAAGAAGGCCGAGAAAATTAATGAAATACAACATAGATAGGCTCAACATTACACAAGCAACTATAGAAAACTTTCAGGAAGAAATTAAAATAACTCAGCATGGCAAATGGCCAGAATTATCTAAACAGATTAATAGTGCAGCGAAGAAAGTATTTGGATCAGTTAAAACTAAAAAGAAAGTATGGTGGAATAACGTATGTGAGGAAGCACTTATGGAAAGAGTGAAAAAGTGGAAAAAATGGAAATGTTCCGGAAAGAATGAACACTATGAGCTATTTAAACAACAAAGAAAGGAAACAACAAGAATAATAAGGCAGGTTAAAAGATCTTTTGAAAAATCGCAGCTATTAGAAATTGAGAATAATTTTGTAAGAAATAACTCCCGAAATTTCTATCAGACCTTTAAGAATAACCTGAAAGGTTATCAATCCCGGAGCATTTGCTTCAGAGATGCAAATGGTAATATTGGCCTTAACAATGCCGAGAATTGTGAGATTCTGGCAAAACACTTCGAACACCTGCTGAACTGCCCTGAGCCAAATCATAAATTAGAATTTTCAGAAATTCAGGAAAATCTAGAAGCTGATTCACCTCCAACAGCGGAAGAAATAAAGGAAGCAATAAAAAATCTTAAAAATAACAAAGCTAGTGGGGAAGACTCCATAACAGCTGAACTTTTAAAATGGGCTGAACCAAAAATTATAGAAGATCTACAAATAATCTTTGAAGAAATTTGGGAAACAGAAAAGATCCCAGAGGATTGGAAAGTGGCTCTAATACACCCATTACACAAGAAGGGTAACAAGCAGGATGTCAACAACTACAGAGGTATATCTCTCTTGCCAGTTGCTTACAAGATATTCTCAACAATACTACTAAATAGAGTAAAATCGACACTGGACAGTCAATTGGGTGAATATCAAGGTGGATTTAGAGAAGGAAGATCTTGCTCCGAACAGATTTTCAACCTGAAATCTATAATTCGACACAGATTAATAAACTCCAAAGACATAGTTGTAACATTTATTGACTTTAAAAAAGCCTTTGACTCTGTTGATAGGGAAACCCTAGATAAAGTAATCCGTGAATTTGGAGTTAAAACTAAATTGGCAAACCTAATTCGTGAAACACTTACAGACACTATCTCGAAAGTAAAATTTATGGGTGAAGTATCTCGACCTTTCAAAATAAATACAGGTGTCAGGCAGGGCGATGGTCTATCTCCACTCCTTTTCAATTGTGTCATGGAGAAAATTGTAAGAATTTGGAATGAAAAACTGAAAGAATCTAAAATATTGCCACTCATGCTGGGGAAGAAGAACAAAGGTGTTGCAATAAATTGCCTAGCATTTGCAGATGACTTTGCCATACTTTCAGAAAGCCTTACAGATGCAGCAATGCAAGTCAATCTCCTTGAAAAGACAGCCAACATGACAGGCTTGAGAATCTCTGCCGAGAAAACAAAATTTTTGACGAATATAAAAAGTGCCCCAAAGTTTTTAGCAACGGATATTGGTCGAATAGAAAAGGTTAAGAAATTCAAATATTTCGGTGAGACAATTCAAGAAAATGGTTTAGAAAAATCTGCTATAGAGGAGAGGATACAAAAGATGGAAAGAGCATACGGTATAACTAAGAATACTTACAACAAAAAGTGCTTATCAAGGAAACTTAAAATAAAGCACTACAACACAGTAGTGAAACCAGAATGCCTTTATGCCAGCGAATGTCTAGCACTGAACTACAAGCTTGATAAATTAGAAATATTAGAAAGAAGAATTATAAGGAAAATATTAGGTCCTCCAAGAATTGCAGAGTTTTGGAAATTAAGAAGTAACAATGAAATTTACCAGAACGTAGAAAACATATCAGAAACAATAAGAAAAAGGAGATTGCTATTTCTTGGACACATTTACAGAATGGATGACAATAGACTAACTAAACGAATCTTCAAGTACCTTTGGGAAAAGAAATCAACTACCACCTGGATTCAAGAAGTCAAGAAAGACCTGGAAAGGAACAACATACGAGAAGAAGAATTATTGGAAAGAAAGATTTTTAGGAAGAAAGTCTTACAAATGGAAGGATTCCAAGGGAGGAAGGAAAAGAAAACAGGCACAAAGTGGACTGAAGACAGGAAAAAGAAACACAGTGAAACAATGAAAGAATACTGGAAGAAAAGGAAAGAACAACTAAGGAGGAACAATTGAAATTGTAACGTGGTCCTTAGAAGGCCAGAACGCAAGAATAATAATAATAATAATAATAATAATAATAATAATAATAATAATAATAATAATAATAATAATAATAATAATAATAATAATAATAATAATAATAATAATGTTACTTTCATCGACCTGTCTCAGTCTCATCCTTGGCTCTGACGATATGAAAGTGACGAAGGTATGAGCGATGCTAGTATAATAATGTTGTGGGACTTCAGAAGAGGCCTGATAGACGTCCGGCGCGTCTTTGGGAATGAGGCCCTACCTACGATGAATTCAACTGATAAACGGCAGACACACACACACAGCCCTCAAACCATTAGAATTAACCAATGAATGTTAAAATCCCCAACCCGGTCGGGATTCGAACTCGGGAACGCCTTGGACCAAAGGCAGTGAGCTATCCATTTTTACATGGAGGTGGACAGAGATGCTAGTAATGCCAAACCTTATGCAACCAGTCTCTGTTATGAATGGTGTGAAAATGTCACTCTTATTTTGGCTTTGACTGGGGGGTTTAAAGCCAGATGCTCTTCCCGATGCCACGTGACTTTTGAGACGAAAATCTCAATCTAGGATTGTCCGGGCTTCGAGCCTCAACCTTCCAGGTTAGAAGCTAGTAGCCAAGCCATTGAGCTAATCAATCTCGATTTCAATAATAATAATAATAATAATAATAATAATAATAATAATAATAATAATAATAATAATAATAATAATAATAATAATAGTAATAGTAATTTTCTGCAGCTTATCCCAGTTATTTTTGGGGTCGCTTGAGCCACCTAGGCTCATTTTAGCCTTGGCGGGGTGTTTAACACCGGATGCCCTTCTTGGCGTCACGTGATACTTGTGATGAAAATCTCGACCCATAATCGACCGCGATTCGAACTTCAGCCAAATGCCACACCAGGCATCTTTTACACGCCCATATAGTACGACATGGAGTGTCGAATGAACTGTTTTCCCGCCCTTTAAAAATCCATCGACCTCTAACGTATTTTGAACCCATGACCGTTGGATGTGGAGGTCGACACTCTTCCACTGATCCACAAAGGGAGCTATTGATTCCACAATGTATGTGCTTCCACCATAGCGACCTCCGTAGTATCAGCTTCAAATAAATACGATTTGCCAAAATAATGGAAATTACATTTTCAGTGCTTAACACACTGATAAACAAAAGAGTTTCATGCTGGCAATTGTCTTCCTTCAGCGTACTATAATCTTCTTCAAATGTATTTCTAATACAGGCAAAATTTAAAATGAGTTAACTAAAAATGTGTGGAACATTCCTCAACGTCTGTGGAGTAATATGTAAAACGTTTTATTTAGGACCATGATCGTTAACGCGCCAACTCTTCATGTTGTGACGCCGGGGTTAGCAGGTTCAAATCCCCTTGGTGGAAAAGGTTTTCACATCAGATTGTTGGTTGGCCTATACAATTACCAATTTCAAGATTTGTGCCTAAAGCCTGGGTTCAACTCCAATTCTCCCCTCAGAGCTCATATGGAGCCAGGGCATGCGACACTGTTGATGGTGATTCGTCAATCGGATGGGGGATGTCAAGCTTTGAGCAGGTTCTTTGGTGTTATTCGACAGGAGTAGGCTATGCGCCCACACCGCGTTTCACCCACTCCCTACCTCACTACACAGTACATAACATGCAGTCATCACTATGGAGTCCGACTCGTTGGCTGAACGGTCAGCGTACTGGCCTTCGTTTCCGAGGGTCCCGGGTTCAATTCCCGGCCGGGTCGGGGATTTTAACCTTAATTGGTTAATTCCATTGGCACGAGGGCTGGGTTTATGTGTTGTCTTCATCATCATTTCATCCTCACCACGACGCGCAGGTCACCTACGGGTGTTAAATAGAAAGACCTGCACCTGGCGAGCCGAACCCGTCCTGGGATATCCCGGCACTAAAAGCTATACGACATTTCGTTTCATCACTATGGACACAGAAATACATACACTCACATCTTCGCCTCTGAAGCAAGGAGTAACTTAATTCGTTGATCAAAGATGGTGCGTGTCCATAAATAAAGATTGCAAATCACGCATCTTTACGACCAATGGAATAGTATCCAAGTGCCAGAGCATTAGAACACACGCACATGTTTTAAATATGGAGATATTCGACGTCTAGAATTTCGTTATTGAGCATTTTCATTCACTGTGAAAACCGAAGGTATCGTTAACACTTTCCTCAGTTAATTAAATGCGTCGGTGAGCCTGTCCAGTCTGCTGCGATCTCGTGTGAACCAGATAGACTGTGTCAATCGATCGTTGTCTGCTTGAGAGACAGGCAATGAGCTGATCAAATTTATGGCGAACAAGAACTGAATTCATTTGTACTCGGATACTCTGCAGGTTGATTATAAGTCTATGTTCTTCACATCAACGCGTATGTATATTCAGAAATACAGGACTCAGTCTGTATCCCTTTCGCATTTCTCTGATGACCTTATTACACTCTGTTGGTATATAACGCTATTTGTCGGTATAAATGGCGAACCAACATCAGAAATCCGAGCAATATGAGTCACTTCACAGTATACACTAGAGTCAGACATTATTATTACTACCGAGCGAGTTGACCATGCGGTTAGAGTCGCGCAGCTGTGAGCTTGCATTCGGGAGATAGTGGGTTCGAATCCCACCGTCGGCAGCCCTGAAGATGGTTTTGCGTGGTTTCCAATTTTTACATCAGGCGAAGGCTGGGACTGTATCTTTAGCTTCCCAGTCCTACCCCTTTCCCATCTCTCCGTCACCGAAAACATTTGATGTGTTAGTGCAACGTAAAACAGGTAGCAAATGTATTATTATTATTATTATTATTATTATTATTATTATTATTATTATTATTATTAATTTCCTTAGCTCATAGACCTCTCTTATGGTACACTAATTGCACGCCAAAATAATTATCAAGTTCAATCATACTTATAAAACAACAGTCTACTGTCTAAATTCCGCTTGGATTATTGCTGAGGGGCTTGCAGGTGCTGCGAAGTAGAGCCCCAGAGCCAGCGAAATTAACCAACGATGGTTAAAATTCTCGACCCTGCCGGGAATCGAACCCTGGACCCCTGTAACCATTTAGCCATGGAGCCGGACAGTATGACCATTAATACCAGGTGTATGCATAAGTGTTTTCCGGTTTCAGTAAGAGATGACGCCAGCTAACAGCACGCAGCGTATGAATTTGACACATACGTCAGTTTGTTCGTCCGACGTTAACCTACCAACACACAAAAGTTGAATCCGCCAAACACTAGCGTCTGTGTTGTATCGTTCAGCGATCATGCCGACGTTTGTACCTGAAAAAGAACATTTACGACACGCATTGATTTTCTTATTTAATCAAAAGAAAAAGGCTGTGGAAAGTCATCGTTTGCTGGTAGAAACATATGGTGAACATGCTCCATCGATTAGAACATGACGGAGCTCGATAGCTGCAGTCGCTTAAGTGAGTCCAGTATCCAGTATTCGGGAGATAGTAGGTTCCAACCCCACTGTCGGCAGCCCTGAAGATGGTTTTCCGTGGTTTCCCATTTTCACACCAGGCAAATGCTGGGGCTGTACCTTAATTAAGGCCACGGCCGCTTCCTTCCACTTCCTAGCCCTTCCCTGTCCCATCGTCGCCATAAGACCTATCTGAGTCGGCGCGACGTAAAGCAACTTATAAAAAAAAACAATTATAACATGTGAGACATGGTTTCGCCAAATCGCTTCGGCAAGAAGAGCACACTTTGTGTCTGGTAGGACCAGAGCGGTCTCGTGTAGTGTGAACTCTTGAATCCATTAATGCACAACGCTATCGCCAACAAATGATTATCACGCATTGATCGAAAGACGACCGGAGCGGGCCAGAAGACATGGCAAAAAGATTTTGTTACACGACAATACATCTCACACAACAAAACCAGTGAAAGACACTTTCGAATCGCTTGAAAGGGACGTCCTTCCTCATCCGCCGTACTGCTCCGACCCGGTGCCATCTGACTGTCAGCTTTCCCCGTCAGTGAGGCACGTGCTCGCAGAGCAGCACTTCAGCAATTTCGAGGAAGTTGGAAAATGGCTCGACAAATAGTTTGCCGCAAAAGATAAGCAGTTTTTCTGGCATGTTATTCATTACTTACCTGAAAGATGGGCGAAGTGTGTAGAAGTCGATGGCCAATATTTTAAATAACCAAAAAATGAACTTCCATTGAAAATTTCGTGTTTTCTTTACCACAAAAACCGGAGAAAACTTATTCATACAGGTGGTAATGCGCAGGGACAACCTCTTAAAAAAGTGTGTATCTACTCACCCCAACCAGTCGTCAGCCACGGCCAATAGTATGTTGCACTATCTCGGGCAAGATCATTTGAAAGTGTTCAGATCCGGATACGGCCGAAAGGACGAAGCATAGAGAATATTGTACGAAAATAAGTGCTGTAAACTATATTACTGGTATTAAATGTTCATAGCACTATTGGAAAGGGCAGGCAAAATAATATGACTGCGACAGGCTTATTAATACGTGTTATCTGACTTATGCTGTGGAGCAGCATAATTCTAATTCTAAACATGAAGAATGTATCACTGAATCATCGTAAATAAGTTTATTTTATTTTTTAACAAATTACTTTCATCGTATTGACCCAGATAGGTCTTATGGCGACGAAGGGATGTAAAGGGTCCAGGAGTAACAAAGAAGTTACCGTAGCCTTAATGAAGGTACATTTCCAGTTTTTGTCTGGTGAGAAAATGGAAAACCACGGAAAACCATCTTTAGATATGCCAAGAGTGGGTATCGAACCCATTATCACTCGAATGCAAGTTGAGATCTACATGACGCAAACCACGCTGCCACTCACTCGGTTCGTAAATAAGTATTTATTCAGTTCTTATTCATTGACACCCTTTTAAGGAAACCCAACTGGGCAGTTTGAAATAAAGGATTCAGTACGAAGGGAGGTGGAGGACCAGTTCACAAAATTGAATAACAACCTCCCCATTGTCTCACTGACTTTCCTCACACTCAAAAACATGAGTTCCCCAGCATCAAGGCTTCCGTTACTGTCATCAATAAAATTCAAGGACAAACTTTCAGAAACTAGGGATTTTTCCTTAGAGGGCTAATATTTTCCCATGGGCTGCTACATGTTGCAGCCAGCGAGTTGACTACGTGGTTTGAGCCACGTAGCTGTAAGCTTGCATTTCGAATTTAGTGAGTTCGCTCCGAACTGCTGGTAGCCCTGAGGATGGTTTCCCATTAACACACCAGGTAAATGCTGGAGCTGGACCTTTATTAAGGCCACGGTAACTTTCTTCCCAGATGTAGCCCTCTCCTCTCCCATCGTCGTGAGTGAGCTGTTGCAATGGACGGACGTGTTTTCCCGTGCTTTGAAGTAAAGTTGTTTATCATGGGTTGCGCGCTGAAAATTTACCGGGTGCAGAGAGGAACGTGGTCCGGGCGGGTGAAGCCCCAGGTGCGGAGAGGAACGTGGTCCGGGCGGATGAAGCCCCAGGTGCGGAGAGGAACGTGGTTCGGGCGGGTGAAGCCCCAGGTGCGGAGAGGAACGTGGTCCGGGCGGGTGAAGCCCCAGGTGCGGAGAGGAACGTGGTCCGGGCGGGTGAAGCCCCAGGTGCGGAGAGGAACGTGGTCCGGGCGGATGAAGCCCCAGGTGCGCAGAGGAACGTGGTCCGGGCGGGTGAAGCCCCAGGTGCGGAGAGGAACGTGGTTCGGGCGGGTGAAGCCCCAGGTGCGGAGAGGAACGTGGTCCGGGCGGATGAAGCCCCAGGTGCGGAGAGGAACGTGGTCCGGGCGGGTGAAGCCCCAGGTGCGGAGAGGAACGTGGTTCGGGCGGGTGAAGCCCCGTACTGGCTCGTACTGGCTTTCAATTCATGTGAGCTGCGCAAGGTCTGTGGCTGGATACTTGTCTGGAATGAACCCTCTTGCAAAGACGATCTCTCCGTCCGTACATAGGCGAAGGGAGTGGCGAGGTGCGGGGGGACGAAAGCCAGCACTAAGGCAAGACCAGGATATCGCAGAAATGGATCTCTGTTCTTTACGCATGCGCAATAGACCACTGTCTCAAGACTAGCTAGTTGTGTTGTTGGGGTTGGGGTATGTGCCTGCCATCTGTTGGCCTTACGGGAATTTGACTAGGCAACAGAGAATAGAACACGTAACTAGCGCTAGTGTTGAAAAGCATCGTTACTACCAAAAGTCACATTAAACTGTCAAATTCCAATTAATATCTTGTCCCAAATATATCATTACTTACTAAACACCTATTAATTTGCCTTCTTTAGAATAATTACCTTTTGGAGAGAAACTTAACTCAAAAATCATTGAGGCAAAGAATAGCGGCAAGGTAATACCAATGAAAACTTTTAAATATAGTTGTTACTATTCCCATGACATCGGAAGCAGAAAGGTGTTTCTCTACCCTAGCACAGCACAATGACCGAGGATAGACTTATTGCTCTTGCTATGTTGTCAATTGAAAGGAACTTTGTTCGAGACTCTGCGGACTTCAATGAAGCAGTTATTTCTTATTTTGCATGTGGTAAAACTCGGCATGTAGGCCTACCGTATTTTCTGCTCCTCTTGTATTTGATCACTTTCTAGAACTTTAGTCATCTTAGTTTAGGAGGTTACGGCCCACGATGGAAGAGAAGCTGGCGGAGATGGGAAGAGGAGAAGTTGTGGGGGAGGCAATTTTTTCTTCTTTTGAACCCCCAGTGATGAAAGTCACGCGCCGCCACTGCTTGAAACAATACCGATTTCCAGTCACACATAATGGTAAATAAATAAAGGGTTTACTCGTTCGTTTTCGATTGATCTCTACTACTGTACAGTCCTAGAATGGACACAACGGTAACGAAATTAATGTCACCGGTCAGGGTATTACATAATCAATGGCTGACCAAGGATCTAGCAGAGGGGGAAAATACGGGTTTACTGTATGTAGCTGTACATCAGTTACATAATGTTACATGACAACTACGGGACAAAGTTTTATTTACTACATTACAATTGAAATTTTGCACATGATGAAGTGATGACTTATACGTATGTTTATACAGTAGTACGTACAAAACAAACTTCTCAGAAACACGCAAACATGTATGCCGGTATGCAACCAGATTTCTCGCGGCAGAAACTCTACGAAGCATGTTCGAAGAGATCGCCATTTCCACGGCAACAACGCTGTGCATGCTCCTATCCTGATCGACTTACTGCTGTCTGTGTTTCTGGTGTTATTGCAGCACATGCAGCAGTAATACGGTCTTTCATGATGTCCATTGTTGTTGGAACCTTCTGATACACCACATTTTTAACATGTCCCAAAAGGAAAAAATCTAATGGGGTAAGGTCCGTCGATCGAGCTGGAAATCCCTGAAGAGGACTGCCTCGTCCTATCCATCGATTTGGGAATTGTTGGTTTAGTGCATTTCTTGCCTCTATGGCATTTTGCGCAGGGCATCCATTATAGGTCTTCCATTAGTACAGGTAAGGTACGTCTCAAAAACTGCCTGTACAGACGTGCACATTAATGGTGTCCCCACATAAACAATCAACACTGCCCCACTCCAGTACTGAAAAGAAGGGGGAGAGAATGAAGGGATAGTGTTGAAGGCCAATCCAGTACAAAACAAGGGCGAAGGGAGTGAAGGGGTAGGGTCGAAGGCACAATGACTCACCTTCTCGCTTAACGCATTGCTGCATAAACTGCATGCAGACAGCCCGCTACAAGACTTCGTTGTGATCTAAATGGGCACAGTGACGGATATATTGAAGTACAGCATTAGGTTACCTACTCGTCCGATCCCGTGGTGTACGGGGCAACGCGTCCGCCCACCCCGGGTTCGATTCCCGGCCGGGTCAGGGGGTTTTAATTGTAAATGATTATATCCCTGGCCTGGGGACTGCGTGTTTGTGTCGTCCTTAACGTTTCTCACATTCAACATTCAACACTTCCGCAATTCCAATTACAAGCAGGCTCATAGATTGTGCAAGTAGGGGCAAAAGAACTCTATAGGTCGACGCCCCGAACAAATAGCATTTTAACATTAAAAAAATTAAAAAGTAACCTACTCTGATAATTGCAGTATTAAGAGGTAAAGGAGGTTTTTAACCGAAAAGTATTTTATACTAGTTAGGAATATTTTGTAGCTGCGTTATATCGGGTCTACCACTCCTTCTTCACCTCGTTCTTGCCATATTTATATCCATCTCCAAACTGTCTTAACACTGCATGGTACTGCTTGTGCTATTGCTCGGGGAACCATTTGAGCCTCCCACATGCCAATAATACGTCCTCGATTCACCTGAGATAGGATAGGAGCCACCTTATGGCAATGTTACAGTATAACGCCGGAATACACACACTGTGTATTCAGCACTATTTGTTCACTCCCTTCCCCTCCTTCTCGGTACTGGCGTGGCCTTCAACACTATCCCTTTACTCTCTCTCCCCTCCTTTTCAGTACTGGAATGGGGCAGTCTTGATTGTTTATGTCGGGACACCATTAATGTGCGTGCGTGTACCTTCGCGCGGTAAGAATGCCATCAAACAAATACGGGCCAATGATGTGTTGTCCTACAATACCACACCATACATTGATGCTCCACTGACTTTGATGTTCTACCTAACAAAGCCAATGTAGGTGTTCCGTTTCCCAGTAACGCATATTGTGTAAGTTGACGTTTCTCTGGTTTGTAAACGTTGCTTCATCGGTAAACAGTACCCAACGCATGTCATGGCGTTACTGCAGAACCCACTGGCGGTATTCCAGACGAATTTGAAAGTCATTACCGTGAAGCCCTTGATGTAGTGACAAGTGGTTTGGGTGGTATTTATGCCTGTGAATAATGCGCAGCACGATTGTTCGAGGGATTACAATCTCTCTTTCCATTTCACGAGAACAGGCATGAGGATTTAATGCAACGGCTGCCAGAACAGCTACTTCTGTTGCTTCGTGTGTTACTCTCTTGCTTCAAACCCGCGTTCATGGAGACAAGCTTCCTCTCGCGCAAAGTTTTCGAACAATATTAGTGAAGGTAGGACGGGTTGGGCGATGTCTATTAGAGTAACGCTGTGCATACAGTTGTTCTGCTCCTGTACCATTTTCTCGACATTCTCCGTAAAGTAATAACATGTCAACCATTTATTCGTTTGTGAAAACCAAGTCAAACGCCTAGAAAGGATGGGCAGCTACATTAATGCCACGTTTAAAAAAATTGATACCAATTACTGTGTACAGTACACCAGAGTCATTTACCCAAACGCATCTCCAAAAAGTCAGCCTTCATCGTAGAGTACCGTACGAACATACACACACAGCGTTCCATTATAGAGCTTCAGAGGCGAGGGGTGTATTGGGTAGTGTAATGGGTCGGCTTACACCGACCGATGACATTAAATTTCGTTACAGTAACTTTGCTGTACGAATTATGTTCATTCTGAAATAGTACAATACAGAGTACTATACTGTACTATACTGTACTGTACTGTGTAGGTAAATAAAATATGCAAGATAGAAACCGTTATTTACATATCCCCTTGCTGTAGCTGGAAACCCTTTTCTGATTTTCAGTCCTCTTGATAACAGTGCAAATAACATTAAGTACAGCGCTTGTCGCATCGTAGTACATCAATCACATCGCGATTAAGAGCAACGTGAGGTTCGCGCTTGAATCTCGGGGTGTGGAATTGCTGCGCGTTTCGTTTGTGTCAAGCGTCAACTTCACGTTGCAATACCTCGAGATATACAGTAATTGACTTATTGCGATGAAACAAACGTCATTCCTTATGTTATTTGTCATGTTAATGATTGCGCAATAAATAATACAGGGCGTCCATTACAAAAGAGTAATTTTATGCTAAAATTATATTTTCTTACGTTTTTGACTGGTTCATAGTATTTACTTTAATTAGCCCCTTCCCTGCCTCCATATTCGTGAAAGTCATTTTTTCAATATCTCTTGATGTTCCAGATATATTTGCGGTGAAAATTTTAAGTAGGCCACTCTGCATTTCACTCATTAGGCCATTACTGGAATATGGAGATGAACCTTCGTAGCGAGGATTTTCGACCGTGTAGCCGCCCTGACGTTAGCCTTATCAATAATAATAATAATAATAATAATAATAATAATAATAATAATAATAATAATAATAATAATAATAATAATAATGTTATTTGCTTTACGTCCCACTAACTACTTTTGCGGTTTTCGGAAACGCCTATTTACCGGAATTTAGTCCCGCAGGAGATTTTTATGTGCCACTAAATCTACCGACACTAGGCTGGCGTATTTAAGCACCTTCAAATAACACCAGACCGAGCCAGGATCGAACCTGTCGGGTTGAGATCAGAAGGCCAGCGCCTCAATCGCCTGAGCCACTCACTCCGATATTAGCCATATCAGAGGAGTTAATGAGATGAAACGAATGACATGATATACGTGATAGTAGGAAGATATATGGTGAAACACGCTGCCGAATAGCACCTAGGGATCTGCTAAACGTTTAACGTCTCCATCCGACAGACGAATCACCATCAACAGCGTCATATGCCCTCACGTGATATGAACAGTGCGGAGAGATTTGGAACTGAATCTAGGCTTTTGGCACGCAATCTAGTGATTAGAAACTGTATACCACAACTTCACCTACCTTACCGGCCAACATCTTGATAATGAATTTATTTCCACCAACGGGACTCGAACCGGCTAACCATGGTGTCAGACCGTGTATACTTGACGCTTTAACGATCATGGCCACCAGGCTGGCTTACGATCGAGCTAATATTTCTTTCAAAGTTTATTTTAATGGAAACAAATAATAATAATAATAATAATAATAATAATAATAATAATAATAATAATAATAATAATAATAATAATAATCTTAAGTCTCAGACAAAAAATTAATTGAAGTATTACAGAAAACGGAAAATATTAAAGAAGATAGCTTGACCAAGAACTGTTGAGAGCACGTGCATGAGACGAAGAAATAAAAAAATGTACAACGAAACTGAAAAGTTATCAGATGCCCTCAGGAAAAGAATAATTTTTATGGTCACTTATTCGTAATGAACTCAGAAAGAATGACAATAAATATATTTGACCAATTTGGTAAAAATCGCAGAACACAAATAGGTTGGTTAATCGAAGTAGAAAAGGGTTTATCAGAAATGACGATTACGAAAGCGGAAATTCTAGACAGGACTACATTTCGCAATTGTATTAGAAAGTTTTAGGTGTTCAGGAAAACGACAAAAAGAGCGCAACCCTCTGGACGGATGGAAGACAGAAAGAAAGAAAGAAAGAAAGAAAGAAAGAACACAGTGAATGGATGAAGAAGTAGCCTAATAGAGCGACCAAAAATCAAGAAAGAAGACAAAAACATGACGGAATTATGTTACGTGTTCCATAAATGGCCGAAACCGAAGAAATAATAAAAATAATAATAATAATCTGTCTGTCTGTCTGTCTGTCTGTCTGTCTGTTCAGCCCATCTTCAAAGACAAAATGGTTTCATTAACGTAGCAGTAAATCTACTGACCGAGGAAGCTCTTTTAAATGCTAACCGACAACAGCAGGTTTTGATCCCCCAACCTTGAGCTTTGCAGGGGGAAGACTCTGTCATCTGCGCTAGACAGTCAATTACATAGCGAGTACACAAAGCTGCTGAACAAGGTCCTCATTCGTAAAGAAACAACAACAAAAACATTTTCTAAGCCAACGTTTCCTCCCAATGCCTTTCCAGTCAACGAAAGCACTTAGCTGGGTTTTTCTACTAAGGGGACAGTTTAAAAAATGCCAATGATATGAAATGGCGTATGGCTTTTAGTGCCTGGAGGTGTCCAAGAACTTTGGCTCGCCAGGTGGAGGTCTTTTGATTTGACGCCCGTACGCGACCTGCACGTCGTGATCAGGATGAACTGATGATGAAGACGACACACACACACCCAGCCCCGTGCCAGCGGAATTAACTAATGATGGTTAAATTTCCCGACCCTGTTGGGAATCGAACCCGGGACCCCTGTGACTAAAGGCCAGCACGCTAACCATTTAGCCATGAAACCGGACAGTTGTGCCAATAAAATGACAAGATGGTGTTGTTCCATATCCTTTACCATACAGCTCATGTTTACATATTCCATCCCATTGCTCCCGAGAAGAGAGCTCCGAGAGAAAATTAACCTCATGTTTCTCTTCTTCCATGAATTCATTAATACTTAATTAGCACACACATAATTACATCGCGCTTGCTGACGCCAACAATTTCTCCCCCCCCCCCTCTCCATTATTAATCCACCTCATCTTACGACGGTCTTTCGGCTGTTTTCAAGAACTAAATTCCTGTTGCGCTAGAACAACACTGTGTGATAAAAATGAGTAAAGAAAAAAATACATTTCAGTTCCAAGAACGTATAGCAGTTCGGAATACCATGTTCCAAAATAACAGTCAAAGATAACTCTCACTGCATTCGTGATTTTAGGCATGTTATGAAACTGCTTGTCCATTATTGAAGACTTCCCTTACCTTGGCAGCCACTTCTCGACGCTGAACTTCAGTATCGCCTCGGATGCACTAGTGCGGCGTTTAGACGTCTACTTAGGTTACACTTACATTGGACGCGGCATCCGACCCGATCCGATTCGAACCAACATTCCAGACCGTCGGAAGGAAAACGAACACTCTGAACTGCATTAACAGCTCTAGATTACAGCCGAACTGAGGTGACGTCACCTCGACTCGTCCGACAGGTTCCGTGTAGTCCAGTCTGAACCGAACAAATGTGTTTGAATTTTCTCTTCTGGCCAGACTTCGCAGAACACGCACGTCAACACTAGGATAATATTAATTTCATTGCTTTCATAACGGAGAAATATGACTTAATTTATTGGATTGGTGAGAAAAAAGGTTCTTTGGGGTCCATGAGATAAAAATTGTTGTTGTTGTTTGAGTCATCAGTCCATAGACTGGTTTGATGCAGCTCTCCATGCCACCCTATCCTGTGCTAACCTTTTCATTTCTACGTAACTATTGCATCCTACATCTGCTCTAATCTGTTTGTCATATTCATACCTTGGTCTACCCCTACCGTTCTTGCCACCTACACTTCCTTCAAAAAATAAATTAAAATAAAAAAATAAATTAATAGATAAAAATGATCATAATGTATTATGAAACCATTCTTTAGAGATAACAAAGGGGCGTTTTTTTATAAGTTTACATCGTACCCACGCAGATAGGTCTTATGGCAACGATTACACAGGGCTAGGAGAGGGAAGGAAGCGGCCGTGGCGTTAATAAGGTACAGCCCCACCATTTTCCTAGTGTGAAAATGGGAAACCACTGAAAACCATCTTCAGGGCTGCCGACAGTGGGGATCGAACCCACTATCTCCCGAATACTGGGTACTAGCCGCACTTACGCGACTGCAGCTATCGAGCTTGGTAATACACGGAAACGTTGAAGGTTTCAGGGGTGAAAAAGCTATTTTATTTAAAACATTCTACAATAAATTAAAATTTTCTAAATTTTGCATTAATGAACTATATATGAAGTTATAAATACAAGTAATATTTTGGTACGGAACTGAAAAATGACTGTTTGAGGTAAGAATGCTGCATTGCATCTACTGGTATTTTATTTACTGTATATATGAACGAATCAAGCAAAAATGTTTTTTTCCTTTCTTTCGGCATGGTCATTTCTACTTCAAAGTAGCTGAATAGTTTCTAAACACACTGAAGGTTGTTAAACCCTATTGTTATCACACATGCATTTTTTCTGAAGATTGTTTAGAATCCCACTTCATATCCGGTCAGGTATATCATAAAGTCAAAGATTCTGTTAAGAGTAAACACAATTGAGGGATAAGGCAGGTACAAACTTGAATGTTTCAGGGGTGTACGAGCTATTTTATATAACATTTTCTACAACAAATATTAAGTTAAAATTTAGGAACATGTATGAAGTTACGCATTCAAGTACCTTTTTGCAAGGGACTGAAGTATCAGGACTGATAAAGTGACTGGTGAGAAGAAAAATACAACTGGTTGGGTATAGTCTAGCGTTAAAAACCGCCACCAGTGTCCGACTCAGTCTGCACAGACTCTCCTGATTGTCGGCTTAAAGTAGCGGAACAAAAGCCTTAAAAGCCGTAAATGGAATTTAAAATTATTATTATTATTATTATTATTATTATTATTATTATTATTATTATTATTATTATTATTTATATGTCTATTATCTGACGGTTCAATTCTTGTTTTCTGTTCTACGTGAATTCTATTTGTTTCCTCGGCTACACTGTGATTGTTTACCAGAAGGTGTAGCAGCCAGTGTTCTAGAATTATCTTGTTTGATGCATATTTTTGGGCTAACACCATCTTACTAAACCATATTGATTAACCTAAGTTCACTAAGTTTTTACTCCTAACAATTTCCTTGCATTTGTAATATTGCTGACTGGATATGAATGGAAATTCTACACAAACATTAGCAAAAATTCATGTATGATAACAGTAGCAAGTGACAGTAGAGTTTAACAACCTTCATTGTGTTTCGAAACGATCTAATTAATTTGAAGTAAAAACTGCCATGCCGAAAGAAATATAGTTTGCTTGATTCGTTCATGCATAAGTAAATAAATAAAATACCAGCAATAGATAATAAATGCAGCATTCATGATTTTCCATGGCCATCCATAACTCAATCTTCGCATTTCTATTATTCACATAGTTAGTAGGACGTAAAACCAACAACATTATTCTCTATTATTCACTTCTGAAACTGCAATAATAATAATAATAATAATAATAATAATAACAATAATAATAATAATAATAATAATACGACGGATGGACGACTCTAGATGGACGAAACGTATTTTTAATAATTTTGACTCAAAACCAAAAACAACAGTTCCCTTTTAGGTTAACGTCAAGAAAGAACTCGAAGAAATGGAGCTACGACCAGATGACGCACACAGACGAGACCGTTTCAGAACATGCATCGTGACTTTTGGGACTTTCCGGGATGCGAAGTGGACAACTAGTGCAAAATGGTCAGATTAACGGTGCGCTCGACACAACGAACTCTTGAAAACCTATTGGATCAAACAAAAACTGAGTAAAAGCCAGAATGTACAATGAAACCTATCGCGGTCCATAGTTCGCCGATTAGTGAATAATAAATAAATAAATAAATAAATAAATAAATAAATAAATAAATAAATAAATAAATAAATAGTACGGAAAAGTAGAAGGAGAGCAACGTTCCTTCAATGTCTATTAGTCTTCAAAGATTCTAAAACTCAAGAATATTTTCCTGCAAAAGGATTCTTTACCGTGCCAGTTAAACTAGGTCGCACCTATCAAAGTACCGGTATACTTAAATACCATGTAACTGCGCTGGGATTCGATTCCAAAACCTTGAGCATAACAAGTGAACACCTAACAATCTAGCTGTATAGCTGCAATAAACTAATAATATTTTAGTTTCCAATATCTAACTTGTGCAATCAGACACCGTAGCGTTCGTTACATAGAAGCACTTCAGTCTCACCGGCACGTAATCTATAAATAAATTCAATGCACTCCATTAAATTCATTTCTCGATCAGTCTCCGTCTTATTCTCCGAGTATATCGAATTGCGAATCATATTTTTGGAACAGTCTCTACACTTCATCCTCCGCTATCCGCCACCAGCTCACTGCGCGCTGGAGGTCTTCAAATTCCTAAAGCTGGTGGATGTACGTATATTCGTTAATAACTCGTGCTTGGCTAAAGAAAGAGGGAAATTACTTCGAGCTGGAGCAAGGCCCGATAGCGAGCTACAACACAGCTGACGCGTGCACCATGATTTGATAGAGGGCTTAAAGGGGAGCACATTCACTTTACACTCCACTACCCCCTAGAGACCCTTGATGAGATTGAAATAATTTTTCCGTTTTCTCTATCCAGGCTTATTTGTTACCTGTTGACCTATAATGATTTCCATTATCTCGCCTTTCATAGCACTGCCCTTCCTTCATCCAATACCTCATTCATCAACACGTAGAAACTCCTCCGTTTCTTCTTGCTAAAATTAATATTAAGAGGGCTGACCTTAATACCAGGGGCCGCCTGGCCGAGACGGTAAAGACGTGCTCGGTTCGCGCGGAAGGACGTGGGTTCTAATCCCCGCCAGGAAGTCGTAAAATTTAAGAAACGAGATTTACATTTCCGGAGGCTCACATGGTCCTGAGGTTCACTCAGCCTACACCAAAAATGACTACTAGGTTAATTATTGGGGGCAAAGGCGGCCGGGTGTAGAGCTAACCACTCTACCCCATCAAGTGTCGAGGTTACGGATAGTGGAAGCCTTTACCTTCCACCCCTCCAAGGGCCTTCATGAATATCGTAATCAGACAGGGCTGACCTCCGCTAGTAGTGAATTTCATCCTGGCAGAACTCAATGGGGTCTTAAACGTTTAAATTATTATTATTATTTTTATTATTATTATTATTTATTGTTATTATTATTATTATTATTATTATTATTATTATTATTATTATGATTATTATTATTATTATTATTATTATTATTATTATTATTATTATTATTATTATTATTACGGAAAACCAGTGGATCGCACAGGTTTAAAAAGGTGCGGGGGTAAAATGGGTGGACAGGGGAAAGATGAGAGCATATATACACTAAATTTGAAATTTTATTTCTTTCCTTTTTTTTTATTTTAAACTTTAATGAACAACAACAATAAATATCAGTTAAGTAGAATTACGATGAGTTCGTCAGCACTGGTAACTGGAAAAGCATAAGTCAAACTTCAGGCACACAATGTGTGTGTGTATGTTCAGTCTTCAGCCCTAAGGCTGGTTGGATCCTCAACAACTCTGCCATCGTTACAAAATGGCTTGTAGCTCCAAATTTACACTATTTCAAAGAGCACTTTTGCTTCACTCAATTACGACTTAGAAGAAGAAATGCTGACAACTTCAGCACGTGACAAAACAATTTACACACACTTAAGGTTTACAAACTTAAGCACTAGAAAATTCCCTTCGAAAAATTAACTGTCTGTCCTCCCACCAGAGGGGACACATAGGTCGATAGCAGTGACATCTGAAGAGTGAAGGTTCAAACTTCTTTAGATACATCGTTTCAGATTTATATCACAGTTGGCCTTCTAAAAGGTGCTCAGTTCAAATGCACGGAGGTGTGCCTCCGGTATTATTATTATTATTATTATTATTATTATTATTATTATTATTATTATTATTTGTGCAGGAGAGCGCGCCGGCGCAGTAATCTGCTCACTCGTTTCTCAATCCTAACGTTACGGGTTCGAATACCGGTGACTTCGGTTGCAAATTTCATTAGGATCAACACATACCGATAGGGATGGCATCCGACCTTAATCCACCTGTCCGAGACTGACATTATATATAAGTGGGGAAGTGGCGTTGAAAAGAATTAACTTATTATACAGTGTGAATCTCCTGCCCCGTTGAATTTTAAACCTTCGACCACCCTTCAAACGTCAAGAGAACGAGACCACAACCCAGCTGGCGCGTCAAACATGATTTGCTAGAGGGCTTAAATGGGAGCGCATTCACTTAACCCTCCACTACTCCTAGATCCGATCTACGTGTGTGTGATGAGTTTGTTTGTTGTTTGAATTGGAGACCTTTTATTTCTCTACGCCTTTGACGTCTGGCTCGAGATTATATTCTTCATTATGGTTTAACACTGATACTGTAGGATTCATGAGTAGTATAATTGGACAGTTCGGCCGCCACCTCCACCTCAGGCTCCCAGAGGCCACCTCCACCTCCACCTCAGCCAGAGGCCTCCCAGTGGCCACCTCCACCTCCACCTCAGCCAGAGGCCTCCCAGATGCCTCCTCCACCTCCACCTCAGCCAGAGGCCTCCCAGAGGTCTCCTCCACCTCCCGCGGGAAATTTGAATTTGTAAACAAAGCCACGTGCTTTTTGACAGCTGTCATCGACAACAACGCATCGCTAACCTCAGTACTGCCGTCTTGACGGGCCTAAACCTCAGTAGTGCCAACTTAACCTAACTAGAGCGAGGTAAACAAAGCCACGTGCTTTTTGACAGCCACGTGCTTTTTGACAGATTTGTAAACAAAGCCACGTGCTTTTTGACAGACAACAACGCATCGCAAACCTCAGTGCTACCATCTTGACGGGCCTAAACCTCAGTAGTGCCAACTTAACCTAACTAGCATGAGGTAAACAAAGCCACGTGTTTTTTGACAGCCACGTGCTTTTTGACAGATCTGTAAACAAAGCCACGTGCTTTTTGACAGACAACAACGCATCGCTAACCTCAGTACTACCATCTTGACGGGCCTAAACCTCAGTAGTACCAACTTAACCTAACTAGCGCGAGATAAACAAAGCCACGTGCTTTTTGACAGCCACGTGCTTTTTTGACAGCTGTCATCCGCCATCTTTAAACTACAGAGCACCGTGCTGCCCTCTTTCGTCACCTGTCATCGGCAGTGCTGCCATCTTGACGGGCCTAAACCTTAGTGCTACCAACTTAACCTCACTAGCTCGAGATAAACAAATCCACGTGCTTTTTGACAGCTACGTGCTTTTTTGATAGCTGTCATCCACCATCTTTAATCTATAGAGTACAGTGCTGCCCTCTTTAGCTACTTACCTTTGAAATGTGGTGGCGGATAATTTGAAAAATGCTTTTCGACAAGCAGCCATCTTTAATCCCGAGAGAACAGTGCTGCCCTGTATGTGGTGGCGGCAAATTGAAAAATTCCACATGCTCTTGTTTGAAAACAAACTCACGTGCTTTTTTGACAGCTGTCATCTGCCATCTTTAATCTATAGAGCACAGTGCTGCCCTCTTTAGTTTGAAATGTGGTGGTGGTAAATTCCACGTGCTCTTGTTTGGAAACAAAGCCACGTGCAGCTGTCATCCGCCATCTTTAATCAACAGAGCACTGTGCTACTATCATGCGGGCAATTTCATCACCTGTCATCCGCCATCTTTAATCCACAGAACACCGTGCTGCCCTCTTTATGGCTACTACCTTAAGCACGTAGTAGCGGACAATTTGAAAAGTTCTGTTAGCTATCATCCGCCATCTTTAATCAAGAGAGCACCGTGCTGCCATCTTTAGCTAGATACCTTTGAAATGTGGTGGCGGCAAATTGAAAAATTCCACGTGCTCTTGTTTGGAAACAAACTCACGTGCTTTTTCGACAGCTACCATCCGCCATCTTTAATCAACAGAGCATAGTGCTGCCCTCTTTAGTTTGAAATGTGATGGCGGCAAATTCCACGTGCTCTTGTTTGGTAAACATAGCCATGTGCTTTTTTGACAGCTGTCATCCGCCATCTTTAATACAGAGAGCACCGTGCTGCCCTCTTTATCGTAGTAGATGTAAATTCGTCACCTGTCATCCGCAGTGCTGCCATCTTTAGCTAGATACCTTTGAAATGTGGTGGCGGATAATTTAAAAAGAAAAATTCTACAGCAGCCCTCTCTCGACGCTAATTGCATAAGATGGCGGCTATACATGACTCCTTAAGGGTGCTTACGCAAGATGGCTGCTATACACAGGTTCTTATGAGACGCCCTTGGGATGCTTGCGCAAGATGGCAGTTATACATGGCTCCTTATGAGATACCCTAGGGATGCTTGCGCAAGATAGCGGCTGATCTTATGGGACGGCTTAAGGGTCCTTGGACAAGATGGCTTGAGACGCCCTAAGGATGCTTGCGCAAGATGGCGGACACAAGATGGCAGCTATACATAACTCCTTATGAGACGCTTTAAGGGTGCTTGCGCAAGATGGTTGCTACTCTTAGCTTAGAGGCTAACGTGTCATGCTAGTTCGATTCATTAAATTTGGGGCTTAAATGCAAAATGTTAAATATATCGAAAACGGTGCACCGTAGAGCAAAACGGGCAACATTTTTCTGCCTAGTACCTCGGTTCGCAGTATGAGGAACAAGAAAATCATAGTCTAATGATGAGATCAACGGTTCGGTTCCTACTTAGGCCCTTTGGCATTTGCTCTGTTTTAGCTTGTATTGAAGCGAGTCTTCGTAACATGATCAGGTCTAGCTATGGTAGAGAGTATAACGTACCGTGCAGGTTCGATTCATTAAATTTGGAGGCTTAAATGCAAAATGTTAAATATCTCGAAAACGATGCATCGTAGAGCAAAACGGACAAAATTTTTCCGCCTAATACGTAGGTTCGTAGTATCAGGAACAAGAAAAAACATAGTCTAATGATGAGATCAACGGTTCGATTCCTACTTAAGCCCTTTGGCATTCGCAGCTATCTATTTCTTCAAGATGGTGGCTGCTCTTATGAGAAACAAGATGCCTTGAGACGTCCTAGGGATGCTTACGCAATATGGCAGACACAAAATGGTGACTATACATAGCTCCTTATGAGACGGCCTAGGGGTGCTCGCACAAGATGGCGGCTACTCTTATGAAGAAAGCTAGCTTAGAGGCTACTGCGCAAGATAACAGCTGCTGTTATGCATGTGGTGGAGGGCAATTTGAAATTCTATGTGCTTAATCAACAGAGCACCCTGCTGCCCTCTTTAGCTGAAATGTGGTGGTGGATAATTTGAAAAATTCTTTTGACAGCTATCATCTTTAAAAACAATGGCGACTATACATAGGCTGTTAAGGTCTTATCATTCTCCTCCTCCTCCTCCTCCTCCTCCCCCTCCTCCTCCCCCTTCTCTACCTCCTCCTCCGCCTCTTATGTCAAGGCATAGCTTTATATCGAACAAGTTTAAACCTGCATCGCGAAGGCAAGCGTGTGCAGCGATAACATTATTGTGCATGTTTAGACTTTCGAAACATAAGAAGAGTAGAATCAAACGCTGTACTCGATACGACATGTGATCAGAACATTGATTGATGCGTTCAGAAAAACAAAATAAGTGATCAAGACTAGAATCGAACAATGTACTCAATACATCATGTGTTTAGAATATGTCAGGGGATACGCTTGTTCTAAGAAGATCAGATTGAAACATAACAAGACTAGAATAGAACACTGTAATCGATGTAGTTAACTTCAACATGTGATCAGAACATTGATTGATGTGTTCAGAACACAAAATAAGTGATCATGACTAGAATCGAACACTGTACTCGATACAACATGTGATCAGAACATTGATCGACGTGTTCAGAACACGAAATAAGTGATCAAGACTAGAATCGAACACTGTACTCAATACAACATGTGTTTAGAACATGTTAGGGGGTACCCTTGTTATAAGAAGATCAGAATGAAACATAACAAGACTAGAATCGAACACTGTAATCGATGTTGTTAACCTCAACATATGATCAGAACATTGTTTGATGTGTTCAGAGCAAAAGTACAATTTTGATGATTTGCTTAGTGTAAAATCAAAAACTATGGAAACACACTGTGCACATATCGCGTAGCTAACTCGCTCAGTAAGCAATATCGCAAAACTACAACTTTAATGATTTGCATAGTGTAAAAATCAAAAACACACTGTACCCATACTGCGCAGCTAACTCGCTCGGTAAACGATATAGCCAAAGTATAACTTTAAATTATTTACCTTCCATCATTCGTCTTGTGTGTAAAAATCAGTCGAACAAGTTATCGCATAAACATGGCTGAAAAAAAATCGTGATAGGGTATGGAACCCAGGGGTTACATCTTATCAGAAGGGCAAAAAGGATGAAAGGACTCTTCCTCCTCCTTACCGCACATTCCTTGAAGGGCTAATTGGCTGAAGGGCTAATGGGCAAAAGGGCTAAAGGGCTAATGGGCTAAAGGGCTAATGGGCTAAAGGGCTAAAGGAGCAACAACCTCGTCGATCGCTATCAGCAAGAACGGTTGTACTTTGTTAAGTGTAGAAAATTAATCTTTATTTGTAAATGGTTTCATGTTCAGAACAAGGAATGGAAAATCCCCGAGGTGCGATGAGTTACGTTTTTCGAACTAGTGTTTGGAACACTGAACTTTTCAAGATGATAGCAGAGAGTTTAGCAATGTTCTGTTGTTGGATTTTAAATTCCGCGCTACAACATGCATAAGGTGGTAGCCTTGAGGTTTACCGCTGTAAAGATGGCAAGAGTGAGGTTAACAATGTTCTGTTGTTGGATTTTAAATTCCGCGCTACAACATGCATAAGGTGGTAGCCCTTGAGGTTTACCGCCGTAAAGATGGCAAGAGTGAGGTTAACAATGTTCTGTTGTTGGATTTTAAATTCCGCGCTACAACATGCATAAGGTGGTAGCCTTGAGGTTTACCGCCGTAAAGATGGCAAGAGTGAGGTTAACAATGTTCTGCTGTTGGATTTTAAATTCCGCGCTATAACATGCATAAGGTGGCAGCCTTGAGGTTTACCGCCGTAAAGATGGCAGCAGTGAGGTTAGCGACGCTCTATTGTCCTTCAAAGTGAGGTTAGGGTTCGTCAAGAAGACAGCTGTCAAAAAAGCACGTGGCTATGTTTACCAAACAAGAGCACGTGGTCGTGACGTCACGGTCACGTAATCAATCCTTAGCTCGACGTCGTTAAGAGCAGTATTAGGGTTAGCTATGCTTAAAAGTCTTGGGAACAGAGCAGCAGTATGAATTGCTATGTTTCAAAGCGTGTACACATGACCTATCGATTTTACATGCATCGACCATCGAACTAAACTTCATCCGCTAGATCGTGCTGCTATCTTAGCATAACCTATACCCATAAAATTAAAGTACAATGCATAGCCATGTTTCAAAGCGTGTACACATCACCTATCGATTTTGCACACATCGACTCTCGTACTAAACTTCTTCCGCTAGATTGTGCTGCTATCTTAGCATAACCTATACGCGTGACCTTAAGGTACAAAGAATAGCCATGTTTCAAAGCGTGTACACATTACCTATCGACTTTGCATGCAACAAATATCGTACTAAACTTCTTCCGCTAGGTTGTGCTGCTATCTTAGCATAACTTATACACATGAACTTAAAGTACAAAGAATAGCCATGTTTCAAAGCGGGTACACATTACTTATTGATTTTGCATGCATCAAATATCGTACTAAATTTCTTCCGCTAGATTGTGCTGCTATCTTAGCATAACCTATACCCATGAACTTAAAGTACAATGAATAGTCATGTTTCAAAGCGTGTACACATCAACTATCGAATTTGCATGTATCGACTCTCATACTAAACTTCTGCAGGTAGATTGTGCTGCTATCTCAGCATAACTAAGACGCATGAACTTAAAGAACAAAGAATAGCTATATCTCAAAACGTGTACTCATTACCTATCGATTTTGCAAGCATCGACTCTCGTACTAAACTTCTTCCGCTAGATTGTGCTGCTATCTTAGCGTAACCTATACGCATGACCTCAAGGTATAAAGAATAGCCATGTTTCAAAGCGTGTACACATTACCTATCGACTTTGCATGCAACAAATATCGTACTAAACTTCTTCCGCTAGGTTGTGCTGCTATCTTAGCATAACTTATACACATGAACTTAAAGTACGAAGAATAGCCATGTTTCAAAGCGTGTACACATTACTTATTGATTTTGCATTCATCGAATCTCGTACTAAATTTCTTCCGCTAGATTGTGCTGCTATCTTAGCATAACCTATACCCATGAACTTAAAGTACAATGAATAGTCATGTTTCAAAGCGTGTACGCATCAACTATCGATTTTGCATGTATCGACTCTCGTACAAAACTTCTTCAGGTAGATTGTGCTGCTATCTTAGCATAACTAAGACGCATGAACTTAAAGTACAAAGAATAGCTTTGTTTCAAAGCGTGTACACATTACCTAATGATTTTGCAAGCATCGACTCTCGTACTAAACTTCTTCCACTAGATTGTGCTGAAATCGTGTAAGCGTGCTGCTATCTTAGCATAACCTATCGATTTTACATGCATCGACTATCGCAAGCATAACTAAGACGCATGAACTTAAAGTACAAAGAATAGCCTTGTTTCAAAGCGTGTACACATTACCTATCGATAATGTATGTATCGAATATCGTACTAAACTTCTTCCGCTAGATTGTGCTGCTATCTTAGCATAACCTATACGCATGACTTTAAGGTACAAAGAATAGCTATGTTTCAAAGCGTGTACACATGACCTATCGACTTTGCATGTATCGACTCTCGTACAAAACTTCTTCCGCTAGGTTGTGCTGCTATCTTAGCATAACTCATACACATGAACTTAAAGTACAAAGAATAGCTATGTTTCAAAGTGTGTACACATCACCTATCGATTTTGCATGCATCGAATCTCGTACTAAACTTCTTCCGCTAGATTGTGCTGGTATCTTAGCATAACTTATACCCATGAACTTAAAGTACAAAGAATAGCCATGCTTCAAAGCGTGTACACGTCACCTATCGATTTTGCATGCATCAAATATCGTACTAAACTTCTTGCGCTAGATTGTGCTGCTATCTTAGCATAACCTGTACGCATGAACTTAAAGTACAAAGAATAGCCTCGTTTCAAAGCGTTTACACATTACCTAATGATTTTGCATGAAACGACCATCATGCTAAACTTTTTCCACTAGATTGTGCTAAAATCATGTAAGTGTGCTGCTATCTTAGCATAACCTATCGATTTTACATGCATTGACTATCGTACTAGACTTCTTCCGCTAGAGCATGTAGCAATCGCTTTTGTGTATCCCTAACCCATGTGCACGAACTTAAAGCATAAAGATGAGCTATGTTCTAAAGCGTGTACACATCACCTATCGATAATGTATGTATCGAATATCGTACTAAACTTCTCCTGTAAGAGCGTACGAGTATCGCTTGTGCGCGCACGAACTTAAAGCATAAAGAATAGCAATGTATAAAAATCTTGTAAACAAAGCAGCAGCATTACGTATAGTCAAGATTAAATGCGTGCACACATCATGTATCCATGATGCACACAGTACTAAACTTATTCCATTAGAATGTACAAAGTTCGCATGTGTTTGTACTGCTATCTTAGCATAGCCTATGTGCATGAACGTAAAGCATAAAGAACAGTTATGTGTAAAAAATCTTGTGAACATAGCAGAGTGTTAAATACGTAGGTGTAGACATTGAACTTTACATGCTGAGGCAACATACTACGTGACCGTGACGTCACGACCACGTGCTCTTGTTTGGTAAACATAGCCACGTGCTTTTTTGACAGCTGTCTTCTTGACGAACCCTAACCTCACTTTGAAGGACAATAGAGCGTCGCTAACCTCACTGCTGCCATCTTTACGGCGGTAAACCTCAAGGCTGCCACCTTATGCATGTTATAGCGCGGAATTTAAAATCCAACAGCAGAACATTGTTAACCTCACTCTTGCCATCTTTACGGCGGTAAACCTCAAGGCTACCACCTTATGCATGTTGTAGCGCGGAATTTAAAATCCAACAACAAAACATTGTTAACCTCACTCTTGCCATCTTTACGGCGGTAAACCTCAAGGGCTACCACCTTATGCATGTTGTAGCGCGGAATTTAAAATCCAACAACAGAACATTGTTAACCTCACTCTTGCCATCTTTACGGCGGTAAACCTCAAGGCTACCACCTTATGCATGTTGTAGCGCGGAATTTAAAATCCAACAACAGAACATTGCTAAACTCTCTGCTATCATCTTGAAAAGTTCAGTGTTCCAAACACTAGTTCGAAAAACGTAACTCATCGCACCTCGGGGATTTTCCATTCCTTGTTCTGAACATGAAACCATTTACAAATAAAGATTAATTTTCTACACTTAACAAAGTACAAGCGTTCTTGCTGATAGCGATCGACGAGGTTGTTGCTCCTTTAGCCCTTTAGCCCATTAGCCCTTTAGCCCATTAGCCCTTTAGCCCTTTTGCCCATTAGCCCTTCAGCCAATTAGCCCTTCAAGGAATGTGCGGTAAGGAGGAGGAAGAGTCCTTTCATCCTTTTTGCCCTTCTGATAAGATGTAACCCCTGGGTTCCATACCCTATCACGATTTTTTTTCAGCCATGTTTATGCGATAACTTGTTCGACTGATTTTTACACACAAGACGAATGATGGAAGGTAAATAATTTGAAGTTATACTTTGGCTATATCGTTTACCGAGCGAGTTAGCTGCGCAGTATGGGTACAGTGTGTTTTTGATTTTTACACTATGCAAATCATTAAAGTTGTAGTTTTGCGATATTGCTTACTGAGCGAGTTAGCTACGCGATATGTGCACAGTGTGTTTCCATAGTTTTTGATTTTACACTAAGCAAATCATCAAAATTGTACTTTTGCTCTGAACACATCAAACAATGTTCTGATCATATGTTGAGGTTAACAACATCGATTACAGTGTTCGATTCTAGTCTTGTTATGTTTCATTCTGATCTTCTTATAACAAGGGTACCCCCTATCATGTTCTAAACACATGTTGTATTGAGTACAGTGTTCGATTCTAGTCTTGATCACTTATTTCGTGTTCTGAACACGTCGATCAATGTTCTGATCACATGTTGTATCGAGTACAGTGTTCGATTCTAGTCATGATCACTTATTTTGTGTTCTGAACACATCAATCAATGTTCTGATCACATGTTGAAGTTAACTACATCGATTACAGTGTTCTACTCTAGTCTTGTTATGTTTCAATCTGATCTTCTTAGAACAAGCGTATCCCCTGACATATTCTAAACACATGATGTATTGAGTACATTGTTCGATTCTAGTCTTGATCACTTATTTTGTTTTTCTGAACGCATCAATCAATGTTCTGATCACATGTCGTATCGAGTACAGCGTTTGATTCTACTCTTCTTATGTTTCGAAAGTCTAAACATGCACAATAATGTTATCGCTGCACACGCTTGCCTTCGCGATGCAGGTTTAAACTTGTTCGATATAAAGCTATGCCTTGACATAAGAGGCGGAGGAGGAGGTAGAGAAGGGGGAGGAGGAGGGGGAGGAGGAGGAGGAGGAGGAGGAGAATGATAAGACCTTAACAGCCTATGTATAGTCGCCATTGTTTTTAAAGATGATAGCTGTCAAAAGAATTTTTCAAATTATCCACCACCACATTTCAGCTAAAGAGGGCAGCAGGGTGCTCTGTTGATTAAGCACATAGAATTTCAAATTGCCCTCCACCACATGCATAACAGCAGCTGTTATCTTGCGCAGTAGCCTCTAAGCTAGCTTTCTTCATAAGAGTAGCCGCCATCTTGTGCGAGCACCCCTAGGCCGTCTCATAAGGAGCTATGTATAGTCACCATTTTGTGTCTGCCATATTGCGTAAGCATCCCTAGGACGTCTCAAGGCATCTTGTTTCTCATAAGAGCAGCCACCATCTTGAAGAAATAGATAGCTGCGAATGCCAAAGGGCTTAAGTAGGAATCGAACCGTTGATCTCATCATTAGACTATGTTTTTTCTTGTTCCTGATACTACGAACCTACGTATTAGGCGGAAAAATTTTGTCCGTTTTGCTCTACGATGCATCGTTTTCGAGATATTTAACATTTTGCATTTAAGCCTCCAAATTTAATGAATCGAACCTGCACGGTACGTTATACTCTCTACCATAGCTAGACCTGATCATGTTACGAAGACTCGCTTCAATACAAGCTAAAACAGAGCAAATGCCAAAGGGCCTAAGTAGGAACCGAACCGTTGATCTCATCATTAGACTATGATTTTCTTGTTCCTCATACTGCGAACCGAGGTACTAGGCAGAAAAATGTTGCCCGTTTTGCTCTACGGTGCACCGTTTTCGATATATTTAACATTTTGCATTTAAGCCCCAAATTTAATGAATCGAACTAGCATGACACGTTAGCCTCTAAGCTAAGAGTAGCAACCATCTTGCGCAAGCACCCTTAAAGCGTCTCATAAGGAGTTATGTATAGCTGCCATCTTGTGTCCGCCATCTTGCGCAAGCATCCTTAGGGCGTCTCAAGCCATCTTGTCCAAGGACCCTTAAGCCGTCCCATAAGATCAGCCGCTATCTTGCGCAAGCATCCCTAGGGTATCTCATAAGGAGCCATGTATAACTGCCATCTTGCGCAAGCATCCCAAGGGCGTCTCATAAGAACCTGTGTATAGCAGCCATCTTGCGTAAGCACCCTTAAGGAGTCATGTATAGCCGCCATCTTACGCAATTAGCGTCGAGAGAGGGCTGCTGTAGAATTTTTCTTTTTAAATTATCCGCCACCACATTTCAAAGGTATCTAGCTAAAGATGGCAGCACTGCGGATGACAGGTGACGAATTTACATCTACTACGATAAAGAGGGCAGCACGGTGCTCTCTGTATTAAAGATGGCGGATGACAGCTGTCAAAAAAGCACATGGCTATGTTTACCAAACAAGAGCACGTGGAATTTGCCGCCATCACATTTCAAACTAAAGAGGGCAGCACTATGCTCTGTTGATTAAAGATGGCGGATGGTAGCTGTCGAAAAAGCACGTGAGTTTGTTTCCAAACAAGAGCACGTGGAATTTTTCAATTTGCCGCCACCACATTTCAAAGGTATCTAGCTAAAGATGGCAGCACGGTGCTCTCTTGATTAAAGATGGCGGATGATAGCTAACAGAACTTTTCAAATTGTCCGCTACTACGTGCTTAAGGTAGTAGCCATAAAGAGGGCAGCACGGTGTTCTGTGGATTAAAGATGGCGGATGACAGGTGATGAAATTGCCCGCATGATAGTAGCACAGTGCTCTGTTGATTAAAGATGGCGGATGACAGCTGCACGTGGCTTTGTTTCCAAACAAGAGCACGTGGAATTTACCACCACCACATTTCAAACTAAAGAGGGCAGCACTGTGCTCTATAGATTAAAGATGGCAGATGACAGCTGTCAAAAAAGCACGTGAGTTTGTTTTCAAACAAGAGCATGTGGAATTTTTCAATTTGCCGCCACCACATACAGGGCAGCACTGTTCTCTCGGGATTAAAGATGGCTGCTTGTCGAAAAGCATTTTTCAAATTATCCGCCACCACATTTCAAAGGTAAGTAGCTAAAGAGGGCAGCACTGTACTCTATAGATTAAAGATGGTGGATGACAGCTATCAAAAAAGCACGTAGCTGTCAAAAAGCACGTGGATTTGTTTATCTCGAGCTAGTGAGGTTAAGTTGGTAGCACTAAGGTTTAGGCCCGTCAAGATGGCAGCACTGCCGATGACAGGTGACGAAAGAGGGCAGCACGGTGCTCTGTAGTTTAAAGATGGCGGATGACAGCTGTCAAAAAAGCACGTGGCTTTGTTTATCTCGCGCTAGTTAGGTTAAGTTGGTACTACTGAGGTTTAGGCCCGTCAAGATGGTAGTACTGAGGTTAGCGATGCGTTGTTGTCTGTCAAAAAGCACGTGGCTTTGTTTACAAATCTGTCAAAAAGCACGTGGCTGTCAAAAAACACGTGGCTTTGTTTACCTCATGCTAGTTAGGTTAAGTTGGCACTACTGAGGTTTAGGCCCGTCAAGATGGTAGCACTGAGGTTTGCGATGCGTTGTTGTCTGTCAAAAAGCACGTGGCTTTGTTTACAAATCTGTCAAAAAGCACGTGGCTGTCAAAAAGCACGTGGCTTTGTTTACCTCGCGCTAGTTAGGTTAAGTTGGCACTACTGAGGTTTAGGCCCGTCAAGATGGCAGTACTGAGGTTAGCGATGCGTTGTTGTCGATGACAGCTGTCAAAAAGCACGTGGCTTTGTTTACAAATTCAAATTTCCCGCGGGAGGTGGAGGAGACCTCTGGGAGGCCTCTGGCTGAGGTGGAGGTGGAGGAGGCATCTGGGAGGCCTCTGGCTGAGGTGGAGGTGGAGGTGGCCACTGGGAGGCCTCTGGCTGAGGTGGAGGTGGAGGTGGCCTCTGGGAGCCTGAGGTGGAGGTGGTGGCCGAACTGTCCAATTATACTACTTTCAAGTTCGCCTTGGTGTGCGATATGAATACATGTTATGCGGCGTGTATGTTATTTACGTTATGTGTTTTGACTGGGTGAACCAGGCCTCTTTGCGGTGACCCAGGAATCTGGCCTGTGCTCTCACGTCAAGCTCATGAGCTTTTGACTAATACATGTCATGCTGTTACGATTCTTGTCGTAACGTGTCTTGATATTATATTTTTTATTCACTCTGATTTGGATGTTTGGTCTCTGAGTGTGTGTGGGTCTGAAATGGTTATCGGACCTGTGTTACTTTTCGGTATCTTATGAACATTTCCTTTTTTCATTATTCTTACTTTATCTCGTTATTGTTTCCGGCTTCCTCAGCCGATTAAAATGTTTATTTCGGGATTTTACTTGCTTTATGACTCATGTTTATTTGTTTCCGTAACTATGTAAACTCCTTTATAACCTCCTTGTGATCCATGTTTGCTTTCTTTTCTGCTAGTCTTGGTTCAGTGGCGTCTTTGATTTCTAGTGATGCAGTCTCTATGGAGATTTTTGGGAGCCATGTTCCTTTTTATTTTTAAAAAGCCTTGACTTTGTCTGGGGAGCCGTGATAATTTTATTGTGTGAAAGCTGTTTCTTTCACCTCATGATTGTGAATGGTCCTTAAGAGAGAAATACTTTGGATCACGTTTTATATTGACACTGTCTAGTAATAAATAAAAGTAATTACAGTTCATGATACCTCTGTTGCGACGGTGTAAGATTCTATAAGGTTCTGATTGATAAGTCAAGCGATTTGATTGTGATGGGAGTATCTTTACAAACCTTGTATGTGAGTATTTGACTCCCTGTATTCACCATTTATTTATTTTATGCCTATATTCAGTCCTTTTCTCTACAGTTTATGTTAATAAACCTCATTCATTTAAATTGACCCCTTCTCTATGTTATTTTGTTCTCTACTTTGGGGACATGCCTTTTACACTTCGTTCTCCAGTGTAAGAGACCCGGATTCAGCTTCTGGCAATTTTTAACCAGTTTAGATAGATCCAGAATAGGTAGGTGGTGTATTAGTTTGGAAGGCGTGTGTTAGGCATGGCCCACCGATGTTGATGCTCAAGCTAGTAATAATTTCCCCAATGCTCATGGTAGTCACTTGCAGGACACTGACGTTTGTTCGACGGTCCTGTCATTTTGAGGTAAATTTTAAATTATAATATGTGGGTATTTAACTGCACTTCATTAGGAAAGAACAAATATACGCAAAACTTTAACTAGACACTCCATTTTAAGGACCTGAAACAAGCAAATATCGACAAAAACTGAACACATTATTTTATAGAGTACATAATTCTCTATCGAATGACATAAAATACATTGCCAAAATATTTTGCTTTTTTACGCAAAATTTACACTTCAAAAACGCCACATCTTACGGGCCAACCCATTACTTTTCTTTTATACGTTTTCCATCACTGCATATGGACGCCCCATAGAGAGTTCTTGGTACCCTGTTCTCCTCCACCTCTGGATGGGGGCGGTAGAATAACAATCACGGTAACCCCTGCCTGCCGTAAGAAGTCCCAGGGCCTTTTAACTTGGGAGCGAGGGTTAGCGACCACGGCGCTTAAACTGAATCCTGCCATTCCTTCCACTTACTCGTGCCAGGCACTTCACTTTCACCTATCGTATCCCACATCCCTTGGTGGTCCAGCTCCATGGCTAAATCGTTAGAGTGCTGGCCTTTAGTCAAAGGGATTCCGGGTTCGATTCCCGGCAGGGTCAGGAACTTTAAACATAATTAGTTAATTCTCCTGGCGCGAGAGCTGGGTGTATGTGCCGTATTCATCATAATTTCATTCTCATCATGACGTGCAGGTCGCCTATGGGCGTCAAATCTAAATACCTGCACCAGGTCTCTCCGGAGACTACACGCCATTTCATTTCATTACCTCCCTTGGTCAATTTCTGTTCTTTTCCGACCCTGACGCTATTAGGTGCGAGGGCGAGGGAGTTTTTGATTTTCAAGCCCTTCGTGGCCATTGTCTTTCTTTGATCAATATCTTCATTTTTCGAAATGTCGGATCCCTTTCTTCCTTTCTTAATTGGTTTACCCTCCAGGGTCGGTTTTTCCCTTGGATTCAGCGAAGGATCCCACCTCTACCGCCTCACGGGTAGTGTCCTGGAGCTTCAGACTCTGGGCCGGAGGATACAACTAGGGAGGATGACCAGTACTTCGCCCAGCCGGCCTCACCTGCTATGCTGAACAGGGGCCTTGCGGGGGGAGAAGAAGATTGGATGGGAAAGACAAGGAAGAGGGAAGGAAGTGGCCGTGGCCTTAAGTTAGGTACCATCCCGGCATTTGCCTGAAGGAGAAGTGGGAAACCACGGAAAACCGCTTCCAGGATGGTTGAGGTGGGAATCGAACCCACCTCTACTCAGTTGCCCTCCCGAGGCTGAATGGACCCCGTTGCAGCCCTCGTACCACTTTTCGAATTTCGTGGCAGAGCCGGGAATCGAACCCAGACCTCCGGGGGTGGCAGTTAATCACACTAACCACTACACCACAGAGGCGGACATGTCGGATCCCTACCATTTAGCTATTTTCTGTCTGATTAGTGTTATACGGAGGATGGTTGCCCAGTTTCACTTCCTCTTAAAACAATAATCACCATCAACATCGCTATCCTACTCTGCGTACTTGATAAATGGAAGGTATATTTCCTTGTTTTATCTATAAGTCATTTCAAATGCACAATATTTTTGTTTTGTTGTGTGTCCTTCGCGATCTCAGCTCTGCGCCTGATAGCTCCACAACACGCCGTAGCCCGGATCTTTCCAGACTCTACGAGGTGACTGCAGTGCGCATGCTTGTGACGTCAGCCAGCGCTATAAAAGGAGCAGCATTCCGCTACTTCCCAGGACTCCCCAGTGTCCAATGCCAGATTACACTGCAAGTCGAACACGGAGGCTATCCCTCTTAAACATGTGTATCGAACAGGTGGACTGAATTCTGGTTGTGAGGTTTCACCTCTAGACACTGACTCACCTCCCGCTTCCTGTAACCACGTCGAGCCCCGATGTCAGTATTCTACTCATCCCACAGTCCTCACTTAGGCTCCGACATCAACATTAGTATTCTACTAATTGTGAATATTTATGTCAGCTCCTGACAAGCCTACGGCAATTACTAGCATTCTGTTAGTACGAACTTTCATTGCAAGTTACACTAGTAATTCTACAAGGCAGATAGTTTTCGACTATCTTGGACTCTCTCTTATTTGACAGACTATCTCCGCAAGATAGATTCGTGTGTATATAGAACTCTCATGTATATAAAGTATATATTTCAACAGACCCTCAGTCTACTGTAATATCATCATTAATTGCGTACAAGTTCATACAGCTTCAAGAAAAGTTTAGTTATATTTATGTACATATTGTCTAAAAACTTATTGAAGCAATAAATTTATGTTGTTTTTCTGTATACCGATTCCTTGTATACAACATGTTTTATGTTCTTTCAACTGCGTTTCAGAAATAAGCATATATTGTGTATTTAGTGGTAGATTTACCATCTGTAATTGGAGAATTATTGACTGTTGGTGATAAATAAACATGTCAAATCAGTGTTATGTTATCTTGTACATAACGTAGAACATGTCCTCTACACAATGGTAGCTCTAAGTTTTATAGTTTCCCATATATAGGCGTTTACCACGGAGCATTAACAAGAGTAGTGTATTGTGTTCGTACTGCCACTCATACCTCGGACTGAAATAATAGTTGTATTCACATCAAAAATTGATACTGATGATGTCATTTGAGGAAGAATCACCGGACGTCCTGACTCACATAACGGTATCTCATGCTCTGCATCATTTCTTGGATTTGACCAAGATTCTGATGGGGCGGAAACGTCAATCCATACTTCATTCTTGAAAATTCACAGTGAACAGAGCCACAGAAAAAATCATTATCATCATAAAAAATGATAGTGTCACAGTAACGCCACCGCTTTTGAAAATATTTTAATATCTTCCACACATTGTTTTATGTTTCCTGAAGATAAGTGTTTTATGCTCTTTCGTGAGCGAATTACGTCATATTCTGCAAACACGTTCTTGAGACAAGTTTATTATATCTCTCATCATGTTTATGCCCGACATTTGCTCTCTTCCGCCATTTATCACTCGTTTATTTTCCTTGTATGTCTTCCGGCGACGATGGGAGAGGAAAGGCCTAGGAATTGGAAGGAAGCGGCCGTAGCCTTAATTAATGTACAGCCCCGGCATTTGCCTGGTGTGAAAATGGGAAACCACGGAAAGCTACTGTTGGCAGTACAACACATGGATACATATACTGTATAATGATGCATCATGTAGACTGATATAATATTATTGCCGTGATGTTATTACTATCATTATGTCATTTAATTGGTATAGTAGGTTTTGATAATCTGGTTACATGCAATAGAGAGGTACCTATAACATAGAAGATTACTGTAAATACATCAGATAAAATGAGATTGTCGCCGTAACACCACCGCTTTTTAAATTACTTTAATATCTTCCACATACAGTATTTTTTATGTTTCCTGAAGATATTTGTTTGATAGTCCTTCGTGACGGAATAAAGTTATATTCTGCAAACTTCACGTTCTTGAGACATGTTTATTATATCTCTCAGCATGTTTATGCCCGACATTTGCTCTCTTTCGTTATATATCACACGTTTATTTCCCTTGGCTTGTGGCAGACCTCTACATTCGTAATGGAATACATTTATGGAGGACTGCGAATTCCAGATGAACACTACTCGGAGATATTCTCTCTAGACTTTTGCGAATTTTCTTCAGTTTTCCTTCTGTTATAAAGATTTTAAAGTCCTTTTAGGTAGCATGGATTTATTAACTTTTGTAAGGTAGCGAAAAACTGTTCACGAAATTCTTATCTCTCAAGGCTATGAAATTCGTGTTTTAATACTCAATTTCAAACGAAAATACACTGTTCAACAGTTAACAGATAAACCACCAGTCCTGTAACGCACGAAGAAAATCGCATTGAAGTTGGTGAAAGTAACTATTATGGAGGGTTATCTCAAACTAATGAACCATGCTGCTTCGAAATACCATTATGGGGTGAGAAGTGTCATTCATGCAGAAGTTACATAACATATTTTCGTTTCACAGTGCAGTGAGTCCAAGTATACGATGAGAAGAATCTCACGTAATACGGGGAAGATTTATGAAAGTTTGCCCCAGACTACTGAATTATATTACTCCGTTGTTACATTACGGAGAGTGAAGTTACAGCACCTTCACAGTATCGAGAAACAAACAGTACGATGTCAAGGATCTCACTGTCCTATACGGAAACTGTAGTGTGGAAGATAGTCTCGGATAATTGAATCATATAGCTCGAATGCCTGGAAGTAAACTACCAGTCGTGTGGAAGTTACATCACCGATTTCCGCATCATGGCACAGTGAATTAAAGTATACAATTATAAGAACTTCACTGTAATACGGAAGACCTCAGACTAGTGCTTCTATATGGAAGTGAAACATAGACGATAAATACGTCAGAAAAAAAGAACAGAATCTTTTGAAATCGGGTACTACATACCAGCTGAAACAGACATTGCTTTCATTCCCTTGTGTCAGCGTACTTACTTTCAGTTAAAATCCTATCGACCTTCCCTCCATGACCAAACCATGCCAGGTGTAGGCAACAAATCTTGTAAGACACTGAAACTGCATGGCCATCTCCTTTCATACCCGATATCCTCTCTTTGAAGGATTAAGACTCGTTACTCTTCTTATTTTTTTATTTATTTTAGATCGCACCGACCTATACGGAAACTGTAGTGTGGAAGGTAGTCTCGGATAATCTATATATATAAAGTAGCTTGTCCTGACTGACTGACTGACTGACTGATTCATCATCGCCGAGCCAAAACTACTGGACATAAAGAAATAACATTTTGGGGATATATTCATATTAAGATGTAGGTGCTCGCTAAGAGAGGATTTTTGGATATTCCGTCGCTAAGGGGGTGAATAGGGGGGTGAAATTTTAAAATGAGTGTGTTTATATCTCAAAACTTTAAAAGTTTACAGATGTGAAAATTGGTATTTAGAATCTTCTTTAAAAATAAGGAAACTCGTATTTTTTTGTTTTCAGACAATCCCAATAGGAGGGGGGAAAAAGGGTGAAAAAGGGGTTGAATGCCTAATCCGGATACCGGAGCTTATATCTCAGAAACTGAAGATATTACAGACCTGAAAATTGGTACTTTTGATCTCTCTTAAAAATAAAGAAACACGTATTTGTTTGTTTTTGGAAAATCCAATTAATGGGAGGGTGAAAAGGGGGTGAATTTTTAAAATGAGTGAATCTATATCTCCAAACTTTTAAAGTTTGCAGATGTAAAAATTGGTATTTAGAACCTTCATTAAAAATAAAGGAACACTTATTTTTTTTGTTTTCGGAAAATCGCAATAGGAGGAGTGAAAAGGGGCTAAAAAGTGGTTGAATGCCTTTAATGAGGCTACTTATATATCAGAAACTGAAGATATTACAGACCTGAAAATTGGTGTTTGGGATCTCCGTTAAAAATAAAGAAACACGAATTTTTTTGTTTCTGGAAAATCCAATTTAGGGGGGTGAAAAGGGAGTAATATTTTAAAATGAGTGTATCTATCTCAAACTTTTTAAAGGTTATATATGTGAAAATTGGTATTTAGAATCTCCTTTAAAAATAAATAAACACACGTATTTTTTCGTTTTTGGAAAATCCAAATATTGGGGGGTAAAAAGGGGGGAGGGTAAATTTTTTAAAATGAGTGTGTATACATCTTAAAACTTTAAAATTTACAGATGTAAAAATTGGTAGTTAGAATCTCCTCTAAAAATAAAGGAAAACGTATTTTTTGTTTCCTGTAAATCCCAATAGGAGGGGTGTAAAAGGGTGAAAAATGGGTTGAATGCCTTTAATGAGGATACATATATCTCAGAAACGAAAGATATTACAGAACTGAAAATTTGTATATGGGATCTCCTTTAAAAATAAAGAAACACGTATTTTTTAGTTTTGGAAAATCCAATTAATGGCGGTGACAAATTGGGTGAATTTTTGAAAGACTATATCTACAGAATATCTTGGAAACGTAAAATGTTACAGACGTAAAAAGTGGGTGTTTGTAATCTCCTGTAAATCTAAAGAAACATAGGTGATTTGTGTTTGGAAACTCCACTTAAGGGGAACTCCAAAGGGGTGAAATTTTAAAATGAGAATTTTTACAGTTTATCTCAAAAAACTTAACATGTTACAGAAGTGAAAATGGTATTTTTTATCTCTATCAAACATAAAGAAACGTGTATTTTTAGCTTTCGGAAATACCACTTGGGTGGAGGGGGGGGGGTAAAAGTGACTGAAAATGGTGTTGAATTCTTTTAATTAGGCTACTGATATCTCAAAAATGAAGATGTTACAGACGTGAAATTTGATATTTGCAATCTGCTTTAAAAATAAAGAAACACGTATTCTCGGAAAATCCTATGAAGGTGGGGGGTGAAAGAATTGAAAAATTAATTGAATTAATTGAATGAGAATACATACATCTAATAAAAACTAAAGTTGTTACAGACGTGAAAATTCGTATTTGGATCTCCTTTAAAAACAAAGAAAAACGCGTTTTGGGGGGAAACCATCTTGGAGGGCGGGAGTGTAAAGGAGTTGAATTCCTTTCATGAGGACACATAAATCAAAAACTGAAGAAGTTAGAGTCGTGATAATTGGTATTTAGAAGATCCTATACTATTAAAGAAACAAGTATTTTTTGCGGGAAAATTCACTTAGGGGGGGGGGGTAGTGTGAAATGAAGTGAAAAAAGTAAATTATTTTTATGGGGATACTTATATCTCAAAACTGAAGGTAATAGACGTGAACATTGGTGTTTGAAATCTTCTTTAAACATAAGAAACAAGCCTTCTTTTAATTTTGGAGGGGGGGGGGGGCGGTAAATAAACTTAACGGCGGTGGGGTGTAGAAGGTGGTGAGACCAATTGATTTTACTGTTCTTAATGTACTTATAAGGATCCTCGGCAGCGCGCCGGCCTCTCACAGCTGGGTTCCGTGGTTCAAATCCCGTTCACTCCATGTGACATTCGTGCTGGACAAAACGGAGGCGGGACAGGTTTTTCTCCGGATACTCCGGTTTTCCGGTCATCATCCATTCCAGCAACACATAATAATAATAATAATAATAATAATAATAATAATAATAATAATAATAATAATAATAATAATAATAATAATGTTCCGGACCGTCGTCAAATGTGCTGACCGCGCTGGAAACGGCTCCTGGACAGGTAATGACTAAGAATGCAGTCCGGCCGCGGGTTCAGTGCCACCAAGGCACCCAATATGACACCACGCCGGATCTCCTGAAGGATTTGATCCATATTAAAAATGCTTATAAGAAAAGATGGCAAAGATTTAGGGACCCAACTGACCGGGTGGAATACCTGGACCTAGCCCGGGAAGTACGAAATCGATTGCTGGAAAGAAAGATTGAAAAATGGGAGGAAACTTGCCGTAATCTACTAGAAAACGATTCAGATCGCGAATTTCGGCTGATTATATATCTAAAACAACATTCAATTATAAATTTCAGTATAATACCGTAGCGAAGCACGGGTATCTTGCTAGTTGAATCATATAGCTCGAATGGATAAGAAATCCCTGGAAGTGAACTACCAGTCATGTGGAAGTTACATCACCGATTTCCGCATCACGGCACAGTGAATAGGATGGCGACGATAGAATAGGAAAGGACTAGAACTGGGAAATAATTCGCCGTGTGGTGTGAAAATGGGAAACCACAGAAATCCATCTCAGGGCCCATTATATCCCAAATGCAGGTTGACAGCTACGCGACGCGAACAACGTATCCATCTCACTTGGTCTCGTTATTCTACTGTTAATGTTATAAGTAGCTTATCATTTTGCCCCTGAAAACTAGACAACCATATATTTATGACTGTAATTCACCTGCTGTAAGAGGGGACTACTGTAAAAGCGGCCCCAAGATCTCTTGACTTGTGTGCATGGGTTGGCGACCACTGGTTCCTTATCTGAGTCCTGGCATTGCTTCCATTTACTTGTAGCGGACTCCTCACATTCATCTACCCTATCCGAACTCACTTGGTCAACTCTTATTCTTCTCCGATTCCGATGGTATTAGGTTTTTGAATCCTAGGTAGTCTTCATTTACACACCCTTCGTGACTCTTGTCTTTCTTCCGCCTCCGCCGATACCTTCATTCTTCAAAGTGTCAGACCACTTCCATTTTCCTTCTGATTAGTATTAATAAAGGACGGTTGTCCACTTGCACTTCCTCTTAAAACATGAATTACCACCACCACAGGGAAAGCCCGATCCTTCCATGAATGATAACATTGGCGAGAAATGGAAGGGTTCAGAGGGTCACGGAAATTAATATGAAAACTTTCTCCGGGATCTCCAGTTCTCTCTTTCCTGTACACTTACAGCACCATGATCACAAGCAATCAAATAGCATTCCCGCCAGGATAATATAATCCATTTTCAAACTGAGGAAACACGAAGGGTGACCCAAAAAGGACCATTTTTTAATGATACAGAATGTACGTTTTCGAGTTGAAATGTCGTATGGCTTTCAGTGCCGGGATATGCCAGGACGGGTCCGGCTCACGAAGTGAGGTCTTTCTACTTGACTCCCGTAGGCGACCTGCGTGTCGTGATGAGGATGAAATGATGATGAAGACAACACATACACCCAGCCCCCGTGCCATTGGAATTAACCAATTAAGGTTAAAATCCCCGACCCGGTCGGGAATCGAACCCGGGACTCTCTGAACCGAAGGCCAGAACGCTAACCGTTCAGCCAACGAGTCGGATGTTTTCGAGTTCCAAACGTTAGACACCTTCGAAGTACTCTCATTACATTACTACTAATACTGTACATTTGTTCAAACGTTTCTTGCACTGCGCAAAACCCCTTTCATACTCGTCCTTGCAGCACCGCCTTTGATTCTCTTTTCACATCCGGAATGTCTGCAAAATGTTTCCCTTTCTGCTCCCTTTTCATCCGTCGAAATGAAAAGAAATCACAACGTGCAAGATCTGGCGAGAAGAGCGGGTGAGCAAGCGGTGTCATGTTGCTTTTTGCCAAACAAACCATGCACAGAAATGGCTGTGTGAACTGAAGCATTGTCAAGGTGGAAGAACCAATCCCCACTCTGCCACAAATCGGGCCGTTTCAACCCAATATTATCGCGGAACAGCCTCAAAACACTCAATAGCTGCAGTCGCTTAAATGCGGTCAGTATCCAGTATTCGGAAGGTAGTGGGTTCGAACCCCAATGTCAGCAGCCCCAAATATGTTTTTCCGTGGTTTCCTATTTTCATGCCAGGCAAATGCTGAGGCCACGGCCACTTTCTTTCCACTCGTAGCTCTTTCCTGTCCCATCGTCCCCATAAGACCTAAATAGGCATTTATAACGACAAAGATGAGCAAAAAATGGGCATAAAAAGAATAAAACATATTTAACGTAAACTACGTAACACACATCTGTACTTAATCTTACATCCCCCTGTTGGTGGGGATTATATAATAACGTCAACGGTATCTCCTGTCTGCCGTAAGAGCAGGTGACTATAAGGGGAGCCAGGGCCTCTCAACTTGAGAGCGTGGGTTGGCGACCACGGTTCTGTAGCTGAGTCTGGCGACTTGTGTCAGGTTCCTCGCTCTTACCTTTCCTGTCACACTTTCCTTGGTCAACTCTTGTTCTATTCTGACACCAACTGTATTAGATTTGTGAGGCATAGGGAGTCTACCGTTTTCGCGCTTTTCGTGGTCCCTCCCTTTCTTTTGCTGATACCTTCGGTTTTAGAAGTATAGGACCTCATCCATTTTCCTTCTGATTAGAGTTAATAGAGGGTGGTTACTAGATTGTTTCTCCTCTTGAACAATAATCACCACCAACACTTACTTTTACGTACCAAGGACGGAACCTGGCAACCCTCTCGACCGTTTGGATTGTGGAGTTGTCAATGAAGGTTTGTGCAATACGAAAATGTCGTTTAAATAAATGTTATTCTTATCTATTAAGTAAAACGAAATTTTTATTATTAATAATATACATTGAATTTATATATTTTCTCTTTCCATTGATTAATTTTAATACATAAATAACAGCAAAAATGTCCACAAGAACCTACAAAACGCAAAAAGTTATTATACTATCAAATAGGCTACGGAAGCTAAAATACACAAGAAAAGGCAAAATAATAACTGGTCTTGCCGTTCCCAATCGTACGGAAGCATGTTTATCTCTTTGTGACACTTCTATATATCTACTCATATAAAAAAAGGCATTTTGCTTAACTTTCGGGCTCTACTTATCGCCTACCTACAGAGAAAAGCCAGAACTATAAGAACGACGCGCGCAGCGAATTAGGTCCGGCTATTTTTCGTCCCCTCTCGTATATTTATTTAGAAATGAAAGGCGGGCTACCTAGCTGACGTGGGTTTGAATCTCCGTCAGATATTCGAAAAATTTCGAAACAAAACTTCCACATCTGGAGAAAAACACATGATCCCGCGTATCACTCAACCAACACCAGAAATGAGTACCATGCTAATTATTGTGGACAAAGGTGGGTGAGCATAGGGGGCTCTATACAACTCATTACCGAGGCGAACTCTTGGTCGTAGTTCTCCAAGGGCCTTCATAGCCTGTAACGTAGATGATTTTGCTTCTTTAATTTGTTTAAGGTTACAGAGAGTTTTAGAGATATTTAACACCAGTTTTAAAATTTGAATATATAAGGAACAAAAACCATAAACTGAATGAGCTCGAGAGCGCAGATCAGCACTTCATGAACATTGCTTCTTGATCTCACGAGCTTTGAAGAGTTTTTAGCGGAAACAGAACTGTTTACTTACAACCATCTATCCAAGGAATCGCACCGTTTAAGTCACGTCCCAAGTCGAGTGCTGCTCATCAAAACTTGGCCTCTCCTTTCTTGTTCTTGGAGTCTGATGGGCTATCGATCTTCTCTCACTGGGGAGAACTCCTTCTGCCTCCTCTTATTGAACACAGGTGCTCTGTAAAGAAAGGAGACAGGCAGAGTTCAAGTGCTGGTTTCATCAAACTCAGTTAACATCTTGTTAAAAGCACTTAAACTTAAATGTTAACAGAATGGCTGTTTCATCAATCTGTGTTAGCACCAACAATCTGTTTTAAACTCTTCGTTTATTCATTATTAATTTCTTGTTCCTTTAACTTGGTGTTAAATATAAATTTTCTTCTGTGTCTGAGTCTTGTATGTAGATGATACTAAAGTTCTGGTCAATAAAGAGTCCTTAGTCAGCATTTAAGTTCTGGATCAAAGAAATATGTACTGTATATGAATGCTTTTTGGGTCTTGAATAAGCCTTCGGTAATCACGTAAAGTTTATTGAGCTTAGAAAGGCAATGGCATTGATGTTAGAGACTCCCGTACTAAGTTATTATCAAAATGTTTTCGTAAATCCACTTGCGGGGGTAAAGAATTGAAATATTCTTTGAATTATTTGTATGAGGACATATATATCTCTAAAAGATAAAGATGTTACAGACATGAAACTTGGTATTTCGAATCTCCTTTAAAAAACACTTCTTTGTTTTCGGAAAATCGACTTGGCGGTGGGGGAGGGGTGGAGGGAAGGTAAAAATAAGTAAAGAAGAAGTTGAATTCTGTTTAATAGGATCCTTATATCTCAAAAACTGAAGATGTTAAAGACGTGAAAGTTGGTATTTTGAATCTCCTTTAAAAGTAAAGAAACATAAATTTTTGTTTTCAGAAAGTCCACTTAAAGGCAGAGGGGTGGAAAAAAGGCAAAAAGAAGTTGATTTTTTTTATGAGGATACTTATATCTCAAAAACTGAAGATGTTACAGACGTGAAAGTTGATACTGTATTTTGAATCTCCTTTAAAAATAAAGAAACACGTACATTTTTGTTTTCGTAAAATCCACTTAACGGGTTCAAAAGAATTGAAAAAGTGGGTGAATTTTGAAAATGAGTACCGGTATATCTGCAGTATATGTCAAAAACTTAACATGTTACAGACATGAAACATAGTATTTGGAAAGTCCTTTAAAAATACAAGAACACGCACTTTTTGCTTTCGGAAAAGGCACTTAACGAGGGGCGGGAGGGAATGAAGTGAAAAAGGAAGTGAATAATATTTAATGAGGATGTTTATATCTCACAAACTGATGATGTTACAGGCCCGAAAATTAGTTTTTGGAATCTCCTTTTAAAATAAAGGGGCTGCCCAGCCGAGGCGGTAAAGGTGTGCTCGGTTCGCCCGGAAGGACGTGGGTTCGAATCCCCGTCAGGAAGTCGTAAAATTTAAGAAACGAGATTGCCACTTCCGGAGGTGTATATAGCCCTGAGGTTCATTCAGCCTACACCAAAAATGAGTACCAGGTTAATCTCTGGAGGCAAAGGCGGCCGGGCGTAGAGCTAACCACTCTACCGCATTACGTGCCGAGGATAACAATGGTGGAAGCCTTTACCATCGACTCCTCCAAGGGCCTCCATGGCCTGTACGGAGGTGACTTTGCTTTGCTTTTAAAAATAAACATTTTGTTTCGATTTGAGAGAATGTTTCTCATATGTACAGTTCTAAGTTGCATGGTCATCTTAGCCCCAAAAGGCACTAACACAGACGTGGTTTACAAGGAGTTTCCGGGGTAAATGAGACTCAATTTGTCGGTGAACGTTTATACTTTAGGAATTTTCAGATAATGTATTAGTACAGTACCGAGGAAGTATAACTTTCATTATTTTACGAAATCCACTTGAGCGAAGCCGCGGGTAACTGCTAGTAAGCTAGTATCGGAAGGACAGCTGATTCAGAAAGTGCCGGAACCAATTAGAGGGAAATATATCCTGGACGTCGTGCTGCTAAAACCAGATGAGCTCTATAGAGAAACCGAAGTAAGAGATGGCATTAGTGACCATGAAGCTGTTCTTGTCGTAGTTAAAAATAAACGTGATGGAAAGGAAGGTTTTAAAAGTAGGACTATTAGGCAGTACCATATGCCTGATAAAGCAGGCATGAGGCAGTTTTTGAAAAGTAAATATGATCGGTGGAAAACGGTAAATAAGAATGTAAACAGACTCTGGGATGGGTATAAAGCAATTGTTGAGGAATGTGAAAACAGGTTTCTACTTTTAAAGGTGGTAAGGAATGGTAAAGACCCACCCTATTATAATAGAGAAATAAAGAGTCTAATGCTAATGCTAAAGAAGTATTAAAATTTACATATGACAAAAATGATATTTACAATAAGATACAAATTTTGGAAAACTATAAAAGCGGCTGGAATTTATATTTCTGGGAATATACTAAAGACAATGGGTTAGGATATAGTGCCATATCTGAAGTACTTATCTGATTATTGTTTGCATGAAGGAGCTATACCAAATGAATGGAGAACTCACCATAGTAGCCCCTGTGTATAAAGGAAAGGGTAATAGACATAAAGCTGAAAATTACAGGCCAGTAAGTTTGACATGCGTTGCATGTAAGCTCTGGGAAGGCATTCTTTCTGATTATATTGGACATGTTTGCGAAATTAATAACTAGTTCGATAGAAGGCAGTTCGGTTTTAGGATAGGTTATTCCACTGAAGCTCAACTTGTAGAATTCCAGCATGATATAGCAGATATCTTGGATTCAGGAGGTCAAATAGACTGCATCGCGATGGACCTGTCTAAAGCATTTGATAGGGTGGATCATGGGAGACTACTGGCAAAAATGAGTGCAATTGGAGGCATAAGAACAAGTAGATAAGTAGATGGTTAGACCAAGCAAAGAAGATCACCGGTCTACCGCTTTACAATATCTTAAGAAGAGCTGAAGATCGCTCAGCATGGAAAAATCTCGTTAAGGATGCAGTTACGAAGTGAAGAAATGAGGTCACGACGCTCAGCAATGAGTAAACCGACTGATGATGATGATGGACAAGACAAAAGAGTGACTGAATGGGTAGCTATATTTCTAGAAAATACATCTTAGTGAATTAGAGTAGATGAAGCTTTATCTGATCCTGTAATAATTAAGAGGGGAAATCCTCAAGGCATTATGTTTTCTTTTATACATAAATGATATGATTAAAGAAGTGGAATCGGAGGTAAGGCTTTTTGCGGATGATGTTATTCTGTATAGAGTAATAAATAAGTTACAAGATTGTGAGCAACTGTATGACATCGATAATGATTTTAGATAGAGAGTAAGCAATGATATGATGATAAACGGGGTTAAAAGTCAGGTTGTGAGTTTTACGAATAAGAAATGTCCTCTTGGTTTTAATTACTGTGTTAATGGGGTGAAAATTCCTTTTGGGGATCATTTTAAGTATCTGGGTGTTAATATAAGAGAAGGTCTTCATTGGAGTAATCACATAAATGGGATTGAAAATAAAGGATGCAGATCTCTGAACGTGGTTATGAGGATGTTTAGGGATTGTAGTAAGGATATAAAGGAGAGGGCGTATAAGTCTCTGGTAAGACCCCAACTATAATATGGTTCCAGTTTATGGGACCCTCACCAGGATTACTGGATTCAAGAACTAGAAAAAATCCAAAGAAAAGCAGCTCGATTTATTCTGGGTGATTTCCGACAAAAGAGTAGGGTTACAAAAATGTTGCAAAGTTTGGGCTGGGAACAACTGGGAGAAAGAAGACAAGCTGCTCGACTAAGTGGTATGTTCCGAGCTGTCAGCGGAGAGATGGCGTGGAATGACATTAGTAGACAAATAAATTTGAGTGGCGTCTTTAAAAGTAGGAAAGATTACAATATGAAGGTAGAGTTGGAATTCAGGATGACAAATTGGAGCAAATATTCATTTATAGGAAGGGGAGATAGAGATTGGATTAACTTACCAAGGGAGATATTCAATAAATTTCCAATCTCATTGAAATCATTTAAGAAGAGGCTAGGAAAATATCAGATAGGGAACCTCCACCTGGGCGACAGCCCTAAATGCAGATCAGGATTGATTGATTGATTGATTGATTGATTGATTGATTGATTGATTGATTGATTGATTGATTGATTGATTGGATTGATTGATTGATTGATTGGTTGATTGATTGATTGATTGATTGATTGATTGATTGATTGATTGATTGATTGATTGATTGATTGATTGATTGATTGATTGATTGATTGATTGATTGATTGATTGATTGATTGATTGATTGATTGATTGATTGATTGATTGATTGATTGATTGATTGATTGATTGATTGATTGATTGATTGATTGATTGATTGATTGATTGATTGATTGATTGATTGATTGATTGATTGATTGATTGATTGATTGATTGATTTGTCTCTTCCGCTGCCGCTTCATCTCCTGTAGATAGGAATACAGCTGACTGCCTGAATACTGGCGCAAAGCAGCTGGGGAGTTAGATCACTTTGCACATGCTATATGATTGACCCGTCAACGACAGGTACTGCCGCTAGTTTCTATTAAACATGTAGGTAGTGTGTATTAACTTAGTGTGAGTACTGTGCAATGTCAGGAGGTTCTAAGCAAGTACACATTTGTGTTAGAGTCTAGAGTCTGCTAACGCACAAAATCATACAAATATACTGCTGGATTATCCAACGGACCTATGAACTTATGAAGTTTATGTTATTTTTTAACCACTTGCATGAACCGGAATCCTGTATACAGCGGAAAGAAATTCCGGTCCGTTGGATTTCCGCTGAGGACAGGTGTTACAGCTCGTGTTGTTTGCTCTATGTAGCAGGCCCATCACTGTGGAGGAAGTGGTATCCGGATTGTGGCGGGAAACGACAGAGTCCAGTGGCTCTCCGGAAATGGGAGGCTGCAAGACGACGGATGCCCGTGTTGGACTGGAGGAACTATGACAATACTCCCAACTCGCTGTTCTTAGGAAACACTGGACATACAGGTAGGACACCATTGATCGCTTAAAATGACTTTTAAATACAGTATTTTATTACTTCATATTTTGACAGAAGTCTGTTAAATTTCACATTGAATACGATTACCATACTTTCTCCAATGTTCATTGATTGCCTGGCGTTCTATAAACACTACTGAAGAAGAAGCAAAAATGAATAACAACAGAAGGCTTTTTAATACAATATCGTAACCCATTGAAGCAATGGTGAGTTCCCCGCACATTTCGTATTCGTTTCCTGCTAATTATGAAAACCATTATTTCAGCACTTTAGTCGCTCTTGCATATTTGACGCCGATTGGCCAGTATTTGAGCAGTACTTGAGGGTTATCCGAGCCATAAACAACTCGCCAGCATAACTCCCGTGAACTCAGCGAAAGCAGTAGGAGTGGCGAATGATGGCTGTAGCTACAGCTATGTAGCAGAGGTTTGGAATAGTTCTCCTACAAGCATTCTGCGGACTGTTAAATGTTTTCAGAATCAACACTGTCCGACTCGTTGGCTGAATAGTCAGCGTACTGGCCTTCGGTTCAGAGGGTCCCGAGTTCGATTCCCAGCTGGGTCGGGGATTTTAACCTTCATTGTTTAATTCCAATGGCCCAGGGGCTGGGTGTTTGTGCTGTCCCCAACATCCCTGCAACTCACACACCACACATAACACTATCCTCCACCACACTAATACGCAGTTACCTACAAATGGCAGATGCCTTACAAGGGCTGCACTCGGCTAGAAATAGCTACACGAATTTTTTTTTTAAAAAAAGAATCAACACTAATTAAAACTGAGGGGACTTTTCGTCTTGGTGAAACTTACAACCTGACTTTTCATCCCGTATACCATCACACCATTGTCTGCTGTCCGTCTCATAACATTGTCGAGGTCTTTCTGTAGTTCCTCTCAATTCTGTAACTTATTTACTACTCTATACAGTATAACATCATCCGCCTTATCTGTGATTCCAGTTAGTGACTCATTATTTATACAGGGACTATCAGAACTATACCGGCAAAAAATCAGGGGTGTTCTTTGTGATGTGTTAAGAATGATGGTGCAATCGGATTGGCAGAGAAATCTTTTGTTTTCAAGAAAATGAGGCTACTTTTTTCTACTTCCCGGTGCGCAATTCAGAGCCTGTTGCTGTGCGACAGAGGAGAAGAGGGAAAGGAGGGGAAATGAGAAGTGGGCGACAGAGGTAATACTAGATGCGACTGTACAAGTTTCTCGTTAGTTCCCCAGCCTGAGTAGGCTGTCTGCAGTTTGTTCTGCGCAAATCGACTACTATTCGAACACCGTAGAAAGAGAGGATGAACTGTACCAAGAATACAGGCAGCTTTCCAGATTATTCGCGACACACCGCACTCTCTGAACAGAGTCCGAAAGTCACTACCACACCGTTGTAAACTGTGCATCGAAGTAGGAGGGGGGCATATTTAACATCTACTGTAATCAAACCATATGGCGTAGTGTTTCCTTCGTTCAGTGTATCATTCCATTTACAAAGTTATGAGTGAAGAAATACACAATCGTGGGGCGGCAACGTCGCATATTCGAGCATGTTAAATAACGTTACTGCGACCAACAGACGAGAGGATAAACGATCTGGTGCATTCCTTGACTGACTGACTGACTGACTGACTGACTGACTGACTGACTGACTGACTGGCTGGCTGGCTGGCTGACTGACTGACTGACTGGCTGGCTGACTGACTGACTGACTGACTGACTGACTGACTGACTGACTGACTGACTGACTGACTGACTGACTGACTGACTGACTGACTGGCTGGCTGGCTGGCTGACTGACTGACTGGCTGGCTGACTGACTGACTGACTGACTGACTGACTGACTGACTGGCTGACTGACTGGCTGGCTGACTGACTGACTGACTGACTGACTGACTGACTGACTGACTGGCTGGCTGACTGACTGACTGACTGACTGACTGACTGACTGACTGGCTGGCTGGCTGGCTGGCTGGCTGACTGGCTGGCTGACTGACTGACTGACTGACTGACTGACTGACTGACTGACTGACTGACTGACTGGCTGACTGACTGACTGACTGACTGACTGACTGACTGACTGACTGACTGACTGACTGACTGACTGACTGACTGACTGGCTGGCTGACTGGCTGGCTGACTGACTGACTGACTGACTGACTGACTGACTGACTGACTGACTGGCTGGCTGGCTGGCTGGCTGACTGACTGACTGACCGACCGACTGACTGACTGACTGACTGACTGACTGACTGACTGACTGACTGACTGACTGACTGACTGACTGACTGACTGACTGACTGACTGACTGACTGACAAGTGTCTCTTAATTACAGTATGTTCTTGTTACTGTGTGTCTGTCTAGTTGCGACTATTTAATAAACGAACTTTGGATATTGCCTGTAAGAAATAAGGACAACCCTGTGCACACGCGCGAAGCATTATCTCTCTCTCTACTTTCCCTGCTTGTACTTCTCTTAATTGAAGCACGGCAATGACTTGCGCTCTAGCAGAGCAAATATGACGAGTTTGGAACATCTTTTTTTTCGAAAAGACTTATTTTCTTCCCCAATCCGATTGGGCCATCGTTTTTAACATAACACAAAGAGCATCCCTGATTTTTGGTCGCTATAGTTATGATACAGCCTGTATATATATATGAAAAACATAAAGATCCAGTAATACTACCCCGTGGGACCCGCTTTTTAATTATGACAGCCTTAATAATCAGGCTTATCTGGCTTCATACATTCTAATTCTCTGAGTTATATTTTCTAGAAATGTAACTATCCACGATGGGATAGAAAGGGGTACGAAAGGGCAAGAAGCGACCATGGTCTTAATTAAGGTACAATCTCAGCATATGCCAGGTATGAAAATGGGAAAACACGGAAAATCATTTTCTAACCAGTCACAACCGACTCATCTGTGACATCGTAAAGAATACTATATCAGAAAGTAAAATATGAAAGTAATTAGGTGTGGCACAGTCGTTAAGGATGAAACTGAGAGAACTAAACCTTTACATACTGCTTATTGAATACGGTACTTCTACCTTCTGTATGTCTTCATATACACTTGCCATATTCGTTAATGATCCCTGGAACGTCCATCATGGAACTGTTAATGTCATTAAGTTCCTGTACAAGTCCTTTTATTGTTCTCCAAAATTCACGTCGCTGCCAATTAAGTTTGCCATCGTTTTAACTTTAGCTGACTAGTTCGCTACTTTCAATTTCCTAGTGAGTTTTCTCAATCTCTCCTTATTCCCGAAAGCATTCCTGACTGAATATCTTTCAAACCTGCATCTCCCTGTTATGATATAATGGGTCCTTACCATTCCTTACTTTCTTTAAAGGCATATACCGGTTTTCACACTCCTCAACAATTGCTTTAAACATCTCCCATAGGTTGTTTACTTTCATTTACCATTTTCCACTGAACATAATTGCTTTTTTTAAATGTCGCTCATGTCTCTCTCATCAACCATATTGTATTGTCTATTAGTCCTACTTTTACAACATTCCATTTCTATACATCTATTTTCAACTAAGACAAAAAAGAGCTTCAGGATCACTTATAACGGCTATCACTTCACTTCCTCTATAGATCTCATCCGTTTTTATCAGCACCGCGTCTAGAATATTTTCCCTCTACTTGGTTCCAACACTTTCGATTCAGCTGTCCTTCCCATATTCACTTATTCACCCGTTGTTGCTCATGCATACTGATATTCGTATTCCCTTCCCAATTAACATTTGGTACGTCGAGATCACCAGTTGCAATAACGTTCCTTTTGGTGTCGTTCTCCACATATCTTATCAAATAATTCCAAATCAGCATCAGCGCCAGCCTTGCCAAGTCTGTACACCCCAAAACATCAAGTTGCCTGTTATGTTTAGAGTTAAGTCTTAACCTAGAACTTCAAGCAAAGCAAAGCAAAGTCACCTCCGTATAGGCCATGAAGGCCCTTGGAGGAGTGGAAGGTAAAGGGTTCCACCGTTGTGAACCTCGGCACGTGTTGGGGTGGTTAGCTCAACGCCCGGCCGCCTTTTCCCCCAGGAATTAACCTGGTACTCATTTTGGTGTAGGCTGAGTGAACCTCAGGGCCATATGCACCTCCAGAAGTTAAAATCTCATTTATTAAATTTTACGACTTCCTGACGGGGATTCGAACCCACGTCCTTCCGATCGAACCGAGCACGCTTTTACTGCCTCGGCCAGGCAGCCCCTTACCTAGAGCTTCAGTTTTCTTACCTTTAAGTTTGTGTAGCTTACGAATTCTGATTTCGCCAGTATGAATACTCACTCTCCTATCCTTCCTGTCTGTACATTAAACACTTCAGTTCCATGAGAAAATGTCCGCATCCATAATATCACTTCTCAGCCACGATTCAATTCCTATTAAAATGTTTGGTAAATTTATATCTATTATATTACTTAAGTCTATTCCTTTCTCTACATTAAGTATTGCTTCATCCTCCACAATACTCGTGTACACTAACGACTTTGCGCAACCCCATACAAAGAAGTCCAAGCAGTTTAGATTGGGTGATCGTGGAGGCCAAGAAAGTATGCATTTCTGGACCCATGTTGATCTACAATTTTTCCTTCCCTATGCATAAGGAATCTAACTCTGAAATTAAGCCGTGTATTTTTGAAACACCCTGTAGATTAGCAGTGTCAAGGGGGCAGCTGAAAGATGCACTTGATCACCATGTTGTCTTCACCAAGATTCATATTTACGATAAGAAAGGTAGTGGGCCGATATCCGTAAGCAAATTTACTGATTTTAAACAATATTTGAATACACTTTCGGAGGTTGTGTAGAGGTTGTGCTAGATTAACGAACGTTGGTAGGCGCGTTTATACATCTAAAAGATGACACTGATTCATATTTCCCGCAAATCGCATTAGCGTGGCGCTATTGGTGGCCCCATGACGTTGCACATTAAGTTTGCTTCAAATACGGACTGTATTGTGCGAGAACGTTAGTTATCTGTGAGGTTGCACGGAGTGACTGTGAGTGGGTCAAGAATGCCTTTATGACGACGAAGAGGCCAGTATCAGCAGTTCACTGCGGTTGAACGCGGCCATATAATAGGGCTACGTGAAGGTGGATTTCCTTCCTTGGTATTGCAGAACGACTTGGCAGGAGTGCCTCCACTGTCCGTGCGTGCTGACAGCAGTGGTCACGAGAATGTACGCTCGAAAGAAGACCGGGCTCCGGACGTTCCTGTGGTACCACGGAGAGGGAGGACCGCCGTATTCGGTGTGTGGCTGTGGCACAGCGGACTGCGTCTGCAGCAGCAATTCGAGCGGCAGTTGGCACCATAGTGACGCGACGAACTGTTCTAAAGCGGTTACTTGAAGGACAACTCCGAGCCAGACGCCGTGCGACGTGCATCCCACTTACCCCCAAATCACCGACTTCAGTGGTGTCAAGCGAGAGCTCATTGGAGGATGGAGTGGAGGTCCGTTGTATTTTCCGATGATAGCCTGTTCTGCCTTGGAGCCAGTGGTGGTTAAAAGAGGCCATGTGAGCGTGTGCATTCCACCTGTCTGCGGCGTCGACACACTGGACCTACACAGCGAGTTCTGGTCTGGGGAGCAATTGCCTATGACAGCAGGAGCATTCTCGTGGTTATCCCATGCACCCTGACTGCAGTTGCAGCGTAACTGGGGGTGTTTTCCAACAGGATAATGCATGCCCCCATGCCGCTGTTGTAACCCAATGTGCTCTACAGAGCGTCGACATGTTTCTCCCCCCAGTTGGAGCGTGCACGTTTGCATGCCTGCATTCAACGGTCAGGCGATTACATCGGTTATCAATGGACCAGCATGCCACATTTGCGATGGCTATTCTCGCGCGGATATTAACCTGTAATCTTGCACCTATTATCAATTAAATATGATACCTCAACAAATATATTGCCAAAATTTCCAAATTCTACATTCCTTATTTCACGGTGTTCGGATTTTTTTCCGCCAGGGTACTAAACCGTACGACATTATTCACACACTGTTGCGTAGAAGTGATTATAACGGTAGCCAATGTGTCCCAATACATAATACAGTACAAATGCTTGAATATGGCTATCCACTTTGTCCACCTCCTTGGCTGAATGATTACTCCTTCGGTTCAGAGTATCCTGTGTTCAATTCTAGGTCGACTCGGTGATTTAATTGCGTTTGGTTAACTCGTCTGATTTAGGGACTGGGTGTTTGTTTGTCCTAACACACACCTTATACAACTTACCACGCTACCAACCAGCACAGAAATATGCAATGGTGAATACATCCCTGCATGTAAGGCTGGTGACAGGAAGGGTATTTGGCCAAATCCCGATATGCAGAAGAAGCGATACTTTTACCACCTTAACCTATGAACGCAATTGCTACGGAAATTTTTCTCAGCTACGTCGAACCATCTTAGCGTCCTGATAATAATCGTAATGGCTAGCTATCCCAGCTCCTAATAAGCTGAGAGCAATTAAGACGACAACTAGCGTGTAGCGCTCTTTTTTCCGGCCGTCACGGAGAGTGGCCGTAGTTTTGTGTATGTTGAGGATAGGCCATGGAAGATTACTCACTCTTGCCTCCTACAGAGGGAAGACCCTCCTCCATTGTGTTCTTGTGATGCCGAATTCGTCATGGCCCGTATCCTTACAGAGTGCGCGGATGGCTCTGACCTAAGACGCAACACTCGAATCCATACCAGCCGATGACGAGAATACTACTAAACTCGACATTCGCTCTATATGTGAGAGTGAATTAATCAATGGCATATGTGTTATTGTACATTTCGGCTTAATAAAATAGGTTTTGTTTTATTTTTAATTCATATTCAAATTTCCTAGTTTAATAACGGTTGCTTCAATGCCTTCACTTAATTTGTTCAGAGAGGACGGTTAGGTAGTTGTACTTCTTCTTAAAACGAAAATCACCACCAACACTATTCCTACCATAATTGGAGTATATCCAGGCTAGGCAACATACCTCAACGCTTATGTGGTGTGTTCCAGTGACGCTGGTTGGATCTTGGTCTAGCGTGGAGAAAACTCCTCAAGTGATCTTTAACGACCGTCGCTTCGCCTTCCGCAGCATGGTACTGCACTGGGGTGCCAATGACTCATTCGGTTCGGAGCACACCATCAATGGGCGAAGGTAAAGTACGTGTCTTCTACTTACTTACTTACTCCCTCACTCAGTCGTTCATTCACTCCCTTACTTACTCACTCACTTACTCACTCACTTACGTACTTACTTACTTACTTACTTAATTACTTAATTACTTACTTACTTACTTACTTACTTAATTACTTACTTACTTACTTACTATCACATGAAAGCGACGTACAAGGGTTATTAATTGCCATGTAAGAATCAGTTACTAGTAAAAGAGCGTGTCATTTATCAGCGTTACGATTTCATTTTTCATTCATTTTGAGATATTGAGCTTTGAAGTATAAAAGATGTGAAGAAATTCAGGAGGTGAAGTATTTGAAGAAACAGAGGTTCTTACTTGCTTCGCAGATATTGATCTCCCATTCTATGCTTTGGGCTTTATATGAAAGATTATGATTATGATTATGATTATGATTATGATTATGATTATGATTATCATCATCGAGCAAGTGCCTGTGCGGTTTGGATCACGAGTCTATAAGCTTGCATTCGGGAGATAGTGGGTTCGAACCCCAATGTCGGCACCCTGAAGATGGTTTTCCTTGGTTTTCCATGTTCACACCAGGCTATACCATAATTAAGACCATGGTCGCTTCCCTCTCGCTCCTAGCCCTTTCCTATCTCATCGTCGCCAGAAGAAGACTGTAATAATAATAATCTTTTGGTCCCGGCTACAGTCTGCGGACATTTTCACTACAAGATGGCAGAGAATGCAGGCTTCTACTTGGGTGACCTATGCTGAATTTTAATTAATTTTAGCGAGTAAACTCCCAAGTGTGACACCAGAGTTCTATTACATGCCAACATCGCACGATATAGAAGGCCGAAATTACTTTTTCTGTCCTTCAGAAATGTTATCTCCTCCGTCGGGTATGAATTCCTAATCTTGGGGGTCGTAGGCCGACATTCTGTCATTGATCCACCCATAGTGGCAAATTATCCAAGCTAGGCAACATGTTTTCCTCAACGCCTTTGTGGTGTATGGTTGATAAATCCAGGACAGCGCGGTGGAAGTATACAAAATGAATGCTTTACTAGAAATTAAAAGAATGACATAACCCTTGTCAACTAGCTCCTAACAATTTTGTTTTGTTTGACCCAACAGATTCACCTTCTTTATCAGACTTGTTATATACATTGAAAATAAAATATACCATATATATATATATAATCTCAAAATACGATTTATTCTACTGAGCGAGTGTTTGCGTGGTTTGGGTCACATAGCATTCGGGAGGCAGTGGGTTCAAACCCAACTATCGGCAACCCTGAAGATAGTTGTCTGTGCTTTCCCATTTTTACACCACACCACAGTCGCTTCCTTACAATCCCTATCCCATCGTCGCCGTAAGACCTATCTGTGTCGGTGCGACGTAAAGCAAATTGAAAAAAAACCTTCCGGGATGCTCGAACCCAATACCGACAAGTTAGCATCCTAAACTTAAGTGGAGTATAAGAAAACCGTCAAAAGTAGTTAATGAGTGCTAAAACCAATAAAATTACGGGATATTCTCAAAATTCCCAACTGAATTTATTTATCGTATGGCTTTATAAGCAATGTAAGTTTTATGGCGACGATGGGATAGGGAAGGGTTAGGAGTGAAAAGGAAGCGGTCGTTGCCTTAATTAACGTACATCCCCAGCATTTGCTCTGTGTGAAAATGAGAAACCACGGCAAACCATCTACAGGGCTGCCGACAGTGGAGTTCGAACGCACTATTTCCCGAGTGCAAGCTTCAAGCTGCGCCCCTAACCGCACGGCCAACTCGCTTGGATTATAGCTTTACAGAGACAATGCATACGTACATGATTTTGGAAAACAAATCCTATCTTAATGTCTAGGTTGTTTAGGTAACTAATGGTCTCTGGAAACGCACGAACAAAATCAATGATGTTGCTACTACTTTATTTTGGGACACTTGGTGATAATATACTGGATGGTCTGCTTGAGGCACCACAATCGGATTTAGGTGTAGAAATTCTGCTCCTGGCCCGATCGTATTATGTTAAGAGTAGACAAGGTTTTACGAGGAAGGTCAAATCCAGGTGGCAACGACGAACCAGTGCGTGGCAGAGTTGACTCAGGCCTGGTGTCTTGTCTTTCCAGCCATTCTTTATTTGTACTTTCGTATTCTTCAATTCTATTTCGGTTCTTATTGATGGATTTCTAGATCGTAAACAGTTCAGAAGGACGTCAGTGATGTCACCATATATTGGTAATTGGAGATGATTAATTACTTTCTTGAACTCCGTGGGGAGTGCGTTCTTAACTCGAAGATGTGGTGTGGAGCTGTGGCTGAGGATAGCTGGAAAATATGTGGGTGTAGACCTCATTCTGCCGGTGATGAGACGCATCGTGGTGATGAGCTGCTATCTATGAGGTTGGTGTGAGCCAAATAGGAGCACACTACTCGGCAGCCGAAAACACAAGTCCTCAGTCCGTGTATCGGAGTAAAGTTGCCGTTGAACCCCAAGTTGTACCACATGATTTTTGGATTATAATGTTGTCAGTCCTTACTTTATAATAGTAATAATAATACTAATGTTATTGGCTTAACGTCCTATGAACTACTTCTATGGTTTTCGGAGAAGCCGACGTGCCGCAATAAAGTCTAGCAGGATTTCTTTTACGTGCCAGTAAATCTACCTTCACGAAGCTGTTGTATTTGAGCACCTTAAAATACCACCGGACTGAGCCAGGATCGAACCTGCCAAGTTGGGGTCAGAAGGCCAACGCCTCAACCGTCTGAGGCACTCAGCCCGAATAGTTTTGATTTTGGATTGGTTGTCAGGAAGTTGTTGTCTAAACGATAGTGCTCTATCTAAGGTGACTCCTAGATACTAAGGGAGTCTTATGTCTCAATAATTTATTTCCAATGTATGCCTTCAATTATTTATTGTCCATCTTGTTGTTTAGATGAAATCAACATATTTCTGCTTTGTTGGCATGAGGTATAAGTCTCCAGAGCTTCAAGTACTGTATCAGCTCTTCAAGGTCGTCCGTTAGGGTCATCTCGGATTTCTCGAATGTTGTATCTCTAGTAGCAACTGAAGAATATACTGTACTTTCAGAAACATCTGTATAATATTGTTACGTGTTTGATAACCTTGATGAAGATCCTGATCATACATATCATCTGAGCCACACGAAATCTTTTTAAAATCATTCACATTGTCTTAGCATACAACAAAATTGAGTTCTACTCCTAGTAAGATAAATTTTCTGCAGGTTTATCTAACAGGCCTGCATTTTGATATATTCTTCTGGCTCTATAATAAAATAGGAAATACACCACTTTTAATATAAAAATAATATAGATATGTGATCATAAAAGTGTGGTTAAATCCAGTTTCACAAGAAAAATAAGTTGTATCTCTATTAAATAATACTTTCAAATTTCAGTTAAGCGTACCTACCTCATTCAAAACAGGACCCAAATTTCTTACGGAACCACAATATTAATATATTAGTTGTTTGAAGATGTTAACAGTATATATCGTCGTAAGTATTGTGAAATTAGTTCTCTGAGTTAAAAGCATCCTCTCCAGCCAATGACGTACGAAATTTTAAAACGTGATATGACCACGGATTCAGAGCCGAAACTATCATTCTTAACATTCATTCCCGATTTCTTTCTATCAGTACTTTTTTTCCCGACACTATGAGGTTTTCGTGGCCATACTCCGGCCAGCTTTGCGGATACTGGCATTCTTCCAGGGATTACAACGAGGAGCTGATCACCTTGATCAGAAACTTAGATATAGAAACGAAAACAGAAATTACTATTAATCACACAATTACAGGTGGTGACGATAATGGTGATGCCAGTGGTAATTATTGTTTAAGAGAAAGACCAGGTAGGCAATAACCCACACCAATAATGCTAATCGGAAATGTAAACGGAAGAGGTACGATCCTTCAAAGAGTCTAGGTATCGGTTGTTGTCAATCATTGTATGACATTTACAAGCATAGTAAGTATAATAATGTACCAAAGCAAAGCGAAGTCATCTCCGTAGAGGCCATGAAGGCCCTTAGAGGGGTGTAAGGTAAAGGCTTCCACTATCCGTAACTTCGGCACTTGATGGGATAGAGTGGTTAGCTCTACGCCCGGCCGCCTTTGCCCCCAGGAATTAACCTAGTACTCATTTTTTTGTATGCTGTGTGAACCTCAGGGCCATGTGCACCTCCGGAAGTAGATATCTCGTTTCTTAAATTTTACGACTTCCTGACGGGGATTCGAACCCACGTCCTTCCGGGCGAGCCGAGCACGCCTTTACCGCCTCGGCCAGGCAGCCTCTTAATAATGTAGCACACACAAATATATATATAAGGCAAGGCAAATACAGAAATATTTAAACTGAAATGTCCTGCTTCGACAACCAGTGCACTGTACTGCGTGTCAGTTTATGTGGAGCCTGTAATCCATCCTCAAAATCTGACAGCGGACAGTTTTCAACAATATGAAGCAATGTCTGCTCCTCAGCACCACACTCGCACGATATTCCCACGTTTTCATCATACATGGACCCGTGCCGTGGCCAGTTATGATCCGATTGAGTTTCGACCACTCGTGTCGAGGAAGATGGAAACCTGGTATTTTCTTCGTTAGGTCCTTGATCAGAAATGCATTGGCGTGTGGACGGCGCTTCCATCTCTGTCTCCATTCTACTGTTATACAGAATGTTCCAAGTGGATTCCGGTATTTTAACCGCATCGCTGGTGGATTTCGTACAACGTTGTACTAGAGAGAGCGGCTTCTTGGGCAACTGTGCTTTCGCTGCTTTTCTCCTCGGTTCTGAAGCCTGTGTCAGTAACAACTCTTATGGCTTCTTTGAGCTGCATGTGAATCTTGGTCGAATGCACGCTGTTTTCCCACACAGGAGCACAGTACTCACCAGCTGAGTATGCAAGAGAAGGTGGAACAGTGAGAAGAGTGTATCGGTGAAAGAAAGCGAAGGATGACGATGGGCTTGAAGATGAAATTCTCCCTAGAATTTGCAGTCCCATTACCGTCGGCATAGGAATACAACAACAGTTGACCAAGGGAGGTTAGATAGAAAAGATGATAATAAGGGTAAATAAGAGTAAATCAAGCCGTACTTAGCTAGGGGCACCGAGGTCACTAATTCACTCTCCTCAGTTGAGAGCTCCTGGAGTTACCCCTCACAGCTCTCTCTTACGACAGGTAGGGGATACCGTGAATACCCATAGCGATGAGTCACAGAATGACATAATTCATCCAGTCAAATGGACACCTATAGTTTCCTCATATAACAACAGTAAGAATTGAAAACGCCATAAAGCATTGAATGATACTATACAGTCCGTTTGGAAGCTAAGTACTGTACTAATTTATTTTCTCCTAGTTATTGGTAGGGTTCTGAATATATATGACGTCAAAATAATGTTATAATGAAATAATAACAAATAAAGTTGCAAATATGATGTTTGTAGCTCAAGTAGCATTTAATAATGAACGACTTAGGGCTTTGCTGACAAGCATTACAATATTTCCTAGTGTGAAAACCTTCTCTTCTTAAACGTAGAACGTTTTATGCATGCTACCAGAAAATGCAGTGCAGTGATGTACTGTACCAGTAAAAGAGCCCGACTCTCAGATTAAATTTGATAGGGGCATGAAATAGCGATCTCAGGGCAAAAAAAACTGGATTAATCGTAGCTAGGGCTCGGTACAGGAGGTAGGGTCCTATCTACAGAAAAACTTTGACTCTGATTGTATAAGAGTTTATTCAAATAAGTCATGAGTTTGCACATCACCTCTAAGTAGAAATGGACTGTCTTCCTCGTATTCCAATAGATGGCTTGGGTTCTCCAGCTCACCAAGCCAAGCTGGTTGAGGCACGTTCCAGAAGACTCCAGGGATTCCAGGAACTCCAGATACTCCAGACAGAGGCAGCTGGACTGTCTGGATTGACGGCGAGTAGAGATGTCTCGAACTCTGAGGCCCGGGTTGAACCCCGATGATCCAGGCGATGTTGTAGATAGTCATGTACTACCTCAGCCCTATGAGATTGAGAGGATTGATGTTCCCAAGGTCACTAGTAGCACTGAGTCCATGAACACCTTGGATGATCAACTTATAAGCAGAGATCTTAATAATTGTACATCAAGACTTCCAACACTCCTAAAATGATATGAGTGGTATTAATAATTTTAGAGTTCATCACTAGGAAGATCCCCTTCCCTGTATGACTTTTGGCAATGAAAAAACACAAGTCCCTTCTTGTGAAATTATAGTTAAACTCAAAGTTAATTACTGGCGAAGGTGCAAGTCTTTGCCTAAACTCGAACGAAAAAAACACAAGTCCATTCACTTGGAAGTCTGAATATATTTAAAGTTAATCACTGGTGAAATTCATAAAGTCTTTGAGTGACCACTGACGAAAACACAAGTCCATTCACATAAATAAATTCACTGACGAAATTTATAAGTCTTTTAAACCAACACTGGCAAATGTACAAGTCTTTGAGTAAATGCAAGTGAAATCCTAACTTTGTTCAAAGCCGTTGGAAAGTTAAAGTTCATCACTGGCAGTGTTAATCAATCACTGTGTATTAGACGAATGAGTTCCTCAACAGGTGCAAATATTCCACGTAAAAAACACAAGTCCATTTTACGAACACTTAGAAAAGTTCCAATCTCGTTTACGCGTAAATAATACAAGTCCGTTCAGTGAACACTTAAAAAAATTCCAGCTTCGAAGACGCGTAAATAATACAAGTCCATTCAGTTAACACTTAGAAAAATTCCAACTTCGAAGACACGTAAATAATGTTCAGTGAACACTTAGAAGAATTCGGGTCTCGAACCCATGGAAATAATACAAGTCAATTTAGTTAACACTTAGAAAAATTCCAACTTCGATGACACGTAAGTAATACAAGTCCATTCAATGAACACTTGTAAATATTCCAAGTTCAATTACGAATACTTAGAAAAATTTCTACCACACTCGAAGTCTTATGAGTCTACTTTATAAAACTTGGAAGAATCGTCTTCCCACACTTGTATAATGACAGAGTTCCACGATGATAGTAGCAGCAAGAGTGTCCTCGCTGACTACTCAGCTGAGACTGTGTGAATAGGCTACAGTAGGTCCCCTTTTTATTCAATCCGGGATGTCTACGTCATAATACGGTTTGATTGAATATCTCCCGAATCCCTCGATGGATTTGCTTAAAACTCGAGCATTAGGACGTTTAGGTGATCCCAAACAAGATGACATATCGCTCGACTCGCTAGCACAATTATTATAGAAATTTCCAAATTGTCTCCATCGAACTCACTAGAACAAGTGACGTGGAATCCAGAAAATACCAGTCAAGGCTGGCAACACGTGTTGAGACGAGCGGGCGGCCTAGCTAGCCCCTGTGGCTACGTCACAGCTCACAGTCGTCATACACTTCGCTAGCTGGTCCTCGCTGTTGGTAGACAAACCATCCGCGTTCGGAACATTACGCGTGGTAAATAAACGTAACTTATGCTCAAAAAATACTTATGTACAGGTCGTAACCGGTACAATACTTGTAGTTGTTTATTGCACATCATGCATGCAAACGTCCTGAAGGCGCAGCGCAGTGATGCACTGATGTAATTTTTTCTTACCCATTGTTGGGGATATCACTACTAAATAAAACACTGAATCACTTCACTGCATCATGACTGCCTTCTTTATTCTTACTTACCACAACCCAGTACAAAACAAAATCATAACTACAAGCAACATGGTAATTCCCAGTAGCTCCGCTAGATGGCAGGAGCTCATACTTGAATACTAAACTATGTACAAAGAGATTACATATTCTAATACACATTCTCACCGTTAGAGTGTGTATGAGTCATTTTCTATGAAACTCCAACGTCCTCCCCACCCTGGTCTATCTACAGCGGGATGACCAGCTGGTCAGGCCATGTCACATGGTTTCCATCCGAGGTGCAAAGACTAACCGTTCTAGTTCTCCTGTCACGTCCTTCGCGTAATTCTTCGACGCGTGCTTTATTCCACATGTGTATTGGGCTTGTATCCTCTTGTAGTAAAACTACGTCAACGACCCTCATTATTGAGCCGTGGTCTCAGGGCTGGCAAACTTCGTGAAAATTCCGTGATAGTAGCAAATACACTTTACTCCAACGCTTCCAGAAGTCGTCAGTCATTCGCTAGAGTAGTCTGAAGGTTCTAACAAGGTCTCGCCTAGGTGGTTCTGGTGCAGAGTGTATCGTGGTGAGTCGATCGCAACGAGGAAGTGGGCTGAAGTCAATGCACCACCATGGTCATCATGTAGTGTCAAGGGTCTTGTGTTTAATAGGGCTTCAGTGCTGATCAAAACAGTCCGTAGCCTTCATCATCAATAGTGGAACGTCCAAGTATTTTCCGCAGACATCGCTTGGTGAGGCCGATCAGTCTTTCACACCATACTCCCCACCATGCGGCACGTGGGGCAAAGAACTTCCATGTAATACCTTGCTGGGCCATACAGTGGTGTGTCCGTGCCGCTGTCAGTGCTCTCCACAAGTCTGTTAACTCTGTGTTCGCTGAATGAAATGTTTGAGCGTTGTCGCTGTAGATCGTGTGTGTTATACCACGTCGGCCTATAAACCTCTACAAGGCCTGTAGAAATCTGTCTGTTGACATGTCACTGCACAGTTCCAAATGTAAGGCACGCATTGTTACACAGGTGAATAATGCAATGTAAGCTTTCTTCATGAGGTTGCCAGAAGTAACGTACAGTGGTCCTGCGAAGTCTAGTCCCGTTACTTCGGATGATCTGCAAGGACGTAAACGATCCAGGGGAAGTGGTGCTTCTAATTCTCCTGCGGTAATCAACTTTACACGGAAGGCAAGAGTGTAAGAGATTCTTGATTGTTTGGCGTGCTCCCAAGATCCAGAATTCTGTGCGTAGTTAGAAAAGCGGGGACACGTAGATGGTGAAGTCTTATTTGAGTTTGTTTTATCAGAACCTTACAGGAAGCGTGTGAGCCATCCAGAAGTATTGGGTGCTTTTTGTTGCTCGAGATGTCTGCGTGTTGTAGCCGCCCGCCTAGTCGGAGGATAGCGTAGAAATGGATTGTAGTGAAAGATCTTCGACGATCGTGCTAGAGAAAGAGTCTTCTTCAAGGCTTGCAGTTCAGAAGCAAAGCATTGCTGTTGAATTTGCCGTATCCAGTACGTTCTTGTTTCTTCCATTTCTGAGGCTGTGAAGTTGTGACAATACTTGGTTTTCTCCTTCAAGCATTTCACGAATCTTATAATCCAAGCAGTAACTCGTAAAAGTTTCCAGTATGTACTAAATCGTGAGGCAGCAAACAATGGTCCTGGAGTGGTGGTTGCAAGAACTTGAGTGGTCTTCCTTTCCTCACGTAGACTCATATTAGTGGGGGTGACATCTCTGGGCCATGAGTAGGAAGGTCCAATCAACCACGAAGGTCCGTGTCACCATGAGTCCAAGGACCCTAGTTGGTGCACTTGAAGTCCTCTAGAAAGGTGGTCAGCTGGGTTGTTGATTCCTGGACAGTGTCTCCAATGACTGGACGTGGTATGAGTCAAAATTTCAGTCACCCGGTTGCAGACAAATGTCTTCTAACGGTTAGGATTACATCTTATCCACCCTAGTGTGACTGTAGAATCGCTCCATAACGTGGCAGGGATGGACGTTACTGCAGTGACTTCGTAAAAATAATGTAGAAGTCGGGATGCGACCAAGACTGCTAACAATTCGAGTCTGGGAAGGGTCACGTTTTTCACAGGAGACAGTCTGCCTTGCTGCTGACTAAACGAACAGTGTAAGCATCGTCGACAAGTGACCGGACGTACAATGCGGCGCCGTATGCTCTTTTGGAGGCGTCGCAAAACACGTACAGTGATAAGTCTGTCCGGAATTCGAAATGGCAATCCATCGTGGTATCGCTATTGGAGAGAGGTACTGTTGGTGTGAGAGCCAATCGTTCCATCGATGGGCGAGGTTAGGTGGTAACATTTCTCCCCATGCCAGTCCTTGGCACCAAGTGTCTTGGAAAAGGATTTTGGCAGTCATCGACAAGGTGAAAATAGTCCATAGTAGTAGAAGCGTGCGGTGGCTTTCAGTAACTGTCGTTTGGTTTCTGGCTATGTGGATAGTTTTGCAGTGATGTCACCTGGGGTTGTAAAGAGTTGGTTTGATTCCGCATTCCAGTCGATACCTAATGTTCACTAATGGAAAGGAATTCATGACCCATTTGGAGAGTGGGAGTTGAATGTGGCATAGGAGGGCTGTCAGTTCATAATAAACAGTAATGGTCGTATTGTCGTCTTCTACGCTGGCAGTGAAGTCATCCATAAATGTGCAAGCACCTAGGAGAGGCGCTTCCGTAGAATACGTGTTGTGGTGTAGGGTATCTATTTCACGAAGAGTAGCTGAGAGGAGGAACGGGCTACAGTTGAGGCCGAAGGGTAGACGGATGAATCGGTACGTTACGACGTCCTCTGTTGTCGTGTAGGTTTCGTCTGTAATAGTGTCGATGCGGTACCAAAGAAATCCGGTGAGATCTCTATCTTTTTCATCGAGGGCTAGCTGGAGGAACGCCTGGGTGCCGTTACATGTGACGGCCTTTCGATGCAATAGAAATCTTAAGAGGGTGGCAAAAATTTCGGGTAGGAGATTTGGAGCAATGTGGAGGGTATCGTTGAGGGATGGGAATCCTTGTTCAGGAGAGGAAGCGTCGTAGACTATTCTCCATTTGGTGGCATCTCGTTTCTCCTTCTTGACGGCATGGTGTGGCAGATAAAATATATTTCCAGGGATTGCTGTATCGGGGGCTAGTTCCACTTGCTGTCGAAGCACGTAGTCCAACATCTGCGTGCGGTACATGTTCTTGAAAGTTGCGTCTTGATGTAGGCGTCTGTGTAGTGTTCGAAACCTTGCCTCGGTTGTTGCCAAATTATCGGATAAGACTGTATCCAGTTTGCGAGGAAGGGACACGACTCTTCGTCCATCATGGATGCGGTAATTGTCGTGGAACTCTTGAAGAATAGCAGTATCCGTGTCGTATAGCTGTTTGTGTTTTGTCTCTCAAATGCCGATTGTCTCGAGGTCCCAAAAACGTCGTATGGAGTCGTCAGATATCTCGTCATTGCTGATGGAGACGTGGTTCGTCATGACATGATTGACAGTGGTACCAGAACGGTTGCCTGTGAGGACCCAACCGAAGATTGTTGGAAGTAGGACTAAGGAGGGAGAGATGGGCTGTGGTGGATCTAGTTTCACGACTTTCCAATAATTGTCTGGACCAATAAGGATTTCAATCGGCAAGTCATCTGCGTCGTTTGTTTCTGTATCAGTGAGTGTCAGATTGCTGTGGCTAAGAGTGACTGCTGGCTGAGATGAATAAGTGTTGGCACTTTCGAAAGCTGTGATAGTGACGGCAGTTTTTGTCGAAAATCCGATAATTTCAAATTGGGTGTGACTACGTAGCTGAAAGTTATTGCTAGTTGTTTCGAAGGCTGTGACTGCCAGATCTCGAGTACAGATTACTGGTAGCTGTAGACTGTCCAATAATGAAGCAGCAATAAATCTCGATTGACTTCCAGCGTCTAGGAGGCATCGTGTGATTTTGTGTGCACCTGTTGGTCCTTGGATCTGAGCACGGGCTGTCTTCAGAAATGAAAAACTGGGTGGCCTAATTTCAATCTTTCCGACAGAAGTTGACTGGGATTGGCTCTGGTTGCAGTTGGATAAGTAGTGAAGTTGTTTGCATTTAGAACATGACACTGTTCCCTTCTTGTTGCAGTTCTGGACGTTGTGACCTCGATTGAGGCAGAAAAAGCATCTTTTAGAGAGTTTCAGCTTCTCCACCCTAGCTTGGGGTAGGACTACTCGTGTGAATCCCTGTGCCCAGTGACCCCTGCTTTCGCAGAAGACACAGAATGGTGTTATTGCGGGCTTGTTCTGCTCCTAAACTTTTGTAGCCTAGTACTGACTTGGAGAACAGCTGCTGTAGGTGTCTGAAATGATAGAAGTGCGATGCTGGTCTCTCCCCTGAGTTTCTGAGTGCTAAGGGCAACTTACCTCCTAAAGAAGAAATTCTTTCAGAGACATCATATGGCCTTCGGAGAATTTGTTGCGCTTTGCGTGAATTAGCTAATGTGTGCAGATTGCCGCTAGAAAAGCTCGTAAATTCCTCGGGGCAATCACGCGTCCGTAAACATTACTGTCTTCGCCGAGCGCCATGAGGGCTTGAACTCTACGGTGGCACTCCAGGTATGTCATGTTGAGATCATCAGGGTTCTCTGATAAGGTGGGTGGTAAATTCTCCAGGCAGTTCAGATGAGCCTGAATTATTTTATCCTTGTCGCCATAACGTTCAGTAAGTAGAGTCTTAATCTGGGCTTATGATTCTGAACTAAGTGCTATACCATCGACGAGTTGCTTGGGTTCCCCTCGTAGATATCCTCGTAATAACGCGTGCTTGCTAATGTCTGGAATCGTGGTGTTGTTGTCAGCTGCTGTCTCGAACTGTTCCCAGAAACGAGACCAGGACTCTACGTCATCTGAGAATGGTTCGATATGTATTGTCGGGAGTTTAACTTCTGGAACAACTGGGGGTGGAACATAATGGCTAGAACTGGGAATGGATGCTGACGCATTCGTCTCTGCTGGTTTCCGTGTAAGAATTTTGTTGGCATGCTGTATAGCTTTTCTTGCACTGTCGACATAGTTTTCACATGCCTGTACATCTGTCTCATAATCTGTGTCCGGTAACTGGTCGTGTATAAGATCGTCTGAGGAATCTAATAATTGCAAAGTGTTGTGAAGTCTATCACGAAGTTATTCTATTTCGTCATGATCTGGTGTATTTGTTTTGTCTTTTAAAGGAGTGACAAAGCGCGTTAAATTTTCTCACAGAGTACTTTGCTTTCTTTGCAGAGCGGACAGGTCTTGTATAGACATCGCTGAAGGTGTGACAGACGGGTGAGCTCGACGAAAGTGATTTATGACAGCTGAGGAGGGGGTGCGGATGAACGTGCGGCAGGCAGTGCTTTGTTCTCGTGACAGTAGGTAGTCGGCCTGTAATAGTCCACCTTGTTTCCAGTAGGTGACAGCACTAGTCACACAGATCGGCGTGGAGTCGTTTTAGAAATAACGATAGTCTTCAAGCATGCAGAAATAATAACTACACCAATTCAATAATGCCGTATAATCCCCAAATAGCATGCTACGTTAGTGATTCAGTTCATTATCTCTCAGAAGAAACAATTGCTATACTCATCGTGGTCCTGGGTCGAGTGGCGTGATGAAATGTTCCTTTTACAGGAGATCCGTGGTTACTTGGTGTGAAAGTTCTCCAAATCTTGAAAGTTCGTGATGAAACATATCTAACTTGAGCAGATAGGTTATTACGGCACCATAAATGTTGGGGATATCACTAGTAAAAAAGACACTGAATCACTTCACTGCGTCACGGCTGCCATCTTTATACTTACTTACCACAACCCAGTACAAAACAAAAGCATAACTACAAGCAACATGGCAGTTCCCAGTAGCTCCGCTAGATGGCAGGAGCTCATACTTGAATACTAAACCATGTACAAAGAGATTAGAGATTCTAATACACATATTCGCCGTTAGAGTGTGTATGAGTCCTTTTCTATGAATCTCCAACACCCATTACGCATGAATACTGCCTGAAGCATGGTATGGTGGGTGGCATTAGAAGAGGGGCAAACGAAACTACTACGTACCTCACAAACATCGCATGTCAATGCAATCTCTTCCCTCGGAGAAGTATCCGCTAATTTTTTTTAAAGTCATACTTGATAAACTGCCGACATTCATCCCTGCCTTCTGCAGGGTTATTTATATTTTTCTCTCAAAAACCTTGTATAAAGATTGTGCTTACGAAATATTTACTCAACGCGGTTCTCTACTCCATTTTCTTTAGCAAAATGCTTTTGTTTCTTCCACATATTAATCTTCATCCGTGAAACAAAATAACAGCCAACTCTATGACAAGAATGGCATGTTTCGTCCAAATAAGTCGGCATCTTGAGATCAATTAAATTATATTAATAAATTAAAAATCTTCTTCTTCTACTACTTCTCCTACTGCTTTTCCACTTTCTGGTGAGGTCGCGGGTGTGAACTGTGTAGAAGATGTACTGTAAACGTAGCCCAGCATTACAGCCGAATGCCCTTCCTGACGTCAACCCTAAGTGGAGGGATGTATTCACTATTTCGAGTTCCATAATGGTTGCCAGTGATGTGTTGTGTGTATATGGAGGGTGTGTTGTGACAAACACAAAAAACCCGTCCCTGAGTCGTGACAAACACAAAAAACTCGTCCCTGAGTCTGAGGAGTTAAACAGACGCGATGAAAATCACTAAACGCGCCGGTACCCTGGACCTCCCTCTGAACCGACGGCTTTGATGCTGATCATTCATCTAAGAAATCGAATACCTCAATAAAGTAAAATTAGCCATTAAAGTAAGTGCAAATCGCAGCTTAATTCTGTTCTAGGCTGGCGTGTGACCGGAGTTGTAATATATGCATAGGTGTTCAAATATCAATGGATCCTAGGGTGGAAAATTTACCTGAAAAATTACTAGATTTAGGAATGGAATCGGCATTAAAACACCAGTAAAAAGAGCAAAAGCAGCTAATATCGCATAAGTTATTCTGTAAATAATTAGTATAAGCTGAAAAAAATAAGGATTATTCTCAAAATTCAGATAATATACAGGGTGGATGGCTTGAATGTATAATAAAATAAAAATTAATATTTTAAGAAGTAATGGAGTTTCTACAAGTAGATAAACTCAAAATGTTTTTTAGATTCCTAATACACCCCGATATGTGCAACGTTAATGGCGCGACAGACGGCGAAACTGTATTCCATCTCTCTACATGTGTTTTGTTGCATTGTAGATTGTTACATTTGCGATAGCTGCTCGAATGCTACATTTAATCGTGAACATTTTATTTAATGTGTGATTTTTTAATTAAGTTAGTATCCCAACATACAGGTGGCCTGCGAGATAAGTATCACATCTGTCTCTCTTCTTGGAAGATTAGGCAGCTCAGACGGCTGCGCAACACAGCACAGCTGTCTCTCTTAGACTTGTAAAACGTTGTTTTCGGCTGAAGTATCAACTCCGACTAAGTGACAATGTTCTCCGCGTACATGTTGATCAGAAAATGGCACAGAACTGGCAGATCGCTTTCGATATCGGGCCACAACACCAAGCACGCCGACGTAGGGTAGGGAAATGCAATACAGATTCGGCGTCTCTCGCACCACTAATGCCATGCATATGGAGGTGCATTAGGTAAGTAAAGAAACATTTGGAGTTTATCTACTTGTATAACCAAACCGCCAATGATTATCTCTATTATTTCTCAGGATTTTAAATTTCATTTGATTATATATTCATGCAGAACACCATGTATTATATTTTCAGCATGAGAGACCACCATCTTTATCATTGCCTTTTTTATAGAAGGAAAATGCGTGAGAAGAAAATTTTGAAGCAGTGCCAACTAGAAAGCGTCGCTTCTCGTTAAAGGGATGGCGTGACGTTGTTAACACAAAGAGTATTTCAGATAAGAGTAGACGATGATGAGAAGAATTCAATTTCATTCGAGTGTAATATCAACGTCAGCAGGTTGTCTGGTACAGGATTCCATTCTCTGCCTCATAAAAGCGAATAATGTGAGGTATTTCACAGTCCTGTCGCAGAGAATCTAATGCTAAATTCAAACCGATATCTGAGTGATCAAGTTCAGCACACTTTCTGCACGTAGTACAATAGTTCATAAACAATCGAGAATTAATATTATTAATAATGAACTAAAGCCCAGATGCAATGAAACGTTAGGCTCCGAACGGCTTAGTCCCTGAACTGACCACAGAAGTTATGATAAAATAAATCAGTGTTCTTCATCTTGATCTAATCCTCCTTCCTAATATAAAACATACTTTAATCTTTTTTTATTTACCCTCGTACAGCGCATAAATGAAACTTAAATATTGATAACGAAAGATTTATTTGCATCATTTCACAGAGATGAGTACAGAGGTTCATTTTTATACGAACCTACAGCCTGTGCACCCTCAAGGTCAATGTTAGTAGGTTGTGACGTTACTTTCGTTACATATTTTCTCGCTTCACGTCACGTCTCTCAAATTTCCGGATGACGCCCAGCTCTAAGTCATATTCATATCAAAATTGAACTGAACCTACTTTCGACTTTAGTATCACTTATTTCGAATTAAAACACAGTATGAAGCAGGCCTACTGACTAAATTATTATTTATGCAGGATGTAATGGCCAAACTTTCAAGATAAATTTCCACACGTAAAAGAGGTACATATCTTAAATGGACACAGGTCCGGAAAAGCTTTATTCCCATGCTAGAACTCATTTTCTACAACTCTGTCCGGCTCCGTAGCTAAATGGTTAGCGTGTTGGGCTTTGGTCACAGGTGTCCTGGCTTCTATTGCCGACAGGGTCGGAAATTTTAACCATAATTGGTTAATTCCGCTGTCACAGGGCTGGGTGCATGTGTCATCATAATCCTTTCATCCTCATCACGACGCGGAGGTCACCTAAGGATGTCAATTCAAAAGACCTGCGCCTGGAAAGCCGAACATGTCCTCGGGCACTCGCGGCACTAAAAGCCATACGCCATTTCATTTCTTTCTACAACTCTCCATAGTACATTAATCATGGCAAACACACAGGAACAGAACGTGCAGCACACCACACGAAACTCTTTCACACATGCATGAACTGCCGTCGCGACGAATTGAATCCCGGATGTGCTGATGTACCTTGTGACGGCAGTTCATGCATGTGTCGGTGCTAACGGGGAAGACTTTGAACATCTCATGTTTGCTTCAGTCTGTGTTTTAGGATTAGTCGAAACTAGATTCAGTCCAGTTTTCTAATGAATATGTTTTAGACTATTTAAAAATAAACATATATTTAAACTGGATATAACAGAAATGAATGTAGCAAAAATATTATCTGGTCTATGAAGAGGTGTTAAAAATAACCGGAGAGGATTCAAACAAAAGACTTACATTCGGAACATGGTAGGTTCGAGCCCCTTTGTCTTCCATGGTTTCCAACTTTCACACCAGGCAAATGCTAGGACTATACTTTATTAAGGTCACGCCCTCTTTCTTCCCGGTATTGGCACTCTCCCTTGATATAGTCCTCAAGAATCAGGATGCAGGTCATTCGAGTTGATGCCCATGGACTACCTATGCTTCTATGAGTTTGGGGCCCTACCTATGATGACACCTGATGTGAAGATGGTACGCATACCCAGTCCCCGAACGAGAGGAATTAACTAATATATTGAATCCGGAACCCAGGTAACCAGTTAGCGACGGACTGAACAGTATTCGAATAATATGTCTTAAAGCAATAATCTATTCTGATAATATTAAAGTAAAAATTAATTTCGAATACTGAGAAAGCCGCGCTGAGTAGCTCAGACCGTTAAGGCATTGGCTTTCTGAACCCATGTTGGCAGGTTCGATCCGGCTCAGTCCGGTGGTATTTGAAGGTGCTCAAATACGTCAGCCTCGTGTCGGTAGATTTACAGGCACGTAAAAGAACTCCTACGGCACAACATTCTGGTACCTCGGCATCTCAGAAAACCATAAAAGTAATTAGTGAGACGTAAAATGAATAAAATTAATTATTAATAATTAATAGGTACTGAGAAATAATTTTCTCATTTAATATTCTATAGTGCACTCTATAATATCCTGAATGGAGTTTGTATTTGTGCAGACCTTTTCTTCACATTCAACGTATACAGTGAAGACTTTATGTGACCGACGATAAAATAATCCTGCCCTCGATCTCTGAAGTGGCGTCACTAAAGAACAGCCACTATTACCATGAATTACAGCAAATCGTATTACAAGCAAAAAATGTGTGACGTCAACTGTGAGAGCCAATTTGAACGTCAAATATAATTTTCTAATATTAACCTGCGAGCTAATGTTTCCCGCCGGTAGCCCATTGACGTTTAATCATTTTAGTGGTGGTGAAGCACAATTTCCTGCGGGTAATTTTACAACATGTGTAGTGTACAGTAGGCCTGTCAAGTATACCAACAGGAAGAATTATTTATGTCATGTCTAAGACTGGAAAGACCTATTGTCATCCAAATTAAGACACCTCAAATTAAAATAACCCAGAATTCAGGAAAAATGAAATGGCGTATGGCTTTTAGTGCCGGGAGTGTCCGAGGACATGTTCGGTTCGCCAGGTGCAGGTCTTTTGATTTGACACCCGTAGGCGACCTGCGCGTCGTGATGAGGATGAAATGATGATTGAAGACGACACATACACCCAGCCCCTGTGCCAGCGAAATTAATCAATTATGGTTAAAATTCCCGACCCTGCCGGGAATCGAACCCGGGACCCCTGTGACCAAAGGCCAGCACGCTAACCATTTAGCCATGTAGCCGGACAGAATCCAGGAACTTTTACGGTATCAGTACCAAAATATTATTATCATATGGATTTCTTAGCTGTTAATACATGGCGATTTATCACAAGAAAAAAATGGGTGCCATCTTGAGTTTCTAGATGAGTTAGAGTGATAAAATTGTTCGAAACGCTACTTTTCACTTCCCAATACAATATAATACGTACATTCAATGACAGTGTGTGTGTAATGGACAAATGTGTATTGTGGAGATTTCAACCTCAAAAAATTGTCAAGTTGTATTTTTTATTTTATCACAAATGAGTAGCGAAAGCCTTCCTGAATAATAAAAAGCACGCCGAATCTCATTATTATGACCACTTGGTAATATACAGAGTAACAGCCCCTCGCAGCAGAGACCTAAGCTAGACGTACTGGCAGTGACTCAGTCAGGTGCTGAGAGGTCTCTACGAGTATCTGAAGCTATTATGTCTGCAGTGCGTTCCACAGCTGTTAAAGGGTGCGTGGCGGAGGAGACAGACGGCGAACACACAATCGGAGTGGTCCCACAGATGTTCAATGGGACTGAGATCGGCGCTGTTTGGGGGCCGGACAAGAACTTCGAAGTCTTGATCGTGTTCTTCCAGCCACGAGCGGACTCTTCTAGCCGTGTGGCAAGGCTCGAAGATCCCATCATCCCGAAGAAAGATTATCATGCACAGGTGAACGTGACTGCCTAGGATGGTTTCATAACCAAAACGATCAAGACTGCCTTCCGTACCAATGACGGGATCTAGAGAATGCCACGAGAACATCTCCCAGACCATAACACTGCCTCCATCGTCGTGCGATGTCCAGAAATGGTTACAGGTTGTTGGTTCTACGATGTTCTTCTAACGGCATGCTGACGTCCATTCGTTGTATGCAGCTGAACACGCGATCATGGGACGACATTCGTGCAGTCGCCATACTGTCGAACAAATTCCAATCCTTTTCGTCGATGCACCTGTGTTAGCAGGGGAACAGTCACCATCCATCTACATCGGAGTCCCATTCGCAGAAGGGTTCGCTGAACTGTAACGGTAGAAAAATGACTGCATGCCCCCTGGTTAATTTGGATGGTGAGTTGTTCCACTCTAGCCAGTCGATTGGCTTTCACGCAACGTCCTAATCGAAGTTCACCTCCGACATCAGTGGCGCTTGGAGCTTCGCAGTTTCCAGAAGGATCAATCCCAATGGTGCTATTAGTCTACTCACGACACACCTTTACCACAGAGGCAAGCGAATAGTTCACAAACGTCACTGTTTCTGAAATGCGACCGCCCTGACCCGAAATCCGATGACCATCCCATTTCACAACTCGATTAAATCGTTCCCTTCATCTATGACAGCAGAAAGTGCAATGTGTACAGCCAGCCTGTCGGTCGCATTATGTACACGCTTCATGGGCTACGAGCTGCACTTCTAGCAGATGGTCATAGTAATGTGATTCGACTGTGTGTGGGGGAGGGCGGTTGCTGTTTTAAGATGAAGTACAGCTCGGAAACAATCCTCTCTTAACACTTGTCGTAAATGAAAATGGAAGAGGTCCAACACTTCAGAAAATGGAAGTATCAGCAAAATGAAGCGAAGGACTACGATGAGGGAGAAAATTATACTCCTCTATTTACCATATCTTAGTAATGTGTAATGTGATTGCTTGCAACCATATTTTATTACTACCTGTCAAATCAGAGAGTATACACTTCCTCTGATCATAGAAGACTAGTCTCTGCTAGATACTCTTTGATTCTCTGACCTTCCTCCGCTTCTGAATATACTCAGAAGATGGCAGAAAGTTCCTAATAATCTACATGCTGCTAAGAGGAAACAGTCTACGACGGGAAGGTATCACGTCGACTAATCTTCTGTATGACCATTAATAAAGAGCAAGGATAAACTCTTGAACCAATATTCAGTCATGGCCAATTGTACATTGTAAAATCTCGGGCAAGATCGTATGAAAATATTAAGATCCAGATACGGCCGAATGGTCGAAGCACAGTGAATATTGTATGGAAAGAAATGTTATAAACTATATTACGAATGAGTCAGTTATTATGTACCGGTATCAAATGTTCGTGAAACTATTGAAAAGGGCAGGCAAAATAATACGACTGCGATAGACATATAAAGACAAATTATCTGGCATATCAATAACGAATGTTACGGAGCAGCACGGGTCCAGTAGTTTTTAGAGGTAATAATCGTTCCACATGATTGGCATGCCATGAGGTTTTATTGGCACGAAAATGAAGTATACACACTGACCAACAGATGGCGCTGAACAGCAACACGTAAGGTACAAATGGTCACAGATGCTTGACATTATTATTATTATTATTATTATTATTATTATTATTATTATTATTATTATTATCGCATCAGGAATATCATTTATACTTTTCAGTTATATATAATGAACTACATAACAAACTATACCACATAAAAATCAAAGTTTTATTTAGTTAGCACTTTCGATAAACTAATACTAAAGTATCAAAAAAGGCTTTCACGGCCGCAGATCTTATAATCACAGCAATAGAACCAGCTTTTGGGTGGTTAGGCCGTGTGCATTATGCAGAGTTTCGTCCAGATGTGCCATTTGGACTCATCAGCTGGAATGGCACGCCCCTCCAGGACTCTGCTTAGCAGTGGCAGACCAAACTGTGTGGCCCCGCCGTGTTAGCAAATCAAGTTTGCTAACCTGCTAAAGGAGAAATAATTTCTCCGTTTAAAAAATGCTCCCCCATTGGAGATACAATATCAAAAAAAAAATCTCCTTTAGCAGGTTAGCAAACTTGATTTGCTAACACGGCGGGGCCACACAGTTTGGTCTGCCACTGCTAAGCAGAGTCCTAGAGGGGCGTGCCATTCCAGCTGATGAGTCCAAATGGCACGTCTGGACGAAACTCTGCATAATGCACACGGCCTAACCACCCAAAAGCTGGTTCTATTGCTGTGATTATAATACTAAAGTAGTTAATAATAAGCCATCATAAACAGTGAGGAGTTTAGAGAAGGTAAACAATTTTGTTCATATATACGCAGTGACAGCTTGTGAGGTTTCGTAAGGGTTTAAATACAGATGTGGATATTACTCGCACACTTCTTAGTGATAGATTTTTGTACAGGGTTGAGGAGTAAGAAGGGAGCTCTCCCGGAGCCGGTAATACTGCCAACTGAATGGAAATGAAATATGAATTGAATCGATAATATGATTGATCGATATGAATTTTCTAAACGTTTATTAGTATTTTGTATTTAGTATTTATTGAACTTTTAACTTACAGGCCTTCGCCCATTACAATGTTCAAATTCATAACAATTGCGCAAGAACTGAATATTAAACACAATGATAAAAGCAAAGCAAAGTCACCTCCGTACAGGCCATGAAGGCCCTTGGAGGAGTGGAAGGTAAAGGCTTCCACCACTGTTAACCTAGACACGTGATGGGATAAAGTGGTTAGCTTTACGCCCGGCCGCCTTTGCCCCCAGAAATTAACATGGTACTCATTTTTGGTGTAGGCTGAGTGAACCTCAGGGCCATATGCACCTTCGGAAGTGGAAATCCCGTTTCTTAAGTTTTACGACTTCCTGACGGGCATTCGAACCCACGTCCTTCCGGGCGAACCGAGCACGCCTTTACCGCCTCGGCCAAGCAGCCCCCTAAACACAATGATAGTAATAGTTAAATAGAATTTTAAACAAAATGGCTCACGGTTAACTCACTACGAGAGAACCGCTTAGCCCGAAGGAACTATGAACTATGATTGCCAAGAGATGTGAGGCTACTCACGAGACAGTATGGATTTTGAACTAATGGAAGAATTACGGGCAAATGTGAGGCTGCTCACGAGCCTAAATAATTGAACTCTTAGGAATTATAATAAAATGATGACCGCTCCTACCCGAAGTGCTCACTTCTGGGTAAGGTCTGGTACTGACTAGATGACCGGGAAATGTTATGTAACCTAAACCTTTATTACCTTTAGCCAACAACTGTGTCACACACACATTATATAACATTTCTCGATGCGAATCTTGTTCCTAGCACGATTTCTATAGTTTGGCTTTGCTGTGTAAACAACAACACTACTAGTACATGAAGTGTGTGCCAGATGTCGCACAGCGATGCATAAGCGATTCATAGTTTGTGTTTCAAAGGTTGCCAATACGAATCTCGAAGATAACCGAGGTCGACCGATTCAGCACTAGGGTATCCATCTATCACTGAAAAGTGTGCGAGTAATAAATTTAATCTAAACTATACACGTATTTACACACGCAAGAAATGTAAGGCCAATATTTTGGGACACATCTAGGCTTACACTGCATTAATGATTATACAGAGTGGTCGATTACAACGTGAACTGGATATATGATCGTTAGAGGATTGGTCATACTCAGAAATGATTTGGTAACGTGATTTAATATCTCGCACCGTTTTCATTTTATCACCTGCTAAAGTTAACGAATCAGATCGCTTCGTAGGCGAATTTAAATAAGCTATATAAGACGGTGTTGTGCGAAATCTGCACGTGACTTCGGGCCGGTTTGAGAGCCATGCTGAGGAGTTACCATCAAACACAAACACACCCTAAGTTTCAGCCAGTGTCACCGTAGCGCGATCCTGTCAGCTCGGAAGTGCGTGCTCAAATCCCTCCCCTGGTAAAGATATTCCTTCGATTGGTGCTTTCAAGCAGATATAGATGTTGACCCTAAGTCTGGTGATAAAGAAGTTCAACAACATATTTTCGACATTATTCTAAAATCTGTTCATCGGTATAGGTGAATATTTAGTCAGAAATTTTATAGGCCTAAGGAGCGCATGAAAATCCTCAGCCCGCTTCCAGTCATTGGACCGGGTCAGGAATGGAATGAATGAAGTCTCCTTCTAGCGGTGTGGATAGGAATTGTGCCTGATGCCGAAGCCTGTCGCATTCACTCCTCTGGGGAAACAATTAATTACTGATGAAATGAAATGATACTGGAAAGTGTTGCTGGAATGAAAGAAGACAGGGAAAACCGGAGTACCCGGAGAAAAACATGTCCCACCTCCGCTTTGTCCAGAACAAATCTCACATGGAGTGACCGAGATTTGAATCACGGCGTCCACTGGTGAAAGGCGCTGCGCTACCACCTCAGCCACAGAGGACCGCATACGTAGACAAATTAAACCTGCATTCTCTGGCTACAAAAAGTGCCATCTACCACTATAGATGGTCACAATGGCAGTATCACAACTTCAGAATGTGATGACATTGTATTTATCCACAAATGTACGGATCGGGACAGAAGAGGATACCGAGCTCGATAGCTGCAGTCGCTTAAGTGCGGCCAGTATCCAGTATTCGGGAGATAGTAGGTTCGAATCCCACTGTCGGCAGCCCTGAAAATGGTTTTCCGTGGTTTCCCCATTTTCACACCAGGCAAATGCTGGGACTGTACCTTAATTAAGGCCACGGCCGCTTCCTTCCCACTCCTAACCCCTTCCTGTCCCATCGTCGCCATAAGACATATCTGTGTCGGTGCGACGTAAAGCAACTAACTAGCAGAAGAGGATAATTTATCAATTAGGCCAATTTTCTCTCCGAGTTTGACATACAATAGTGATTTTATCAACTGGACGTGCACATTTACTTTAAAGGAGCCCAGGCTCCTAAAGTGCCCGTAGCTCATCTTACAATAGTACAGAGCTAAAGCTCCCATCTATATTCATATGAGAGTCTCGCTCGGAATGAAATGTCAGTCGCGCAAACCGCCAGTGTCAGGTCAGAATATGGAGTTTAACGAATGGAGCCTATTAGAGAAATGGTGACAAGGGGAGTGTAGAGAACATCCATGGAGAATAGGGAGCAATCATATTAATACTGTATAGGACTCTCCAAAACGTTCGTGCCAAACATATTTCAGAGGGAACAGTCGGTTAATGAGAAGTGAGAAACTTGTAGTATTCCTACAGACACTTAACTCTGTAATGACCCGCTATGTCACTTTCCCAATTAACATGAATCATATGTACAGATAGAACATCTAGGCTTGTATTATTTTATAGTTACCGTTAACATGTGCAATTCACTGTACCGTTTATTTCCCAAGTGGTTCTAAAATTGTCAATATAGAAAATTTGTCCGATTGAAATTGAAATTGAAATGTAATAAAATGGTAAGAATTAAAATATGAATTTTAAAATATTTATTCACTAATTTGGAGCAGAAAAGTAACTCAATATTTGTTTCAAAATTTGTTTTAGCATTAATTGTTGCGTTTATATTACTTTTTTGTGTTATTTATTTATTTATTTATTTATTTATTTATTTATTTATTTATTTATTTATTTATTTATTTATTTATTTATTTATTTAGGATTAGCAACAGCATAACGCCGAATTATAAAGATCCTAAATATGTACAATAGTTATTTATCTAAAATGAAAAATATACAAATAGTTCCAAAGGACGCAAATATACACAATAAAAACTGTACAAGCCTATATTTTATTTATTTACATAAACAGAGGAAAATTCACTTAACTACAAGAAAATATACAAAACAAAAGGGAAAATGAATCAATATTTTCGAAATTTAAAAAAAAATATTTTTTCATTGGACATCAAAATTTGACAAATTTAGTGTCCAAAAGCATTATATGGTATAAGTTTGTTTATATTCTTCCTCGAATTTACTGTGAGACCAAACGCAAACCTTTAAATACCTCAACACTTCAAACATGAACTTTCGCCACTTGGGAAATTAACAGCTCATATGTCATATTTGTGAATTATGGGGGCTGCCTAGCTGAGGAGCTTGGTTCAGAGGAAAGGACGTGGATTCAATTCCGCTTCACAAAGTCGAAAAATTTAGAAACGAGTCCTCTATTTCTGGAGAGGCAGCTGGATTTGAGGTCCACTCAGATATGAGTACTTGGCCGGGTATAGAGCTAACTTAATGGCAGTGTTACGGACTGCGGAATGTGCCGCTCGTGATTAATGTTTTCAGAGGAAGTACTACTGGATAACCAGGCTCTGTTAACACTAATCAGAGGAAGAAATGGAGAAGATCCAAACTTCGAAGAAGGACGGTATCGGCAAAAGAAAGGGAAGAGCGATGAAGGCCGTGAAAACAGAAGGCACCCTAGGGCCTATGATTATGCGTTTCTTTCTCTCAATGCTTTCAATGTCAGCTTTCCTGTTCAAACTTAGCGTTTCTGGTCCATAAAGACATTCCGGTTTAATAACTGTATTGCAATATCTTAATTTTGTGCACTTGCATGTATATTTTTGTTCTAGATGTTTTGGATTAATCGGTATTATTATTATTATTATTATTATTATTATTATTATTATTATTATTATTATTATTATTATTATTATTATTATTATTATTATTATTATTATTATTATTATTATTATTATTATTAATTAGTCGAAATTTACAATATCGTCTTCTGATAAAAATGGGCTATATTGGGTGGAATTTAACAGAACTGCATGCCTGTCTAGAACCTGCGTGGCATCTCCTCAAAACTGGATTTGTCAATGGTCAGTTTGAAAAAAAAAAAGTCTTCTCCTTCTTTCTCCTGTCTTTCCCTATTTATTGGGATTGACACTTGATATGGATTGGATGCCCTTCCTAACGCTAACGCTATGTTGAGAGATGTATTCCCCATTGCGTGTTTCTATGGTGGTTTGTATGTGGGCTAGTATGTTGTGTGTAGATAAAAAGAAGTTAGTGCATTAACACAAACACAAATACCCATTCCCGCACCATATGAAATTAAATTCCTCAGCTCGGCAGGAATCGAACCTGGCACTCTCTGGTCCTGAACTCAGTACGCTGACCAGTCGTCCAAAGAGCCGGACGTTGAAAAAAGAAGGTACCGTTAAGGGTTGTTAATTCATTCATGCTGTATAATGAAACGTGGTGAATTCGCACCATCCCGATCACATCTACTTTATGCCCGTTTATTATTTATTATACAAAGGAAGACCTGAAGAATTTCGTCATAGTTACTTGACTGGAGATGCGTTAGTAAATGAGCCATCCAGGTTTTCTGTGAACAGGCTGGCAGTTACTGCGCGTTTCATTCTTCCCTTTACCCTTCTGATTAGTTAAGAGGAACGGTTGCCCTGTCGTACATTCCCACATAAGAAATAATCATTGGAGATCAGACATGGGTTGTGAAAGTGAGCACCATAGCACAAGTAACGAATAAAGCCCATGGTCCCCAAGTTGAGAACCCTTGCGGTCATCTCGTTACGACAGCTAGAGGACGCCCTCACCTACAGGAAGAACATGAGTAAACCTCGAATAATTTGTATAATTTGATAAGGATAATGTTAATCTGCTCCGGATTCTGACGTCAGGCCTTCACAATGTGAGGCCTCCAATTCTATCGTGAAGCAGACTTAGCCGCACAGCTGAGATACCTAGTTTATCTAGCCAAAAAATAATTCCACTAACACTGTAAGAGGCCAAACAACAACACAAGGCCCCAGAAAAGATTTTTTTTTCTAGTTGCTTAGTTGCTTTACATCGCACCGACACAGATAGGTCTTATGGCGACGATGGGACAGGAAAGGGCTAGGAGTGGGAAGGAAGCGGCCGTTGCCTTAATTAAGGTACAGCCCCAGCATTTGGCTGGTGTGGAAATGGTAAACCACGGAAAACCATTTTCAGGGCTGCCGACAGTGGGGTTCGAACCTACTATCTCCCGAATACTGGATACTGGCCGCACTTAAGCTACTGCAGCTATCGAGCTCGGTAGAAAATATTTCATGCTGATAAAGTATAAGAATAAGAATAAGAATAAGAATAAGAATAAGAATAAGAATACGATTAAGAATAAGAATAAGAATAAGAATAAGAATAAGAATAAGAATAAGAATAAGAATACTGTGGCTTCCGGAACTCTGTTGGGTGACCTTTGACAGATTTATTTTAATTCTGTCGGATAGAAAACAAATGTGCACCAGAGAGTGCTGAATGGACTTTGTTCCACCCAGCAAAAAACCGACTAGTTCCACCCTACAAAAATCTGACTAGGCTACTTTTTTTTTTATTTTCAGTGTTTCAACGTCTCACCTATTCAGGCAGGTTTCTGGCAACGATATCAGTTACCACTGATCTGCATAGGTCAGTCGCTCAGATAATACGAGAGGGCTAAACAGGGAAGGGAGCTTCCGCTCGAGTGAAAATGGGAAATCACAGAAAACGATCCTGAGGTATACCGAAACTGTGATTCGAACACACCATCTCCCGAATGTAAAATAACAACTACACGGCCCGATTTCGCTTGGTCTGACCACCTCTCTGAAGTTTGAACACAAAATCTTGGGATCCAGAAGTCGGCTCACCCACAATGAGAGCTTATGCCGATAAATAAAGGGAATGATAACCAAATATACCCACAGTCCATAAGCAATCGACAGCTGTATTGGGAATGAAAACTCGATCGGTTCCTAATGCTCAGTTAAAAATTCTTACCCAGCTACTCAGCCTCACTTAGACAAGTTGTGTCGGGAGAGTAATGAAATGCATTTATGCAGTAGTAGTATACGGACATCTTAACTGAACGAAAGAAAAACACAATGGGAGATGTATGAAATGAAAGACTATTTATACATTCCACTTCAGTGTCTAGGATCAATAAGGAGGGAGATATGAGGATATCGGGTCACTTGCAGCACAGAGGAAAGACAGTATGTCCCAGATGGGGAGACTCAGCAGTCAGATATGTGATGATTCGGATATTTCAACCGACATCACATGGGGCAAACGACGTAGAGATTTAACATAAATACATATTTTGCTCTGTGGCCGCGCAGTAAAGTCAAGACTCAATGGTGAATACCACAAATAAAGACAAATCTCCGCGTACAACAGTCATAAACTTGAAGAATATGACAAAGAATATGGAACGAATACGGCATCTATAGTCTGTTCGTGTTTTATAACTCAATGTGGTTCCTATGCTTTAAGTTATCATCGAGAATAGAAGGAGTGTTTAATGTGTTTAACTTCTGCAATTAAATATGTTGTCTTTCTTCACGTAAGAACTACTTGAACAATTCCGCTAAAATTTCACGAAATCATAGCTGGTACTTTCGGTTGCTTATAATGGAGGTATTTTAAGAAAATGTGAAGCAAAACGTAGGAAAATCTTTACGCTGGTACCCTGAAAATGGAATAGGCTTCCTAACCCGTTTGTCCTATTATTATGTAGGTCGTACCAAGTATAGGCTAATTAGGATCCAATTTCCTGTTTTAAAAATGATCATGGGCATTTTCTTCCATAATCTAACAGTTTTCCAGATAAAGTTCTGTTCTGTGATTTGGCGCATTCTTAATCCTATGAAAACGAAATAACGGATCAACTGTTATTTTTACGAACAAAACGAGCACACATACTGGATTTAGAATTAAATTTCCTATATAGGATTTTGCAGTCACGAAAAGCTATAAGCTTGTTCGCTAATCTATACATACATATGCAATCGATTTTACACTTCAATAATTCAGTTTAATATAAAAGTCCCGGCTGATATATTTCTCCTCAAGGTAGACAGACCCAAATTATTGTGCTGATTACTGATATGAAAAAATATTTCTTCCAGCATTTCGGTGGTTTTGGTAGCAGACTGAGGAAGGTCTTACTACTATAGTTTTCAGCTCATCCTTCTCGGTCTTCTCGGTAGCTTATGACGATTCCCTTGGTGCCCTACCACCTGGAAGAATACGAACATATATAACGGTTGATTATTAGGATAGATTTAGGTAACGTAAAACGGCAAGACGAATAGCGTTTGTTGTACTGCGACTAATCATAATGATAATAAAAGTTAATTTAATGTATCTGCTTATAAAAGTGGTCGTTCCATTCGATCGTTAGATGGCAATTTATGTGAAAGTGGAAATTCTTACAAGTGCAAGAATTAAATAATACTAACAAGGCCATAGGCCTAGTGCAGGCAATTCCTTTCTCGATTTTACGCTAAATACACATTGTAATGACAAAAGTATGCTAAAGCTTGCTGGTACAGCATATTACCTAACGTCACCTCCTTGATTGCAGGTTTCCGCTCGAGATGCAGGTGATACATAGAGACCTTGACGACACGGCACTGGTATATGGTGGATGGGATAGTCCACAGGAGAATGACCGGGATCTTATGATCTGCATACTCTTTGCGGTAATACCTACTGTTCAAACTGCACCCTATATGAATATAAAGAAAATAATTAATCAGTTAGGTAGCCTTTCTCACGGGTATTTGAATGTCCCAAACCTTCATTACGGAATTACTGAAATACTCTTTAGAAAAAGTTCATGAAAAATAAATGATCTTCTTAAGTTATTTTAACTCCTTCGTGCGTAGTGTCTCATATGAGTATATATGTTTAAAACGTTCACATTTAACTATTGTTGTGTTATTCGAAACTTAAAATCCCATGGAGGTCACCAATATTGTATACATGAAAAGATACGAGAAAATTAATTATAATCTGTGATGATTTGACCATATATCATAATCGTTTACTCGACTGGCATGGCCACGACTCAAAGTGCGATATGCTCACCACCCGTTAGATGCCCTTTGTATAAATACTTTATTCTTCACATCCAGCTATCTGAGATTTTCCCTTAAGAACCACTTCTCATATCATGATAGAAATGCTCAAACTTATAATACGAACCTCTCTCTCACACACACACACACACATATTACCATATGTGATAATGTTTCACTCTTTTGAAAATTCCTGAGTGGAATGGAATTTCTGATAATACAAGGGAAATACAAAACACAAATACATTTAGAGCAGCTGTGTAGGAGACCTCAGTGGCTACATCTGAGTGAGCTCACAAATTGCCTTTATGCATTATGGAATCTTACTATAATTAATCTCACAAATCTCGCTGAATCATGTCAAATTCACATTCATTATCGAAAGAACCCACCCTTTTACATAAACAAAACCATAGTAGATAGTGCCACAGACTTCTCATCAAAATCTGAAAGATTATCCCTATTGACAACTAAGTGTAAAAACAAGAAGTATGTTTACAGGAGAACGATGCAAAATTATTAACAAGTAATAATAATAATAATAATAATAATAATAATAATAATAAGGAGGGGGAGAGTGAAACACGGTCAATGGCCTCAAATGCGGATGAGAAATTTCAGTTCCCAACGGCAGAAAGAGCGGAAGAACCTTGAGGAGTAAACTACTAGAAACAATCATTTCGGACAAACGATCCGATCTTATTTTGGAATTTATTTCCTACCGTTACAAAACACAATTTCATAAGCAGAATGGAAATGTCGCTAAATGAGAGCACTGCCCCAGTTGGTAACTTGGAAGAGAAATCCACCATTTTAGTACGCAATGCATCGGGACCTAGGATTCTGGGGAGTCCCACCATCCACGTGCAAGATGAGTCGGAGCGTCACGCAACGCCTTCCAAATTGAATTTCAAGAAGAAATACTTAACTGGAATTATAAACGTCAACTCACTCCTCTGAGCTGGAAGATAGAAAGAATTGGAAAAGCCCCTGGACCTCCAACAAATACAGATTTTGTCTGTACAAGGAGCTAGATTCCTAGATGACCACACCATGGATACACAAAGTTACGGAGTATTCAGAGTACATCCAGAAATAAATATAATAGCTAACACACTTCTCCTTGCGACTGCCTTATACATAAAAAAAACCATAGTAGATAGTGCCACAGACTTCTCATCAAAATCTGAAAGATTATCCCTAATGACAACTAAGTGAAAAAACAAGAAGTATACTCTCATAAACTGCCACGCTCCTATCAACGAAGACAATAAGAAGAACTCACAGAAAGTTCATGACTTCTGGGACCTTTTGGAAACAGAAATAGCTCGTATACCTGTAAGCCATGTAAAAGTCCTTCCGGGAGACTTCAACGCACAAATAGGGAAACTAAGGAAATACAGAGATATAGTAGGAGACTACCCAGCATACAGGAGGACAAACAAGAATGGGAAAGGCTCCTTGGACTCTCAACAATCTTACAGTTGAATCTAATGTCAACTCACATTCGGAAACTCCAAGAAAATCAAAGACATGGGTATCTACAAATCCTAACCTAGGAGAATCCCAATCAGACCATGTAGCAACAACCAGGACAAAAACTAAGAAGGTGATGAATATTAAAGTGATTAGAAATGGTAAATTCGACTCTTATTACTATCTCTCCAAAGTTAAAATACGGTTCCTTTCCCCAAGAAAGATCCGCCCAAAATATAAAGATACAACACCAACCGGATGAACATCAAAGAGGATATTATAAACAACTTCAGAGAAGGAATCCGCTCAACCAGAACCAAGACTTGGAAACATTTCTGCCAGCCTAGCAAAGAGGAAACGTACGATCTGGTGGAATGAATAATGCGAGAGAGCACTCAAAAAAAGGTCTGACACGTGGAAAAAATGGAAATGTTCAAGAAATACGGAATAACACTTGGAACACTGCAAAAACAAAGGAGAGAAACATCAGAGCCATTCCGCAGGACCAAACGACCGTTTGATAATGCAAAGATACAAAACCTCCAGGAAAATATCACTAATAATAACACCAGAGATTTCTTCTAAACCTTTAAGGAAGAGTTCAGAGGATACCAACTTCCAAAGATAAGCTTCAAAAAAGAACAAGGCAAAATTGGACTGAACAATCAAGAAAATTGCATTATATTAGCCAGGTACTTTGAGAAACTCCTCAAATTCCCACCTCCAACAAACAAACTAGAATTTCTGGCTCCTCCTATGAACCCAGAATATGATATTCCACCAATTAAATAAATAAAACAAGCCCTAAAATGTCTCAAGAACAACAAAGCCAGTGGAGAAGACTCAATATCAGCAGAAAGGTTGAAATAGGCTGAACCGGAAATCTTGGGCGACCTGCACCACATTTTCTATCAAATATGAGAGGCATAAAAAGCTACCAGAGGAATAGAAAACAGCGCTGATCCACCCACTCCATAAAAAAGGGAACAAACAAGATGTTAACAACTGCAGAGGCGTATCACTACTCCCTGTCGCTTACAAAATTCTCGCCAGGATCCTTCTGAACACAATTAAAGGAATCCTAGTTAAGCAACTTGGAAAACACCAGCGTGGGTTCCGGAGAGGCCGCTCCTGTGCTGAGCGAATCCTTCATTTGAAATCAATAATTCGCCACAGAATGCTGAATGGCAAAAATATAGTGGTTTCTTTCATTGACTTCAAAAGAAGCCTTTGACTCGGTACACAGAGAGACCCTAGATAAGATCATCAGAGAATTTTGGGTCAAAACCAAACTGGCGAACATTATCAGAGAAACCTTAACAGGCAGCACTTCTAGGCCTAATGTGGAATTCATGGAAGAATGATCTCATTCATTTGAAATTAAGACAGGTGTGCGACAGGTTGATGGATTATCACCACTAATATTCAACTGTGTCCTGGAGAAATTGAAAATCAATTGATAACCCCGATCTGCTTAGGAAGAATATAGGGAGGAATCAAAGTCGACTGCTTAGCATTCGCTGATGATTTTGCGAAAGTTTCTGAAAACTTAAAGGAAGCGGCCATACAGGTCAACCTCCTAAAAGGGATCGCTAACAATACGGGACTTGAGATCTCAAAAGAGAAGACGAAGTTCATGATGAACGACAAACATGGACCACAATTCCTTGAAACAGAGATTGGATGGATTCAGAGGGTTAAAAACTTCAAATACCTTGATGAAATCATACAAGAGAACGGACTACAGAAAGCTGCTGTAGACGATCGTATATCAAAAATGGAGAGATCTTATAGACTGACTAAAACATTTACAACAAGAAATGCATCTCATGGAATGCCAAAATAAGGCATTATAACACTGTAGTATAAACAGAATGTCTATATGCCAGAGAATGCCTCTCTATGAATTACAAATTGAAGAAGCTGGAGTTCATAAAAAGAAGAAGAATTCGGAAACTCTTGGACCCAACCCAGACTGAAACCGGCTGAAAATTTCGGAACAATAATGAAGTCTATAAAAATTTTGAGAAAATTTTAGAGACCATGTAAATGAGAAGGTTACCATTTCTCGGACATTCGTAAAGAATGGACAAAACTAGACTAACCAAAAAGTTATTCGACTACTTGTTGAACAAGAAGATAATGATGGCATGGATTAAGGAAGTTCGTAAAGATATAGAGAAGTCCAACATCGAGGAAGTTTAAATGTTAGACAGGAAAACATTTCAGACCATGATTCAAAATTTGGAAGGATTTCAAGCCGACAGAACTGCAAAGACGAGAAGAGCGTGGACGGATAAATATAAGAAACAGTATAGCGCCCATTTGAAGGAGTACTGGTGGAAGAGGAAATTTCGGATAAAGAAGAAATAAAGTTGTAGCGTGAACCTCAGTGGTCAATTCGTAACAAAAAAATGTTGATTAGTCAGCCCAAAGGCTGATCCAATCCCCAAATGTTCCATCATCAGTTGTAAAAGATGGCCTAGGCGTTAATGAAAATGAAGAGTGCAGTAGTTTCCTATCGCTTTCGTCACCGAGCTGGAAGTTGGTATTATACATCGGTCTGCAAAGTCCAGTGAAATGCACGCACCAATCGACCCTATGAGGGATATTTCCACAACATGAAGAATGGTATTACTTATTTCTTTTTGATAGTGGTTTAAGTAACACATCGAAGATTTCTAGTAACGTCAGGGTGTAAATGGGCTAGTACTGGGAAGGTACTAGTAGTAGTAGTAGTAGTAGTAGTAGTAGTAGTCACGTAGAACCATTAGTTAATATCGATCTTCTTTATCGTCTTATTTTCGCAAAACTTCCTCATCCTCTCGCTATGAGTCTGTCAGTTTCAAATTCCTTGTCGTCGGTTCCTTGGGTATGAAAGTGTGATAGTGATTTGTTGTCTTTCTGTCTGTACAATACGTAGTTCGTATAGTTGCCAGTACTGACTTATGTGGGATGTTTTTGGGCGTCTCCTAGGGAGAGTACTTTGTTTGCCGGGTTGCATTGATAATGAGGAAGATTTTCTTGATCACGAGTCAACCATTCGTGCAAAACGTCCACATAATTTTGTACGTCTTTTTCGTGCGACTGCATTGAATCGTTCGGCCAGTGAATAAAGTTATTCGGTGCTTTTGTACATCCAGCTATTATCTTTTTTATTTATTTGTTCATTTATTTATTTACTTAAGTTAAGAATATTGTTCCCGTCTTACACTTAACCCCGTTCTGTGTTAAATGTTAAATTGTCTTTTCTTTCCTTACAAATTAATAATATGGTGATTATGGCAATGATGATGATGATGGTGATGATGATAATGGTGATGGGGGACAGGATCTTACAACAATCTGTAGTGAAAAATATGGTAACATATTGACAACATTTTGTATGTAACTAGATGACAATGGATAATAATGATGATTCTAACAATAATTTAAAAACAAACAAGTAAGTTATAATATGCACAGCATTGTTTCTATAGTTAGGTAGGAAACTAATGATTTACGTGACTTATAGTACGTCTTAAAACAAGTAACTTATGAATGTACTACGTCATTCATTCTCACATTGACCCCTGCATTCTTACAACCTGGCTACGCACTTAGGAGGAAATCCCGCCAAGATCTTTTAAAAGATCCTGATCCTGTCGAAATTTCTGTGGACGTGGCAAAGTGAGTGACATCATTCATTCGACGGACGCTTTATTTCAGGCTCGTAGGCTCCTGTCCACGCCTCGTCAATGGCGACAATACGCTGAAGAAATGCGTCTCCTTTGTTGCGGTATCTGTCCTGGTGGATGCCAGCCAGTGCATACCGGTGCCATTTCTGCAGGACGGTACGGTACCCAACGGGACCAATTTTCTTCATGTTAAGACCAACCTCTACGAATAATTCCCGGACAGTCCAACGATGGTCTACGTAAACGAAACTACTCACAATATCAATCTGATCTTGAGGAATGAACGGCCGACCTGTGAGGTGCAAATCTGCAGTCTCATTCCGACCCGCACGAGACGCCTTGAACCATCCTGAACCGCCCTATACGGTACCGCATTCTCGACACAGACTTCACGTAATCCTACAAAACATTATAATGCATTTTCCCCTCGATTTTAATTCACGAACGCCGATCACCTTTAGAGAACATGCTTTAGAACGGTGAAATCGATATTCTTCACTTCAAAGGCACACAGCAACGACAGTCCCAACTGAATGGCCGTCAAATGTACACTACGCATGGAGAAAGCGCCACCTGACAGTTCCCATATCCGATCTCCTGTGAGTGTCTAGACTACGTTGCCACCACATTATTTACACCCCTCATAAGTATCCCATTAATAAAAGTAAGGCACAATAATTACAGGGCAATCGCATAGAAATCCACACATACCTTAAGTCATTCTCTATACATACAACATTGTCTATACCACAGCCCACCAGAGATGCTTCTAAACAGAAGCGATATTAGAGTGTCCGGAACCCGGCGAGTTGTCCGTGCGGTTAGGGGCGCGCAGATGTGAGCTTGCATCCGGGAGATAGTGGGTTCGAATCCCATTGTCGGCAGCACTGAACATGGTTTTCCGTGGTTTCCCATTTTCACACCAGGAAAATGCTGGGGCTGTACCTTAATTAATACCACGGCCGCCTCCTTCCAACTCCTAGACCTCTCCTGTCCCATCGTCGCCATAAGACCTCTCTGTGTCTGTGCGACGTAAAGCTGGTAGCAAGAAAAAAAAGTGTCAGAATGTTTGCTCTGAAAAGAAGATGGAGGAGTTCATTAACGTGTCTGTAGATCTGTTTACTCATATGAAAGCAATGTTTGAATGCTTATACAAAATTTGAACATTCCACTTGTGTATAGCTTGTGTATAGCCAGTAGACATATAGGCGAAGAAACAAAATAAGTATTCCACAATTTTCTCTTTGAATGATTAACATTTTATCTCTACTACCTAATATGAAATTCTTCTCGAATATATTACGGACGTAAGTTACGAATATGGTGCGGTCTCTCTGCGCTCTGTTGTAAGATATGGCATCTGTAACACGGTCTAATAACTGTGCACGTCCGCCTAGCCGGCATGTTTCGTAGGCGGAGGTTTAGCGAGCTCAGCATCCCGTAAATTATCATTTGGCTCTGATTAAAAGGATAATCGCATTAAGCTCCTTCTTTGATGAGACAGGGGTATCTTATCTCCTATTTAGAATTCATAAGTTAATTCTTTCACCATTCTACATACTGTATTATCGTAGAATCTAAGTTTAGACTAACAGAGCATTACGGTATATGCCGCTTCCAAAACATTGCAGGCCATGGTTGTGGGGGACGGAGAACGTAGTAGTAACACTATTCTGAAGAACATAAGCATCATTGTCACCTCGTTCAATGATAGGCAGGGGATACCATGGAATATTCTACAATTCTCACCCACACTAGGTTCCATATGAATTTGAGCCATTTGCTATCGTCCATGTGACCCGTCCACAGAATAGCCTGGTTTTGATCATTCCAACCAATTTAACCCTTTAAGGCCCAAAGCTATTCTTTCAACTTTTTGTTCCTTTGTTGACTCTATAGCTTCCACAATAACGAATTACGAGTGTCGGTACCAACTTTTAGTCTATACAAGTATTTCTGGCCAAAAAATAATCAAATTATATGTGGTGATCACTATCCTTTTAAGCACCCAGCCGGTACACAAGGGGATAGTGGTTACATAAGTAACCAGTTACTCTATCTAGGGTAATTAGATACTAAGTGATTATAAAAATGTTGTTATGTATAAAAGAATACATTACTTATAAATGACAGCATTTATACTGAATAACTCCATATAAAGTAAATATTGAGTTAGCAAGCCCATTTCAAGTTACAAGTACACCTTTATTTCTTCTATAGCTCTACAGATTTATCCTAGCTTGTAATAGAAGAAATATATAACCAAAGCATAAAAGGGTAAATAAATGTCAATCCTGGATTGAATCAGCGTGTCCGATCATCCAACTCTAGTCTCGTAAGCCAAGACCTAGAACAATGCTCATATCACTCCGTCCTCGAATCATATTTCACTGATTCTAGACCAGGCTGATTGTTCCGTTAACAATCCCATTACTTCCAAGGAAGCTACAACTCACGATCAAAGTCATCCAAGATCCCCTGATCATTCGTAACTAAGTTTGTAAATGCCAGTAATAGCAAGAATCGAACTCAGGCCATCTATAGAAAGAACGAAACTTCTCCTCCAAGAAAACATGGTGGCCGTAACAATTACTACATCATTCTAATTACCAAAATATCAAGAAATCTACGATTTACAGATTCTTTTATTTTCACATTCCATCATTCCGCTCATCCGTAAAACATTGGTACCTGGTTCGTTATGGCCTTAGTACAACCATACCGTTTATGCAATGGTCGCGAATATGGTAGAAATCATTAGGGGCAGTGTTATTTGTATTACTTAAACTATAATTAATGTGGAAAACGATCACAGCTGCAAATAACACTACCTTACGTTTGGACAATAAATGTCTATAAGGACTAAAACGTGCTAGCAATACACCGCGGAGCTAAGGTGGATAAACCACGCGTCACTGATGTTGCATCAGCCAAGCTGTATGGTAGTAGGATCGAATCACAGGCAGGTACACTTCTTTTCCGATTAAGGCCATTTACAGTAACTGTAATATGGCCGCATATCGTCCTGTCCCAAATAGTGAATTTTTAATTGGTCCTGAAAAGGAACGTTTTTATCCGATGTTAAGTAACCAGGATGGACTACGACGTGATGGTAGGAGGTAGGTTACCGTGCATATTTAGAGTAATAAGTGTTCGAAATATTGACCACTTCACGGTGTTAATTTAACTTTTTACTATTACGCAGCACGTGGCATACATTTAAATTCGACCATAATTTCTCCATAAATTAGCAACAATTGAATGTACTCTTCTTCTTCTTTATCTATTTACCCTCCATGGTCGGTTTTTCCCTCGGACTAAGCGAGGGATCTCACCTCTACCGCCTCAAGGGCAGTGTCCTGGAGCTTCAGACCCTAGGTCGAGGGTAAAACTGGGGACGATGACCAGTACCTCGCCCAGGCGGCCTCAACTACTTGAAACTTTGGAGCGTGGGTTGGCGACCACGGGGCCCTCAGCTGAGTCCTGACATTGCTTCCACTTACTTGTGCCAGGCTCCTCACTTTCATCTATCCTATCCGACCTCCCTTGGTCAACTCTTGTTCTTTTCCGACCCCGACGCTATTAGGTTTGCGAGGGCTAGGAAGTCTTTCATTTTCACGCCCTTCGTTGCCCTTCTCTTTCTTTGGCCGATACCTTCATTTTTCGAAGTGTCGGATCCCTTCCATTTTTTTCTCTCTGATTAGTGTTATATAGAGGACGGTTGCCCAGTTGTACTTCCTCTTAAAACAATAATCACCACCACCACCTCACTTGCTTGAATGTACTCTTCGTAGGAATACATCGTGAGGAAATTAATAAGTGCCGTGATGTGACCTGGTAGGTGTGGATTATTATTTTCGTGCGTTGGATTCGGTACGTTGTGGATTCGAATCCCACGCTGGCCGTCCTAGAAACGGTTTTCCTCTGTTTCCCATTTCCACCACTAGGCGAATGCCGGGACGGTACCTTAATAAAAGACCAATGCCGATTTCTTTCCCAATTCTTCCCCCGCCCATCCTTAGGGGAAAGATGCCAAATCAGAGGGAAACCAATAGGAAAAAATATTGATTATTATTGTATCCCTGCTAAAATGGGCCACCGCTGTCGTTCAAAAACTTGCCTTATGCTCGATTCGAACCGCTACGCTGAAAATACTTGCACATCTTCTACTCCAGCCCTTAACCGATTGAGCCACGAAGTCAACATACATAACGTTTGCTAGAGGTTCAGTACTTCAGTACGGCCGTTCCACCTCGAAAGTTAACATTCGTGTCAAAGTCTTCAGTGAAGATTTACAAAGTTCATTTAATTTCCTTACGTTACAGAGCAAGTGGCATAACACAATAATTCAATCGTATTACGGGTACCGTGTTATTCCAAGGCGCAAATAATCACATGTTTACAGAAAGGTCCTTAGTATTTGGGCGGTATTGTGCATAGTAGATTTTGCTTTGCTTCCGCCTCTGTGGTGTAGTGGTTAGTGTGATTAGCTGCCACTCCCGGAGGGCCGGGTTCGATTCCCGGCTCTGCCACGAAATTTGAAAAGTGGTACGAGGGCTGGAACGGGGTCCACTCAGCCTCGGGAGGTCAACTGAGTAGAGGTGGGCTTGATTCCCACCTCAGCTATCCTGGAAGTGATTTTCCGTGGTTTCCCACTTCTCCTCCAGGCAAATACCGGGATGGTACCTACCTTAAGGCCACGGCCGCTTCCTTCCCTCTTCCTTGTCTATTCCTTCCAATCTTCCCATCACCCCCGCAAAGCCCCTGTTCAGCATAGCAGGTGAGGCCGCCTGGGCGAGGTACTGGTCATCCTCCCCAGTTGTATCCCCAGACCCAGATTCTTAAGCTCCAGGACACCCCCTTTAGGCGGTAGAGGTGAGATCCCTCGCTGAGTCCGAGGGAACAACCGACCCTGGAGGGTAAACAGATAAAGAAAAAGAAGAAGGAAGAAGAAGGCGTTTTCCTTTGATAGGTCCTTGGATTAATTTACAGTGATGACACACAGGTAGGGTAGAGTTATATTGACAATAAGGAAATATTTCAAGTTATTTCGTGTTCACAAACCTAAATTATAAGGATCTTTAGGTTATACGCGTCATTTGGGTTGCCTGCCTCCAAAAATATAAGGGGCTGGTGAACCACTCGCTATATAAAATAACATGTCCTGACTGATTGACTGACTCATCATCGCCGAGCCAAAACTACTGGACATAAACAAGTGAAATTTTGGGGATGCATTTATCTTACAGTGTAGGTGCTCACTAAGGATGGATTTCCGGGTATTCCCTAACTAAGGGGGTTATATGGGGAGTCAAGTTTTAAAATGAGTATATCTCTATCTCCAACCTTTCCACTTTAAAGAAGTGAAAATTGGAATTTGGAATTTCCTTTGAAAATAAAGAAACACGTAGTTTGCTGTTTTAGGAAATAACACTTAAGGGGGTTAAAATAAGTGAAAAGTGCGTTGAATTCTCTTTATGAGTATACTTACATTTCAAAAAGCTGAAGACGTTACAGACGTGAAAATTGGTACATGGAATCTCTTTTTAAGAAAAAGAAACACGCATTTTCTTGTTTTCAGAAAATCCACTTAACTGGGGTTGTAAAAAAGTGAAGAGGGGTGAATTTTCAAAATAAGTATATCTCAAAAACTTAACATCTTACAGACGTACAAATTAGTATTTGGGATCTACTTTAAAATCAGGAAACATCCATTTTCATTTTTGGAAATTCCAGTTAAGGGGTCTAAAAGAAGTGAAAATGGGTGAATTTTTAAAATGGGTACATTTCATAAACTGAACATGTTACAGACGTGAAAATTTGTATTTGAAATCTCATTTAAAATAAAGAAACACTTTTTATAGAAAATCCATTTAAGGAGAGGGGAAGGACCGAAAATGGGATGACATATTTTTGTGGATACTTACATCTCAAAAACTGAAGATGTTACAGACGTCAAAATTGGTCTTTAGAATCTCCTTTTAAAATAAAGGGAAAGGTATTATTTTATTTTCGAAAAAACATTTAAAGGGGTTAAAAAGACTGAAAAGTGTGTTGAATACTTTTTATGAAGCTACGTTAGCCTCTTGTCGGTATATTTACTGGCAGGTAAAGGAATTCCTGCGGGACTAAATTCCGGCAACTTCGCGTATCCCAAAACGGTAAAGTAGTAAGAGGGACGTTAAGCCAATAACAATATTATTATTAGGAACAAAGAAGGCGATGTACAGTGCTAACAAGAAAATCTTGAAGACATTGGACAACCCCTTAAAAATTCTCCTAAGAAATTCCTTAGCCGTCTTTCTCACCAAATGGGAATTTTTATGGTTCCGTACAAAGGTTACAAAGTTGCTTAAGTTAAAACCCTCTAAAAGTGCTGTGGCGCAAAAACTTAAACCGGGAGATCTTGTGTAAAATTTGATCCATGAGGAGCCTCTTCATGACGAGAAAGTACTTTCAAAATGCATTAAAATTTATCAGGCTGTCACTCTATTCCGGTCTCGTATTGCCCGGCAGCGCCGGCGCTAAGCGATAGCTTGTCGGCCGAGGCCTCAGCCTCCCCTCAGCTGCAATTCTGCATTAATTAAATGACTCTGTATATTTTGTCTCGTCTTTGTTTAGAACCAAACATATTTGCTGCTTGTAATTCACCTATAAATTTATAACCTCCTGGTTGGCTCATATGACAACCGAGTCGTCTACGTACGCCAAATTAATTACTGATATCGATCCGTACGCCACTGAAATTGTGCTCCCGCACTTCTATACAGATATTTATCAATGTAAATATCGAATAACTGTGGTGACAGCTTTTCTCTCTGCCCAGGACCTGTCGCTACCTCTGTTACATGATTAGTAACTTTAATCGTTTCACCTACAGTCGATGCGAACTTGCACGAGACTCATCAGTCTTCTTCTTCTTGACTTTTCTCCTAGTTCATTAAGGCAGGAATTCGATGTGGATGCGGTCCGCTTTCACGGTTAGATGCCCTTCCTAACGCCAACCCTATGTGAAGGGACATATTCATTATTGCGTGGTCCGTACTGAGTAGCTCTGACCCCAAATTAGCATGTCCGATCCTGGCTCAATCATTTGAAGGTGCCCAAGTACTTCAGCCTCGTGTTGGTAGATTTACTGGTACGTAGGACAGTACTAAATTACAGCATCTCCGCCTCTCAAAACTGAATATGTAGTTAGTGGGACGTAAAGCAATTGACATTATTATTACTATCGCGTGCTTCTGCGGTAGTTGGGAGTGTGGTGTGTTTTATGTGGATGAAATGTATTAAGACGAACACAAACACCCAGTCCACGAACTAGAAGAATTAACCACACATACCGCTAAAATCCCCGGATTGGCTGTGAATCGAACTCAGGGACCTCTGAACATAAGACGAGCGCGCTGGCCATTCAGACACGGAACAGGTGATCGGTATCCGTGTTGGTGGTGTTGGTAGCGATTATTGTTGTAAGAGAAAGTGAAGTGCAACTGGGCAACCATCCTCTATTAACGGAAAATAGAAGATGTTCGACCCTTCAAGAATGAAGATCCGAAAAAAGAAGGGCCGCAGAGGGCGTGAATATAAAAGATTCCGTAGACTTCGCAAAACTAATATTATTGAGGTCGATATATAACAAGAATTGACCAAAGTAGGTCGGATAGGAATGTTGGAAGTGAATAGCTTCACACAAATAAGTGGAAGTAAAGCCAGACTCTGCTACATGAAACCTGGTTGCCTAACCATTCTCTCATGTAGAGAGACCCTATTCGCCCTTTCAGTCGCCTCTTACGACAGATAGGGGATACCGTGCAGATATTCTACCTTCAACCATCTACAACAACTTGGGTATATTTGTGTGAATTCAATATTGTTGTTGTTATTATTATCTTCTTAAATATTCTCTTGATTGTGGCTCGAGCCCGACCGTTGAGTCATGTTGATGGTTTGCAATGTCTTTGCGGTTTCATACCAGGCAAATGCTGGGGCAGTAGCTTATAAAGGCACGGCAGCTATCTTATTAGTCCAAGCCCTTTCTTACCTCAACGTCGCCAGAAACCTGTTTTGTGTTGTTAAACCGCTAACGAATTCTCAAGATTGTGAGCACTCGAACACAATTTCATATCAAAGATACAGCCCCGCCACGCACTGTGTAGACTGTCCTCTAGATGCATGTAATGCGGGACAGTATTTCTTTGTTTCACAATCTACCGTCAGAACCGGTACTTTACGAGGGGGTTTCTTTTACGCCATGCCCTTCATGGCTCCTCCATTTCTACAGTCGACACGTGGCCCTTATTTTGAGTCCTAGCATTGCTCCCACTTACATGTGCCAAGCTCCTCACTTTCATCTCTTCTGTGCAACCTCCCTTGGTCAAATCTTGTTTCCTTCCGACCCCAATAGTATTAGAGCATTTGAGTCCTAGGGACTCTTTCATGTTCATGCCCTTCGTGATCCTTGCCTTTCCTTGGCCGATACCTTCATTTTTCGAAGTGTAAAATCCCTTCCATTTTTTCCCTTCTGATTAGTGTTAACAGAGGATGGTTGCCCAGTTCTACTTCCTCTAAAAACAGAGAACAACGGCCGAGAGGATTCCTCGCACTGATCACATGGCACCTCATAATCTGTAGGTCTTCGGGCTGAGCAGCTGTCGCTTCGTAGGCTAAGGCCCATCAGAATTGTAGTAACTTGGATTTTGTTTATTTTATTATTATTATTATTATTATTATTATTATTATTATTATTATTATTATTATTATTATTACTTTAGATACGAGTCTTTGTCGCTACGCTTGGGTTTCTGAGGAGTCAGTTTCAAATTTAAGAAAGAAAATTTCACAATTATATTCTCCTAAAACAACAGCAACAACAACAAATACCACTATCATCGCAATCAATTTCGAAATTCCGAAACACGTGTTGCCACTGTTGTTAACTACAGACTGCTCCTAGAATTAAAACCGATACCTATTTATTATTAGATAACATGCCGAGTGAAATCCGTGAATTAACAGCTCATGTTTCCACCAGGTTTCCATTTACTTGTCGACAAGTACGACAAGGATTGCTGTAAATTATACCAGGCTCAGCAGCAATTAATCCAGTGATCTAGAAGGTATCACGCTAACCACTCGACCACCAGCGTCCTATAAATACTGTATAATCGAACATGGCCACTCTCTGGTGTCTGTATCAATTCCATGCTGTAGAACTCAGCGATGTAGAAAGACTGACCTACTCACTTCTCCTAGCCTCTAGTGATACTGTGTACCATATATGATACCTTTGGATCGCAATATCTTGCTCAGAAACTGTACGCACAGAGCCTGTCACATAAACCCAGACCGACCGCACGGTATTTGTACTCTACGATACGGCAGCTGCAGTATGGGAGGCGCGCGCATAATTCTTCACCTTGCAAGCAGCCTGCACGTGTTCGACCCGGCAAGCATGAGTCGCCAGATGTTAACATGGTGGGACAGTTATCATTGCAGAGCCTTCTTCTCGTATGTAAAATTCTGCTTTCATCTTAATGGTCTTGTGAACAGTCATTCTCGCTATTAGTGTGCGGAAAATCCTAAAGGGGTTTATGAATTCCCTCATTATGACAAGAAGAATGGTGTTTGGTGTGCTGTTAGTGCAAGACGAATAATTGGGTCTATATTTTTCGAGACGACTGTAAATGTAGAGGTGCCGAGGTGACATTTTGACGCCGTTCTTCCATCAGTTAACGGAAGAAAAAATCGCGTGGGTGGTTTCAACAATATTCAGCCCCTGCTCATACAACAGAAGATTCCCTTCTTACAATTGTAACGGTTCAAATCCCGTTACAAGATAATATCCGTATTTTATTATTACCATTGTATCTGTGATATTGTCCGACTCGTTGGCTGAATGGTCAGCGTACTGGCCTTCGGTTCAGAGGATCCCGGGTTCGATTCCCGGCCGGGTTGGGGATTTTAATCGCTTATGATTAATTCTTCTGGCTCGGGGACTGGGTGTACATGTCCGTCCCAACACTCTCCTCATCATATTCAGACAACACACTACACTACCAACCACCACAGAAACACGCAATAGTGCTTACATCCCTCCATAGAGGGTTGGCGTCAGGAAGGGCATCCGGCCGTAAAAGCAGGGCCAAATCCACTTGTGCGACGCAGTTCGCACCCGCGACCCCACAGATGTGGGAAAAGCGGCAGGAAAAATAATCTGTGATATTATTATTATTATTATTATTATTATTATTATTATTATTATTATTATTATTATTATTATTATTATTATGTCCGTATTATTATTATTTTATCTGTGAGATTAATGTTATTTTGTTATAATTATTATTCAATTCCATTATGCAATGGTTGTCGCTTGCGTATTTGTAATTGAGTGTATGCATATATGCATATATACGTATATGTAGATTAACATTAAATACCTGTACAGTGAGAGTTTCGATATGTCAGATGTTGGATATGGCATCCCCCGGGGGATTTCACCATTACATGCAACAGTTTGAGGCGTTGTGGGAGTATGTCATTGTTATTTCTTGAGATTACGTAGCTGTGTCAACCAACGTCTATAAAAGGTGGGTGCATATTGTAGCGTCAGTCATTATTTAAACGGAAGCAGTACAGTGAAGAAGCCAAAATGGATAAGTGAACAGTCATTAGTTAAACGGAAGCTGAACAGTGAAGAAGTCTACTAGATGAAGAGGCCTCAGTCGGTCAGTCAACGAGTGTGAACGCGAGATGGAGAAGACTCAGTGAGCCATTAATCATTGATCATTGAGAGAGAGTGAGGCCAAAGTTAGTTGGTCACTTAGTTGAAGACACGGACGCAAGGGCTTACCATGGAGTCAGAGAAGGCAACCCTGGACCTGCCATGACTTACAAAGAACTCAGATGATATGGAGAAGAAGCAGTCACAAGGATGTATCACCAAGTTAGGCGTGATACATCTACAGTAAATACCAGATCAAAGGAATACGTCGTAATTACACTCAAAGTGTTGAAGGTACAGTCAAGTGAATCAGTGAGGGAAATATTTCGTATAAATTGTTAAATGTCCGGTCAAGAAGAATTCAAATTCATGCCTAGTTTCTTTCAGTTGCAATGTCATAATTTCATATTCTCATCTGTTTTATCGCAACAAGACTCACTATTTTTTATATATTATTTAAAGAATATATTTTGTTCTATCAAACGAATTCATAGTTTTATTTCAATGACAGTAAAATATCTTAACCTCAAAATTAATGGGAAAAACGAACGCCAATCTCCTTTTCCCAGAACTTATATGGTATGTTGTCAAAAGTAAGCTTATTACCCTACACCCTAGAGATAGTCAAAATTCTCATTCTATTATTGCTGCACTGAGTTGCAGCTGGCGCCCTTCAAATAACGTATGTGTAAGTAAGCCGGTAACAAGTAAGTGTGAGTACAAGGTCCGACGAGTGTGTATTTTATTTAATGAATATTAATTTTCAGATTTTCAATTTTAAATACAGATTTATATGTTTGTAAATTTGTAAATTAGTCAGCGATTTAGGAAAGTTTTCATTTTGGCCCCACAACGTGGTGCACTAATAAATTCAGAACTTTGTCTGAATGACAGCATATCATAGGTTCATTTTGGGAAGAGTATGCACATTTAAGCCAACGGAATTATTACCGGTAAATGTCAGGAGTGTAACTTTGTGATATATATTTGTATTTTGGGGATATGTCAAGGGATTTGAAGAGGGAAATTAATTTGAGATCGCGTACTATCTCTAGTGAACCAAAGATGGACAAGGAAGACAATAACAAGTCATGTAACGACGACGTCATTGCTTCTGCGAACATCCAAGGTGAAATTCAGAGTAGGGAGCAGGTGAATACGATGGGAGCTCCTGAGGAAATTCAGGAAAGTGCAGAAATTGAGAAGCACACTGAAACTCAAAAAGAAATCGTGGGGGGGAATGAACCGAGATTTTTTAAATTTTTTAAGGCCGAAATGACCGGGCTCAAGGAACAAATAAATAGTAGTAACGAAAATAATAAGGAAGAGATGAAAGAATTAATAAGTAAATAGTAATGAAAATATTAATAAACGAATGGAAAAGATGAGTGAAAATAATAAAAAAGAGATGAAAGAATTAATTGATAGTAGTAATGAAAATTGTAATAAACAGATTAACTCTCTAAGTAGTAAAATGGAACAAGTAATTAGTAGGAACGAAAATAGTAAGGAAGAGATGAAAGGATTAATTAGTACTAATAATGAAAATTGTAATAAACACATTGACTCCATAAGTAGTAAAATGGAAGAAATGATTGGTAGTTGTAACGAAAATCTTAATGTGATCAATGATAAAATAGTTGGGTTAAGTGAATCACTAAATTCTAAAATAGATACTAAGATAGCAGAGGTAACTGGTCAAATATGCAAGTTAGAAAGTAAGTTAAACAAAGAGTGTGTTGACCTTAGAGCAGAAATGGAGTTGAGTCGGAGCGATCTTCATACTCAAATTGAGCATGTCAAAGGAACATGTACAGAGAATATCAAAGAATTAAGTAATAAGATTTCTAGTAATCGGGAAGAAATTCACGAGATTGTAGACAAAAGACTAGACAAGATCCATAATGCAGTGGGGCAAGATATGAAGGAATGTGTCAGTAAGGTGGAAACGTTTGAAAAAGAGCTTGGGCAGGTCAGAGAACTAAAGAATAAACAAGAAACTTTGTCACAGAAGGTTACAGAGAAAGAGGAAAAACTACAGGAAGAATTGAGAATAATGAAAGAAAATGCGGAGAGAGTGGCGGAAGAAAAAGTTTTGAATTGCCAGAGGGTACTACGGCAAGAAATGAGAGAAAGTCAGATTACAAGAGAAATAGTAGTAACGAGTGGTTTATACAATAGGGACCAAGATTTGCCTAAGTTTACTGGAAAACAATTTAATCCTATGGAATTTGTAACATTAGTTGAGAAAAGATTTGCAAATAAGTTGAGGGATAATATTATCGAATGGGAATACGTGTTAGAGACCTTGTCTAATTCCTTCATCGGTGAAAGTAAAACCTAGTTTCAAGTGTACCGTAATAATATGTCTAATTTGGAAGAATTTAAAGAGAAGTTTATTAATAAGTTTTCGGATGAGAATGTCCAGGGTCGTGAGAGAGAACGGATTATGTTTGGTAAATATAGACAACAGGAGGGAGTGTCTATGACAGAATACTTTCTGGCACACGTGCTTATCTGGAAATATCTTAATAGTATTGGTTCAGAAGTTGATATCGTAAGGATTATGTTAAAACATTATTCTTATAGGATTAGGGAAGCTGCGTGTATGCAGAAAGTTAGTACTATCAAAGAAATGGAGGTATTGTTAGATAGTTTTGATTCTCTGAATAGTAGCATAGGTGGTAATCGACCGCAAAGTAGAACTGTAGAGGGAGCGGGAAACAGGTCAGATAATTATCAGAGGAGAGGTAACAGTTATGATCAGACGAGGGTTAATAGGAATTTCAATAGAGATAGAGGTCAGCAGAGTTACCCGAGGCAATCCGACAATGGGAGGCGTGGGGATTTGATTCATAGAGATGAAAATAGGCCTAACGCGAATGTTATTCAGGATCCATCATTCAGCCATCGCACTTTAAACTCCCAGCGGACTGCATAAACAGGTCACGAGAACAGTCCGAAGGTAAAAGTTGTCAAAGACAGGTAGATAGTGTAGATAATTGTGTAGTAAAAGTAGATTTAAGAGAACAACGTGATTGAGACCTAAGTAGTGATAAGTCAAATGTTTTAAGTGATGACGTAGTCATAGATAATAAAGTAAGAAATAGTAGTATTAATCTAGATATAAGGAGTGATCTGTTAAGTGATGTAAGTAGTTATAATACTGAGGATATAAGTAGTGAGGTAGTGATTCCGACGATAGAAATTATTATATGAAGAAGAAAAGTGAAGGTATTATTAGACTCTGGTAGTGAAAGGTCATGTATTAGCTCCAATCTTTACGAGGAAATTCTGAAAGAAAGTCAGAATATAACAGAGATTCGTGTGAGGCAAACCTTCATTATAACAGCGGTGGGTAGCAAGTCACAGAGAGTAAATAAAATGATAGTGGTACCAATTACGATTGGAAATGAATGTAACTTTCAACCATGCCTTGTTGTGCCAAATCTGGTGTATTCAGTTATTTTAGGAGCTGACTGGCTTACAAATCATGGAGCTAGATTAGAGTTTGATTCGGGAAGTGTGTGTTTGCTCTGGGATAAAACTAGCAAAGAAGTACGTGTTAATAATGATGGTCTGAGGTAAGTGTTTGGCTAACGTGTGTTCTTTAATGATATAAGAGGTAAGTGAAGTTGTTCCTAGTGAGAGGAAATGTTAAAGTGTGTCAGGTGTCTATAAGGACCAGGATCTGAGGGATCGTCGGTATGAGGCAGTGACGTGAGGTAATTTGAGTGAATTACAGGAGGAATAATTGCGTTCGATGTTAGGTAAGCATCGAGGTGTATTTAGTGGTAAGTGAGGAATAACACGTATATGAACATAAATTTGTAGTACATGACCATTCATCATTTGTGGGAGGTAAGTACCCCATTCAACTTAAATGTGCTAGTGACGTCTAAGAACAAATAAACATTATGCTGGATTACGGAATAATTGAACCATCTTGTAGCCATAGTATTGAGCCTTTAATTATTGTTGCCAAGAAGGATGTGATTTGTTGAGATATGTAAGTTAATAAGGGCAAAATTTATTCAGTTTGAGTGACAGAGTGCTACTCAGAGTTCCATTCCATCATCTGCAGAGGCGGGAAATATCTTGAAGTTATTCTTTTGTATCAGGGGTATTTCACAATTGTGAACCGTATCGGGAAGTCTGCATATTCCTTAAAAGATCAGGAAGGGAAGATTGTCGGTACTTGTAACATTAGGAATTTGAAGAAGTACTTCACGTGAGATTTGTTGAGATAAGGTTAAGATGATTAATTTTTGTAAGAAACTGGCAATATAAAATTAACATCTGCGATTTGCGTGTGAACCAAGTGTCGTATTGGTGTATTGGAAGAATAAGTGCTACATTGTCATGTGTTGTGTGGAAAAACGGAGAACAGGCCATTGGAAAGTTATCTGCGATAACAATATGCGAGAAAAGTTCTCATATAAGTTAATTTTCACAAAATGTTTTGATATGTAAAAAAACAAAGAATGTAGTATAATCAAGTAAAATTATTTGTATGTATTTAATCAAGTGCTATATTCTTGTGATTTGTATGAGAGAGACAGAGAATGGGACACTGAACAGTTATCTACGATGGCAATGTGCGAGAAAAATTCTCATATTTGTGATATTTTATAAAATGTATGGATGTTGAAAGAGAAAGTTATTGTGGTATACTCATTTGAAGTGTTCATATGTGTCAGTGTTATATATATAATTTTGTTCATAAATCAATCGATTCTTTGTTCTTCGATTTATTTATAAGGGAGGCGAATTGTAACGGTTCAAATCCCGTTACAAGATAATGTCTGTATTTTATTATTACCATTGTATCTGTGATATTATTATTATTATTATTATTATTGTTATGTCCGTATTATTATTATTTTATCTGTGAGATTAATGTTATTTTGTTATAATTATTATTCAATTCCATTATGCAATGGTTGTCGCTTGCGTATTTGTAATTGAGTGTATGCATATATGCATATATACGTATATGTAGATTAACATTAAATACCTGTACAGTGAGAGTTTCGATATGTCAGATGTTGGATATGGCATCGTTACATTGTGCAATAATGCTGGCGATTCTGCCAAGTCATCGCCACGTCATGGCTACGTCATCGTGCTCACTTAGCACTGAGCTCTGTTCCTTTGAGTTTCTTAGGGAGCCCCGGGGGATTTCACCATTACATGCAACAGTTTGAGGCGTTGTGGGAGTATGTCATTGTTATTTCTTGAGATTACGTAGCTGTGTCAACCAACGTCTATAAAAGGTGGGTGCATATTGTAGCGTCAGTCATTATTTAAACGGAAGCAGTACAGTGAAGAAGCCAAAATGGATAAGTGAACAGTCATTAGTTAAACGGAAGCTGAACAGTGAAGAAGTCTACTAGATGAAGAGGCCTCAGTCGGTCAGTCAACGAGTGTGAACGAGAGATGGAGAAGACTCAGTGAGCCATTAATCATTGGTCATTGAGAGAGAGTGAGGCCAAAGTTAATTGGTCACTTAGTTGAAGACACGGACGCAAGGGCTTACCATGGAGTCAGAGAAGGCAACCCTGGACCTGCCATGACTTACAAAGAAGTCAGATGATATGGAGAAGAAGCAGTCACAAGGATGTATCACCAAGTTAGGCGTGATACATCTACAGTAAATACCAGATCAAAGGAATACGTCGTAATTACACTCAAAGTGTTGAAGGTACAGTCAAGTGAATCAGTGAGGGAAATATTTCGTATAAATTGTTAAATGTCCGGTCAAGAAGAATTCAAATTCATGCCTAGTTTCTTTCAGTTGCAATGACATAATTTCATATTCTCATCTGTTTTATCGCAACAAGACTCACTATTTTTTATATATTATTTAAAGAATATATTTTGTTCTATCAAACGAATTCATAGTTTTATTTCAATGACAGTAAAATATCTTAACCTCAAAATTAATGGGAAAACCGAACGCCAATCTCCTTTTCCCAGAAATTATATGGTATGTTGTCAAAAGTAAGCTTATTACCCCACACCCTAGAGATAGTCAAAATTCTCATTCTATTATTGCTGCACTGAGTCGCAGCTGGCGCCCTACAAATAACGTATGTGTAAGTAAGCCGGTAACAAGTAAGTGTGAGTACAAGGTCCGACGAGTGTGTATTTTATTTAATGAATATTAATTTTCAGATTTTCCATTTTAAATGCAGATTTATATGTTTCAAAAGTTAATCAGATATTTAGGAAAGTCTCACAATCTCGGAAGTGTTTGCAGACAGACTGATCAGTGCTAATCTATTTTCCCCTCGTTCTCCAGATCTAACAGTGTGCGATTTTCACTTACGGGCTACACTGAAAGAAACATTGTATTCAATAAATCTTCACACATTTGAGGAAATTAAATAAAACGTTACGAATGAAGTCAGTTATATTACAGAGGCAGAAATCAATCGCGTTAGTCAGAATGTGGTTACCAGATACAATGCCTGTAAAACCCACGAAGCACGACACTTCCAACATATTTTATAAGGTAAGATTTCATATAAGATTGTATACACGCTTAAAGCAGGGTGGCCGCGCGCGATATAAGCTCGGCTGAGAAAGCTGCCGTAGCGAAGAGTACAAACACCGTGCGTTCGGTCTGAGTTTATATGAGAGAAACTGTATTTTGAATCGAACGCTTATTGCATCATGAACTGTAAATTCTGTGTTATCAGCCAGTCATTTGTTTCGTTGTCATCGCTGTTTCATGTTATAAATTTACCGTCTGAATAGCATTTGCTGTAAATCTTATAAATAAAGTTGTAGGGGGTCCGCTGTCTGTAATTCCGTTTGTTCTGCCAATTTTTCAGATATTTATCCGTTTTAGGTCAACTCAAAACCGAATCGGTGGTTTTTACTTTTCGTGTCTGTTTGTTTGTCTGTTCCACCATCACGGTAAAACGGCTGGATAGATTTCAACCAAACTTCATATTTAGAGTATACTCACCCCGAGGAAGGTTTCTGTATGCATTTCATTTTAAAATCTTTAATTAGACGGGGGTTTATAGGAAAACCAGAACGGTTTTCCTCCATTTTCTCTTATACTATTGATTTTCTGTAAACTCCGTGGACCGTATGTGAAACGTCTCTTCATTATAAACAACTTTCGTTATGTTCATTATTCAAATGACGGAGAAATTTACTATTTTCTGTGGGTATCATGGTCTGCGTGTGTGACCGACAGACCGACAACGAACCTACAGGTTACCATGGCAACGTCTCTGACTGCTTGCCAGCAGAGAAGTAACGTATTGCCATTTTCCTCATCATACCTTTACATTCATGGTTGTTCCTTGGGTAGAAGGCAAGAGAGGGCGTCAATCGGCCATTCTGCGGGATATTGGCGGAATATCGTTGGAGTTTATAACCGTCCTCGAATAGCTTATGTAATAACACCATTAGTCATCTTATCTGTTGACCTAAGAATGCCTGCGCCTAAATTTCTCCTCTGTTACCTCTTTCTTATATCCATAACTCACACCAGCATAATTTATTGAGGGGCATTTGATTTTCCAATACGTTCACTTGGTATTTACATATTTGTCGTCATCTGGCTGTCCTCAGTTTTAATCCATTTTCTATTAATTTCAACTTTCTTTACTGAATTATTTTCTTCCTTAATTACACCGTATGTATGCGAGTGCTAATCCCGAAAGCTTGACACTCTTTCCTTTGAGGAAATATTCTAAGCTATGCAAATGTATATCTTTCGGCCCCGGGAAATATCGAAATATGGATGCAATTTTAACGACGGTGCACACTTTCGTTTCGGGATAATTGGTGGCTAATCTGTAAGTCTTATCACAAATCAGAAAGCATAATCGCCTTTCATTTTGGAGAGATCTACAACTTTGGTCCTATGACTTTTTATCGTATTTCTATTCCTTATACGTTAAATAGAGCTGTATTTCTCGATTTCAAGTTAATTTTGTACTTTAACACTTATAGTTTAACATTAATTTGGCACACTTATAGGAAAGATACAATCATGATATTCGGCACGCACATTGGCATGACCAGTGGCAATGTGATAGCCAAATTGTATGATTCTATCTGTCACATGAGTATCACTAATATAAAGTAGTATGCGAAAACTGTACAAAATTTCACACCCAATGATTCTAACTCAATCTAACCCATAAATATAGGAGATACGGGAAGATGTCATGGGACCAACCATGTAAAACACTGAAAGAGGCGTCGGATGGTGAGGTCCGTTTGCAGATATGTCGCAGTTTCAAAGCTGTAACTCTCGAAATAAAGATCTGCACTTCAAGAGTTTGTCTGTAAATTGACTATTTTGGCGACATTTCTGTACAGTTATCCGTTTCAGGTGTATTAATGACCATCTGCATATTTTTAACTTTGATGTCTGTTTTTCTGTTTGTCTGTTTGTCTGTTTGTTTATAACTTGGAAACTACTGGATATATTTCCACCAAAATTCATGTTTAGAATCCACCTGTCCTTGGGTAGGTAGAAATCAATCGCGTTAGTCAGAATGTGGTTACCAGATACAATTCCTGTAAAACCCACGAAGCACGACACTTCCAACATATTTTATAAGGTAAGATTTCATATAAGATTGTATACACGCTTAAATCCATAAAATGACTGGGGGGTTTATACGAAACCGAAACCGTGATTGTGCACTCCCACAAAATATACAGAACCAAACTTAATAGAAATCTACCTGCCTTAATGGAAATTAATTTTTAAAACTGTTTTCTCATGTGCATCATTTCGGTAAGAGGATTTATAATGGACATATCATTAACCAGACTTAACTTAAGAACGGGCGCGTGTTGAGCGTATTTCTTACAACTTGGAAACAATTGAAGACATTTGAACCAAACTTTATATTTAGCATCCACCTTTCCAAAGGTAGATTTTCAAGGTCAATAACATTTCCTGTTCCTGGAATGGATTGGCGGTTCATAGGGAACCGAAATGGTGAATTTACTCTTCCACAATATATACAGTACATGACCAACCTGACTGGAAATCGACCAAATTTGTTGGAAATCCATTTCTAAAACTTTTTATGTGCATTTTTTCGAGAGAATGATTAATAAGGGAGATATCATGAATGGCCGGTTTTGCAGGGTAAGTCCAGCAGACATAGACCAAAAGGTGTTGTACGTGGAGCAGATTCTTTATCTATCTATATAAGTAAAATCCTAACAACTGTGTGCCTGTACATTGACTATTTTGGCGAAATGTTCGCACAGCTACGCGTTTAAGTGGTAATAATAACAACCATCTGCATAATTTTTTGGTTTAGTTTCCTGAAAGTCCTAATTTTAACCCTCCTCGCCCAAAATCAACATTCCGGCATAATCTGCCAGACGAACAAGAAAACAGAAATTTGGCAACATTATACGTTTTAGCCTGTAACGGACAGAACATTTCCAAGAGCTTTAAAATTTTCACTTTTTTCGCCGAAGAATATCGAAATATGGAGGCAATTTTAATGATGGTGCAAATCTTCGCGAAGTCCTATCACATAAGAGAAGGCACAATCTCCGTTCAATTTGGAGTGATCTACAACCTTGGTCTTATGACTTTTTGTTGTATCTGTATCCCTTTTACGTTTGATTTTTGTCTATTTCTCAATGTTAAGTAAATTTGGACTTTTCACATGCATAATTCATACTTTCAATCACTTATAAGAAAGATAGAATCATCAAACCCTACATGAAAATTGGCCCACCCAGTAGCCATATGTGAGCCAAATGCTATGTATGTAGCTGTCACATAATTATCTGAAAAGTAATAAAATGTGAGATAATCTTACAAACATGTTACCCTATTCAACGTTTCTAACTCAATCTGACCCATGAATAGATCAGATATCATACGACCAGCCATTTAGGCCACTAAATCTGACGTCTTATGGTACAATCCTTTGTCGATATGACGTCCCGTTTTGCAGCAGTCAATCTGTAAATGAAGGTCTGCAATATTTTAAGCATGCATATACTTTCGTATGTCGATATACTGTATATATATTCACTGATGTCGTCTTGCAGCTATCGAGTAAGGGTGTGTCTGCTATTGTAATCAGTACTCCCCACACCGACTTTGACTGGCAGTAGGAATGGGATCCTTCTCCAACACCTGTGTAACTGGCATTAGTAAGGAAGGCCTACCATTGTAGTGAATAATTCACTTCTCGATTTGACTTGCAGAAGGCAAGGGAGCATGGATTGTTGTTTAAAAGTCCCCTACCCGATTGTGTTTGGCTGTAGGCAAGGGTACCCGCCCTTATAAACAAATGTATCCATCTAATATGTGACTGGTATTAGGCATAGTGGCCTGCTATTTTGATGGAAACTCACCAACTTGGTGTGACCGGTAGTAAGCTGGCTGGCTGTAGGAAAAGGGGCCTGTTATTATAATTATAACTGTACAACTCAATTTCGACTGGTAGTAGGGAAGTTGCCAAACATTCTAATGAAAACTGTAATCTGTCTGGAAGTAGGAAGCGAAAACTCCCAAATCGATTGTGACCGCGCAGTAGGCGATGGGGCCTGCAATTATAATGAAAACTTCCCAACTCGATTGTGAATGGCAGTAGGCAAGTGAGCCTGCCGTTATCATCACAAATCCGTAACAAGCAATTTACATTGGAAACACCGTATTGGGAACCTCCCTATGCTGTTTCTCGGATAACGCTAAGAGACATGCCATTTTAAAACAATCTTATTTACTGTATGTACAGTATTTACTTCGATATTCGAATACAATGTAGAATACCGTAGCGAAGCACGGATACATTTGCTAGTGTTTCATAAGAGTTTAATATCGATGCAGAAGATTACACATGCGACTGTTTGCCGTAATTGGAATGAATGCACTTTGTGTCATATTTGATACATTGGGTGCCTGCCGTATCAATACGAACGAAAATTTTTTAGATTGGATTTTATTTATTGATCAATTCGGTTCAAATTAATTTAATATATCATGTCCGTATCTTGCGATAATCTTCGATAATGTTGATTGGACCAAACTATTTTGAGATTCTGAACGTTATAGGGATCAAATACCGAGTACGAAGAATTATCTACAATCTGTATAAAAATCAGTCTGCAGTGGTAAGGATCTAGGGCTTTAAAAAAGAAGCGACAATCCAGAAGGGAGTGAGGCAAGGTTGCAGTTTGTCCCCCCCCCCTACTTTTCAATGTTTACATAGAACAGGCAGTAAAGGAAACAAAGAGGAACTTGGGAAGGGAATCACAATCCAAAGAGAGGAAATTAAAACCCTGTGATTTGCTTATGATATTGTTATTTTATCTGAGACTGCAGAAGATCTGGAGAAATTGCTGAATGGTATAGACAGAGTCCGGGGTAAGGAGTACAAGATGAAAATCCAAAACAAAAGTAATGGAGTGCAATCGAACAAAGTGAGGTGATGCAGGAACTATTAAATTAGGAAACGAAGTCTTAAAGGAAGTAGAGGAATATTGTTACTTGGGTAGTAAAATAACTAAAGATGCCAGAAGTGAGAAGGACATAAAATGCAGACTAGCACAAGCAAAGAAGGCCTTTCTTAGGAAAACATTTGCTCATTTTGAACACTGATATAGGAATTAGAAATGTGTTTTTTACGACTTTCGCCTGGAGCGTGGCATTGTATGGAAGTGAAACATGGACGATTACTAGCTCAGAAAGCACGAGAATAGGAGCTTTCGATATGTGGTGTTACCGAAGAATGCTGAAGGTGAGATGGATGGATTGAATCACGAATGAAGTGATGAAGAGATACTGAATCTAACTGGTGAGAGGAGATCGATTTGGCTAAATTTTACGAGAAGAGAGAGAATGATAGGACACACCTGACACGCAGGACTTGTGCAGTTGGTTTCTCAAGGAAGTGTAGGTGGTAAGAACGGTAGTGTTAGACCAAGGTATGAATATGATAAGCAGATGTAAGGTGTAGTAGTTACGTAGAAATGAAAAAGGTTAACATAGAATAGGGTGGTATAGAGAGCTGCATCAATCCAGTCAATGGTCTGATGACTCAAACAACATCACATCTCGCGACACTAAATGCTATTATATGTTAGGACGATACTGATATTATTATGTGCTATATATAAAATTACGCCACCATTTAATAAATTAATCATTGCATATTTACAGCTTTGGTTGAGCAACAAATTGTTGACTTTCTGGATTTAATTAATCCACATTTTTCAGATTGTGAATTTGAAAGTTAAGATGAAAAGGATGATATTCAATTTGAACCTGTGAGAGGGGATTCTTCCTCAGAGGAAGATAAAGGAGCAGCTTTAGTTGAGGTTCCTACACCTTCCCCTCAGAGATCCAACTCAAATGGGTAAGTTTGAAAGACTTACCGGGCCTATAAATCTTAGAGTAAATAAAACCAGTGAGTTTTCAGTTTTACTGTGTATTACAACATCTCATTTTATATTTAATTCCGTTCAAAATTTAAGCTCCAAATTAATTCCAAAAGGCTCTGTAAAGAGTTATTCTTCCTTTCTATAAATTATTTCTCTTTCATTTTTTCTTGTTTACAGTTTCTCTACAACACAACGAAATGGTCAAGTTCCATCCTCATCTAAAATATATGACGTAGAAATGTATATTAAATATTTCAGTCAGTACTTGCAGAATGATTTATTTGAAAACGTGGCAGATTTTACATATAGAAGGTTCATGTTAGAAACAGGAAGGTCACTAAAGAGATCCGCATATGCTGAGATGCAAGCTTTGTCAGATGTATTTAAGCACGTGGAACCGTAAAGCACAGCGGAATTCCTAGGAATATTGAATTTAAAAGGGATAGTGAGTTGAAAAGCGAGGGGAGAAGAAGTTTAGACCAAGTAGTGAAAGATAAGTTATGTCTTGACAACAAAGCAGTTCACTTAGCCTCCAGTGAATATTGTTACACACCAGTAGGGAAATTACGAGATGGTCAAATTGACCGTCCCTACATTGTAAAGATGTATAACTCTGACAAAGTCGGTGTTGACCTACTCGATTGCATTCAAAGTAAATATAGGATGAATAATGGTACAAATAAATGGAGCGTTAGCACTTTCCACGATTTCTTTGATTTTGCAGCTGCATGGATTGAATACAGGCAAGCAGCTATAGCATGTAAATGGACAAGAAAGGACATACTCTCTTACTTCCTATTCAGACTGTACATAGCAGAAAATTTGATTTATTTTGAAAATAAAGAAGAACAGGAAGACGAGGTAAATAAAAGTGATGAGGAACAAGAAGACATATGTCAAGAAAGAAAACAGAAATCTACCCAAGCTATAATCTTACTTGCTGCACGGTTGGCAACTTGAGCCCATTTGCCTCACATGATGAATGCGGAGTAGAAGACAAGATCTAGGTGCAGAAACCAGGGCTGCAGTTCACGGACGATGCTCAAAATACCGGAGATTCGTATGCTTCACATCTAACTGTAATTGTTTTTGTGATTTTCGTAGCAGTTAATTTGGTTCCAAAAGGAGGGAGAATGTTCGTAAAAGCCATTTTTAAACATATCCCATTATATTTAACTTTTTATATTACAACTTTCATACTTAAATGGCCATTTCACATGTATATCTGAGTGTACACAATGTTGTTTCAATAAATAGCACGATTATAACACAAAAACGAAGTGTTTCGATTTCACTATTGAGAACAAGTTTCTTTTGTAAGAATGTCCCCGTAGAAACCCGGTGTATCAAATATGATGCCTAGTCTTGGATGGGAAGGTGAGGTCGAATGTCTATTTTCTGTGTAATTCTGTCTTTCTTACATTGTAAACATTCTATATACAAATACTGTATATTTTTTTAACTTTGTTCTTGGATCTCCAGAGACTAGGATGTTTAATACAGAGTAAGTCTGTTAAATGAGCATAATGCAGGACTCCGCTGAAACAATGGTAGTAGAAGAAAACAAGCACATGATGTTAAGGTTCGTACAGTCATGCTTCAAATGATCACTGTGGCATTCAGTCACTGTGTGGTACGTTCGAATTATACCACCCTTGAATCACGGAGAACTTGGCTGAGTGGGTCAGATAGTAGCAAGCTGAATTTATAAATCCAAAGTGGTCCGTTTGATTCTGGCATATTCCGGTGCAATTTCAGTGTGCACAAATACCTGGGGTATTTTCTGGTACGTACTGGTAAAAGAACTAATAATAGCAATAATAATAATAATAATAATAATAATAATAATAATAATAATAATAATAATAATAATAATAATAATAATAATAATAATAATAATAATAATAATAATAATAATAATAATAAGCCTTAGACACTACAAAACTATAATCTTTCCAGCAACTTTATATGCAACAGAGTGTTTGAATACATTCTCAGATAGAAGAATCAGCAAATTTGAAAGGAATATCCTAAGGAAATTATGGAGCCTATTCGGGAGAATGGTATATATAAATTGAAATCGGACAATATTGTACACAGCATGAGAAAAAGTAGGGCATGTTTTCAGAAAAAGAAGGTAAAAATTATTTGGTCACCTGTACGGAATGGACAAAGACATATTAACAAAACGATGTTTGAACACTTTGCAAATGTTGTTGTTGGGGCATCAGTCCATAGACTGGTTTTATGCAACTCTCCATGCCACCCTACCCGTTGCCAAACTTTTCTTTCCTACGTAACTACTATATCCCACAGATGCTCTATATTTTGTCATATTCATACCTTGGTACACCCCTATCGTTGTTACTAATTACATTTCCTTCAAAAATTAGTTGAAAAATACCTGGATGTCTTAAGATGTGCTCTATCATTCCGTCCCTTCTTCACGTCAAATTTAGCCAATTCGAACTCCTCTCATCAATGTAATTCAGTATCCCTTCATTCGTGATTCGACCTATTCATGTCACGTTCAGTATTCTCCTGTAACACCTCATTTCAAGAGCTTCTATTCTCTTTCTTTCTGAGCTAGTTATCATCCATGTTTCATTTTCATACAATGCCACGCTCCAGAAGAAAGTCTTCAGAAACATCTTTCTAATTCCTGTATCAATGTTCGAAGTGAGCAAATTTATTTTCTTAAGAAAGGACTTCCTTGCTTGTGCTATTCTGCATTTTACTTCCTCCTTACTTCTGCCATCGTTAGTTATTTTACTACACAAGTAACAATATTCATCTACTTCCTTTAAGACTTCATTTCCTAATCTAATATTTCCTGCATCACCTGCCTTCGTTCAACTGCACTCCATTAATTTTGTTTTGGACTTATTTATTTTCACCTTGTACTTCTTACCCAAGTCTCCATCCATACCATTCAGCAATTTGTTGAGGTTATCTGCAGTCTCAGATGAATCAACTATATCGTCGGGAAATCTACTACGAATATTAAGAAAATCGAATTAGCTTATTTCAAAGAATCTGACGAAGATTTGAAACTACTCAACTTTAAAGACAGAACAAATTCCAATAGCAAATAATTTAGGAAATCAGTATTCATGGTAAATCTCCGGAGAAAACCAAGAAAGAGGCAGGCAGTAAATGGACGGAAGAAAGAAAACAACAACACCGAGGAAGGATGAAGAAGTTTTGCGAAGACAAGAGGAAGAAAATGGTTTCATGAGGTCCTAAATTGGCCTAATCGATTGATTGAATACTAAAGTGCCTTATCGCAGTTATAGCAAGCTCAAGTGCCACCAAGTGTACAGTAAGCGTGAAGGTTTATGGCAGATGACTCAATAACACCAGCTCCAGCAAGTAGAGGCAAAGCATAGCAGTGCAGCAGGTGCGATTTACATTGATGACCCCATGGCTATTCCGAATGTAAAACTTTACTTCCTTCCAAATGTGTTATACAACAAATGCAACCATAGCATAGCAAGAGAAAGAATAAAAGCTAGCATATGATACGAAGGTCGGGGCATACGCGTTTTGTTTCTCTCATTTGTACAGTGCTACCATACAGGGGCCATGTCCTGAAAAGTATGACACAGCACGAGATGCGTTGGACAGGTACCATGCACAGAGCGATGGGACGTTAGTAGAGTCGGGATCCGTGTAGAATGGATGCGACGGGTTGGGAGGTGCTGGAACACCGTCCATACGCACCGGGCATGACTCCGTGCAGTTTTGGCCTCATACCAAAAATAAATAAAAATCATTGCATATGAGAGATTCTGGAACATGACAGGACCATACCCACGCTGTGAAACATAAGATTGCAAAATTCACGCATGGTAAGGCGACTGTTCGACGTCTCTCGCACTGTTGGCAGCGTGATGTGGACAACCTAACTTTGACGTTTTATCGTAAAGGTTACTCTACTCTCTGAGAATAAATATTATGTAACGCTCACGTAGCTGTCAGCTTGCATTCGGTAGATGGTGGATTCAAACCCCACTGTCGGCGGCTCTGAAGGTGGTATCCCATTTTTGCACCAGGCAAATGCCGGAGTTGTGCCTTAATTATGGCCACTGTCGCTTCCTTCCCACTCCTAGCCTTTTCCTAATGAATCGTCAGCATAAGACCTTTCTTTGTCGGTGCGATGTAAAGTAAATTGTGAAAACAAGAAAAGGTAGCGCAAGGACTTCATGGCTGACAATTTTCTCAGTTATGCAACCCTTGAATCATGAAAACTTTGCTGAATTGTTCAGATGGTACACTTGGTAATTCTGCTTGATTTTTTGAGAAAAATAGGAAGGTCCGCTTATTTGGAACTTCATTTTAGTAATTTTGTATTATCTGCTGGATTTGTAATGTGTTTCCTTTTAAATAAAACAATGTTTACGTAATTTTTGTTGTTGGGAGCGTAAAGTTCTATGCGATATATGAATAATGCCCAGAGTAGGAAATATATTTTTTGATCATTTATCTGCTATGGCAGTCTTTTATAAAGAACATTAGGTAAAAGAATAAAAATTACTGGAAAACTCTAAAATAAATTTACACCTTGATGTCCACAATCCATGTTAGAGCGCACAATGTTTCCTTATCGTAGGGTGGATTACGCTATTATTTTCTTTATATAAAACTATAAATTCAGTAGGGCTTCTGAAGGTAGCGCAAGGACTTCATGGCTGACAATTTACTCAGTTATGCAACCCTTGAATCATGAAAACTTTGCTGAATTGCTCAGATGGTACACTTGGTAATCCTGCTTGATTTTTTGAGAAAAATAGGAAGGTCCACTTATTTGGAACTTCATTTAGTAATTTTGTATAGTGTATGGTGTAGGAAAACTTGACTGCCGACAGTGTTTTCCCATTTTCACACCAGAAAAATGCTGCGGCTCTACCTTAATTAATGCCATGGTCTATTCATTAACACTCCTAGCCCTTTCCTATCCCATCGTTGCCATAAGACCTATCCGTGTAGGTGTGATGTAAAGCAAAATATTGTAAAAAAAGTATCGAGCTCATCAGTAGTTATATCGTTCGATATCGATACCTCTTGATTAACGAGAGTATCGACGTACCGAAAGTATCGATAACCAATTTCTAAGTCGCTCCTCTCTTACATACCTGCGGCCGGCCCTTCGAGAAGCCTCGGTCTCGCGAAGAACGTGGAGTCTCCAGACATAGAAGGCTCTCGATCCGCGGCGTAGTTTCAATAGTCCTACGCCGGCCTAACATGACTAGTGTGGCTTCAAGTGATGGATAGAAAATTGAGAAAGAATTTAACAAAGAAATGAGTGATAGGAAGGGAAGTAGTGATAAAAATGTTAAAGTAAAATGAAAAACCTTATAGCTTAATTAGAAAGAGGAGGAAATAACCAGAAATAATTCGGAGTAATATTTTAATTTAGAAGATATTAAATTATGATATATACAAGGATTGATTCAGAAGTAATGGCAATGATTTTTTATTTCCCGAAAATATGCCAACACCCAACGTGAAATGTATACTTTTCAAGGTACGTTACATGAACTTCGTAATGTTGGTAGCAGGTGGATACGGGTACATCCTTCTAGCTCTCATCACGCTCTCTATATCTGTTGTCTTATGTCTGGCTTAATGGATAAATGGTTATCGTGTTCTCCATTGATCCACGAAGTCTCGGGTTCGATTCCCGGCCTGGTCGGAGATTTTAACCTTGCATTGGCTAATTCCGATGGCTCCAAGGTTGAGCGTGTGTGCCGTCCTCATCATTAGAATTCATCATGAGTAGGGCTCCATCTTCACAGACGTTCAGGTCGCCTATAAGGCATCAACTGGAAAGACCTGCACTAGTTTGCGTACACACAAAATATCGTACGAGCATTTCGACGTGAGGCAGTGCACATTGGCCAACCTCGTGCTTGGAAACGAACCATAGACAACCTAGGAGACTTCTTCAAAGGGTGTTTAATATGTTGTAAGGTACGTCGAAATGACTGAATACAGGTTGACGAGAATACAACAAATAAAACAATAATTTCAAAATGCCATGTGTGTCTTCTTACCTCGCCAGAGATTCTGGCATCTCTTCGCCTTCAAAATGTCCTTACAATACACTTTCGAATGTCCTGCAATGTGCTGGCGAAGTAAATAAATAGACAGGCCATGGTATCGTCCTATTTCTAAACATTTATTAACTAATTACTAAAACTACACATTTACACACAGGATCGCCGAGCACACAGATTTCACTCATAATACACAATTACACAGTTTTCTCTCTCTCACACTTAGTTCTCACTGTTTATCTGCACTGATACACACAGTCTCCGATCACTTACACTACACTCATTCAGCCGCTCAGTCACACTCATTGGCGTTCTCGCAGTCCACAGTTCACAGCCAGCGCCCAACAGTCTCGTAGCTCAGGTTCGTTGTCCGCACTCCTATGGAACTCCGTTCGCAGCCTACACACGTCGGCACCCAGTGTCTCCGTTAAGGTAATCAAGTACATCAATGTCCTTCTACAGCAGCCGCTCCCAAGACACACACACACACGACGTTAGGCAATAGCTCCAACAAGTGAACATTCAGCAGGCTGGCACACAAAGACTGAACTACAACAACTCCAACTCCCCCTCACTCGTCGGCTGAACTCCAACTGAGCTCCTCACCAAATCTCGGCTGGCTTTCGTTTTGGAGGGGAGGTGAAGCCCGCTTCCCCCGCGTATCAATCGTCACTAATCTACAATGCCTCCGACATGCCATTAATTTCTGAGGAGAAAGGAGATAGCAGGGAGGGGTGTGAATGGTACTACAGGAGTACCTGCCTGTCCCCATGTCAACATGCTACCAGACAAGGTTTGTGTTGGAAAGGTGGTGCTGAGACGTGGTATTAAGTTACAGGGAAAACCACATAGGTAGAAAAAGAAAGAGTCTATATATCAAACCTGGCAAATGTTGATAGCACATGCAAGGAATGTGGTTTCTTGATATGTCTAGGTGATAGTGTTAGTTGAGAAAAGATATCATGCACAAGTCATGAGCCATATTCTCGCCAGTCCTGTTATCAGAGGATCAGTCCATCTGGGCACTGCCGTGACTAGCGTGGTCTTGCCGGTTGCGGAGCCATGTGCCTATAGACACGAGGGCCTGTCGCACCGCTCCCATCCTTGGGGTCCCTCGTACCCAGTCTCCAATTCCGGAGAATGAGGCCAAGCCCGCCAAGACGGGGGCCTCTTGGATGGGGGTGGGACATGACGCCGGGCCCCCTTATTCTCTGCCCGCGCCCTGGCCCGGTAAACAGAGCAACTCCGTTGAGAGGCGAGATGGCCCCCGCGCAATTAGAGCATACTGGTGCTTCCTTAAGTGCCGCGCAGGTTATGTAGTTGTGATCACCCACACAACGATTGCACCTCACTAGGAGCCCACACCAATCCTGACGGTGGCCCCACCTCAGGCAGCTGAAACACTGCAAGGAATGCCGACAGGGATGTACAGGTCTCATATGACTGCCGCTACCCGCTGAGGTCCTCCGCTGATTGGGTCCTCGGTCGACTGATGTCCTGGGAGCAGTCCTGGGCTGCAGCCGGACGGCCCTCTCCTGATGAGCTGGCGTCGTTTTCTTCCTCCTGGTCCGGGGGCGGCGTCTACTTCCTGGCGGCTGGGGTATCTTCTCGGCGGGAGGAAGAGGCCCCGTCCTGATGGCCCTCCTCCCGAGGTGGTGACCCTTGGGTAGCAGGAGAGGGCATCTGGGCGAGGTACTGGTCCTCTTTCCCAGTTGTATCCCCGGCCCAGTAGCTCACGTTCCAAAACACTGCCATTGAAACGGTATAGGTGAGATCCTTCGCTGAGTCTGAGGGATAAACCAACCCTGGAGGGTAAACAGTTTAAAAGAGAAAGAAGATATTTTAGTAAATAACGAATTTTAATGGTCTTTTTCATGTAAGGTCACCCCGGGTATGAAGCTGCATGGTTACTTGTTCAGCTAATGGTTTCAGACGTGGCACGGTGCTTTTAGGATCTCAAGATGGCAGCACTATTGCATCACCATCATACCGACGTTATACTCTTGTTACTAGGTACACTGGTCCTTCCCCTTAAAACTGAGGCATTGGGCATTGTCGTAGGATGTCTTGTCTAGAAAATATTTTGATTTGAAATCTATTTATGATGTATCCGTTACTTTGCAGAAAGCGCACCAGCCGACGTGGTACACTCCGCTCTTTGAGACCGTGGCCGAGTCCCTGCCCGAGGTTACCTCCCCTGGCACTATCCATGCTCTGGACGGCATAGCTCTGAACAGAATAGTGCCTCGCTTCTACCGGGACTATTATATGTACCAAGGCTCACTCACGACGCCACCGTGTACGCAGTCTGCCACGGTGATCGTCAGTTCAATCCCTTCGCACGTCACTCATGAACAGGTACGTAAAACCCATTGTAACTTTCCGTTTTATATGCCTCACAGTATAGTGTCATTTTGAATGTCACTGATCCTGCTTGAAACTTGATCAAATATAATGATCAAAATGTCCGTAAATTATGGCTCAGAGTACAGCAAAATGGAACTCTCCAATTTAGATAATACACAGAATATCATAATTATGTTCTCTCGGGGCATACACATGAGGCCGTGTTCTGTACACCTTATTTTATCCCCTGAAGACTATTAAAAAGGGAGGGACGATCACCTAGTTGTTAGGCCTCTTTAAAAGCAAACATCATTATCGTTAAAAAGGGTAGGAAATGCATCTCGGTTAAGTAAAACCTACTTCCTACCAATTTGAAAATATTTTTTATTACAACATAAGCGGGCGAAGTGACCATGCTTATTGATGCACTACGGCTATGGAGCTAAGCTCTGCATTCGGCAGACGTCTGGGTTGAATTCAACTGTCGGCTGCTCTGAGGATGGTTTTCTGTGGTTTCCCATTTTCACTTCCGGATAAATGCCGGGAAAGTTCCTGTTCATAGGTCACAGGCGATTCCTTCCACCTTCTAATCCACAAGACCAGCACTTAGCGTAAACTGCTAAGAATTAAGGCATTTTCAAAGTTCGGTTGTTTAAGAGGCCGTGTATGTTCCAAGTTGTAATTATGTTGTTGTTGTTGTTGTTGCTTTAGTTTCATAGTGTGTCATTGCTTCCACTTACTAGTGTTAGGGGGTGGTGGTGGTGGTGATTACTGTTTTAAGAGGAAGTATATCTAGGCAACCATCCTCTATATAAATCTAATCAGAGAGAAAAAATGGAAGAGTTCCGACACATCGAAAAAGTGAAGTTATCAGCAAAAGAAAGATAAGGGCCACGAAGGGCGTGAAAATAAAAGACTTCTTAGACCTCTGAAATCTAATAGCGTCGGGATCGTAAAAGTACAAGAGTTTACCAAGTGAGGTCGGATAGGATAGATGAAAGTGAGGAGCCTGGCACAAGTAAGTGGAAGCAAGGCCAGGTCTCAGCTAAGGGCTCCGTGGTCACCAGCGAACGCTCCAAAGTTAACAGCCCTTGGGGCCCCTTTTAGCTGCCACTTTCGACGGACAGGGGATGCCCATTCTAAGGTCTTGGAAGTTTGTAGTTCCAAATACGTGGCGTAACAGTAGCATCAAACAATAACTTTCAGGATCAGAATCAAGGTTGAACGAATACATTCTTCCCAGAACATAAGTCTCACAACGATGTCGAGGAATCCCCTCTCTATTTTTCTAATTAAACAAGTAATATCTCGGTGTACCATTGAACAAAACGTACCGTATTTCTCCGAATTCAAGACGACCCTGAATGCAAGACGACCCCCACTTTTCTTTCAAAAATTTAAATCAGGCTTAAAAAGTGCCCTGTAAAATCAAATAAATGCCTTTATTAGACTATCCTTGTCTTCATGCCAATGCAGTATTTTCTTGCATCTGCACAATTACTCTTTATTTCCGCGAGTTTCATAACTATTAAATTAAAATTGGCATCACAATATCGAAGAGAACCCGTTGAAAATTTGCCAGCTATTACCTGTTCCACGTGTCTTTACAATACGACGATCTATCACGAAAATATTCCTGCTGTCTGTAAAACTGATCATTTTACTGCCAGGTACAGCAGACTCTGCCACTCAGTAGCCATGGTATTTCTAAAACTTTGAAAGCTCGCATGTTTTGATACCATTCTGGGGATTTAATAAACGTTTCTGTAGAGGCTAACATAGGGGACTGTGGCTCACCCGGTCACCCGCGCTGCGAACCTGTCTCCCGCCAAGTAGAATATCTCTCTTCACTACATTCCGACAACCAGTGACGTTACGCAGAAGCAACATACAACCGGTTGCCGCGGCTAGCGATATATCCCATAGCCCTAATAAAGATGTAGACGTTGATGATCGAGTTTTATGCGCTCGCGGGGGGTGAAGGGAAGCAGCGTGGTTACCGTGGTAGCTGCGAGTGGTGTTCATTACTATAAGGTTGCGAATGCAAAACGACTCTTGACTTCTCACATTAAATTCGCCTTGGATTCGTAAAAATCCGGTCCTGTTCCTTTGGTAGCCACTGCTCCGATTTAGAAACGTTTAGAAAATTACTTGGTACATTTACGTCTTATACATAGTGAATTTGTAATTTATTTCATTACATGGATCATGAACCATGTGTTTACCATCATGGAAACTTTTGTAAGTCAGGAAGTTTTTCTGATACAATTGATCAGTTTTCTCCGGCGTTCTTCTTATTTAAAAATTATCAGAATATAGGCACGATGCAGCTAAATTTTGTGAAATTAAGTTACATTGACAGGGGATACAGGAACGCCAAATGTTTATTTCAGTTAAATCGTTCATTATTTCCTTAAATTTTAGCTGGAAGGCTCTTGAAACAACAGTAAATCTGGAGTGTTTGACAAATTGGCCCTTTAGACTGTCCGCTTTTACTTCCATTTTGGATTGCATGTCATAGTAACAAAGAGTGAATTATATCTCATTGTAACAAAAAGGTCAGGCTTGCCATAATTTCTTCCTATCACCATTGCATCTTGATAATTTTGCATCACATTTCATGAGCGACCTTAAATTATGATGGCAAAATAAGAGCTCTTCCAGGAAGTGTAACCCTCTGTCATTTCCAGCTTTCTGGATTTCATCCATGAGATCTTTATATTTCTTGATCCTCAGCTGAGATTGATCTTGTCTGATGTAGTTAAGTCTGTTGGTTTTTATTTCTACATAGGTATCTACTGTGCATTGCTGCATCATCTGTCCTGTACTGAAGAACGGGTTGAGATCATCACGTATGGAAATACAATATTGATAGTATTGCATCTGTGCAGCGCTTGTTCTTAGCTTTGTAGGCTTATTTTTTTCTAATTAAGTATATGTTTTTGTCTAATTTACATTACTGTTAGGTCGCGAATGCAAGCTTTGGTCCCCGTGAAAACGAAAACCTACAACCTGTTTTCCAGTCAGTGACCGGGACAGGGATGGAATTAATGAAGCCCCCATCTTGAGGCGAGGATGGGAATTGTGCCGGCTGCCGAGGCCTGTCGCACTCCTCTGGGGCAATGATTAATGACTGATAGATAAAATGAAATGAAATGAAATCAAATGAAATGAAATGATAGTGAAGAGTGTTGCTGGAATTAAAGATGACAAGGAAAACCGGAGTACCCGGAGAAAAGCCTGTTCCGCCTCCGCTTTTTCCAGCACAATTCTCACATGGAGTGACCAGGATTTGAACCACGGAACCCAGTGGTGAGAGACCGACGCGTTTCCTCCTGAGCCACGGAGGCATTTTTGGTTCCCGTAAAGGAAGAAAAAAGAATAAACCAATCGTCTAAATTTGAGTCACGAATGCTAGTTATTTCTGTCTAGTATTGCTGGTGCCTGTATCGGCCCGAAAATGAATCAGCAAGTCATTTTGAAATATAACAGCAACTACATTAGATCGTGATGCAGTATATCTCCTATGATCATTTCTGCAGTATTCATCTAAGCATCTTCAATACTCTCTTGCTAAACTTGACAAAGCATTTTTACTTAAGTTACTTCAACAAATAGAATGTTACATTGGATCTGCAACAGTGCTTCATTGCACCGACAATTTTCTCGCATTTGCCTTTTTTGGGCTACGACCTCGTCAGGGTCAAGAATAAAATTGCGCAATCTTGCGCTGTTCACCGTTATCGCGATGCAATCCTCCGCAGAGATTATAGATTTCTCGGATTATTCTATAACAGTAGGGCGCATAACCTGCTGGAGGAGCGATATTCGTTCGCATCCACGCGCACATGCCAAGGAACTATTCGTTAACCGTATTAAGTTTCAGAGAGTGCCCGTGTTGATACATGTGTGAGTTATGTGTAATACATGTTAAACTGTATGTACATTATAATACATAGTTTGGAAGAATAGCAGGCTTTATATCCTAAGTCACGCCATGTAAATAAAGGCATACTAATAATAATAATAATAATAATAATAATAATAATAATAATAATAATAATAATAATAATAATAATAATAATAATAATAATAATAATAATAATAATAATAATAATAATAATAATAATAATAATAATAATAATAATAATAATAATAATAATAGGGTCCTAGAAGTCAACCTAGGGGAGGTCTTTACTGCGCTAGCAAATGGGAGTGAAATGTATCGTTCTGACCATCTGCAACAATAAATTATTGGATTCAGCAAGAGAATCTAACTAGCCTCCTTCACTCCAACTCCAGCATGTAACCTACAAGAGGTGCCCCTGTTAAGCCGAGCAACCCAGTGGAAGGTTAGATAACCAAACCCAGCGGGAAAATACGTCGGTGATCCGATCAGTGCTGGGGGCTCCAAGGCTCACAACCTTGGTAGTACCTTGGTCGGTGCGAAATATCGCCGACCCAAGTCTACAGTTTTTCAACTGTGAAAAGCGTGGAGAAAATTGCAGCTAAATCTACTACTCCAGATGGTAACCAATCCACCGTCGTCTTGTACGACGTTAGCGGGCCTTCGAATTCTGGGGAGCCTGCACCGACGTGCTTGGAGGTATCGCAGACTCCACGAAAGGTCAGACATAGAGCCAAGAATGTCTTTGCTACCTTCAAAGCCAATTCTCTCCAGAAGGCTGAAAAATTGAAACAGCTCAAATACATCCTATCTGAACAGCAAATTTTGATTGCAGCAATTCAGGAAACGAGATTTACAGATGAGCAGGCATTTGAATCTGAATTTTCCAGGATCTTCAAGGGTAAAACTGGTAAACGTGTCATACAAATTGTCTCCAACCTCGGCACAGGATTTATAGTGAAGAAAACGATTCTGGACTCAATAACATATTTCACCTCTGTGAATAGAAGATAATCGACCCTGTCCTTTCGAAGCACAAACAAAATTTATACTATTGTGAACGTTCATGCGCTGATCAACGAAGCGAACTAGAGAGACCCGGAGAAAACCGATATATTTTGAAAAGAACTTGAGGATATTTTATCCAAGATTCCAGGCAAACATACCATCGTCTTGCTTGGAAATTTCAATGCCCAGGTAGGCAGAGAAAGAGACAGTTCCGAAACATCGTTGGAAACTATCCTGTTCTCCAGAGAACAAATCGTAATGGATAAAGACTAATAGAGCTGTGTAAGGCATTTAATTTCGTAATAAAGTCTACTTTCAAACACGTGCCAAAGAAAGAGAAGACCTGGAATTCCCCAAATCCCCACCTTGGTTAATTCCATATTGATCATGTCGCGATCGCACGGAAGGCTCAAAGAGAAATTCAGAATTTGAAAGTTCTAAGAAATGCAAAGCTGGACTCAGATCACTATCTATCCAAGATAAAAATCAAACTGCTCCCGAGAAACACAAGGAGTGTTCGAGCCAAAGAGATTGAGAACTGGGAGCAACTGCGCGAGGCAGTGGTCGAAACAGTTAAAGAGGGGTTCAGCTTACTAAGCCCAGGAAGCATGCTTGGTGGAACAGTGAATGCGATGCAGCGATAAGGTACTGAAAGGTACTGAAAGATCTGCAGGAGATTGGAATCTCATTTGAAGATATCCAGGAGCGTAACCCACTTAAGAAAAATCTCCAAGGACATCAGTGTTTACAACCAAAGCCGAAGCTGAAAACTGGAAAGGCACGGACGAAAAAGCGAAAGGAGCACCACCGTATACGAATGAAGGAATACTGGACCAACATTAAAGCTCAAAGGAAACAGTTAAAACGACGTGGTTCTTAGCTGGTCGAAACGCAACGAGAAGGGAATAATAATAATAATAATAATAATAATAATAATAATAATAATAATAATAATAATAATAATAATAATAATAATAATAATAATAATAATACCGGGTTGAGTGGCTCAGACGGTTGAGGCGCTGGCCTTCTGACCCCAACTTGGCAGGTTCAATCCTTGCTCAGTTGGGTGGTATTTGAAGGTGCTCAAATATGTCAGCGTCGTGTCGGTAGATTTACTGGCACGTAAAAGAACTCCTGTGGGACTAAATTCCGACACCTCGGGCTTCTCTGAAAACCGAAGAAGTAGTTAGTGGGACGTAAAGCAAATATTGTTATTATTTTTATTATTATTATTATTATTATTATTATTATTATTATTATTATTATTATTATTATTATTATTATTATTACCAGCTGATGTACACGTGCTTCACGGCGGAATTCTACATTGTATACAGAATTCTAGGTTAAGTATTGTTCACGTTGTGAGTAAGATTGTAATAAATTGCATAGCTCTTAACGTTACCCTAGAAACTCGACGGGGAAGTCACCAAACGTCTTTTATTACGTGAAGACTGAGTTAGGGAATTTTCATTGTTATGGTAGGTCCTCGTGCTTACATCAGTCACAATCAAGTTGGGGAATTTTCATTATAATAGCAGACTCTCACTCTCCATCTGCCTTTTTACATCCACAGAAAGACTGTCAGTGGATTTCCCAACTGAAAAATGACATAGGTCATTTGCAATGACACCAGTAGGAATGTTGCGATTAAAAGTAATGCTGTCATATGAAATACACGATCAAATGAAAAAATCATACATTTTCTCACATTTAAGGAACAATAGTACGCTGCCGATCTAACAGTCCAAAGTTCCGGAATGACCAAGCCGCAGACAGCCGTGAACACTCTTTTGTTTTTGGGAGGAGAGGGGCCGAAGAGTGGAAAGTCCCAGGGCAAAAACTATGCCCTTTTACTCTCTGCTTCCTAGGAGTACCCGATGAGTTTGAAAATCTCAATTCACTACACTGACGAGGAGAAATTTATCTGATTTGGAGGCAAATTTTTCCTCCAAGCCGAAGGAGAAACCCCCTCTTGGCTGCTAATTTGGAATACAATGAATGTAAATTTAATAAATGTGAAGAAAAGGAAGATTTTCTTAAGAAACGGCTCATTTCAGAGTTGAATTTTGAATTATTTACTGAATTGCTGAATTGTGGTGCTTCAATTTGGAATAGGCCGAAATTGTAATTCTAGATCAGATCATAATTGAGCCTCTGCCATTATTCCGTTAATCGTGCACGCTGATCAATCCAATCAGTGCACCAAAGTAGGTATCGAATAGCTGGTATATACTATGATGAACCAGCGTGTTACTTACCAGCAGTATCAGAAAATGTATGTACCAGACGAATGGTATGCTAGAGAAGAAAGTTATCTAACTCCCCTACTATTTCCCGCCAATATTCAGGCAGGCTGTTATACTCGGTACGCAGCAGTAATCTGTCGGAGATGAGTGGCAGCATAAAGAGACAATAGTTGAAACAATGGTCAACGTAATATTATTGTTGACCAATTTTATGAGCTTTCGATATTGTGAGCATTCACATTTAGTTTCCTTTCGACTCTCAAATACCACAGTCGGTACGGTAAAACTGTATAAAACTTAAATGATCGTAAACTGTATTCTCTATGTAGTACTTTTCGATAGGACCAATAAACAAGGTATTTAAGAATTAAATTTTAGGCGCCTTCTCCTAAACTATAGTTTCATCATGGATGAATAAAATTGTTTATAGCTTAGACTGTAGTTTCTTATTCCCCGACTCTACATACCGATTTTCATTAAATTCTCTTTACCCATTTTCTCATGGCTCTGCGTCGATATGGGCTTAGCAATAAAAACACAAATTCATGAATATCTCTGTTATCATAGACGGTACGGTAAAAATATATAAGACATAAATGATCGGAAATTTAATTCTATATACTTTAGTTATGTAGTATTTATCGATAGGACCACTAATAACATAAATATTTGAGAATTAAATTTTACGCCTCCCCCTAAACTACCATTTCACTCATCGTGAATAAAATGATTTGTAACCTGTATTGTAGTGGCTCATCCCCCGACTTTACATAGCGATTTTCATTAAATTATCTTCGGGCGTTTTCTCGTGATGCGTGTACATACAGACAGACAGACAGGCAGACAGACAGAAATTACGGAAAATTAAAAAGTGCATTTCCTTTCTACTGTGGACATGACTGATACAGAAACACCATTCTTTTGAAATTCTGAGCAATGCACAGAAAAAACTCTTTTATATACTGTATATATGTAGAGAGATTGGGAGAGAGATTCATGTAGCATCCATATTTCAGAGTGTTATGAACTCAGAACTGTTAGCGAGTGCGTTTTGCAAAATAGGTTATCAGTTGAATATTCGTGTTACGCTATCATTACACAAAGATCAGAGAACAATGCTGTCTACAGTATAGCGATACTGACGAGTGCATCTGTGGACAAAAGGTGAAGGGATTGATATCTAAAGCGGTCAGTAAGCTTGGGAGAAGAATGAAAATGAAAAATAAGGATGACCACGTAGGTGATGGAAATTAATAAAACAGCAAGAAATAGAATTTTCAGGTCCTACGGTATTAACGTAAAGTGTAATTATTAATTTACGGGAAACTGACGGCATGTTTATACTATAATTTCTCTATTCCTTGTGATATGAATGTGTGTGTTTATTTTTTGTAATGTGTTGTGTTTTCGGTGACATTTCGCCAATGAACCGATCGCATTTATGCCTGTCACTACCTTCCCACCATGAACCCATCAGCCTATCGTTAACAGAAGTGCGACGTTGCCAGTTTTAACCTCACGACTTGTAGTTGCAGAAGGCGTTGGTGATATACTGTAAGAAAATTGCTGTACAGTATGTTATTTGCAGTCTGACAGAGATTATTGTTCATTGTTATCAGTCTTCGTGTACATTTTGTTCGATTATATAAACAAATATTAAAGAGCACTAGCAAATGTACCCGTGCTTCGCTACGGCATTCTACATTGTATACGGATATCGAACTAATTACTGTAGATGCAGTGAATGAGACTTTTCTATTGCATGTGTCTTAGCGTTATCCAGAAACAGAAGGGGAGGTTCCCATACGTTGTTTCCAATGTAAAGTGCGAGTTGCGTAGTTGTGATGATAACAGCAGGCTCACTTGCCTACTGCCATTCACAATCGAGTAGGGAAGTTTTAATTATAATTGCAGGCCCCATTACCTACTGCGCGGTCACAATAGATTTGGAGAGTTTTCGTTACAATGGCAGGTCCCCTTTCCTAATTCCAGACAGATTACAGTTGAGGAGCTTTTACTACAATGGCAGGCACCTTCCCTACTGCCAGTCAAAATTGAGGTGTGCTGTTATCATTATTAATATCAGTCACACCGAGTTGGTGAGTTTCAGTTGTAATAGCAGGCCACTATGCCTAATGCCAGTCACATTTTAGATGAGTAAATTTGTTTATAACGGTGGGCACACTTGCCTACTCCCAAACACAATAGGTTAGGGGAGTTTTGAACAAAATTGCATGCTCTCTTGTCTTCTGTCAGTAAAATCGAGAAGGGAATTATTCATTACAATTGTAGTCCCTCCTTAGTAATGGTAGTTACACTTGAGTTGGAGAAGGATCCCATTCCTTCTGCCAGTCAAAGTCGATGTAGAGAGTAATGATTACAATAGCAGACACCCTCCTGCTGGGAGTCACTATCGATTTGTGAAATATTAATTAAATGTCAGACACACCCTTTCTACATCGCTACAAATCGAATTCAGTGTGTATAGATAGATAGATAGATAGATATATAGATAGATAGATAGATAGATAGATAGATAGATAGATAGATAGATAGATAGATAGATAGATAGATAGATAGATAGATAGATAGATGAATTATATGCATGTTTATAATATTACAAATCTTCATTTAACTGCTACTAAACGATACGTCTATCGACAAACGGATTGTACCATAAGACGCCTCATTTAGTGGCCTCATTTAGTGGTCTAAATGCCTAGTCTTATGATATTTTCTCCTATCTAATCTATGTATGGGTGAGTTAGAAACGTTGAATAGGGTGAAATTTGGATTAGGTCTCCTCAAGTGCATTATTTTTGGGTACTTATGTAACAGATAGAAACATAAAAATTTGGCTCACATGTGGACTGGGTGGGCCAATGTTCGTGTAGAATTAGATGATTCTATCTTTCGTATGAGTGATTCAAACTATGAATTATACGTGTACAAAGTGCGAAATGTACGTACAATCGAGAAATTGAAACAAATCTAACGTAAAAGGAATAGAGATAGACAAAACGTCATAGGACCAAAGTTTTAGATCACTCCAAGTTGAATCGAGATTGTGCCAGCCGTTTTGTGATACGACTTTCCGTTTTGCCACGAATTGCCTCGAAACGAAGGTCTGCACCGACATTAAAATTGCCTCAGAATTTCGATATTTTTCTGGGGTAAAAAGTGAAACATTTAAAAATCTTACAATTAGAAGCTTTCCGTCGGTTACAGGAAAAGAGGTATAATTTTGCGAAATATCAATATTCTAGCTCGTCTGGCAGATTGTGTGGCAATTTTGATTTGTGGGGAGGGGGGTAAGAATGATGACTTTCAGGAAACTAAAGCTAACAAATATGCAGATGGACATTATTACACCTGAAATGGACAACTGTACGAAAATTTCGCCTAAATAATCGATGTAAAGACACACGGTCGTTAAGATTTTATTTATATAGATGAGGAATCTGCTCCTCGTACAACACCTTTTGGGCTATGTCCGCTGGACTTCAGTTAAGTCACCCTATTCAACGTTTCTAACTCAATCTTACTCATAAATAGATTAGATAGAAAATATCATAAAACCAGCCATTTAGACAGCTGAATGAGGGGTCTTATGGTACAATCCGTTTGTTGGCATGGTATGGACCTATAAAACCTACCTTTGGACAGGTGGATGCTGAGTATAAAGTTTGGTTGAAATAATATCTCCAGTAGATGCCAAGTTTTGTTAAAGTCTGGTGGGACTTGTACGGAAAACAGGTCCATTAATGGTATCTCCCTTATTAATCCTCCTATCGAAATAATGCACATGAAAAAATATTTTAGAAATGAATTTACATCAAAAAATTCATTTCCATCGAAAAATGCATAAGTGAAAATGTTTTCGAAATGTATTTTCATCAAGGTTGGTCGACTTCCAGTTAGGTTGGTCTTGTATATATTGTGGGAGAGTAAAATCACTGTTTCGGTTCCCTATAACCCCAAATTCATTCCGGGAATTTGTCATGGTATGGACCTAAAAACCTACCTTTGGACAGGGATGCTAAATATGTTTTAGAAATGGATTTCCATCAAGGTTGGTCGACTTCAAGTCAGGTTGCTCTTGTATATATTTTGGAAGTGTAAAATTACTGTTTCGGTTCCCTATAAACTCCCAGTCCATTCCGGGAATTTGACATTGTGTGGACCTAATAACCTACTCTTAGACAGGTGTATGCTAAATATTAAGTTTGGTTGAAATATCTCCATTAGTTTTCAAGTTATAAGAAATACGCTTTACCCTCACCCGCTTTTGAGTTAAGACGTACTGAAAAGCCGTCCGTTAATGATATCTCCCTTTAATCCTCCTATCGAAAAATGCACAGGAGAAAAAAGTTTTAGAAATGGATTTCCATTCAAGGATGGTCGATTTCCAGTCAGGTTGGTCTTGTGGGAGAGTAAAATCACTGTTTCGTTTCCCTATAAACCCCCAGTAATTCCGGAAATTTGACATGGTATGGACCTTAAAACCTACCTTTGGACAGGTGGATGTTAAATATGAAGTTTGGTTGAAATATCTTCAGTAGTCTTCAAGTTATAAAAAACCAACGCTATACATGCATACGCTCTTGAGTTAAGTCCGGTGGGACTTGTATTGAAAAACGGTCCGTTAATTATATCTCCCTTATTGATCCTCGTATCGAATTGATGCACATGAGAAAAAAAGGTTTAGAAATTGATTTCCAATAAGGTAGGTAGATTTTAATTAAGTTTGGTTCTGCATATTTTGTGGGAGGGCAAAATCACGGTTTCGGTTTCGTATAAACCCCCCAGTCAGTTCAGGGATTTAGAAACAATGTTGCCCCTAAAATCTACCCAAGACAGGTGGATTCTAAATATGAAGTTTGGTAGAAGTATAGCTAGTAGTTTTCAAATTATGAGAACTGAGAAAACAAACAAACGAACAAACAGAAAAACAGACAGACAAAAAAAACTAAAAAATATGCAGATGGTCATGAAATGGATAACTGAATGATAATTTAGACAAAATAGTCAATGTACAGACACACGATCGATACGATTGTATTTATACACTCTAGATAGATTCAGGGAACCGGAAATTGTGAATGGATAGAAAAATATAACTTCCAATGTTTAGTTACATATCTCAGAAACTAAACGAGGTTTTTCCTTGAATGTTTTTTATATATTCAGAATACATCCATCATTATTTGAGTATGATATGATGCTTCTATGTTTAATATTTTGTGTCAGAAAGAACATTATAAGACTCATAATTTTTAAAAATATTGTTAAATATTCCCTTAACTGATGTGCTTTATCTGAGGTAAAACTGAAACCGGACGAAAGAAACTTTGCATGCGTAATATTTAAACATTTGTGAGCAGCTAAAATAAAATTATTGCCCTTTTATTTACAGTGGTTGTGAATATTTCATCCTATTTGAAAACTGAACTCTTCTGTAAAATTTTCAGTGCTTTTCAAGCTATCCTCCGTGAACTAATCAAGATATCTGACTAAATTTAATTCCATAAGCAGATCTATAAATTTTCTAAGAGACTACCGAGTTAAAAATACACTGGTGTGATAACTTCTGAGATAAAGGTACACAAAATTTCAAAAATATGACGTACGGAAAATCCAAAACCAATGTTTGACTGGTACCTGGCATCTAATGATATTCAGCGTGCAGAGTTATGTTTAAACCTAATTTTATTGCCTCAAATATACCTTCAGTACAATAATAATTGGTACACCAAATTATTCAGGAAAGATTGGAGATTTTTTAAGCTCAAAAATAAAAATTGACATTTTTGAGCCTATCACGCTTCCCGGTTCCCTTAATTCAGTTACTGTATATTCAATCATATATTCAACACGTAAGACATCATAACAGTGTAAAACTTTCAGAGGTGTGAAAAACCTTCAAAAACACTACACAACAGTACATATGTTCAAACAGAAGGCTGAAAACACAGTTTAAAAAACATAAGCTAAGTAAATTAGGTAAGGTGTAATACGCTCATAAAATAGTAAATAGTTATGAGCTCAAATCATAAGCATCATTATCAAGTCACTGCCTTCTATATCTATGAAGACTGTTGAACAGATTAAGCTGTTACTGTGCATCTCCAACCATTTCACTTTTCAAAGAAATTACAAAAAATTAAAATTCATTTTTTCTTGCTGTCGGATTCCACGTGGCAGAAATACGTCGAAGCTACGTCAGCCAATCCCACCCAGCAAAAGAAAGTTATATTTTCATTTTGTTGAAGCAAGGAGAGCAAAGTGAAATGAAAGTGACGTAGTGTTGTGGCTGTATGACGTCGATATTCAAGACGGCTTGTAATTGGAAGTCCTAACGTATGGGTATCTATTGCATGGATTATTCGCTTCAAGAAGGAGTACATAATTAAAAGCAGGAAGATAAGGAAATTCTTATGAAAAGGAGCAAAGTGACAGAGAGCGATTTCTGGATCATGTTTCGTCTTCATTTCACAACACAGACCCAGGTAGATTTGTGCATGCAATTAGAGCACAACGTATTTTGTCGTTTGTTGGCGAGCAGCTAAAGAAATAGTAGCTCTACCCTTTAGTGCCCTGGCGCATTCTTTTACCATAATGCCCAAAATTAGCATGAAAGAGTGTCTGTTACAAGAATTATTCATCATGATAAAAAAGAGCACGGGACAGTCCGGTCCTCGAATTCTGAAGCAAACGTTTAAAGCCAATAACTTAAAAATCACTGCCACTGAATCTGGAAAATAGGAAGGAATGATCTGAAACTCTGGCTTAAAGAAGTTCTTTTCTCATTCTCATACGACAAGTGGAACCTGCTCTTTGACTTCTGGAACATGTACTGCGATACAGCCTGCCTTGTAGGCATTCCTCCAGGCAAAACCACACAATTGTTCAAGATTCCTCCTGGTGCCAAGGGAAAAATCCAGCCACCAGACAAGTTTGTTTCTTTTCGGCAGTGGAAATAATTTAACCGCCACCTAACAGAAATTTTAGCAGCTGGTGAAGACATTCGATTTAAGCTTTTCCAACGAGATTGTATTCTGAAAATGCACTCTTCCATTCATTTTCAATTTTCCTCTCCACAGTTTTAGGACATGATCAGGTTTGCAATCGGCTACAAAAATAATGGAACAAACGTTGGATTTCCCACTGCTTATAAAATACTGCCTACAGACACATAAGCAGTTATGTGATGAGCAGTGAGGCAGAAAGTGCTTGTTTGGGATGCTTGGTGCGAAAGTCATTAGTGTTTCCGCCTTTCGATCAATACATGTCATTTCTGCTTCAAGTTCGTTTCGCACTGACACGCTGTTAAAACGCAAACGCCAGCTTGTCAACCAACACGCTGGCTGCTCGACTCGCTGCAGCAAGCACCACCAAGCGTCCGATTGCTGCTTTTACCTCACGAATGATTACGTGACTTTACAGTTGTAAACAGCAGCTGATTTTTTGTGCTTAGCCTTTCTATATGGTGTACATTCTCCCTATAAAATTCCAAGTTCATTATGATAGGAGTAGCCTACACGGATAGCATCCTGGTTACATGTATAAAGATCTCACGAGGAATCTATCTCATTTCGAAGGCAGGAAAGCGCAATGATTTTTACATCTTTGAAAGCACCACATATTCATTTGCTTTAATGTAATATTTAGGCATAATTTATTCCATGCAACAGGATTTGCATCCCAATTACAGCAACAATCCTTGTGATACAGTGCCAAATTGCAAATAATTATTACTTAGACTAAATTGATTAAATCTAAACTAAACGAATATAATATAATTAATCTAACCGTCCTTTATGGTTAATGGAAATGTAAATATAGTATTATAACCAAAAAGGCATTTGATAATATTGATTGGACCAAGCTATTTGAGATTCTGAAGGTGATCGGGATTAGACACCGAGAAAGAAGAATTATCTATAGTCTATATAAAAATCAGTCTGCAGTGATAAGAATCGTTAGCTACGGAAGAGAAGCACCAATCCAGAAAGGGGTGAGGCAAAGCTGCAGTTTATTCCCCCCGCTCCTTTCAATGTTTATATAGAATAAGCAGTAAAGGAAATCAAAAAAGAATTTGAAATGGGAATCACAATCCAGGGAGAGGAAATCAAAACCGTGAGATTTGCCGATGATATTGTTAATTTTATCTGAGACGGAAAAAGATCTGGAGAAGTTGCTGAATAGTATGGACGGAGCCTTTGGTGAAGAGTACAAGATGAAAATAAATAAGTCCAAAATAAAAGTAATGGAGTGCAGTCGTGCAAAGCCAGGTGATGCAGGAAATATTAGATTAGGATATGAAGTCTTAAAGGAAGTGGATGAATATTATTACTCGGATAGTAAAATAACTAACGATGGCAGAAGTAAGGAGGACATAAAATGCAGGCTAGCACAAGCAAGGAAGGTCTTTCTTAATAAAAGAAATTTGCTCACTTCGAATATTGATATAGGAATTAGAAAAATGTTTTTGCAGACTTTCGTTTGGAGCGTGGCATTGTATGGAAGTGAAACATGGACAAAAACTCACTCAGAAGGAAAGAGAATAGATCTTTTGAAATGTGGTGTTACAGAAGAATGCTGAAGGTGAGATGGATAGATCGAATCACGAATCACGAATGAAGAGATACTAAATCGAATTGGTTAGAGGAAATCGTTGTGGCTAAATTTGACGAGAATGATAGGACACATCTTAAGACAACCAGGACTTGTGCAGTTGGTTGTTGAGGGAAGTGTAGTGAGTAAGAACGGTAGGGGTATACTAAGATAAGAATATGACAAGCAGATTAGAGCAGATGTAGGATGCAACAGTTATGTAGAAATGAAAGGGTTAGCACAGGATAGGGTGGCATGGAGGGCTGCATCAAACCAGTCAACAGACTGATGACTCAAACAACAACAACCAAAATACAAATCATTATTTGAATTAAACGATTCTTTCTTGAAAATTGCAAGCACTTTATATCACACAAGTCCGGTCTGTGTGCAAGTATTCAACAAGTTGTACCTTGTAACCACCTGGGGGACTGCTGTGTTTCAACCCGCAATTCATGTGAATTCTTGCGCTGAAGATTACGTGAACGGACAGTCCATATTGACTAATGAAGGGGATTTTCGAACCAAAATAAAAATCGTCCGGTTCCAAAGACCAGACCCGGGCAGTTAAGGGTTTATAAGATTTTTAGATGATTAATTAGGCATGGCTCCAATGAACAGTCCATATAAGAACAACAGGATCTGCAACCATCGCCACAATGTAATAGTTTTCGTTTTATCACGTCCATTATATCGCACTTACGGTACAAGCATGGTCCTCGTACAAATTCATAAGAACAGCTCATTGAAACATTTTCAGAAACCACAGAGCGCACAATCAACAGGACATAACAGTGTTGTTCAGATGAAGCTGACGAGGAGACTTCGGCCCAAACAGGAATATTCCAAAAATTTAAAAAAATATTCCGTGTTGAAAGTATTGTACCCTCTATAGGTAATGAAACGGCAATTACATCGAGCAAGTATCCCCGTTATATACTTGGGAACTGTGCTGAATGAACAGTGTGATTGCAAGAGTGAGAGAAAATACAGAACTGAACACGCCAGGGGGCAATGTATAAACATGGAACAATTCATTGTAAGATCAGGTCTTACCTTGCAATTGAGAATCCCAATAATCCGCTGCTATGCATTCTCTATTTTAACATGTATATATTTTTGGATAAGATTCAAAGGGAAACAGTGCGATTTGTTTTGGGTGATTTTGGACAAAAGTGTAGCGTTACGAAAATTTGCAAGACTAGGAACTAAGGAGACGAGCTGCTCGACTAAGCGGAATGTTTCGAGCTGAGATGGAACGGAATGACATATGTAGACGAATAAGCTTGAGTGATATTTTAATAGAAAACATCATTTAATGAAGATGATGTTGGAATTCAAGAGGACAAAATTTTGTAAAAATAATCGTTTATACGAAGATGAGTTAGGGATGGGAATAATTTATGGAGGGAGATGTTTGATAAATTTCCAACTTATTTGAAATCGTTTAAGAACAGACGAGGTAAAGAACTATTAGGGAATCTGCCACCTGGGCGACAGTCCTAAATGCAGATCATTGATTGATTGATTGATTGATTGATTGATTGATTGATTGATTGATTCATTCATTCATTCATTCATTCATTCATTCATTCATTCATTGAATTGAATTGAATTGAATTGAATTGAATTGAATTGAATTGAATTGAATTGAATTGAATTGAATTGAATTGAATTGAATTGAATTAACTGAATTGAACAAATACAACTCGAGTTCGCGACTCCCTATAGGCAGGCACCGTAAAATTGGGTATACAACCTGTCACTTTTTACAATTCGTAAGAAGAAACACATTTGTTTCAGAGACATTACAACGCCGGAAAATACATGAAACTTTTTAAAGATTGTGTGTGGGTTAGTAGGAATGTACCAGTGTATAATTTAATAACCTAACAACTCTATGACAAATTTTATTGTGATCTAAATGTTGATATAAGGTTACCGATATAAACTGGTAAATTTGCACCATTGCTTATATTTCCGTATATTTCAATGAATAATGTGAGCAGATGCAAAGTTACAGTACGGAATGGCCAACTGTATGGTATTATGGTAATAATATAAGGTTTCACATGAGAAATAACAAATTTTAAAGAAAGGACGATTAATTGTAATCGAATTGAACACTCAAATTATAACCCATATCTTACAACAATCTAATCAACAAAATATATTTTTACAATATCAAACACTGTGTACGAAGTTGCAATAACTGGCTTCAATTCTAAATTTCCATTCAAGTTCAGGAATTCGAAAAATATCTCCGTCTACCCAATCTCTTTGAAGGGTCTAATCCTCCAATAACATCCTTCCATTCATAGAACAGTTTATCACTTTCGTGGATTTTCCGACTACTTTTTGAATAGCTTATGGTCACAAGAATGAACACATGAAAACCGAGTAACTAAAATGACAGATGTATCTATGAAAGTTATTCAAGGCATGCTTTGAAGTTCCATTTACTGGACTGTGCAAACCTACTTAACTTCAGTTAGCTTTCTGTCCGGCAGATGGGGGTAAATCTTTCACTGAACATGTAAAGTATACCCATTCTGCGGTATGTATGAATTTTTATTTGTTGGTATTGAATTTAAAATGTTAAGCTACAGTAGTAGTAAGTCACTGTACCGGTCAGTCTACCGTACTGTAATACGTAGTGCTGAGGTAATGGAAATATTTAAATTATGTGTGAATTTCTGTGTGGTTTCTTTGTAACTATTAATGTGGCACACTACTTGTAATGGGTTATTTTATAAATTTTCGGTGAATTTCTGTGACTGTGTTGTAGTTATGTTACAATATATGTAAGGGAAGATTTTAAGTTATTTCCCACATATTTCGCTGCTGCTTTTGAATATGTTACCCAACTCATACGTCATTTTGAATGGCCACTTTTCTATTTGTCGTTTTAATGCACTAGTTGTACTTCTATTATCGTGAAAGTTCTTGTATGAATATCATTTTCTATAATATTTGGTTTTCATGTATTGTTGTTATTATATAATGCGTTTTTTTTAATTCCGTTCTTTTATACTAGAGTAAGTAAGCATTGCTACCGGATTATCTCCCAATTGCCCGCCTCCGTGACGTAACGGTTAACGTTATTACCTGCTGAGGAGAAATACCATATGAGTGAGGGAAGTTGTTCAAGGGTTGAATTGAAATTGGGCGTAGCGCCTGTAAGGTAGGGAAACCGCACAGCAGTGGTCAACGACCTATTTCTAAACAAACCTACATACAATAGAGTCCTCCCTATATTTTAGACAGCTGGGGTAATGGCTCCAGTGATTTAAGAATGTTGCAGGAGAGGTGGGATGTGGTTAAAATGGTGCATGCAGCTCACCTCCATTGGCGGTGTGCCTGAAAAAAGCTGCACCACATCAGGACGAGGACACGAATTTTGTCAGGCTCCATAGCTACATGGTTAGACTACTGGATCCCAACTTCGATTCCCGGCTGGATCGGGGATTTTAATCTTCATTAGTTAATTCCGATGGTTTGGGGGCTGGGTGTATGTGCAGTCTTCATCATTAGAATTCCTCATAGGAAGAGGCCCAAACTCACAGACGCACAGAAAGGCTATACGGCGTCAACTCGAAAGACTTGCACCAGGCCGATTCAGAGGCTTCACGACATTATTATCTCCCAAATGCAGTTAATTTGCGAATAATAATCCCACTGTAGAAAGGCAACAATAACGGCCGAGAGGATTCGCCTTGGCGACCACACGACATCTCGTAATTATTTTCAGGCCTTCGGGTTAAGTAGGGGTCGCTTGGTAGGTCCTGACCTTTCGGGGCTGCTGCGCCATGCGATGATAATAATAATAATAATAATAATAATAATAATAATAATAATAATAATAATAATAATAATAATAATAATAATATTGTTTAGTCATCAGTCCATAGACTGCTTTGATGCACCTCTCCATGCCACCCTATCCTGAACTGAGTTTTTCATTTCTAAGTAACTAGATCCTACATCTACTCGAATCTGTTTGTCGTATTCAGACCTTGGTCTACCCGAACCATTCTTAACGCCTATACTTTCCCCAAAAAATTACCGAACAAGTCTTGCGTGCCTTAAAATGTGTCCTATAATTCTATCTACTATTTTGGTCAAATTTCGTCAAAACGCTTCCCTTTCACAATTCGACCCAGTATCTCTTCATTCGTGATTCTATCTATTCATCACACCCTCAGCGTTCTTCTGTAACACCACATTTCAAAAACTTCTATTCGCCTTCTTTTTGAGCTAGTTATCATCCATATTTCACTTCCATACTATCCCACGCTCAAAACCGAAGTCTTCAAAAACATATTTTTAATTACGATATCAAAGTTTACACATAGGTTTTATGGCGATGACGAGATAGGAAATGGCTAGGAATGGGAAGGAACCGACCGTCACCTTAATTAAGGTACAGCCCCAGCATTTGCCTGGTGTTAAATGGGAAACCATGGAAAACCAACTTCGGGGCTGCCGACAATGGGATTCGAACGCACTATCTCCCGAATGCAAGCTCACTGGAGCGCGCCCCTAACCGCACAGCTAACTCGCTCCGTAGTAACAATATTTATCTACTTCCTTTAAGTATTCATTTCCAAATCTAATATTTCCTGCATCACGTGACTTCGTTCGACACCACTCTATTATTTTTGTTGTGGGTTTATTTATGTTCAAATTTTACTCCCTCTCCAAGACTGTGTCCATGCCATTCAGCATTTTCTGGAGGTCTTCTAGAGACTTGAATAAAATGGCAATATCATCGGCCAATCTCATTGTTTTAACTCTCCTTGGATTGTGATTCCTTGGATTTTGATTCACTTTCCAAATTCCTCTTTGATTTCCTTTACCGCTCGTCCGTCCGACTCGTTGGCTGAACGGTCAGCGTACTGGCCTTTGGTTCAGAGGGTCCCGGGTTCGATTCCCGGCCGGGTCGTGGATTTTAACCTTAATTGGTTAATTCCAATGGCACGGGGGCTGGGTGTATGTGTTGTCTTCATCATCCTTTCATCCTCATCACGACGCGCAGGTCGCCTACGGGAGTCAAATCGAAAGACCTGCACCTGACGAACCGGGCCGCTCGTCCTACATGAGCATTGAAAACGAGAGGGGACAAACAGCAACCTTACCTCACTCCTTTCTGAATTGCTGCTTCTTTTTCAAAGCAATTGATTCTTAGTACTGCCGATTAATGTTTGCACAGATGGTAGATAATTCCCTTTCTTCGATATCAGATCGCGCAAAAAGCGAGGAAACAATTCAAGCAGTGAAATATAATGATGAGGATGCTTTTTGTTTTAAGGGGCCTAACATCGAAGGTCATCGGCCCGAGCAGTGAAATAAAATTCCTAACAAGTGTTACTGGAAAGACAAGATATCAGGAAGGAAATTAAAGTAGAAAATTTGAATGATAGAGTTGAAAAGAATGGATTAAGACAGTTTGGACACGTGAGGGAAGGATACCGAAATAGATTATGAAGATCCTGTTTGAGGAAAAGACAGCACGACGGAGAACCAGAGCAAGATGAATAGCCGTGATCAAGACCACTATAAGAAGAAAGAACTTGAATGGAAAATAATTACAGGAGATGTATTGCGGGTTAGAGGAAGATGAAGAAATACTATACCTACCCCAACCGTCGTGGAGCTAGAAAAGGGGAAATTACTATGATGGTGATGATGAAAATGATGAATTCTCTGTCTCTTACTTATTGACTATTTGGAATGAACCTAGAGCAGAAAATAGTTTACTACCTCCTATTATAGTGCTGCTGCTTCTACTAATTTGTTTGCAATTTAAAAATTAATTACGCATAAGTTTCACTGAAGGAGTGTATAAGTTCAAATGTCTGAAAGTTGATATAACCCAAAACTACAAGTTATCACAATACAGTACTAGAAAAGAGAAAGAGAAGGGTCCAGATGTTAGAAATAGAGATATAGTCTATCACAACACATTGACTACTACTGCTAAATAAACCAAACCAACCCCCATGGCGCTACAGCCCTTGAGGGGCCTTGGCCTACCAAGCGACCGCTGCTCAGCCTGAAGGCCTCCAGATTACGAGGTGTCGTGTGGTCAGCACGACGAATCCTCTCGGCCGTTATTCTTGGCTTTCTAGACCGGGGCCGCTATCTCACCGTCAGATAGCTCCTCAATTCTAATCACGTAGGCTGAGTGGACCTCGAACCAGCCCTCAGGTCCAGGTAAAAATCCCTGACCTAGCCGGGAATCAAACCCGGGGCCTCCGGGTAAGAAGCAGGCACGCTACCCCTACACCACGGGGCCGGCATACTACTGCTAAATATTAACTAATATTATTATTAATTCGGCAGCCGGCACAATTCATATCCTCGTCGCAAGTTGGGGGCTTCATTCATCCCATCCATGACCCGGTCATTGACTGGAAAACAGGTTGTAGGTTTTCATATTCATTATTGTTAATAATATTCCCTGTGGGTGAGTGTGGTAGAACAACGTTCACGGCATTCGGGGGCTTTCAACTTGGGAGTATTTCATTTCCACGTATTTTGCGGCCCTTCCTTACCCCTTGCCGACCATTTTTCGAAGTGTCGGACCTCGTCCATTTTCCCTCTAATTGGTATTCAGAGGATGTTTGTCTAGTTGTACTTCTCTTACAACAGTCTTCTCCACCACCACGAATATTACTAATAATAATAATAATAATAATAATAATAATAATAGTATGACCTCAACTACCGAATGCAGAAATCAGGTAGACTGCCTTCGTGCGTGTTAATATCGAATTGTCTCACCACGAACCATTTACACGCCGACATGGTAGGACACGGAGTGCCGATGAAATTTTTTTCCACCTTTCAAAAATCTGACTCCGCCGAGTTTGAACCTGTAATCTTGGGACCCGGAGGCCCACGCTCTGTCCCTAATCTACTACGGGAACGTCTGATTTCATAGGTCCTCACGGTGGCCTGTACAACATTATGCTTTGCTGCTTTGCACTCTGTCCTATTGATGAGTGTATAATTTTCTTCAGTGTAGTCTCACTAATTGTATACATTAGAACTGCAAAAAAGATGTGTGAAAGTACAGTTGAATATGGGCGAATGTGTGTGCGTGAGCGTGTGGGAGTGGTTGTGAATGAGTGTGTATACAGGGGTATGAGTGAGGGTAAAATGACTGGGTCTTCTTACTCTAATGTGTATAGAATAAATTAAGATATTTATTATTCTAAGAGTACAGTGTAAATATATACATTAAAATTGTCTGCATATATGTAAATACTTAGTAGAGTTTATGTAAACTTACATGTGGAGATGGAGGCACTGTCGTGTATGTGGGGCTTGCCCTTTCTCCACTTACCATCATCATAATAATAACAATAGGCCTAATAATAATAATAATAATAATAATAATAATAATAATAATAGTAATAGTAATAATGTTACAGCTGAAGGCTCTACGAAGAATCCGAGACAAGGACTCGATGCCCATGGTGGACAACTTCCGCCCCGTACAGCCACTCTACGGCCGCTGCGTCTCCTTCATCTCGTGAAGTCAACAACTTGATTGTAATGACAGTGGAGTAAGCTGTTAGCTTAAGGAATTTCACTCTGAAATGAGGCTTAGAAAAGCGCCTCATAAGTGAAAGCCGTCGGTGATATTATCACAGAAGCACCTGTAAATGCAATATGCTTGAATTAGTTAAAGAGAACACTTAACACTCTGTATCTACCTTCTTTACTTCAATATAAGCCGTGATTTTGCTGAAGTACTCGTTTACATATTACTTTGCACGGAAAGGCATAAACATACGTGCATATCTTACACAAGCTGTAGGCTAAAGTATACATCGCAAAATACTTTGGAATATCAAGGATGCCATTCAATAAGGTTACAGTATGTTTATTGTATCACAGAGACACACAACATGGAAAAAACTGGAAATATAAAATTTACAAACTCAAATGTCTTTCTTCCAATATCTAACGCAAATAAACAATAATAATTAAAAGGTTATAATTTGTAAGTTTCTTAGTGATGGTTGTCCCTTCTTCACTCTGCCGTAGTACCGTGAATGACAAATTTACTCATTCATGCAAATAAAACCACGCCATCAGCAAACAGCACTTATTCAGGATTTGATTCACCACTGTAGACAGGCTGAAGAAGCCAATTAAAATAATGCATTATTGAGGCTGAACCACTGGGACGGAACTTTTATTTATTTATTTATTTATTTATTTATTTATTTATTTATTTATTTATTTATTTATTTATTTATTTATTTATTTATTTATTAGATACAGCAGATGGAGGGCCATTTTACACTAATGATATAACAAATTTAAGTATAATAAAATAACAATCGGTATAAACAACAATATTAAGTATCAACAGTAAATTAACAACAATAACAATGTTACAAGAATGGCAACGACAACTGGCAAATGTTGGTTACAGAGTCAGAAAGAAAAAAGCTCATGGGTTGAAAGGGCGGAAGAAAATTGAAATCTGGAGACGACTTCAGAGGAATCTTTTAATTTTGTGTTTGAAGGAAGCAAAAGGTGCGAATATGTCGATATCGAGTACTAAGTTACTAAGAGTATGGTGTCGGTAGAACATAGAGCGTTGTTGCAAGGTTAGGCGCGGACGGGATATATGGTGAGCATGCCGGTTACGTGTTGGGCGGGGGGAGGAGGGGAACGTGTAGAGAGAAGTATATTGGAAGAGTACTGCATTTGGAATAGCCATTGATTATTTTATGTAGGTAACAAAGATCTGTGTCCGCCTCTGTGGTGTAGTGGTTAGTGTGATTAGCTGCCGACCCCGGAGGTCCGGGTTCGATTCCCGGCTCTGCCACGAAATTTGAAAAGTGGTACGAGGGCTGGAACGGGGTCCACTCAGCCTCGGGAGGTCAACTGAGTAGAGGTGGGTTCGAATCCCACCTCAGCCATCCTGGAAGTGATTTTCCGTGGTTTCCCACTTCTCCTCCAGGCAAATGCCGGGATGGTACTTAACTTAAGGCCACGGCCGCTTCCTTCCCTCTTCCTTGTCCATCCCTTCCAATCTTCCCATCACCCCGCAAGGCCCCTGTTCAGCATAGCAGGTGAGGCAGCCTGGGCGAGGTACTGGTCATCCTCCCCAGTTTCATCCCCCGACCCAGAGTCTGAAGCTCCAAGACACTGCCCTTGAGGTGGTAGAGATGGGATCCCTCGCTCAGTCCGAGGAAAAAACCGACCCCGGAGGGTAAGCAGATAAAGAAGAACAACAACAACAACAAATATCTGAGAACTGCAAACGGCTTTTCAGGTCAACTATACCCAGGTAGTTCAAGATGTTAGATTTAGGTGTGTTCTTAAAAACAGGATTGCGAGGCTTAACAATGAAAGTGAAAAAGTTAAAAATACTATTTACGCGTAGTTGAGATAGGTTTGTGATAGCAGATGAGGACCAAAGAGGGGAACAAAAGTCAATAATGGGGAGAACATAGAAGAATTTCGCTCTTCTGTGACTTTCTAGGCTTAAATTCCAGTTTATTTGCCACCCACCGTGCACAACAATATGAAACCCTACTTCGCTCAGCTATTTTTCCTTATTATTCCCGGTGGTAACGCTCACGCTTTTAACAAATGTATTCAATTCTTTCATCAGTTAAGACTCGGGTGAAAACTCGTATTTATCTATTTTTGGCAATGAATCCGCACTTTCGAAATTATTCACATTTTGTAAATTCCGATAACACGTTGGCACTCGCGATCCAGGGAACTGTATGCAGAATTCTCTTATTACTCTCCTTGGAGATTTTTGCTTGAAGAGTATACAGCAGACGAGAATACACTGTTCAACACTTAATTCATTCCCAACTCTTGTTAGAAACTCTTAAAACAATCTTAAAATATAAGACTGCAGTCAGAGATTACCTGCTGAAGTGTGCTGACTGTTTCGTGTGACTAGCGACGTATGCCAAGTTCTGTGATTGTAGTATGTTGGCCAGTAACGTTGCCATATTACTGTAAAACTAAAGTATGCCGTTCAGGTTTATAGGTAATACACTGGCGGAAAAAATGTCAAAACACCTTGAAATAAGGAATATAGAATACGGAGATTTTGGAAATATATTTTTCGAGGTAACGTATTTAATTCCAGTCTAGCTTTAGGAAGCAACAGGTGTGGACGTGTGGAGTGGCGAGTGCGGAGAGGAATGGTGGGAGTCGATCAGTACCGAGCGGTGATCGGGAGCTGGCAGCGGAAATTGAAGAAGAATTCGATGCGGACAGCAAGCAAGGGAGTGCAGGGGAAGATGGGCGAGGTGCTATTGGTGGCTACGGTGATAACCATGCTACTAGTTATAGGGGGCGTGGAGTTGAACTCCGGCCCAATTGCTAGTGGCAACATGAGCTGGGAAGACCTGAAGAAGATTAGGGAGGTGGTGAAAGAAGTAAATAAAGAAAACGGTTCGTTTGAGCAGATAAAGGAAATGATACAAGGCCAAGCTAAGGAATTCAGAAATATGAAGGAATGGTTTCAAAACATAATGGGAGACACAGTGAAAAAGGTAGGAAGTAATGCGAAAGAAATTGAGACGTTAAGAGAGAAAGTTATAAATTTGAAAAAGGAGGTGTCTATATTGAAGAAGGAGACGGAAGCCATCAGTCAGGAAAGGATGAAGAAATGTATATACATATACGGTCTGCAGGAAGAAGGGAGTGAGAAGAAAGTAGACATTATATACAAAGTGGTGGACGTTATCCAAAACAAAATGAAAATTAATTTTAGCGGAGTGGACATAGACGATTCTGAGAGGTTAGGTAAAGCGAAAGGGCCTAGACCAAGCAAAGTTGTTATCTACCCTAATGACGGAAATAGTACTAAGAAATGCGAGTTACTTACAAGGGAAAAATTTTGGGGCAAGAGAGATATGGGAAGAGAAGGGAGCGAGAACTTGAGAATTCTGAATAAACATCTAGGGAGAGCCAGATATCAGGGTCTGAGGGCGTATATAAGGGATCAACAGTTCGTTGTATCTAACGGTAAATGGTGGCGTTTCTGGACGGTGGAAAAATTGAAAGTTATGGAAGAGAACATTAAACAGGCAGAGGACCTGGTATCACGGCAAGATGGAAGGCAGGTTGCTGGTCACGAGGAGCGAGGTGACGAGGTAAGAACCGTAACCAACGAAGGGTCAAGTAGTCAGTGCAGTGCGGGATCAAATACGAGGACACAGGAACAGGAAGTGGTGTTGGAGAGTGTTCCTCAAAAAAATCAGATATAGAGTTTGATGGTTCGAGGGATGAAAAGAAAGGAAGAGATATTATGATGAAAGGGAGAAGTAGGACCTGTGGAGTAAGAAAAATAAGGGCATGGAGGAAAAGGAAAGGAAAGAGAGAACTGAAATGACAAAGCATGGAGGAATTGAGGTAGGAGAGACGGAGAAAGTAACGAGAAGCAAAAACAAAGGGGGAAATGGAGAACGAAGGGAGAAAATGTTATAACAAGAACGGAAAATAGGCTTTGTAAATATTGAAGGTTTGTTGAGTTAAATAGGTAACATAGAGGTGAGAAATATACTGGAAAGTTTTGACAGTGTGGCACTCTCGGAAATGTGGATAGAGATAGGAAAGGAGATAAATTGGGAGGTTACAGTTAGGCATAAGTCATGGAAAAACTGTATAAGAAGGGGCGACCGCCCGGGGGTATAGTGGTGCTGATAAAAGAAGAGATCAGTGAATTAGTAGAGAGTATTGAGAGCGATTTCGAAGAAGTTGTTTGGTTAAGACTTAACTTGGGGAGGGAGAAAGGGAGAGAAAAGCAGGTGTGCTTGGCTTATGCCTACTGTCACGCCAAGGGATCCCTATATGCTAATGATAAATTTTTTGAGGAGTAATTATTAGAAACTAGTATCCTTAGAGAGAAGTATGAAGAAGATGGAATATGATTACTTGGAGATTGGAATGCCAGAATAGGTGAGCGAAGTCCAGTGTTCAGTAAGGAAGACGAGATGATAATAATGAGAGGAAGAAGAAGTAAAGATAAGGAAATAAATAGTTACGGTGGAAAACTCCTGGAATTTTGCGAAGTAGGAAAGATCTTCTTTTTAAATGGTTGCTGGGAGGGTGACAAAGAAGGAAACTGATTAAAATTACGGCTCAGGGGGAAGTGTTATTGACTTAGTAATGAGTTCGGAAGAATGCTAGATAAAATCAAAAGGATAGAGGTAGGTGCATGGTTGAGTCGCACCATGCACCGGTATGGGGGAGGATAGAGGAGGTAAGGGAGGGAGACACAAAGAAGATTTTAGAGAAGGGTAGAAATTCCAGTAAATACACTGACTGACAGAGCAAATGCAACACCAAGAAGGAGTGGTCAGAACTTTATGCCAATTGCAGGGTAGACTGACGTCACTGAGGTATGCTCATGATGTGAAATGCGCCGCTGTGCTGCGCACGTAGCGAACGATAAATGGGACACGGCGTTGGCGAATGGCCCACTTCGTACCGTGATTTCTCAGCCGACAGTCATTGTAGAACGTGTTGTCGTGTGCCACAGGACACGTGTATAGCTAAGAATGCCAGGCCGCCGTCAACGGAGGCATTTCCAGCAGACAGACGACTTTACGAGGAGTATGGTGATCGGGCTGAGAAGGGCAGGTTGGTCGCTTCGTCAAATCGCAGCCGATACCCATAGGGATGTGTCCACGGTGCAGCGCCTATGGCGAAGATGGTTGGCGCAGGGACATGTGGCACGTGCGAGGGGTCCAGGCGCAGCCCGAGTGACGTCAGCACGCGAGGATCGGCGCATCCGCCGCCAAGCGGTGGCAGCCCCGCACGCCACGTCAACCGCCATTCTTCAGCATGTGCAAGACACCCTGGCTGTTCCAATATCGACCAGAACAATTTCCCGTCGATTGGTTGAAGGAGGCCTGCACTCCCGGCGTCCGCTCAGAAGACTACCATTGACTCCACAGCATAGACGTGCACGCCTGGCATGGTGCCGGGCTAGAGCGACTTGGATGAGGGAATGGGGGAACGTCGTGTTCTCCGATGAGTCACGCTTCTGTTCTGTCAGTGATAGTCACCGCAGACGAGTGTGGCGTCGGCGTGGAGAAAGCTCAAATCCGGCAGTAACTGTGGAGCGCCCTACCGCTAGACAACGCGGCATCATGGTTTGGGGCGCTATTGCGTATGATTCCACGTCACCTCTAGTGCGTATTCAAGGCACGTTAAATGCCCACCGCTACGTGCAGCATGTGCTGCGGCCGGTGGCACTCCCGTACCTTCATGGGCTGCCCAATGCTCTGTTTCAGCAGGATAATGCCCGCCCACACACTGCTCGCATCTCCCAACAGGCTCTACGAGGTGTACAGATGCTTCCGTGGCCAGCGTACTCTCCGGATCTCTCACCAATCGAACACGTGTGGCATCTCATTGGACGCCGTTTGCAAACTCTGCCCCAGCCTCGTACGGACGACCAACTGTGGCAAATGGTTGACAGAGAATGGAGAACCATCCCTCAGGACACCATCCGCACTCTTATTGACTCTGTACCTCGACGTGTTTCTGCGTGCATCGCCGCTCGCGGTGGTCCTACATCCTACTGAGTCGATGCCGTGCACATTGTGTAACCTGCATATCGGTTTGAAATAAACATCAATTATTCGTCCGTGCCGTCTCTGTTTTTTCCCCAACGTTCATCCCTTTCGAACCACTCCTTCTTGGTGTTGCATTTGCTCTGTCAGTCAGTGTATAAATGCACAGAGAAGACAAAGCGGGAAATAGACGGCCTTATTAAAAAGGAGATACAATTAATTAGATGTGGATGGGAAGTGGCATTGAAGGAAAATAATATTCATAGATCAGTGGAGCTAATAGAATATCCAATAAAGAGGGTTGCACGGACAGATCAAGGTATTAGAAGAAAGAAGAGAGTAGTGTGAGTTTGGTATAATAAGGAATGTGAGGTATTAAGGAGAACATCGATGAAAGCGTTAAAAGATTATAGAACAAACGGAATGAATGAAGAAAGGGAAGGTTTTTGTAGATTAAGGAAAGATTACAAACTTAAAATTGCTGAGAGGAAGAAGCTATGGATGAAGGAACAATCAGAGGTAATAAATAGAGAATGTAGGATGAACCAAACTGAGAGAATTTGGGAAAGAATAAATAAAATTAATAAAGGAGGGAAGAGGTAAGACAGATCGAGTATTGTTTACGACCAGTGGGTGACATACGTCAGCGAATTATTAGGAGAGAAGGATAAATGGGAGTTTAGAGAAGGGATGAAGGTCGTATGAAGAAATATAGAAATAAGCATATATGAACTCGATAAGGAAATCTTAATAGAGAAAGTACAGGAAGTGATGGGTAAACTTAGGAGTAGATCGGCGGGGGAGAGAGACAACGGTTCAAACAATTTATTTTGGAAAGTAGTAAGTAAATACAGCCAGATGAGGGAGGGAATAGTAAAATTACTTAACAAGATTTTCAATGGTGGTAAAGTACCAAGAGAGTGGGAATTCGTAATTATTGCCTAATATATAAAAAGAAAGGGAACAAAAACCTCGCGAACAACTTCTGAGGGATAACTCTACTAGACTCTAGACTCTATACTCACTGAGCAAGATCTACACAGGAGTCTTGGCAAATAGGCTAAGAGATTGGGCCGAAGAGAATTGATATTAACTACGTTTCAAGGTGGATTTAGAAAGGGAAGGCGAACAACAGATAATATCATGACAGTAAAGATGATAATAGAAACATACATAAACAGGGAAAGAGGCAGTGTATATCTAGCAGCCATAGATTTCGAAATTGCATTTGACACCGTGAGCAGAAAAGCGCTAATAGAAAAATCAGGTAGGATGGGAGTTTCAAGAAGGATGATTAGCGCGATTGAGGCGATATACTAGAATGTATATTGCTGTATCAAACTAGAAGAGAACCTAATTAGTAGTCCAATAGATTGCAAGATTGGGTTAAAGCAAAGTTGTAAATTATCTCCGATATTATTTTTATTATTCATAAATGACATACTGGAAGGGCACTGAGGAGAAAATTGGGCTGTACCGGTAATACATAAATTAGAGATATCAGGATTGATATTCAGAGACGATATAATATTAATGGCTTTAACAGGAGGGAGTTTACAGAGAAGTTTGAATGAGATTTCGGAATACGCAAAAAAGCGGTCATTGAAAATTAATTGTAATAAATCGAAGGTGTTAACTATACACAAGAGTAGGAGGAAAAATGGAAGCAAATGGATTATAAAGAGAGAGAGCATGGAAAAAGTTGAGAAGTTAGAATACCTAGGAGTGCTGATACAGTAAATACACTGACTTAACAAATGTCATGAGATAGTCACCTAACAGCGTGTGGGGCCTCCTCTAGCCCTGCGAACTGCAGTGAGACGCCGTGAAAGTGAGTCGACAAGCCCCTGGTAGTCCTCTGGACGCAGCTGACACCAAATTGTTTGCGGAGCGGCCGCCGATGCTGGTCTGTTCGTGGGTGCAGGATCCATGGCACGGAGCCTGCGTTCCAAGACATCCCAGATATGCTCGATAGGGTTCCTTTCGGGGCTCATGGGTGGCCATGGCAGTCGTTGGACCTCCACTGCATGTTCCTGGAACCATTCCCGGGCGACGTGGGAGCGATGTGGCTGCGCGTCATCATCTTGAAACACCTCAGAACCGTCTGGGTGCTGGAAGCCCAAAAATGGGTGGAGATGGTCTCCGAGCAGCTCAGCATACCACGCACCATTCAAATTCTCTTCCAGAATAACTAGGGGGCCCATTCCATACCAGGAAAATGCACCCCGGACCATAATAGAGACACCAACGCCCTGGACCACACCTTCGAGGCAGGCGGGATCCATCGCTTCATGTGATCTGCGCCATACACGGTGCCTCCCATTGGCATGGTGCAGTTGATATCGTGATTCGTCCGACCATATCTCGTTACGCCATTGTTCCAGTGTCCATCCCTGGTGACTGGCGACAAATGCGCGTCGTTGGGCCCGACGACGTTGGGTTAACAGCGGCACCCGTGTGTGGTGCCGGCTCCCATACCCCATAGAACCCATGTTCCTACGGATTGTCCACTGGGAGACGTGTCTAGCACGGCCTGTGTTAAATTGAGCCGTGATTTGTTGCACGGTTGTCTGTCTGTCACTATTGACAATCCGTCTCAGATGTCGCCGGTCACGGTCATCGAGGGTGGCTGGACGGCCGGTCGTTCGTCTGTTGTGGACGGTGACACCCGCATTCAACCATTCACGATACACCCTGGACAGGGTTGATCGTGTGAAGCCGAATTCCCGCACCACTTCCGAAATCGCACTTCCCATCCGTCGGGCACCGACCACCATACCCCGTTCAAACGGTGTCAGCTCACGACGACGTTCCATGTTACACCTGTCACATGCACAGCCACTGCTCACAAAGTCTCCTATACAACTGTCGCTGGTACAGGGGGCGTGTGGTGCGCAGACAACAATCCTGCGCATCAGTGCTTCGCTATCCCATGATATTTTCTCAGTCAGTGTAGAATAGGAGGATCGGATGATCATATTAAGAGAGCTAAATGGAGAGGATGCCTGCTCTCACGGTGGTTATAATTCTAGAGACTAAACACCCAGGGATAAATTATAAGATACTGAGATTAGTGTTAAAGACATTAGTATTAAGTAGAGTTTTATATGGGGCAGAATTATGGGGACTAGAAAAAGGGATATTTTAAATCAAATTATATACAAATTTAGTAAGACGGTTATGAGACTACCACAGTTTACAGCGAATGTGGCGGTCTTATTAATATGCGAAGAGTATTTTTTTTTGCTAGGGGCTTTACGTCGCACCGACACAGATAGGTCTTATGGCGACGATGGGATAGGAAAGGCCTAGGAGTTGGAAGGAAGCGGCCGTGGCCTTAATTATGGTACAGCCCCAGCATTTGCCTGGTGTGAAAATGGGAAACCACGGAAAACCATCTTCAGGGCTGCCGATAGTGGAATTCGAACCTACTATCTCCCGGATGCAAGCTCACAGCCGCGCGCCTCTACGCGCACGGCCAACTCGCCCGGTACGAAGAGTATTTAGAAGTGGAATGCGTCAAGAGAGTATTGAATTATTGCATGCGACTGAAACATGGGGGTTATAGTGCTGCAAAAAGCCTTCAAGCAACAATTGAAAGGCATGTACGCCAAACGTAGGTTGTCAAAAATTTTAACCTATGTCGAGAATGTGGGTATGGGTTATATTTGGTTCGAGATATGGAAGGGAAAAGGTAGTAGCAGCCAGAGAGCTCTGATAGCAAGAATTAAGGATATGTAAATGCAAAGACTGATAAAATAATGTAGGAATAGAGCTTCGCTTAGTTTATTCTACACGTTATTCCAAATCTCCAAGATAAACATAAGATATGGGGATAGAAGGGTGAAAGGGATGGATTAGAAGAAAGCTCACAGTGTATTTTGTGTGGGAATAAGACCGATGACCTACATTTAATAGGTTTTGCAAGGAAACAGAGAAGTTAAGGGTAATGTTTCTAATTACTAAGCAGCAAGATATGTGCAGGCAAAGTGATAAACAAAAAATTTTAGCGGGGTGGATAGTGAAAGAGTAGAACATTGAAGAAAACTTGAACATGTTTTTAAGTTGAGTCAAAAAAGTATGTTCAAGAAAATTGAAATGTATGGGCTTATAACTTAGTTGGTTAGGGATAAATAATGTGTATAGTAAGAGGCTGTGAAAGAGCAAGAAGTGTTTAAAATAATAGCCCTTGGAAGAACAAGAAGTGTTTACGTGGTCGCACAGGTGGTCTGGAATTTAAATAGGAAGGAGGACAGTACAAGAAGAATAGAAAAATGGACAGTGTGCACTCAAAGGTTTGTAATGTTTTTATAGGGTCAGCTTGTAGTGGTACATCGTTACCAGTCAGATGAACGTCAAAAAGTGGGTCAACACCAGGTTGCTTTTCTTTCCCTTTTGTTACGTAAACTAGTGGTTACAGGCTTCTCAACAATTCCTTCTACTTTAGATTATTTGCCAAGTTGCCGTGGTTGCCGATTGCCGCATGTTTTTTCTTCCTTTTGGTTAGGTATCCTCCTGTTTACAGGTTACTTATATTTCCTCATGTTTTTACATACAAATAGTTAGGGTAGTTTAGTAATAGTTTGTGTTAGTATTCGTAATTTTAACCTGGTTCTGATCTGCTCAATACATATAGCACAGGGTCTAATAATGGAGAAAAATTCTGTATAGACTCATTGAAATAAATAAATATTTAATTAATTAAAGGTACATGACTGCAGGTTAACATCCGCGCAAGAAAAGCCATCGCAAATGTACCATGCTGGCCCATTAATAGCCGGTGCAATCACCTGACTGTTAAATGCAGGCATGCAAACTTGTATGCATTGTGTCGTAAAGGTGTCGGATGTCAGCTTGTGGGATGGAGTTCCATGTCTGTTGCACTTGGTCGATCATTACAAGGGCGGTTAATGCCGGTTGTGGATGACGCTGGAGTTGTCGTCCAATGACGTTGGGAACAGATCGGGGGATCGAGCAGGCCTGGGCAACATGTCGACAATCTGTAGAGCACGTCGGGTTACAACGTGGCATGGGGGCGTGCATTATCCTGTTGGAAAACACCCCCGGGAATGCTGTTCATGAACGGCAGCACAACAGGTCGAATCACCAGACGGATGCATACATCTGTATTCAGGGTGCATGCGATAACCACGAGAGTGGTCCTGCTGTCACAGGAAATTGCTCCCCAGGCCAGAACTCCCGGTGTAGAGCCAGTGTGTCGACGCTGCAGACAGGCGGAATGCAGGCGCTCACCAGGCCTCCTAACTAGCACACGGCCATCACTCGCACCAAGACAGAACCGGCTTTCACCGGAAAACACAACGGACCTCCACTCCATCCTCCAATGAGCTATCTCGCTTGACACCACTGAAGACGCAGAAGGCGGCAGCTTCGGGTGAGTGGAATGAACGCCGCAGGGCGTCTGGTTCGGGGTTGCCCTTCAAGCAGACGGTTTCGAACAGTTCGTGCGTCACTATGGTGCCAACTGCCGCTCGAATTGCTGCTGCGCCACAGCCATACGCCGAATACGGCGGTCCTCCCTCTCGGTGGTGCCGCGGGAACGTCCGCAACCCAGTCTTCTTGCAAGCATACCTCCCCCTGACAACTACTGACAGCAGGCATGCACAGTGGAGACATTTGTGCCAAGTCGTTCTGCAATAGCGTGGAAGGGAAATCCACCTTCACGTAGCCCTATTATACGGCCTCGATCAAGCGCAGTGAGCTGTTGTTACTGGCCTTCTCATCGTCGTAAAGTAATCCTTAACTTATTCACAGTCACTCCGTTAATCTCACAGGTAACCAACGATGTCGCACAGCAGAACCCGTATTTAAATCAGAAAACCTTATGCGCAACCAAATGTCAATTAAGAAGGTATTGCGAACGATAGGAAGTATGACCAACAAATGGCAAATATGTTAATATGGGAAGGACATCTGATTCAGAAAGTGATGGAACCACCTAGAGGGAAGAATATCCCTGACGTGGTACTGGTAAAACCAGACGAGCTCTATAGAGAAACCGAAGTAATAGATGGTATTAGTGATCACGAAGTGGTTTTTGTCATAGTTAAAATTAATGTGATATAAAGGAATGTCTTTAAAGTAGGTCTATTAGGCAGTAGCATATGGCTGATGAAACAAGCATGAGGGACTTTATAAAAAGTAACTCTGATCGTTAGATAACGGTAAACAAAAATGTGAACTTACTCTGGGATGGGTTTAAAGCAAGTGTTGAGGAATGTGAAAACAGGTTTGTACCTTTCAGTGTGGTAAAGAATGGTAAAGACCTACTATATTACAACAGAGAAATAAAAAGACTAAGAACGGGGTTGCAGCTAGTCCCTGCTATGAATGGTGTGAAAATGTTGCTCATAGGGTCGGTTGGTGTATGCATTTCAGTGGGCTTGGCAGACCGATATGCAATAGCAACTCTGGCTCGGTGAGGAAAGCAACGGGAAACTAGCTCACTCCTCATTTCCCTAGTACGCCTCTTCAGTGATGCCCAGGCCATCTATGACAGCTGATGGCAGAGCTGCTGAGGGTCCCACCACAGAATCGCTGACGGATTGAACATACATACAAGAACGAGGTGCAGGTTGGAATGAAATAGAGTTACAAGTGGCTGTGGAAGCAAGGAGAAATTGAACGAACTTACTAGGAAATTGAATCTAGCAAAGAAGTCAGGTAAGGATAACATGATGGCAAGCATAATCGGCAGTCATACAAATGTTAGTGAACGTGAAGGCGGAAACAGGTACCAAGAAGGACATTCCAAAGGCAGAAGTATTCAATCAACAGTATTAAAGATTGTTGGTTACAAGGATAATATCCAGATAGAGGAGGTGACTAATACTAAAGACATATTAAAATTTACCAATAAGATGCAAAAGTTCAAAACCAGAATAGAAGCCAGTATTGATGAGATTCCGGGCGATATACTAAAGACAATGGGTTGGGATATAGTACCACACATGGAGTACTTATTTGTCTATCATTTTCATGAAGGAGCTATACCAAATGAACGGAGGGTTGCTATAGTAACGCCTGTGTATAAAGGAAAGGCTGATAGACATAAAGCTGAAAATTACAGGCCAGTCAATTTGACAAGCATTGCTTGTACACTTTGGGAAAGCAGTCTTTCTGATTATAATAGACATGTTTGCGAAATTAATAACTGATTCGATATAAGGCAGTTCGGATTTAGGAAAGGTTATTCCCCTGAAGTTCAACTTGTAGGATTCCAGAAAAATATAGCAGATATCATGGATTCAGGAGGCCAAACGGACTGCATCACGATTTACCTATCTAGGGCATTTGATAGGGTGGATCATGGGAGACTACTGGCAAAAATCAGTGCAATTGGACTAGACAAAAAGAGTGACTGAATGGGTGGCTATATTTCTAGAAAATAGATCTCAGAGAATTAGAGTAGGCGAGGCTTTATCTGACCCTGTAATAATTAAGATGGGAATTACTCAAGGCAGTGGACCTTTATATTTTCTTATGTATACAAATGATGAGTAAGGAGTGGAAACAGAGATGAAGCTTTTGGCGGATGTTGTTATTCTGCATAGAGTAATAAATAAGTTACAAGATCGTGAGAAACTGCAAAATGACCTCAATAATGTCAAGATGGACTGTAAGCAATGGTATGATGATGAACGGGGTTAAAAGTCAGGTTGTGAGTTTCACAAATAGGAAAAGTCCTATCAGTTTTAATTACTGCGTTGATGGAGTAAAAGTTACTTTTGGGGATCATTGTAATTACCTAAGTGTTAATATAAGAAAAGATCTTCATTAGGGAATCGCATAAATGGGATTGTAAATAAAGGGTACAGATCTCTGCACATGGTTATGAGGGTATTTAGGGGTTGTAGTAAGAATGTAAAGGAGAGGGCATATAAATATTCCAGTGTATGGGACCCTCATCAGCATTACTTGATTCAAGAACTGGAAAAAAAATCCAAAGAAAAGCAGCTCGATTTGTTCTGGGCGGTTTCCGACAAAAGAGTAGCATTACAAAAATGTTGCAAAGTTCGGGCTGGGAAGACTTAGAAAAAAGGAGAAGAGCTGCTAGGCTAATGGTATGTTCCGAGATGTCAGTGGAGAGATGGCGCGGAATGACATTAGTAGATGAATAAGTCTGAGTGGTTTCTTTAAAAGTAGGAGAGATCACAATATGAAGATAAAGTTGGAATTCAAGAGGACAAATTGTAACAAATATTCGTTTATAGGAACGGGAGTTAGGGATTGGAATAACTTGCAAAGGGAGATGTTCAACAAATTACCAATTTCTTTACAATTATTTAAGAAACGGCTAGGAAAACAACTGATAGGGAATCTGCCACCTGGGCGACTGCCCTAAATGCAGATCAGTAGTGATTGAAATAACTTCATGGGGACGCTACTAGCTCCAAGCTAATGGGATTTGCGGAAAATTTAAATCAACGTCATCTTTCAGAAACCTATAAACACGCCTACCAACGTTCGTTATTCTAACACAACTCTCCTTGGTGTTTGGATTTTTTTTCTGCCAGTGCATTAGATTGTTGTTATTATTAGTTTATAATTAAAGTGTATTAGTACAATCAACCGCACAAAAATTGGTCAGCAGAAAAATGCTTAATTTCATAAATTCTCGAAACGAGAGAATATTCGTATATATTTTATTTATTTATTTAGCGTATGGCTACATTACCAGAAATTAATATTTAAAATTATCTCAATATTCGTAAACTGTGGATATTTGGTGGCCGAAGATATGATAGTCGGAATCCTACCACGTGCACAGTATATTCATACATTTTCAAACCAGAGGATTTTGAAAAAATTTCTTCTGCGACGACCAACTTTTGTCCAGTTCAGTGTATATAACATTTAACTTTTATCTCATATACACAGAATTTAAATGGTATCACTGGTTATTGCAGTACTTGTTTTCACTTTACATTATTATGCACTGTGTTCTATTTATGCATTAACTTATGTTTTGTTTATTTTACATATTTTTATTATGTTGTATTGTTTTCAACTTTCTTTTTACTTTAATGCTTCTCATTTCTTTTCTTTTGTTTGTTTAACTGTTCTTTCTTTCTTCATCATATGTTCTTCAAATCTTTTGTTTACCTTAGCTATCTTTAAAATAGAGTATTTTCTTTTATTATCCTGTAATTTGCATGGTTATATGTAAGAAAGGGCCGCGAGCTTAAACTTCACGAATGCTAGACACAACCAGATAAATAAATGCATAAGTAAACAAATAAATTAAATAAATCAAAAGTCATGAAACGCACTAAACTGATCAATTACTGCTAAGAGGCGAACTCATCACTGCACGCTATACAGAAGCTTATCGCAGGTAGGACATGACATCACTGTGCGAACTACAGTACTTGCGCATCATTCACGCGCCTGGAAATTCGACTGAGGTTCGTACTGTATCTAAGTAACTGATTTATATGAAATGAAAAAAGGTTCACGGTATGGTTTTATATTGGTAGAATTTTAATACTATGGATAATGTTCTGATAGGTATAAACTGGCGGGAAGGGATTCAGTTAGGTGGAAATGTAGTGAGCAGTATGGCCTATGCCGACGACTTTTCTTAATGGCAGGTTGTGCCGAAAGCCTGCAGTCTAATATCTTGGTACTTGAAATTAGGTGCAATGATTATGACATGAAAATTAGCTTTTCCAAGAACACTAATGGAATTGAATGTAAGGTTGGGATGTGTGTTCTTCCAGGATGGTACTATAGTAACTGAGATTGAATCATGGTCAAAGCTAATGTAGTGAGTTCGTAGTTGCGATCAACAGTATTCTGTAAAAAGGAGTAAGCTTTGGTTCACCTTGATTCAATCTCACTTACTATACTATTATCCTGGGAGCGCACACATCCCAACCTGACATTCAATTTCCTCAGGGTTTCTTGGAAGGGCCAATTATCATATCATATACGCATTGCTGTAGAAAGCTCCCGGATGAAACTATCTTTACACCGGTCTGTTCCCAGACCAACGTTGCTTTATGGGAGTGAAAGAAGGGTGGACTCAGGATATCTTATTCATAAGTCAGAAGTAACAGACATGACATTAGTGAGAATGATCGCTAGAATAAACACGTGGTAACAATGGCAGGAGGGTGCTCGGAATGAGGAAATAAAGGCTAAGAATGAACTCAATTGATGAAGCTGTACACATAAACCGGATTCGGTAGTAGGGTCATGTGAGGAGAATGGAGGAGGATAAGTTACCTAGGAGAGTAACGGACTTGGTCATGGAGAGTAAGAGAAGTAGAGGGAGACCAATACGACGACAGCTAGACTCAGTCTGTAATGTTTGAAACATAAGACGTATGGAACTAAACAAGGCCACTGAAATTGTTACTATTAGAGGATTGTGACGAAGTTTAATACATTCACAGAGGCTTGCAGACTGAACCCAAGCATAGGTGTATAATGAATATGTATGTACGTATGTAAGCAACTGCAGTATCGTAAACTTCCACTTCCCACATACTGTTGAAAGTAAACGTATGATATCTGACGTTCTGTGAAAATAAAAATAGAAACTCGTAAGTTTGACAGTAAATAGTAACTACGGGACTTCAGCGTTCTCTTACTTGCGCCAGTTTTCTCGCTGTCTTGTTTCCTATTCCGCCTTCTCTCTTCGGAGGGGTAGCATAGAACACGTCTGACTCGTAAAAGCGGCGCCCCCCAGGATCTGTCATCTTGGGACCACATGGCTCTTGGTTGAGTCATGTCGTTTCCATTTCATGTTTATTTTTCCTCTTGTTTCCTTTCAGTGTGTTAAGAAGGACAATCACCACCAGGAACTTGGGTTGGCGACCGCGGGGCCCTGACCGATCCCGTAACTGCTTCACTTGCTTAAGCTATGTTTCTCAATTTTCCTTTGGTCAGCTTTGTCCTACCCTGATGCTATTAGGTTTCCGAGACCTTTCATTTTCATTCTCACGCCGTTCGTTGCCTTTCCCTTCCTTTTTTCCGACACTTTCATTCCTGGACGTGTCAGGACTCTTTCGTGTTTTTCCAGTAAAGAGAGAATGGTTGCATAGTTGTACTCCGTCTTAAAAATGCTATTAAATATTTCATTGGGATAATCAAATGATCATAAATATCTTTCAATAAAACGTGTGAAGCGATGGTTCCTAGCAACCACGCAGGTTGTGATGTGAAGTACTGATAGATGGCCATACCATACAGATTTATGACCTGTGCAGCTCTCAAGGTAATGTTGTTAGGTAACATCGCGCCACACATGTTGTGGCATACACTATTTCGTTACACAATTTTTCGGATAACCCCCAGCTCTAAGACAAACTTATGACAACAGTAATAATCACCACCACTCACATCACCATCACCTTTCTTGTGCCAGAAACCCCTGTTGGTGGGGGCGGTAGAATATATCCACGGTAGCCCTTGGCTGTAGTAAGAGGCGACTAAACGGTGCCCAGGGGCTCTTAACTTTGGAGCGTTGATTGGCGACCACGAAGCCTTTCGCTGAGTCCTGTCGTTGGTTCCAATTGTGCCAGGCTCCTTACTTTCATCTATCCCATCCGACGTCCTCGATCAGCTCTTGTTCTTTTCCGACCCCGACGGTTTCTGAGTCCTTTGGAGTCTTTCATTTTACACCCTTCGTGGCTCTTCTCTCTCTTTAGTCAATACCTTAATTTTTCGAAGTGTTGGACCCCTTCCCCTTTTCCCTCTAATTAATATTAATAGATGATGGTTGCCCAGTAGTACTACCTCTTAAAACAAAAATCACCACCACCACCTTTCTTGTGCCAGACTTATCACTTACATCTTTCCTAAGAGACCTCTCTTGGTCAACTCTTGTTTTCATTCGATCTCGACGCTATTAGATTTGCGATGCCGTGGGGTTCCTGCATTACAATGCTCTGCATGATCTTTCCTTATGTTTTCCTGTAACCTTCAGTCTATGGTGGGACTGACCTCTCCTTGTTAAAGTAGACTTACATTCCTCGAGAACGGGGACATGGGAAGAAAAATTTTAAGACGCTTTTAGTGTCTGGGTAGAACGCATATATCTTCGAGAGTACTTAACTTACAATTATGTTTAATGTCTCAATTGACAGAAAAAAGAAGAAGCTACCTGTTACAAAAGAGTAGTTTTCCAGAAACAGCGCTTCAAAATAAGGAAAAATTAGTGCTAAATATGTGACGTCACACGCATACTCGTGCGCTGTGTTGGAGGTTAGCTGTCGTTGTGAATACATCGTGGTCAGTCGTATAGAATGACACATTTAATAATGGAAAGGAAAGATTGGATTAGGATTCGGCATTTCTAATAAGTAAGTCTACGAAAGCCTCATAACCCTGCGGCCGTTACAATAGCGACATCCTGCCGCCAATGTTTTTCCTGTCGCTTAATTAAGTGTGGTAGTGGTGATGATTATTGTTTTAACCCTCTACTGCCCAATGTGACTTTGAAGTCACACATCATTCTGTACACATTTTCTACTGTTAGAATGCAATTGACCCACTACTTCCCAGTGTAACTTTCAAGTTACAGTATGGCTGTGTGATTTTCAACTGTTTATAGCTTAATAGTTATATGCATAAGCCACCAGGAAGCGCCAAATGTATGGTTGGGAGCATTTCCCAGGCACATGGCGGATAGCTAGTTTTACAATTATGTTTTGTGTTATTACTAACAAATTATATGCATAAAAAATATAGAAACCAAAGGTAAGCATCTTAAATATTTTATGAGACTGTTATTTTATAAATTAGTCAATTTTCACATATCAGAACATTACTGCCCAGTGTGACCTGGAAGTCACAAACCTAATTTTTGAAAATCAAAAATGAAAACGCAATAAAAACTGCATTTATGTGTAGTTTACAACATATTTACTTAGTATATGGCAGAGAAAATTTTTTAAAACACAACAAAATAATTTGGGCAGTAGAGGGTTAAGAGGAAGTTCAACACTCTTAAGACTAATCGTAAGGGATGATGTCCGAATTTCTAAGATCGAAGACACCGACAAAAGAAAGATAAAGGACACTAAAGGCGCAAAAATGATTGACTTCCTACGCCTCACAAATAAGGGGTTGGAAGAGAACAAGAGTTGGTCAAGGGAAGTCGAATAGGAAACAATTAAAAAACCTGGCATGTATTAACAGAAACAGCGAAAGGCTTGGCTAGGGAACCCGTGGTCACTAACCAACGCTTCTTAAATGAAAGCCCATGTGAGTTGTTTCAGTCCCCTTTTACGACAGGCAGAACACACCGTGGATGTTTTCTGCCACCTCTGCCCAAAGGGGAAATTCTTCCTCTTCGTAGGCAAACTCTTAAGAGGATTAATAGCCATGTAGTGCCCGGCTCCATGGCTTAATGGTTAACGTTCTGTCCTTTCGTCCAGTAGGTCGCGGTTTCTATCGCCGGCTGGTTCGGGCATCTTATCTTTAATTGGCTAATTCGTCTGACTCGGGGGCTGGGGGGGTGTGTGCCATCTGCTACATTAGAAACCATCATAGTCCAATCCTCACAGACATTCAGGAGCCTATAGGCCGTCCACTAGAATAAACATCTGTACAAGGCCTCTCTGACGCCTATACGCTATTATTATAGCCATGTACTATTGCCTATCGAAACATTACTTTATCAAGCGAATTGGCCGTGCGGTTAGAATCACGTAGCTATCAGCTTGTGTTTGGGGGATATTGGGTTCGAACCCCACTGTCGGCAGCCCTAAAGATGGTGTTCCGTAGTTTCCCATTTCCATACTAGGCAAAAGCTGGGACTGTACCTTAATTAACGCAACTGGCGCTTCCTTCTCACTCTTAGCTCTTTTATCTCCCTATCTTTGTCGGTGCAACATAAAGCAAATTGTAAAAAAAATTATTATTATTATTATTATTATTATTATTATTATTATTATTATTATTATTATTAATTCCGACACAACGTCAGTCCTGTGTGTTTACAATTGGCGCCTTTACTGTCTCTCTCCCAGGTGCCTCAAGTTTGCTGGGAACTTAATAAGCCGTTCTCGGGAGAAATCTCCCTACTTATTTTTAATTAATTTCCATTTATATGCAAATAGAAAGAAAATTACTTAGTGCTCAGTAAGCAGCGGCATCCTCGGGGATATTCTCTACAAAGAACATACCAGTTTGCATTGTCCTCCTCGTAAATTCAGCGACTGCCAAATTAAACATGTAAAATATCAACCGGGGAAGTCCAGTTGAGAAACAGCATCATTCGTGTCAGTGTTCATCTATATAGACCGGCGCAAAACAACTGAATGAGTTTTGATGGTAAAAAATGTGTCATTTATTTCGTGTGACGCCAGCTCACGGTATTTCCAAGGTCATAGGCAACTCATGTTATTACACGCAATAAGCAATATCAATCCTCCTCCAGTCATCATAAATGACAGTCCACCACCGTACCGTAACGGTTAGCGCTGTTAGCTGCAGTCCTCGGGTTCGATTCCCGGTACTGCCAGACTTTTACGAATGGCAGGACATGTGGTCAAAAATGGTACATGGAGCTCACCTCCATTGGCGGTGTGCCTGAAAAGAACTGCACCACCTCGGGCCGAGGAAACTACTTTTATCATCAATGGCATTGCAGTATTGTGTCTTAAAAATGTAACATCTTGGAATCAAAAAGGGCCATACATAATTCCCCATCAATCACTACTGATCTGCATATAGGGCAGTCGCCCAGGTGGCAGATTCCCTATCTGTTGTTTCCCTAGCCTTCTCTTAAATGATTGCAAAGAAATTGGAAATTTATTGAACATCTCCCGTGGTAAGTTATTCCAATCCCTAACTCCCCTTCCTACAAACGAATATTTGCCCCAATTTGTCCTCTTTCATTCCAAGTTTATCTTCATAATGTGATCTTTCCTACTTTTAAAGACACTACCCAAACTTACTCGTCTACTGATGTCCTCCCACGCCATCTCTCCACTGGCAGCTCGGAACATACCACTTATTCGAGCAGCTCGTCTCCTTTCTCCCAAGTCTTCCCAGCCCAAACTTTGCAACATTTTTGTAACGCTATTCTTTTGTCGGAAATCGCCCAGGACAAATCGAGCTGTTTTTCTTTGGATTTTCTCCAGTTCTTGAATCAAGTAATCCTGGTGAGGGTCCCATACACTGGAACCATACTCTAGTTGGATTCTCACCAGAGACAAATATGCTCTCTCCTTTACATCCCTACTACAACCCCTAAATACCCTCATAACCATGTGCAGAGATCTGTACCCTTTATTTGCAATCAAATTTATGTGATTACCCCAATGAAGATCTTTCCTTATATTAATACCCAGGTATTTACAATGATCCCCAAAGGGAACTTTCACCCCCATCAACGCAGTAATTAAAACTGAGAGGACTTTTCCTATTTGTGAAACTTACAACCTGACTTTTATCCCCGTTTATCATCATATTTATCAACGAGAATCTGACCTTGAATGAACACATAACTGATGTATGTAGAAAAGTTCATGCAGTGATATATCCGATGAAACAGCACTAGAATGGTTTTCCTCAAATCCTTAAATTAAAATTATCCAGATACTCCTGTTCCCGATTTTAGACTACTGCGATAAGGTACTGGTCAATCTAAATGCCGAAAAAGCTTCGTGACTTCCACGAACACAAAACTCATTCATACAGTATGCCTTCCAACTGCGACATGACGCTCATATTTCAAAACACTGGGATGGCTGCGCATAAAAGAACAAAGGAATTTTCACCTGATGACACTTGTTTGCCAACTGCTTTCGACGAACACTTCTACTTACCTATCTTCTAATTTTCGTTCTCCTTCCTCATTCCATGAAATTACTTCTCGTTCCGGTTCTCTACTTTAAATTCCACTAAATTGAACGAATTTTTACAATCATTATTTTGTAGTTAATACATCGAGTCTCTGGAATACATTCCCAATGAAGTTTCAGCACTTTACTTCTCATACATTCTACTCTGCCTGCCAAAAGCTTTTGCCGGTCACATATCTTAGTTGGGTGAGTCAGAGTGTATGTTGTGTGAACGGGTTTTCTTTCATCTACTATGCACTTCCGTTTTTTATTTTGTTTTTTTGCTATTTGCTTTACGTCGCACCGACACAGATAGGTCTTATGGCGACGATGGGATAGAAAAGGCTAGGAACTCCTGTCCTCCTGTCAGCATCTTCACATGGACGAAGAGCTGAAAACGAATGTCACACGCTGGTTCCATTCCCAGGCGTCAGACTTCTATGACAAAAACTTGATCCCATTATATGACAAGAGTCTGGTGTTGATTATGTCGAAAGATAGCTCCAACATTGCTGTATGGCGTGTCAATAAAGTTCATCATGTAACTATGTTGTCTTTTCTTAAAGGTACAGGAAAAATTTATTTCTGGATAGCCCTCGTAAATTGTATAATTCACTACAGGGCATCGTGTAATTACACTCAGGAAATCTTCACTGATCGCGCGCCTACTTTTCCCCACCAGCCGCAGCTATCTAGGAATTATGAGAGTTAAGCACAATGGTCAGAAATTACTGTCTGCGCTTACATCGACATCATCCTAATTGAGCACAAACGGCCATTTCTATATAAGAATTCAACCAGACCTAACTGTAGCATATTCGTATATGCATATTTTATATTCTCGAAGGAATGCACAGGTTTACATTAACATAACAAGCTGCAATTTTTCCCCTTGTGAGTGGACGCAGTAGAATCACTTACAGTATCCCCTGCCTGTCGTAGGAGGTGACTACAAGTGGCCCCAGGTGCTTTGGTGCTTTGAGCGGGAGTTGCCGACACAGAGACTCTAGCTCAGTCTGGTATTGCTTCCACTTACTGGTGCAAGTTTCCTTAATGTATTTTTTCTAACCGACCTCCCTTGATCAATTCTTGTTCTCTTCCAACTCCGACGGTATTATCTTTGCGAGCCCAAGGAAGTATTTCATTTTCACGCCATTCGTGGTCGTTTTTCCTTTTCTACTTTCACTTTTCGAAGGATGGGAACTCACCTTCTCTACGATTAGTGTTAATAGAGCATGGTCACTACTTTCATCACCGGCTGCAATCACAAAGGAAAAACCGCTCGACGAAACAAACAGGCGCGATATTTTGACAAATGCATTGTTCATTTGTAAGACACAGGTCATTTCTCAATTAGGTTATATAAAACAAGCAGCCTATCATTGTATATCTTTTAACTAATATTTGATTAACAGTTACATGTCATTGAGCAACATTTTCAATCATAGCTGTATTGATAAATCAATATTGTCACGACTGAACCTTTAGAAAACATTGTCAATTTATTTGTGCTCAATGCGAATAAATAACTTCAAATATTGTTTACGCTCACCTCGAATAAGAAATACGCAGAACTGGAAGGTATTATTTTAACACGGATATGTTTTCGGGCTGTGCCTCCATCTGGAATATAGCGTTATCAATTCTACGTGGACAGAAAACCGACACCGTCGTAACCAAGCAACCAGTGTTCGTCATAAATCGCAAGGTAGTTAGAAGTGCCTTCGTCATATTCTTCGTCACGCTATTACCGACTGCCAGAACTCTGCCTTCTATGTGACGTCATGCTTGGCTGAGGTCGTGTCGGGTCGTGCTCCGTATTAATTGTGCTATTTCCTGGTGCATATTGAAGTTAGACGCCTAAAATATGTGTCTCCTGCTGCAGTAAGTTACATAGGAGTATTCAATACATAAATTAAATCGGTATATATTCATATAATTGCTTAATCGGGCAGTTTTATAGTCGTAATGTATATGTAAACATTAAAACACCAGTGTTGCCAACCTAATTAACTTGAAGTGTCGGAGTATCCTCACTGTCACGCTCTTTTGTCAAGTCAAGTCGATATATCCAAAGAGTGTAGCGATGAGTACCTGCCTGGAATGTACAAAGGCCGTGCCTAGGCAAAACGTAACAGCAAAGATTCAGTACAATGACTGTAGTAATTGGTTTCATAGCAAGTCTGTTAATCTTAAGGAAACGGATGTGGAGTATATGTCATCGCAGGGTCAGGTATGGAGGTGTAAACAGTGTTCTAACAAGAGGCGTATGAGTTTACATAGTGATGCGACAGTGGTGCCATCTGTGGGTGATATTTATAAATTACTGCTAACTATGCAAGAGAAGTTGGACAGTGTAAACAAGTCTACTACTGACATCGAGCGACAACTAGGCAATTCAATCAATGTTTGTCATGAGAGACTGGATGAAAACAGTAAACTTATTAGTAAACAGCAGGAAATAATAGACAGGCAACAAATTATTATTGACAATTTGGTCACCGAAAATAGGCGACTGGCGAACATGGTAAACAATCTTGCCATCAGGTGTGATGACCTTGAGCAATATTCAAGGTCTAACACTGTTGAAATATTTGGTGTTCCCGAGTCTCCTAATGAGGATTTAGTGCAGACTGTCATCAATATAGCCAAGGCTTTAAACTTAGATTTGAAGGAGGATATGATTGATCCTTCTCATCGATTAAGAAAGGTCTCTAATCGTCCAACTTCTGGAATTATAGTTAAATTTGTTAGAAGGACCCATAAAGAGCAATTACTCGCCAGGCGCAAGGTCAAGCGAACCTTATCCACAACTCAGCTCGGCATGTCAACTCCCAACCCAATCTATATCAATCAATCTGTTGCCCCAGCTAGAAGAGTTTTATTTGCTAAGGCGAAGCAGTTGCAACGTGAAAAGGACTATAAATACCTCTGGGTTAGTAGAAGTGGAAAGATCATGATTAGGAAGGTAGAAGGTTGTCCTATACATGTCATCAGTAATAATGAGGATCTGAGTAAGATCTGATCTCCATGCATTTCCTTATACATTTAATTTATTTTTTCTTTGAAATTATTTAATTATTTGTGTGTAAATATTTTCTAATATTTATAATTTTCTACTAATATTTGATGATGCCTGAGAATGGATTAACAATTTATTATCAAAATGTTCGTGGCCTAAGAACAAAAACTGCTGTATTTCTTAAAAATCTTATATGTAGTGATTATGATGTAATTGTACTGACAGAGAGTTTTTTGGGTCAGGATATCATGGATAGTGAGTTCTGCGATGATCGCTATGTAGCGTTCAGAAATGACAGGGATCTGTTTTTATCTGGAAAGACTAGAGGTGGTGGAGTTTTAGTAGCTGTCAAAAAGGGGTACAAATCCAAACTGTGTTCTAAATATAACGATCAACGGTGCGAGTCAATAAATCTTTACATTCAGGGTCATACTCGTAAGTTATTCGTAAATGCTGTGTACATTGCTCCGTCTTCTAAACTGTCTGTATATGAAGGATACTTCAATTAAGTTGAAAACATAGAGGGTCTTATAACATCTGACTGCCTTATTGTCGGTGACTTCAACATACCTGAAGTCTATTTCAGTTCATCTCATATCTTGGATTAGCATCACGTAACAATATTCAAAATTGTAATTTCAAGACATTAGATTTAGTATTAGGTAATATTCAAGTTGAACTGAAGCATGACGAATTCACATTAGTATCTGAAGACTTACATCACCCTGCACTTTGTTTAGTTTTACCGCCCATTAAAAAAGTTCCATTGCCTCCGATAATTAATCGCGAATATTACAACTTTAAAAAGGCTGATTTTTTGCGTCTGTATTGTAATATACGAGACTTCGACTGGAGTTTATTGTATTCTTTCAAAAATATTGATCTTGCTGTCGATTTCTTTTATACATCGCTGTACAAATGTTTCGAAAACTGCGTTCCAAAGCAGAAAGTCATTCGAAAATCCAAATATCCAGTTTGGTTCACGCGTGATATTATTCAGTTCATAAAAATAAAGAAGAAATGTGCTATAAAAAGGAGATTTTCGAAATATTACGATACGAGATTTAGACAGATTCGGTCGGAATTGAAAATGAAATTACATGTGGCTTATGCTGTTTATATTCATAATTTAGAAAATGGAGTTAAGAATAATATTAGTCAGTTTTGGGCATATGTCAAAAGTAAGCGGGAATCACATTCATGTGACAACTCATTTCTACTGAATGAAAATTGTTATACACCTGGAAACATTGCAAACGGGTTTGCTGAGTATTTCTCATCGGTGTATGTGAACACGGACTTTAATTATAATGTGGAACATCTTCCTTTGAATGAAGTTTTTGTTCTTCCCAGGGTTGATGAATTGAACATCACTCATATACTGGTAGATGAAGTAAGAACAGTCATTAATAAAAAGCTAAAACCTAAGAAATCCAGCGGACCTGATGGCATTCCACCATACATAATCAAGGGCTGTGCTGACATACTGGTTGCTCAATTAACCTTCTTGCTCAATCTTTCTTTAAAGACATCCTGCTTCCCGGAAAAGTGGAAAATGGCAAAAATTACTCCAATCCTAAAGGGAGGGAACTCAGAGATGATAGCAAACTATCGCCCTGTTTCAGTAATTAATGCTATAGCGAAGATATATGAGCACATACTGTACTCTAGGATTTACGACCATATTAAGGTAGAGCTATCACAATGTCAGCATGGCTTTATGCCCGGCAATTCTGTCATTACTAACTTGCTGGGTTTTACCCAAAAGATTTACAATACATTAGACACAAATAGAAGAACCGATGTAATATACATGGATCTAGAAAAGGCCTTTGATAAGGTGGACCACAAAATTCTTTTGATAAAGCTGCATCAGTTTGGAGTTTCTAAATCGTTACTTCAACTATTAAGTTCCTATTTAAAATATAGGCAGCAATCTGTTTATTTTAAAAGTGAAATTTCACATAATTTAGTAAGTTCTTCAGGTGTGCCACAAGGTTCCAATCTTGGGCCTCTCCTATTTCTCATTATGGTTAACGATTTGCCTGGAATGGTTCGTTCCTCTGATTGTTTTTTATTTGCTGACGACGTTAAGTTATATAAGACCATATATAAATGCAGTGACGTGAATGATTTGCAACAGGATATTAATAATATTATATTATGGTGTGATAGCAACAAATTATTCCTAAATGTTAAAAAATGTAAAGTTCTGGTATTTACCAGGAAAAATGAATATATAAATCCGACATATTATATTGGTGAAACAACACTTGAAATTGTAACTTCTATTAATGATCTAGGAATTACTTTCGATAGCAAGTTAACTTTTAATAGCCATATTGCAAAAGTAATAGGTCAGTCTAACAAGATACTTGGTTTTATTATTAGAAATTCCAAATTATTTACTCAACCTGTAGTTATTATTAAGTTGTATATAAGTTTAGTACGAAGCAAGTTAGAATATTCATCGGTAATCTGGGACCCCCTTTATAAGGACCAAACACGTCACATTGAGAATGTACAAAATAAATTTCTAAGATATTTATATTATAAAACTTTCAATGTATTTTGTCCATTTGACATTTCAACCCACTATTTAAGAAGTTCGTTCAATTTCACGTCTTTGAGAAACAGGAGAACATTAATATCGTTACATATATTGAGGAAATTTTTGAATGGAAATATTGACTGTCAAGAATTACTTACCTTCATCCCATTTCACGTACCACAAGTAACATCACGACAGCAAGTATTATTTCACATCCCAAGGTCAAGAAGCGTTCATCATTCTAATTCACCACTAGTCAAAACATTGTCAGTTTATAATTCAATTAGTGCACAAGTTGATTTATTTGCTGGCGCTAGGTTGTTCAATAAGCAAATAAATGCCATTTTTACTAAATCATTATTAAATTCCTTTTTGCTGGAATGCTAGGTACTCATAAGTTTTTGTTTGTGTTTTTTGAACTTGTTTAGTAATTTTCTATGGCTGACCTATAGCCTATTGCACCATCCTGAGGGGTAGTTTCATCCTTGCACCATATTGGACGATCATTTTTAATATGAACATTAACTTGGGTAACGATTGCTCCGGCTATTTTCCCCTCAATCTCCCATCTCTAATAGTTCATTTAATAGATGAATGCATAATAAATTTGATGCAAAGTGTCGTTGGCTAAGTTCGCTTTAAATATTCATCAAATACGCAGTTATCGCCTCATAAAATTCTAGCGAGATCGTAACTTAGAATTCTCCCATCAGAATATATGATGTGGTAATCCTTACTTTGCCTCGTGACACCTCTCAGGGATAATTAAATTACTTTTTCGAAAAATACTATATTAACGTGAGGTCAACTGAAGCACCACATTCCCATATCAACAAATTATTCTCGGTACCATTCATCATCCAAAATCATTATTATGTTTTCCAAGTCCAGTCATCCGAATATAAGTGAAAAAAAATAAATAAAATATTTTTAATAGATTAATTCAAAAATTACCTAAATCTTAATAATATCAGCCTATCTCCTAAAATAATAACCTCTAAATTAGAAAATCTATATTTTATTTCTTGATTCCGGAATCACAAAAGAAAATACTATTTATCATTATCAATTATCTTCTTCTTCTTCTATAATAAAGAAATCTTTTGGTTGAAAAATAAGTCTGAGTCCCTAATCCTAATTAAATTTCTTAATAACATTATTTAGTTTAAGTCCAACAGTTCTTGTTACTTTTATACATAATCAACTGGTAATTAAAAAATAATAAAGAAATATGATTTGAAAAAAAATGCTTATTTTCGTCATTTTCATTTCAACATTATTTCATTATTCACTCTTTTCGGCGTCTTAACGTTAGTAATCACAAGTAAGTTCCAAATTATTTTGGCCCAAAAATGGCTATTTCAAATATATTTTGTTCTTAAAATGAAAAATATTGGTCTCCTCGAAAGTATCATTAGATTAAAATATTCAAATAACATCTTAAATAAATGTAGGTATCGTTCAAAGTTTAATTATCATTGTATTTCTAATAGAAATTGTACCAAACATGTTTTAGGGTTTAGCATTAATTAATCAGGTATCACTGATTCCGTAGGAATGCATTTGGTTAACTCTTATATGTAATTGCGGTAAAGATTTTAAATTATGGGATTATTATTTGAATCAAATTCATTCTTGACAACAAACTTCCAGTAATATTTAGTACAACGTTGGTAAAATTAACTATGAAGACGACAAGTTTCCCTTCATTTATTTCCTATTTGGATATTTCTTCCGAAGACAGTGTATGGTAACCTAAATATACGAAATATGCGGTGTATTACATCGTACGCGTGTACCATTAACCCTATATACCACTCATAACCATTTTATTATTCTGCCGCAAATGGTAATCATCACCATCGGCCCATATTACGTCGTATTTACCGCCAAAATTACTCAAATATATCTATCTCTCTGTCTACTACGATTAATTACCATCATATCATATAATTCAATCTTATAAACATATCACGACGAATAATTATTCACATTTGCACATAAACATGCCATTCAAATCATAAATTCTCTCTGTAAACATATATCATCACCAACATGACGGCAAATCATTCCAACATCACATTACTTTACTACAATGGTACTCTTTTGGGTTAAAATTCATATATCATACGCGTAAACACGCTAGCTTAAAAATGAAATGCATATATAAATCAAATAAGTTAATATCTACTCACATTTCATTGCGTCGTATCGGTAAACACATTCAGGTTATTCGTAAACCAACTATCTTCTTCAAGAATATATTTAAGGTTACGTCACTTTAAATACGAAGTTTTTATCCCATACTGGTTAGAAATTACATTCCAAAACTCTCCTGGTTTAGTTTTACGCATTCCTATATTATGGCATAGATTGTAGAATCTGGAAGAAGTACCTATTCCCCTGTTAGTAATAATAGCTCAACATGGACAATTTCATTTCGAAGATAACCACGTCTGTGATTTTATCACGAAGAACTAGGTTAAACAACGTACCAAATATACACTATAATATCATTACAAATTTACTACATATCAATTTCAAGAAAATAAAATATCTCTTTGGAACTTATCTTGTGATCACTGACGTTAGATGGTCGGCTTCGGACTGGATGTTGTCATCTAGGGATAGCGTCGAACAGCTTCATCCTCTGCTACGTCACCGTCAGGTTGTGACTCGGGACTCGGAATAGCAGTTACAGCTGGGCGGTATCCGTCAGACAGCCGGCTCCATATCCAGTTTAGCCTTGCATCATGATGTTGCAGTCAATCATAACAGAAAGAAACATTTCCAAACCATGAATTAGTTTCATATCCATACTCTCAGGAATAAATATCAGGCTTGTAATTAATGTCAGGTTTTTAAAACAATACTTCAATATTAATCTTTAGTAGCTATTTGACAGTTAAATTATTGCAAATTATTTCTGTAAATATTCTCTTTTCTGTTCGGCTCATCAATTTATACTTCGTAATATTTAACTTGGTTGCTTGTACGGACTTAAATATCCACTTCGACTACTGTTAGAGTATTTCCTAACTCTCTTCACGATATTCCTTTGTGAATGTCTGTTTTCCAATTTATTCTCTCACTTCGCGAGTTCTCCACTCGGTAACTTGTATAATATCTCCTTTCTATTCACACGAAGACTGGCTATATTTCTTGAGGATAAATTTATTTCGATTTTACGTTGCGGATTTTTTTTTGTTCAGCTTCTTGATCTTGTTTTAACAATATTGAAAAACCTTCTATTATTTTATCACGGCCGCATGGATCCTTGACAATTTTCCGTCTCGGTCCGTGATCTAGGCATCTTTAATTCATCAAATAAATATCTTTGCCGTCACGTGCACGGCCTTCTTGAATATATACACGCTCGTAAAATGTATACACTTCGAAATCACGGCCTAATTTACTTAATATATGCATTCCTTTGTGACGTATGGCCCAATTACGTAATATTCGCGATCATTACCGTGCATGGCAAACTTATAACTTCGTATGACGACCTTCATTCCGACATTAGGACGATGAAAACGGTACATTTATCCTCCTGCCATAGATAAATAAATATGCTGCTCGCAGTATATTTATTTCAATTTTTGTTATTCTAAACTGATGTAGCTTTTCATCGGCCTGACTTCGCCCATTTATATCATGTGTTTCAGATTTTAGTTAGTACTCTATTCTTGATCTTCTTTATAATATGGTTTCATGTTTGATGCGTTGTATACGTTTTGATATGTCCCATCCAGACTTTCTATCATATAGGCGTTGTTTTCATAAACCTTCTTTACCACATATGGACCATCATATAAATGAACGAATTTGGCGAATATTCTTTCTGAAACGTTAGAGATTGGTACTTTCTTTATCATTACCAAATCATCAACCCGGAATGGTGGGTGGAATTTCTTATTTCGGACTCTTCTTCGGCGTTTGTTTGCCTGTTCTTCTAATTTGGCACTTACTATTTGATTAATCTCTTCGCAAGTGGGTTTTGGTTCTTCATCTTTTCCTATAATCTCATCCCATGGTCGAGCTGGTCGTTCGTTCAAATGTACGAGTCTCGGTATCTGGCTCGTTGATTCATGGACAGTGTCGTTCATACATGCCTCGATTATTTTTATCACTTCAATCCATTTCCAATGACTTTGGGAGCAATATATCCTACAATATTTAGAAATTTCTCGCATGCATCGCTCCACTGGATTGGCTGACGGGTGTCTTACTGAACAATAGACATGTTTAATTCCTAAAATTTGCATTGCATCCTGGAATTCACCCGACGTAAACTGTGTTCCTCTATCAGTTAAGATTCTTTTCGGTTTTCCCATCTGAGGGATAACATTTTTGTTTATAACTCTCAGTATTTGTTTTGTTGTTGCTCTCTGTATAGGCTGTAGGACTGTGAATTTTGAAAAAATGTCCATTGTGACAACTATGTACTTATTTCCTTTAACAGCTGTTGGTAACCTTCCATATAAATCTGTTGCAAAGATCTCACGAGGAGCTGTTGGTATTATTGCAATTGGTTCCTGCTTGGTAAGGAAAGGGGTATATTTTGTCCTTTGGCATGTATCACAGGTCTTGATTACATCTCTAATTGTTTGTCTCATTCCTGTCCATGTAAATCTTTCCATTATCGTCTTCACCACCTTTTCTATTCCCCCATGTCCAATTATCCTATGGGAATGCCAAATTATCCCTTTTTGCAAAGATCTGGGTACTACTATTTTGGTCCTTCTCGAATCCTTGCCGACATACTGCTTCAATATTCCATGTTCCATTATATATTTACCATCTCTATTATTTTCCCTGTCGTCATCGAAATCACTTTGTTCAATCCTTGTTATTTCTAACATTAATTTCTCATCTGCTCTTTGCCATGCTGATATATCCCTTAGTTTTTCTAAAAATTCCTCGTCCTGTCTTACTAATTCGATCTGATTTATAGTTTCTTCTTTTTCCACAGGATTTCTGCTTAATGCATCCGCGAGGATATTGTCCTTCCCACTACAATGCTCAATTCTGATATTAAACTGTTGGGCGAATAAAATCCATCGTGTGACTCTTTCACTTAGCATCGCTGCCTTAAGACCGAATTCCAAAGCTTTGTGGTCTGTACGGATAGTAACTGGAAATCCATATACAATCTTTTTCCACTGTTGCAGAGCATAAATAATTGCTAGTAACTCCTGCTCAGTTGTTGTATAGTTTACTTCATGGCTGCGTAACTTGCGGCTTGCAAATGCCAAGTATACTCGATCCTCATCATTTTCTGGTGCCTCTTGGTATAAGTATGCTCCTATACCGACATTTGATGCATCCGTTTGTATGATGAATTCTTTAGTATGATCCGGATATCCTAACTTGATACTATTTGCCATTAATCTTTTCATTGCCAGGAAAGCTTCTTCTGTTTGAGTATTCCATTTCCATTTGTTGTTTAATTTTAACAAATCCTGCAATGGCGCTGCGATTTCTGTATACCCTTTACAGTGATTTGCAAAGAATTGGGTCATTCCCAAAAATTGCCTAACTTGCTTTATGCGCGTTGGTCTAGGAAATTCGCAAATTGCTTGAATTTTAACCGGATTAGGTTTCACCCCGTTTCCGTCAATTACATGTCCGACAAATAATATCTCATTTTGACAAAATTTTGATTTGGCCAGGTTAATTTTGAATCCTGTAGTTTCCAAATTATTTAATAATTGCTTTAGCTTACTACAATGTTCGTCAAATGTCTCTGTTGCAAAAACCATGTCATCCACATAGCATGTCACATATTCTTTCACGTCAGGTAACAGGTTCCTATCTAATGCTCTTATTAATACGGCACAACTGTTCTTTAATCCGAAAGGCAACCTACAATAAGCATATGTTTGACTGTCAAACATGAATCCGGTTAGAAGTCTAGATTTTTCTTCTAAAACTATATGATGAAACGAAGATGTAAAGTCTAAACTCGAAAAATACTTCTTGCCCTTAAATTTCTTTATTATCTCCTTAATTTTTGGAACCTGATTATATTCTGGTATTAATTTCTCATTTAACTTTCTACAATCAAGGCAAATTCTTAGTTTTCCGTTACTTTTCTTTACAATTACTAATGGATTCAAATAAGGTGTAATAGTCTTTATGATTATACCATCAGCTACCATCTCTTGGATGATCTTTCTTACTTCCTGGAAATATTTTTCAGGTACGTCATATAACCTTCCTTTGTATGGTGTCCAGTCATTTACGATGATTTTATATTTAAAATTCGGAATCTTTCCCGGTTTATCCTTAAATATTCCTGAATACTTTTCTATTATCGAATATAATTTCTGTTTCTTTTTAGGACTCAATTTCGTTTCTGCGATCTTTCTCCAAATGTCTGACTCTTCTTTTTCTTCATCTTTTATTAAAATCTTCTCCAAGCTATGTATAATTTCTTCCATTTCCTCAGTCTCATTTAACGGTATTTCCTCTTCCATTAACTTTTCAGTTTCAATAGCTTCAAATTTCATATGCTCCGTGTTTTCTGCCTTTCCCTCTAACTCTATCCTTTCCTTGATTAATTTTCCACTTTCCTTAACGATTGGGAATCTTATTTCCTGATTTTTCAAGTCTATTATCATCTCCGTTGTTACTATAAAATCCACCCCAAGAATCACATTGTACTTAATTTTGTTCATAATTATGAATGGGTGTTCAAATATAAATCTACCAATCCTGACATTTAAATAAGTTTGTATTTTACATTCAACAGATTTATCTGGTATAATCCCTCTTATTTTCATTTGTGCAACTGGTATAATTGGCAACTTTCCTTCTTGATTTACCTCAACAAATAACGCCTTCGATATAACACTTATACTTGCTCCTGAATCAACCAAACAATGTGTTTTCAGGCCATTTATTCGTGCAGTAATAATGGGTAGGTACGATTTATTTTCTTTGTGAATTTCTTGTGTCTCATCTAGTAATTCATCCGGATCGATATCCCAAGCCTCAATTTGTAGTACATACCAACTCTTAATTTTGTTGCCCAATTTTTCCAAAATATCATCTTCCTTACTCTCTACATCGAAATTGGCGTTTTTTTTTACTCTGAGAGTCTGTCTGATACGATTGAGCTTCTGGATTCAGTTTTTGCCCTTCTCTATCTTTTCTTTTGTATTCCTGAAGCTCTAGACTCTCGGCTCCCTCTATGTCTCCGTTGATGTCTCGATCCCTGATCGCTTCTTCCCATCTTTTCTTTTCTCTAGTTTCTTTTCTCAATTCCTGTATATACTGTCTGTTCCTATTCTCCCTATTATTGTACCTGTTCATCGGTGCTCCATGATACATTGGCCTCTGTCTGTAACTTCCTCTTTCTCTTTCATTTCTAAATCGGCTAGGCTGTCGATGATATGGCAAAAATCGTCTCTCTTCATTCTGCCTTCCACTATCATGCCCATTCTGCCTGCATCTGCATCGGTTCCGATCACCTGTCCTCTCATCATCATCACTAAGTTCTCTCTTCCTTGAGCTTCTATCGTTTTCTCTTTTCTCGGATACCGATTTCTTCTGAGTATTTTCCCAATTTATTACGTTCACTTCTTCTTGATTGTTTGTATTCCTATGGATTCTTGCTGTCGGATGACTCGACGTCATATCCAGCTGTCTTAAAATGCTTTCCATTTCGATTGCGGAAGTCACATTTGCAGCAGCTAATAATCTTTGAGTTTCTGGAGGAAACTGCTTTTGAATTGTCTTTATCGCCTCTAATTCGCTGGGTGCAGAATCTAGGTCCTGGAACCTATGAAACTGGTACGAGAAGTAGTCACTAAATCTCGTTGGTCCTACCGACGAATATCTTTTTGAATACAACTCCAATCTAAGGTTTTGTTGAATCTCCGGATTCCAAAATCGTTTGAGAAATGCGACCTTGAACTCATCGTAATCGTGGAAAGTGTACTTAAATGCCTGATACCACAAATTCGGATTTGCATCTAAGTGTTTTTCTACTATCCTAAGTTTCTTTTCGTCAGGTATTCTATTTTCTTTAAAATATTCCTCCATTTCTCGCAAGAACCTCTTTGGTGACATTGCCGCGGTATTACTAAAATTTTTGGGCCTGTCATCGTACGTTTTTACAATATTTATAATGGCTGGGCTTCCATTTTCAATATTTCCAACTATAACGTCCTTACTGCTCTGATCAGTTTCGCCCGAAATTGTCGGTGTTCCTTCCCTGTCATTTATATTTATATCTACGATTCTCTGTTCATTCAATTGTTTTGACATCTCTAATTTTGTAGTTTGAATTTCACCCCTTATATTCTGAATTTCTTTCTTCATCTCGTCAATTCCCTGCTCCGTTCTAATCATTCTCTTCTCCGTTTCATTTTTGTTCTTCTTCATTTCTTCATTTAAAATTTTCATCTCATCTCCAATATGGTCACGTGCTAATATAAAATTATCTCCCAGCGTTTTATTTGCTGTTATTACGTTCTCATTTATGTCTTTTAACTTCTCTTCATATTGATTCCATTTTTCTTGGGAATCTACCCTCATCGACTCCATGTTTTCCGTTAGCTTCTTAATTTCATCCTCTTTCAATTCCTGGATATAATTTCTATTTTCGGCTAATTCTCCTCTAATTTTATCCATTTCATTATGGATCTCTTTGTTCTTATCCTCCATCTTTTCCATCATTTCAGTTCGAAGTTCGCTTATCCCGTTTTTCATCTGGGAAACTTCTTCTTCAATCTTGCCAATTCCTGTTCTAATCATCTCCTCTTGCCTCTTCTCCATTCTTCTCATCTCCTCAATCTGGCTTCGATTCCTTTCTTCTTGTTTTATTTGGTATTCCTCTTGTTTCTGATTACACTCTTCTTGTTTCTGTCGGTATTCTTCTCGAAATCTTCCAAATATTTCTTCCAATTGCTCTTTCTGTCTCACTTCTTGCTTCCTCATCATTTCTTGCTGTTTTTCTTCTTGTTTCCTCATCATTTCTTGCTGTTTCTCTTCTTGTTTATGATTATGTTCTTTTTGCTCTTCTTTCATATTTCTCATCTCCACCATCATTTCTTTTAACATTTCCATTATTCCCTTCTGTTCGTCTTTTGTCTTGTCTAACTTTTCGGTTATCTGGTTTATCTGCTCATCCTTCTCCTTAAATTTCTGTTCCTGTTCTCTTTTTGCCTTTTCTGCATCCTCTATCATTCTATTTATCTCCTCATCCTGTCCTTGCAGTTTCTCTCCCTGCTCCTTCTGATATTCCTCTAATTGTAAACGAAGTTGGTTCAAACTCGTCATATTTGCATTTACTATTATCCAACCTTCTTAAAATTCCAAATTCTCTAAATTATGACTTAAATTCACTAAAGATTATCTCAATTGCTCAATCAATATGGAAAACCGACTATCTGACTTCCCCCGCTAATCAGCCGTCCTACCATCCCAGTCATCCAAAATATTGAAAATAAGCATTTTTTTTTACATTACTACCCTATTATCTATTGCTATCTAAACATAATACAATATAATGATTGAAAACAATATTATAAATTATCTTAACCAATTAATTATTTAAATTATTAATGCAATCTATTTTAATAATTTTTATCCATCTCCTCTTCCGCCTTTCTTCCATATCCTTGGATTGTTTATCTTTCTCTCAACTCCTTCTTTCCTTCTTGGTATCCTCTGAAAATATCCGGTCTCAGATAATCATCTATTTTTCACTTCACTGCTGTTTATTATCTTTCTCAGCCATCCTCCTTCATTATTTTCTCCCATACTCCCATATCGAGTATCCTCAATCATGTTTCAACGGCGAATTGCCAACTCAACATTTGGGCTAAGGTATCTTCAATCTTACTTTATTACTGGGCATCAATTTACTGTATCCTGCAATTACCTTGTCACTACCTCTGAGTATCCTCAATTATTTTGTTCCACCGTTTGGCGTTATTTTATTTTTAATATGCGCCATAAATGGTATCCTCAGTTTTGCTACGAAATTACACGTCATTTTTAATATGGCCTGGGTGTCCTCAGTTTTGCTCCGAAGTTGGGCGCCATTTTTAATATGCACCATCCTGAGGGGTAGTTTCATCCTTGCACCATATTGGACGATCATTTTTAATATGAACATTAACTTGGGTAACGATTGCTCCGGCTATTTTCCCCTCAATCTCCCATCTCTAATAGTTCATTTAATGGATGAATGCATAATAAATTTGATGCAAAGTGTCGTTGGCTAAGTTCGCTTTAAATATTCATCAAATACGCAGTTATCGCCTCATAAAATTCTAGCGAGATCGTAACTTAGAATTCTCCCATCAGAATATATGATGTGGTAATCCTTACTTTGCCTCGTGACACCTCTCAGGGATAATTAAATTACTTTTTCGAAAAATACTATATTAACGTGAGGTCAACTGAAGCACCACATTCCCATATCAACAAATTATTCTCGGTACCATTCATCATCCAAAATCATTATTATGTTTTCCAAGTCCAGTCATCCGAATATAAGTGAAAAAAAAAATAAAATATTTTTAATAGATTAATTCAAAAATTACCTAAATCTTAATAATATCAGCCTATCTCCTAAAATAATAACCTCTAAATTAGAAAATCTATATTTTATTTCTTGATTCCGGAATCACAAAAGAAAATACTATTTATCATTATCAATTATCTTCTTCTTCTTCTATAATAAAGAAATCTTTTGGTTGAAAAATAAGTCTGAGTCCCTAATCCTAATTAAATTTCTTAATAACATTATTTAGTTTAAGTCCAACAGTTCTTGTTACTTTTATACATAATCAACTGGTAATTAAAAAATAATAAAGAAATATGATTTGAAAAAAAATGCTTATTTTCGTCATTTTCATTTCAACATTATTTCATTATTCACTCTTTTCGGCGTCTTAACGTTAGTAATCACAAGTAAGTTCCAAATTATTTTGGCCCAAAAATGGCTATTTCAAATATATTTTGTTCTTAAAATGAAAAATATTGGTCTCCTCGAAAGTATCATTAGATTAAAATATTCAAATAACATCTTAAATAAATGTAGGTATCGTTCAAAGTTTAATTATCATTGTATTTCTAATAGAAATTGTACCAAACATGTTTTAGGGTTTAGCATTAATTAATCAGGTATCACTGATTCCGTAGGAATGCATTTGGTTAACTCTTATATGTAATTGCGGTAAAGATTTTAAATTATGGGATTATTATTTGAATCAAATTCATTCTTGACAACAAACTTCCAGTAATATTTAGTACAACGTTGGTAAAATTAACTATGAAGACGACAAGTTTCCCTTCATTTATTTCCTATTTGGATATTTCTTCCGAAGACAGTGTATGGTAACCTAAATATACGAAATATGCGGTGTATTACATCGTACGCGTGTACCATTAACCCTATATACCACTCATAACCATTTTATTATTCTGCCGCAAATGGTAATCATCACCATCGGCCCATATTACGTCGTATTTACCGCCAAAATTACTCAAATATATCTATCTCTCTGTCTACTACGATTAATTACCATCATATCATATAATTCAATCTCATAAACATATCACGACGAATAATTATTCACATTTGCACATAAACATGCCATTCAAATCATAAATTCTCTCTGTAAACATATATCATCACCAACATGACGGCAAATCATTCCAACATCACATTACTTTACTACAATGGTACTCTTTTGGGTTAAAATTCATATATCATACGCGTAAACACGCTAGCTTAAAAATGAAATGCATATATAAATCAAATAAGTTAATATCTACTCACATTTCATTGCGTCGTATCGGTAAACACATTCAGGTTATTCGTAAACCAACTATCTTCTTCAAGAATATATTTAAGGTTACGTCACTTTAAATACGAAGTTTTTATCCCATACTGGTTAGAAATTACATTCCAAAACTCTCCTGGTTTAGTTTTACGCATTCCTATATTATGGCATAGATTGTAGAATCTGGAAGAAGTACCTATTCCCCTGTTAGTAATAATAGCTCAACATGGACAATTTCATTTCGAAGATAACCACGTCTGTGATTTTATCACGAAGAACTAGGTTAAACAACGTACCAAATATACACTATAATATCATTACAAATTTACTACATATCAATTTCAAGAAAATAAAATATCTCTTTGGAACTTATCTTGTGATCACTGACGTTAGATGGTCGGCTTCGGACTGGATGTTGTCATCTAGGGATTGCGTCGAACAGCTTCATCCTCTGCTACGTCACCGTCAGGTTGTGACTCGGGACTCGGAATAGCAGTTACAGCTGGGCGGTATCCGTCAGACAGCCGGCTCCATATCCAGTTTAGCCTTGCATCATGATGTTGCAGTCAATCATAACAGAAAGAAACATTTCCAAACCATGAATTAGTTTCATATCCATACTCTCAGGAATAAATATCAGGCTTGTAATTAATGTCAGGTTTTTAAAACAATACTTCAATATTAATCTTTAGTAGCTATTTGACAGTTAAATTATTGCAAATTATTTCTGTAAATATTCTCTTTTCTGTTCGGCTCATCAATTTATACTTCGTAATATTTAACTTGGTTGCTTGTACGGACTTAAATATCCACTTCGACTACTGTTAGAGTATTTCCTAACTCTCTTCACGATATTCCTTTGTGAATGTCTGTTTTCCAATTTATTCTCTCACTTCGCGAGTTCTCCACTCGGTAACTTGTATAATATCTCCTTTCTATTCACACGAGGACTGGCTATATTTCTTGAGGATAAATTTATTTCGATTTTACGTTGCGGATTTTTTTTGTTCAGCTTCTTGATCTTGTTTTAACAATATTGAAAAACCTTCTATTATTTTATCACGGCCGCATGGATCCTTGACAATTTTCCGTCTCGGTCCGTGATCTAGGCATCTTTAATTCATCAAATAAATATCTTTGCCGTCACGTGCACGGCCTTCTTGAATATATACACGCTCGTAAAATGTATACACTTCGAAATCACGGCCTAATTTACTTAATATATGCATTCCTTTGTGACGTATGGCCCAATTACGTAATATTCGCGATCATTACCGTGCATGGCAAACTTATAACTTCGTATGACGACCTTCATTCCGACATTAGGACGATGAAAACGGTACGCTATATTATTATGTTTTCATTTGTAGTAATAATTTTTAAATGTGTTCTGCTTATTAGTTTTCTTCTGTACTACTTTCTATTATTGTTACTATTGTTATTATTTTTGTTTGATGTATTTACACTTTAAAGTCTATATGTCATGAAGGAACGTAATTGGGCTTAGCCTGTGTACCTTCGTATTACCAAATAAATAAATAAATAAATAAATAAATAAATAAATAAATAAATAAATAAATAAATAAATAAATAAATAAACAGTAGATACAAATGCCGCGATGTTATGAATGAGTTTCCATTGTCTTCTAGTGGAGTTTCGTCAAGGTCATAGCAAAACCCCTTACACACGGTACTGAACCGTTCTGTTCATGGGCCATTGGAAGTAATATTAATGCAATTAGCATAAGCAAATGAGACCACAAAGGGATGGTGTAATATTGCGCAATATGACGCAATAGTGCGGGTTTTTGAGAGCATCGTGGCTTCAGTTGGGGTGCGGTTCTCTGCACAACAAGGATGGAGGGAAGGCAAGCCAACCACGTCACATCGGGGAATTTCTGATGCCAAGATGCAAGTAAGAAAAAGCGGGAGAATCCAGGCCTGACAGAAATAAAACTTGAGAAGTATTTCCGTCCACAGACAGAATCTAGAGGAGATAAAACGATAAGAATATTGAGAGTAATTTTCTGAGTGATTGGATATGCTTCATTAAGCTAATTATTATCTCCTCGAAATAATTGATCTTCATCTCGAGTACCGTGGGAACCAAGCCAGCTCCAAACAAGGAACACAAGTGGGCCCAAGGCGCGAAAAACTTAGCGTGGCTTCGATAGTCACTCCAATACATACTGAGATCATTCTCTACACTCAACTCTGACCGTTAGGTACGTGTCGCGTGACGATCGCGCTAAGATAGAACAAAGCCTTTTAGAACTGTGGTTTGAAATTGGAGAACTTTATTTGTTTGTGTATTTAAGTCACCAGTAAAATACATCAAAAGCGTGTTATAAATTGAGCGGAAAGCCGAACAAGATGATACGAGTTAGAAGCAATTCTTATTTGTTACAATTGCTTTTTGAATAATCAGAAATCCAGTGTTGTGTGAATGCTAAGTTGTTCTTAAGTCGGTGTAGACCCGAAATCAACAGTATAGACTAACAGTCTTACAATAGACCATTTTTACATGGACAGAATTTAATCTGCCGAAATATTAGGCGACAAGCTAGAAGAAACACCATTAATTGTAAATACAGTAATTAGCATACATTAGGCGGATGAATGAAGTAGCACCGAAATTTATTGTACGTGGTATTAGGAGAGAATTCTGTGTGCGGTTTCACAGGTTTATCAGTTTCAAACTTTACGTAAATAAACGTCAGGAATACACTGATATTTGAAGTAAGGATATATGCATCTAACCAGATACAATTGTTAAAACTGCATTTCCTTTCAGTTGCATTAGACTGCACAAACGCTCGCCCGTATGTGCTAATATATCACGGCGCGTGCCCAGCTGTACGAGAAGGCGACGAGAGACATCAGTTGCTACTGGAAGAAGAAGATCTACTTTTTTGCGGCGTTGAGTCATCACAGTCCGAACGAGACATCAGTTCCAGGTATTCCAGTTAAGAAGACAGAAGACCACGGTGATGTTGTTGGAGTCGAACCTAGGAATTCTGCCCTGTGTCAACGGCTGTACCATGACGTCCTAAAAGCCGGAGTTCGCCATGGAGGACCACTAAGATGAGCAACTATTAAGTTCACACAGGTTCTAACATTCAAGCATAAGATAGAGTTAGGATAGCTTCGCAAAATGTTGTGAATAAGATTTATTGCCCTTCAGGCGACTATATAAGTAGCTTTGCGCTCAGGACAAAGCATGTATAGATAGTATCTTTATTTGTGTTATTCTACATTGGTCATGATTCTAGGTTGTTTCTTTGTGTATATAAATTTGTCGTTTAGTTGAAGGAGGTATTATTCTGTAAGATCATCAATAGAGTGACCTGCACGGTCTACTAAATTTGGTAGACAGACCTTTTACCTTAGGTGAATTAGTTAGATGACTGCATGAGCATGCCTTAGAAATATAAATTTCACATTGGTTGTCAGCGTTGTAGGCTTTAAGATCATCATAACAGCTCTTCAAACACACGCTCAGACAATGAGTGTGATTCGAACGGTAGACTATTCAATTCACCGAAATAAGGCCCAAGCGAGATATATTTCAATCAGCCCTTAATTGCTGAGGCAAGATAATCCCTAATTTGTGTAGATACGCAAGAATAAGCGTACAACATGTGACGTTAAATGGCATGTTTTAGCTCCGTAGATGAGCAGTATTGCGTGCAGATATGTGCACAGAAATGAGATTAAGTGTTAATATGTTGCGATTGATAATGTTATGAAAGGGCCAGATAATTCAGTTTGTTATTTGTGGACGTGTAATGAGTGAAGGAAATCTCGCAGTAGCCCGAACCGCTAGGCAATCAGCTGTGTCGGCCTATAAATCAAGTGAACCTTATGTGGGAATTCATGACGGCCGCACTCTGCTTATGTCTGGAGTTGTGGTGTGGGGGTGAGTTTGCTGACGTCATTTGTTTGGGTTGCAGTCACCTCGCCGGGAGGAAGGTCAACGCTATGCAGACACATTTTTAACAAGGCCGTCTGCACTTTGAAAGCTGGAAAGTAAAACACATTTCATTATGTAATTTGACGATACCTGGACCACTCTGTGCATTGTCAGTGTATTGTAATTGCATTTATATTCGTTTGATGTATTGCATGGATCCAAGATGGGTCGTAGGTTCATGTCTCAAATAGTAAGCGGCGAGATTTGCGTGTGTGGTTTCAAGTACTTGTCACATAGATTAAGTTGTCCTGTAGTGTAATGTAAATATCTCCTGAACCAGGGAAGTTATTAAATTAAATCAAGCGAAGATATTTGCCTCTAACTCTATCTCAATGTTTATTTTTAAGCGAAACATCGTTATGCGTAGAATCTGTCTGCACCGTGGAGTAGCAGTACGAAAGGTCACTCAGCAAACCACGACAATGAAGAACAAATAGGACTTCCCTGCTGGAAATCGGACGATTATTGAAGATGCCACTTCTTGGCAATATAATTTGTAAAATTTCATGTAAATTTATTGAATTCATTAACCATTCAAGATATTATTTGCACTTCATACCTCTTTTTCTGTTAAATAAATTTGTTATTTGATTACGATATACTGGTTTGTAATTCACAATACGACAGTCATATTAAAAGTAGAATAACCTCGAAATATCCTGTTCCTCTTCAATTTAATCTATCGATGCCGTTATTTAACCCACTGTATTCGCTGGCTGAGTAGTCTGGAGCTATAGAAGAGGAAGTCAGGAACTAAGGTAAGCTATGTGCTAAGGTTTATAAATCAGATAAGTGAGTATTTTACGCAACTACAACACTTCCAATCGTTTCTCAGCATTTGCTTGAAAGGGACTGGAGGCTGTAGGGCACAGTATCGTCACCGAAGTCTAGAAATCAGCGACCATTTTGTTGGACGTAGATCTTGATAGGTGGGGCTATCTTGTGATACGGCATGGGGATGATGTGTGCTGGATCAGCTGCCATATTGTTGTATGTAGATCATTATGCTACTGTACATACTTCTTTAGATATATAAGAACACTTTATATCGCCTGTGGGTGTAATGAAACAATGTATTATATGTACCCGCTGCATGTCGTACGAGGCTACTAAGAGGGCAACACCCAAAGAATCTGTACTCACACTCTCGTCTTCTAAGCCCGAAAACCATACCCATGAGTAGCAGAGAAGTGTACATATACTGCCATACAGATGGGAAGCAGGTAAAAGTTACCGCAGTATGCAGTGGGCGTCGAGGGAACAGATTATCCGCAATCCGTTGCTAGACTCGCCGGTAAGCTGTAACTGTGCGGGCGGGCGTTCAATTTCATTACGGTAGGCCCAAATTATAATTGTACTGAAGTTGAATACCAATGTATGCCTTACCTTTCATCAAAGCAGCTGCTGAAAATAATACCCATCATTCTCGATACAAACGTATCGGCGTAAAAGTTCCGGACATTCATTGCAACTCCACCTCTGAAATTTCACACAACAGTCGTCTGATTTAATTCTCCAAGCTTTCAAGGTTTAGTGATTTGTTCTTGTACACATTTTGTTTTAAAGTTATCCCGAAATAAAAATCACAGATACTTCAGTTTGCAAACGGTTCTTTCAGAGAAATGTTTTAACCAGAAAAATCCCTTCCTTAAAACTATATGTTACCATACTGATTGCTAATGCTTAACGTTCAACATTAAGTATAGGAATACAAAACTAATAACGCTAGTAATGTGCTCTCAACAAGAACTCCAGTCGTAAAGTAAACATTCATTCCGTACGCTTACTGCTAACCATGCTCATTGCACTGTCTGACCACGAACTCTATCACCGTCACTCGAAAACAAAGCATTTCCCCACTCCGCCTGCATGGTGCCAGTAACAATTTTTGCCTCTCCCTGCAGACAATATATGAAGAAGATGAACGTGTTAACATTTATATTTTAGTTGTGCACGGGCATTGGTACCTGAAAGTTGTGAAATATTAAGTTGTAATCGTCAGTTAATATGTTGACAGTTAAGTGTAATTTACATGATATTATTTGTCCAATTCCTTGGCTGAAAGGTCAGCATTGAGGCCTTCGGTTTCTAGCGTCCCAGATTCGATTCCCGACCGGGTCGAGTATTCTAATCGTGTTCGGCTTGAGCACTGGATGTTTGTGTATGTCCCAACACTCTCCTCTCCATATTCAGGCAACACACCACACTACCAACCACCAAAGAAACACGCAATACTGAATAGATCCATCCGCATAAGGTTTGCGTCAGGAAGGGTATCCGGAACTAAAACATGGCCAAATACAAATTTGCTCCTCAAGTCGCACCCCGAGGTGATAGAAGTATATTTATATTTTTATTTATTTCATTTATTTATTTTTATTCAATTCATTTATTTAAGTATTTATTTTTCCGTTTATTTATTATTCATAAGTGTTTCTTTGTATTTATTTTCTAACCAATACTTTAAATTAGCAATACATTTCAGTTTAGAGATATGATCACTTGGAGCTCGTTCACTTCTTGCCGTCTGTGCCACGTGTGAACAGAGTAGCCGTGACGGCTGGTTTGCGGGATGCATTTCCAATATGACTCAAGGTTCAAGAGAAGTTTGGCTGCGCTTGGCCTAAAAACTTTCTCATTAGGTTTCCTTTCTGCCCAAGGTGTTCTGCACATCTCGAAAGCTGTTATTTGTTATGCCAGTGTTGGACTGACCGTCCAGCTCTTGAAACCATAGAGAACGGTACGGTGAAAGTGACGCGTAGTCTGGCATTCCGACTGCTAAAGAGGGACCTCATGCAGATGTATGCACTTCTGGCCTGTTCATTCCTGAACCACCAAGGCGGCTGTACGTCCAACATCGCACAATAGCTGAGGGAGGTCTTGTGCATATGGCCGCGATGTCAAGAATTCCACAAAACCATTAGATGCGAGTATATGACATTTTATTTCTAATATCCCACATCCATTGGCCGAGATTTGAACCGTGGACGCCTTGATCGAAAGACGTGGCAAAGTCTTCTCCGCTCATGCCACGGAGTCCTTTGGGAGAGTGGGAAGTACCTGCTTGGGCTATCCGTAACCTAGCCAGTATGTGAGTTAGAGTGGTAAGCTCTATGTCCGGCGGCCTTTACCACGTGGAATTTACCTGGTACGTTTTTGGTCTGAGATGAGTAAACCTCAGCAGAAGTGGAGATCTATTTTAGCCCCTGCAAGTTGTTATGCTTTACTTATTCTATGTAGTTTGCGATTACCCCATGTCCAATGGGGTATCTGAGAAAGATCACATAGGGTGGCATTGTATGCTTCTCTTCAAAGTGTAGGTAAGATAAACCTCCCTGTAAAAGGAAAACCAACGGACACCCAAATAAATGTGCTAGAGTTATTTTCCCTAATTTGAATTGGAAATTCTTGAATGATTATATTGCCATAATACATCTGGTTTGTGTTTCCTATTGTCGATAAAATCAGCCTGACCCTTACCAAGCCCGGGAGCTTCCTTCATCTTCTTTTGCTATCCAGCACTGGAGAATTATTATTACTAAGATGTGCCCGCGGCTTCGCCCGCGTTTATTAATTCAACAACATTTCTAAAACATTTAATTAAACACAAAAACTATATTCATTAACATACACCGTTTTCACTTTCAATACTGGTCGTTTTCTATTATTTCTATTATTTTATTATTTCACCCCTTTCCATCTCTCCCCGTCCGTAGGAGTATCTTACCCTACAATTGTATTTCCCAAACAGTAAGTCATATGCTGCAACATGCACACGTACATCCATGATCTCGGTCACTTTGTACATTCGTTTCACCCCTCCTAACCCCCATCCCGATTGGGCATGAACTTTGGCTCAAACGGCATCCAGAGTGGCACGGTTCATCTCAGCTACCCAAAGACTATGAACTCGCCACTAATATCGGTCATTCTTCGGATTTTTATGCTTCACCCCTTTCTCTAGGGGTGCTAGAGGTTTCTTGCCCCTACAGGAATTTTTACGGGTAGTAAGTTATATGTGTATCTAGTTTGGTTGAGAGCTATGCTGAAACATTCACCCGTAATCTCTGTCATTTTCGACATTTTCTTTCTTCACTCCTTCTCACCCCCCTGTACAATGGGGACTGAACTTGGACTTTTCATATGTATATAGCATTTAAAGGGGAAGATGAAACATACGAAGAAAAGGTTTATCATAATCTTCACACACTGTTGGTTAAGCAACCCACTGATCAGACTTGTCATGAGGTTTACTTACCTTCCCCTTTTCTCTTTTTTTTCACCCTTCTCACCCTCCATGCCGACCTACCAATCAGATTTCATTCAAACCACTTCCTAAACCCTTCCAGGAGTAATAAGAACAAATTGTGAATTTTTCTGTTAGATTGCTCCAGTGGTTTTTGAGTCCATTCGAAACATACATACAAACAAACATTCCTATCTATATATATATATATACACCAGGTAGCTCTCGAACGCCGTACTTTCTACTTATAAATGTCCCGCATGCACAAATGGTGAATGGGATGTCTACCAACTGATTTTCACAGGGGAACTACTACCAGCGAGCAGATTACGTCAGAATATGAAGAGATAAGAACCGGAGTATCGCTCGCAGCATGTTAAGGGGCCCATTCACAGTCGAGCCGGTTGGCGAGCCCGTCCATGTATAATATCCATACCCCGAACCCGACTGGCTCGACGGTGACCATACACTGGCGAACCCGTTGACGGACCAGTCCGCCAGTCTGTATTGCAAATAGTATGTGCATTGCCTAGTTTTTGTTATAGAGAAAGTGGGTTCGAATCCCACTGTCGGCAGCCCTGAAGATGGTTTTCCCTTGGTTTTTCATTTTCACACGAGGCAAATGCTGGGACTGTACCTTAATTAAGGCCACGGCCGCTTCCTTCCAACTCCTAGGCCTTTCCTATCCCATCGTCGCCATAAGACCTATCTGTGTCGGTGCGACGTAAAGCCACTAGCAAAAAAAAAAAAGTTATTGTTATGGCCCAACGAAACCAATCCAAAGTGGCTGTAGCTGTTGCAGAATTTGTGCAATGATGAAGTAAAGAAGAAGAAACGTGTGTGAATGAAGGAATGGTTGAGAGATAAACTAGGATTTTCACACGTTAGCCTATTAAGAACTCTGTGCGTACAATAACCTGCAGATTATAAGAACTTTCTGCATATGGATAGCGACAGTTTTTGCGAAAAATTGTTGGAGTTGATTCGGCCAAACATAGAGAAACAGGAGAAACACATGAGAGATACCATCTGTGCTGAAGAGAGGTTAATTGTAACATTGCGATTTCTAGCGACAGGGAAAAGTTATGAAGACCTGAAATTTAGCAGCGTAATATCTCCTCAGCTACTTGGAAAAATCATTCCTGAGACGTGTTGGGCAATCTTCGATACGTTGCAGTCGGAATATTTGCACGTAAGTGGGCCTACACAATTTTGATTGTGATGTATTATAAGATCGTTTTTATAAAACAAACGTAATATTCTTTTGAAAGTGATTAGTTTGGGAAATGTTGTTTCACTACTAATTATGAAACACAGAAAATTCCACCACTGTAGTAATGTATGATACATACTTACAGTATTAACAAGTTAAGTGCAGAGGCGCGAGAGTCATATATGTCATAGCAGAATGGCTAATAATATTTGTACGAGAGTATCGGGAGACCATGTATTCTTCTTCTTCAAATTACTATTATTACTATTATTATTGTTGTTATTGTTATTGTTATTATTATTATTAGTGTTCGAATGTCGCACTAACACATGGAAGGCATTGCGTGACGGAAGGATGGGAAAGCTCCAGGACTCGCCCAGTACATTTCAATAAATTCTTCCCGGAACTGCTTATTCTTCTCAAAAGTCATTGTTATTTGAGGTAGGCCTAATTAACTCACACAGAAACCAAATTAAGCTACAGACGAAACCACAGTGAGCCGGTCAGGTAGTGGCCATACACACACTGACGGGTTGGCGAACCGGTCGGGTTCGCTGGTTTAGCAGTCGAACCGCCAACACGGACCCAACCTCGAGCCCAACCCTCAACAACCCCCCATACACCTTCGAGCCGGTCAGTGCGACCAAGGTCACGAACGGGCTCGCCAACCCGCTCGACTGTGAATGGGCCCCTTTACTCAGCGCTGGCGGTCGAATGTACCCCTTGCATTAGTAAACATCGTTTTCGACCGCATAGTTCTAGGCTGGTGTGTGGTACAGCCGCACAATATTTGCTGTCTGCATATCGGCAATGGCTAGTGTGTTCAGCAGCGACGAATACACAGACATTGTATTAATCTGGATATTCTGGTCGGAATGCAACAGAAGCTCCAAACAGATGTATACCGTCTACACACGCACTTCACCGAACAGTATTAGTTTTTGTTTCATACAAGGAACTGTTTTATCGAGTGGAATGTCTACACGTGTACAAATTAATACGTTATTAGATTTCCTTTTCTGCATATTTGGCGTGTCTACAAACAGTAGCGGCGAATAGGAGGTGGGGCGAGGAGGGACAGTCCCCCCACCCCAACTTTGTGGAGTAAACATTACATTTTTATTCCACTTTAGCCAGCTGGAACTAGGAATTATTTTTAAAAAGCTGTTTTTACAAACGTTGTTGCCTTACCTGCTAATTCCTCCGTTTATTTTATTATTTTTCAATTAATTAATTAATTTAATTATTGACAGAAACACGCAAAAAATGCTGTTCGTCGCGGCTAACCAATTTGTATAGCACTAAGGCAAGTAGTGGAGACTTTGCTTGTGCTGTGAGGAAGGGTAGTAGGGGAACATTTTTTTTTCGCCAAGGTCGTGGCCACTGAGTTATAATTCACCCGCTTACCGCGGCAATCATCAGTCTGGCAGTCTCTTTAATGTCTGTTAGTTTCTTAGTGTGTATTTAAATACTAAATGATTTCTAATTGTATAATCATGCCGTACTTCTATTTAATTGTACCGGGCAAGGTGGCTGTGGAGTTACGGGCGCGCAACTGTGAGTTTGCACTCGGAAGATAATGGTTTCAAATCTCACTGTCGGCAGCCCTGAAGTTGGTTTTCCATGGTTTTCCCTTTTCACACCAGGCAAGTGCAGGGGCTGTACCTTATTTAAGGTAACGGTCGCTTCCTTTCCATGCGTAGCCCTTTCCTTTCTCATCGTCGCATTAATTCTATCTATGTCGGTGCGACGTAAAGCCAATTGTAAAAAAGTAATAATATTCAGTTGTAATTGTATTTCAGAGCCTTCGCGGCTCAGACTGCAGCGCGACGGCCTCTCACCGCTGGATACCGTGGTTTAAATCCCGGTCCCTCCATGTGAGATTTGTTCTGGACAAAGCGGAGGCGGGGCAGGTTTTTCTCCGGGTACTCCGATTTTCCCTGTCATCTTTCATTCCAGCAACACTCTCCATTCTCATTTCATAGCATCTATCACTCATTAATATAAATCACTTTGGAAGTGGCGAACCCATCGTAATAACAGCCTACATCTGATTCATTCATTACATCCCTGACCCGGTCAAAGACTGGAAAACAGGTTGTAGGTTTTCATTTTCAATTGTATTTCAACGAGAGATAACACCAACCTTCCTTTCACTGGGCTAAATTATTTCTTTGTGTTATATTATTTATTAAGTAAAAATGAAAAATGAATTGGCGTATGGCTTTCAGTGCCGGGAGTGGCCGAGGACATGTTCAGCTCTCCAGGTGCAGGTCTTTTGATTTGACTCCCGTAGGAGACCTACTCATCGTGATGAGGATGAAATGATGATGAGGACGACACATACACGCAGCCCCCGTGTCAGAGAAATCAACCAATGTTGGTTAAAATTCCAGACCCTGCCAGGAATCGAACCCGGGACCCCTGTGACAAAGGTCAGCACGCTAACCACTTAGCCATGGAGCTGGACATTTATTAAGTAAATGGATTTAACCTGCCCCGTAGTATGTTTGTGAGACCTGGTGAAAATTGTATTATACAGCATTGAATCAAAATCTCAAAAAGAAACTATTATTACGAATAATCCACGGGGCAGGTAAATTCCATTTACATATAAAATAACACAATACAAACGAAATAATTTAGTCCGGTGAAAGTAAAATTGGTATTCTCTCGCGTTGAAATTACAATTACAATTAAATATATCTTTTTTTACAATTGACTTTACGTCGCACCGACACAGATAGAACTTATGGGAAGCAAGCGGCCGTGGCCTTAATTAAGGCGCAAAAACCAACTTCATGGCTGCCGACAGTGGGATTCGAAACCACTATTCCCCGAGTGCAAGCTCAAACTGCGCGCCCGTAACCCCACAGCCACCTCGCCCGGTACATTTACATAGAAGTATGGCATGATTATGCAATTGGAAATTTGAATTTGGTATTTGAATACACACTAAGAATCTAACAGACACTAAAGAGACTGCCAGACTGATGAATGCGCGTCGTAAGCGGCTGAATTATAACTCAGTGGCCACGACCTTGGGAAAAAATATGTACTCCTACTGCCCTTCCTCACAGCACATATAAAGTCTCCACTACTTGCCGTAGCGCTATACAAATCGGTTAGCCGCAACAGGCTTGTACAAATAGTTCTTTTAAATAATTCCTAGTTTCAGCTGGCTGAAGTGGAATAAAAATGTAATGTTTACTCTACAAAGTGGGTGGGGGAGGCGACTGTCCCTCCTCGCCCAACCCCCTAATCGCTGCTACTGTTTGTAGACACGGCAAAGATGCAGTAAAGGAAATCAAATAGCTTATTAAGTTATACACGTGTAGACATTCCACTCGATAAAAGAGATCATTTTATGAAACAAAAACTAATGCTGTTCGGCGAAATACGTGTGTAAAAGGCATACGTCTGTTTGGAGCTTCTGTTGCACTCCGACCAGGTTGTCCAGTTTAAAATAATGTCTCTTTATTCACCGCTTCTGAACACACTAGTCATTGTCGATATGCTCCACCAAGCCTGCGACGTTCAAGAGTCCTTGTTCAAGAATATAATAAGATCATGTCCAATCCAACTCTACCTATCCATAGAGATGTTGCAGATCTCTGGAGACAAAGGCTGAAATCCCGTAAGCCACCGATGAAAACAGCTAAGAATCTAATGGATGCTGGTTTTGGAAAGAGCAATGGATTCGTACAGCTCCGGAGTGGCCAAGCCTCTTTAATCCAAACCACGCCCCAGCTGGTTTCAGCTTGCCAAGAAGAACGTGGGCATCACTAAACAGTTTCCGCACAAATTGTGGAAGATCTGCATTCTCCCTTCACCAGTGGGGCTTCAGAGACTCTCCAGCGTGTGATTGTGGTGCTTTAGTCCAGACCATGCATCATATAATGGACGAATGCCCTCTGCATGCTTATGGTGGAGACCGAAAAGACTTTGCTGATGTCTCAGTATCACTAGTGCAGTGGATAAACAATTTAGATATTCATGTGTAATTGTTCCCTACTTACCATGTATTCTTTGCAGGTTTTTCTTTTGTATAATATTGTATATACTTGTCCATTCTGTAAATTCCATACGCTTAATAATAATAATAATTGTCGATATGCAGACAGAAAATATAGCGCGGCTGTACCATACACCAGCCTAGAACTATGCGATGGAAAACGATGTTTACTAATGCACAGAGTGCATTAGACCGGTGGCGCTGAGTAACTTCGATTCTTATCTCTTCGTATTCTGACGTAAGCTGCCTGCTGGCAGTAGTTCCCCTGTGAAAATCAATTGGTAGACACCCATTCGTCATTTGTGCATGCGAGACATTTATATATAGAAAGTACGGCGTTTGAGAGCCACCTGGGACCAGGGAGATAAGGCATGAGTGTTTGTCAAAGGGGTGTACGGTTCTTCTGGAGCGGTACAGAGAGAGGTATGTGAAATGACAGTATATATTTTTAAAAACAACATTTATTCCCTTCATTAAGCATGGACGGTTGATTCCCTATCATTTCCATTCATAATAGATTAACCAAAAAAAGAAAATGGTTAGCTCCCGTTGAAATGATTGAAAGTAAGGAACGTTTATCATACAAATAAGCTTGTCAAAAATAACGAACCTTTCTCCAAGTCCCTAGCGTTTTCTCTTAAATGAAAATAGACTGTCTTAAGGCAACGAATTCTTCTGATAAAGTCTTTCTTGAAATAAATTCATATTAAATGAAGAGAAAATGATTAAAATTATACCACTTGTAATGTGAATTCTATTCAGAGTTTTGTAACACTTGAGACGAAAATCTTTGCCTACAGTTTATCTAAATACTTAACACTGAAATTTGCAAAAAAATACGAAATAGTAAATAAAGTTTGTCTTGTAAATATTTCATCTTGTCTCTCAAACAATTGTCTTAGATCAGAACGATTTCCAGTTAAAGTTTATAGTGTTCGTAGAACTTCCCATTCCAAAATCACTGACTCTACCATTCCACAAATGGAAAGTTAGTCTGGTGGAACCACAAAGCTTTTTAAAGCACTTATATCACTTGTATTACTCGAACACTGGACTGGACTAGACTGGAGAACATGTAGTTCAGCGAACCACACTTCGAATCCCCCTATAGTCGGATGTCGTGATGTCCACCATGGTGCCACGTTTGATTCCCTCGTTGATCCAAGGTCCGATGTCCCACGTCGAAACAAGTCTTCTCCTTCCTCATTGACAGGTGTAGATGGTTGCGATAGGCAGTAGTCAGCATTTATCGTATTCAAATGTAGTTATAGAACAAGAAAAAGTTCGACTGACTATCATTAACTTTAAGAGTGTCTTCTTTAACATAGCACATTATTTGATAAAATGCACACGAGTGAGTTCTTTCAATCACTGGCAGCATATTTCAAGACTTTGTACTAGAAATTATAGTCCATTACACGCCTAATTATATCCTCCGTAATGAATGTCACTCGCATATCACAGTTTATTAAAAGCACAATTGAGGGACTGAGAACAAAAAGCAGGTAAGTGACACTTGATGAAAAAATGAGTTAAGTGCAGGTTGTGGTAGTCCAATACGATATCTCTTAGGATAAAATGCAGGTAAGTGATCACACTGTTCAGTGCTGCTATCTAGGCACCATTCACTTGTTCTCTTTGTAAAATGTGTTTCCTGTTTAGAGTAAAAACCAGGTAAGTGATCTCATGGGCATTGGTTGTTTGTTACATCGCAAGGTTGTGATTCTACAGAAAATGGAAAATAAAGAAGGAAGGAAGGTTGTTATCCTAGTTTAATGGTATGTTAATATATAATTGGTATATATGTTTTGTGCTTTTTGTGGATGAATTTCTTGTTTGTTTTGAAGCATTAATATTATTCTAGTTTGAATGATAGTTATGCTCCTATTTCAATTGTAATTGAATAATTTTAACACTTCAAAAAGGAAAGAATGCTTTCGAATGGATTAACCAAGCTATCTCAAATGTTCATTTTTGACCCATTGTAAATGGAATATATTTTAGCTTTCATTTTAACATAACTTTCAGAGTGTTACTCCGAATCAGAAACTTATACGGATGACTGGGATACAGATTATGATCCAGGAAATAAATCATCAAGCACAGAAAGTGAAGACACCGAACTGAAAATACGTAAACCGAACCTAAAGAGAACAGAAAAATTAGAACTCTTACCGAACACTGTGGACGGCTCTGCATCATCTGACCTTCATTCTAAAGGTCATGACACAATATCAAGAAATGGAATGAAAAGCAAGGGTATGTACTCGTAGTGATAAAATTTGCTGTAAACATGAACATAAAAATATACCTATTACAAAAGCCTACAAAGTTGACCAAGTGAACTGTATAAAATGTACAATAAGAAGAAGAAGAAGAAGAAGAAGAAGAATAGCCTAATAATAATTGTACCGGGCGGTACACCTCCACGCCGCTAATTTAAAATGTGCGCCAGTTGAAACTCCTCTGCTGGAGGAAGTCTGAACTTTATTGACGGTATTAATATTCAAGTTTCTCAGAAGATGTCACTACCTGGAAATTTTAGAGTTTTTGAACTGTGTCATTTTCGACATATTTTTGTTTTGCTTGTAGAAAGAAGTGTGAACTTTCTCTTCTAGAGGACACTACTGAAGATCAACAATAGTGCACCCTAGTGCGGAGTGAAAGAACTATTTTTTTTGGAGAAATTTTTATTTCAAAAGTTCGTTTCTTGTTAAATTTATTTCTGTTATTGTTTAAGTTGGCGGTATACCCCTCTCTTTCCCCTTGTTTTGTATTTAACCAATCCCGAATTTCTTTTATTAATTTCTGACCAATCCGAGGTATCTTCCACCAACTTGAATATGTTGCTGTATCCTACCCAATAAAGAGTTTGTGGGAGGGTGTTTTCATTCCCCTAACGCCTCGAACCTTCCGCGAGAGGATATAAACTGCTAATTTTAGGATCTCCGGGCCACTTCTCTTCCATCTTTCAGTGTGTAAAGTACATAGCAGGGGGCGGGAAGCGCCTCTTTCTTCGGCAGCGGTCAACAACAAGGTAATGGCCAATTAATAAATTCTTTCTTTGCTAGCTCAGCAGTTTAACTCTCGGGGCGGGTCCGAAGTTTTCCATTATGTAACCTTCCTTAAAAATGTAAAGAAACTTGTATCTATTCTATCTTTTAAACTACGTATTGGGATAGAGAGTGCGTAACCCTCTCGAGCTCCCACTCATATTGTTTTGAGGTGAACTTATTTTCTCAACCTTTTCTTCCTTAACATTATGTAAATTTGTTTCTTTTCTAAAGTCACCTCCGTAGTATGGGATTAGCCCTTGCATCAGTGGCCTAGAGCCAAATTAGGTTTTGAAACAAATACATTAGGAGTGCAGTTCGCCTCCTCTCAAATTGTTATTTTAGAGGTCATGTAATTACCCTTTTTCATTTAATAGACCTCAGTAGGTTGGGTATTTTACCCCTGTGTCTATGTCCAGAGAGGACAACTTGAAGGTGGAGTTTGGTGTGGCCTTTGAGAGGCTTAAAGTTGAGAGCGTGTGGCTCTTTTTCGAAAATTGAGTGTTGGATGCCTCGTGGAGGCTTTTCGGTGTAATTTGGAGCAAGTGCTCCTGAGCATGAATGGGGTTTTCTGCCCCTCTGTTAATACTTATTTTGAAGTAAGGTTGGGCTGATTGCCCAAGCATTGTAAAGTCAGGGCGCGAAGCCCGAATCCTGTAAATATTCTAACTACCCTTGTGACTTGCTACTCTGTAACTGCCATGCTTGTTATTCTTTATTTTGAAAAGAAAATATAACCTTGTTAAATTTTACATTAACTTTGATTCCGTAGTTTGAGACCCGTTCACACCCGCACCTTCTTTCACCTCTACCTACCACTAAAACACGGTAACAAGTGGTAGCAGAGCGTGGTTGAATGGTCTCAATTTAGCCCCTTTTGACGGCTAAACATTGTTTTGTTCCGAACTCTAACAATTTTCTCAGTTGCTGGAATTTTTTGATTTTTTCAAAATTGTTCTGTCATCATGCCCGGCCCTCGCGATGTTCTCCATCTTAACTATTTGCGCAAGGAGGAGTTAATCTACGAATTAACTATTAGAAATGTGCAATCTGGAGGCACGGTTGCAGTAGACACAAATAAGCTTAGAGAGTCCCTTGATTTGCCCATTTCCATCCCCACCTTGGGAGAGAAAGAAGTTGACGACTCTCTTTCCACGATCGTCGAGAATATTACTGGGCTAGCTTCTGTAGTTAGTTTTTTTGATGAAAATGATCCTTCTCCTAATCAAATTAAGCGTGTGCAAGCCAGGCTACATCACTTTTCAAATAGAGTTAACGATCTGTTGTCTCTGAAGTTGAATGACGTTCAGAGGAAGGAAGCTAGTACGCTGCTTGAAAATATTTCTGAATTGTCTAGCAAGGTCACTCAATTGTTGACGGGGGAGGTTCCTCCCAAAAGCGATCTACCCACCACAGTGAATGTAGGTAGTGAGGAAGAGCCTCCTAAGGGAGAAGCAAATAGGAAAACCATTGCTGCTCAAACAACCTCTGCCCCATTGGACGAGTCTGAACGCCGTAACTCATTAAATAATGTACGTTCTGAATTAACTTCCTTGCCATTGAAACCTTTACCTACTATGTCACCCGGGTTTAGTAGCTTGCCTCATCCATTGGCAATGTTGCTCAGAGGTATCTCTAAGTTTTCCGTTAATACCACCAGTGATGTAATTTCATTTTTAAGATTTCTAGTTGAATTTCAGGATCATGCCCTTGTGTTTTCTCTTTCTCCATGTCAAATTTTGCAAATTATCTGTCCTTATGCAATTGGTATTCTCTCTGACAAAATAGTAAGAGCCATAGCTGAACAGTCATCTATTGAAGATTTTCATGCACACTTGCTTGCAAATTTTATTCCCGCCCGCGCGAGGTCATCTCTGATTCAGAAGTACTATTACCGTGTACAGCGCTTGGATGAAAACTTGGCTGATTTCATACAGGACATTAAGTTTTATACGAGGGTGTTTGCTCTTCACTTCCCTGAGGATCAGATTGTACAAGCCATTGTGGAAGGTATCTCACCATCCTATAGGTCATATTTGTGTTTCGCGGCGTGCCCGCAAACTTTCTCTGAACTTGAAGCATTGGCCGTCTCAGCGTAAGGAGTTAGATACGCCGATTCTTTGCGTGTCGCGAAAGAACCCCCTCCTTCTTTTAGTAATCCTCGGCCTCCACCTCGCCGACCAGTCAATCCCCGTAAATGTTATGCTTGCGGGTCGCCTGACCATCTTCGCAATAAGTGTCTACTGATCAAGTCGAGTGGGACAAGGAATGGGGCTGGTTCATCACAAGGCTGTTTTAAATGTGGGGCTTTCTCACATATCGCCAAGAATTGCCCAAACTCAAATAGCACCCCCTCCTGCTCAACTTCTGGTGCAAATTCCACTAATGCCAATAATAAAATGTGACTAGCGGCTTCGGCTGAGTCGACTAATTCTGCTTCCCAAGGCTCAGCCCCTGACAAAAAGGTCGTGAATTCAGGGAACGATCAGACTTCAAATTCATCTTTTGAATGCCCTAAAGAATGTCTTAGGATTGCGGCGGATACCCCCGCACCTGTTCCTTTTCTTAAGATTGAGTTAAATAACGAGCCTACTACCGCTCTATTAGATTCAGGCAGTGTTCGTTCAATTATTTCGGACCAATGGTATTCAAAATTTAAGTCTGTTTGTAAATTACCTGACTATGATCCATCTCCTGTTCAATATGTTTCGGCTAATTCATCCCCATTAGAAATTCTAGGTTCTGTAAATGCCAAAATTCGTATTTTTAAATTTACATGGAAAATCAAACTGTTTGTGGCTAAGCACTTGTCTTGCCCCATCATACTGGGAGCGGACTTCGTTTCTCACACTGGTCTTGTGCTCGATCTCCAGAGTAAGTCGTGCACATTCAAGTTTGCGTCCAATTGTAAAATTCCCTTGTTAAAGTGTAATTCCGTATCATGTTCATCTATTTCGCCTACCCAGGATGAGATGTTGTTAGACCTTAGACATCTACCTGAGGAGCAGGCTGATAGTATTCGTAAATTATGTCAGTCATTTCCAGAGGTGTTCTCTGATACTCTTGGTGTTACTGACCTTATTGAATACAAAATTGAGGTCACGAATTCGATTCCTGTCCGTTTTCCACCATATAGGCTATCTCCACCTAAAATGAAGGCATTGAAAGAAATCATCGATCAAATGTTGAAGGATGGTATTATTAGGCCCTCTAAGTCGGCGTATTCTTCGCCTATTTTTCTAGTCCCGAAACCCCAAGGAGGCTTCAGGCCTGTCATTGATTATAGGGCTCTCAATCGGAAGGTGGTGTTACAATCTGTGCCCCTTCCTGACCTTCATTCTTGTTTTTCATGGTTTCGTAAGGCCAAGTTCTTTACTATCTTGGACTTGAATCAGGCCTATAATCAAATTCCCCTTGCCGAAGAGTCTAAACACCTTACAGCGTTTGCCACGGACTGGAACTTATACGAATACAACCGCGTGCCTTTCGGGCTCCCCACGGGAGCAGCTGTACTCACTAGGCTGCTAGATAGGGTCTTCTCCGACATCAAATTTGAGTACTTATATCACTACTTGGATGATGTCGTCGTATTTTCAGAGACTTTTGAAGAACATCTAGATCATCTGCGAGAAGTCCTCGATCGCCTTCTTAAGGCTGGGTTAACTGTCAAGTTGTCCAAGGTTGCCTTTGCTAAGCCCTCTATGTCATTCCTAGGGCATATTGTGTCACCTGATGGTGTAGCAGTCGATCATTCTAGAACACAGGCCATCCGTGATTTTAAACCTCCCAAGGACATTAAAGGTATCGCCAGGTTCATTGGTATGGTGAATATCTTCAGGAAGTTTATTCCTAACTTCGCTAATAGAGCGGCGCCCTTAAACCTTCTTCGTAGGAAAGGCATCAAATTCGAGTGGGGACCTTCTCAACAAGCCGCTTTTGAAGATCTTAAATTAGCTCTCTGTAATGCCCCTGTCCTTGCTATGCCTGATTTCTCAAAGAAATTCATCGTCCAAACCGACGCGTCGTCGTCAGCAGTAGCTGCAGTCCTTCTTCAAGAGACTGAACTAGGGAGGCGACCCATCGCCTATGCATCTAGGACCTTGTCGGCTCAAGAAGCCAAGTATTCCATCTATGAGCTCGAAGGTTTGGCAGTCTTATTTGCCTTAGAAAAGTTCCGTCTCTATCTGGAACATGTCAAATTCGACCTGGAGACAGATAATCAAGCCTTAAGCTGGGTCTTAGGTAGGCCGCGTCGTACGGGTCGTATAGCCCGTTGGGCCATCCGTATTTCTGCCTTCCAATTTGATGTTAGGCATATCCGAGGTACCGAAAATGTTGTCGCTGATGGACTCAGCCGTATGTTTTCCAACGACATCGAGACCCATGAACCGGTCGACAGTTCATCACCTCTCGAGTCCATACTATCTGATGTTAATGCCATCTTAACAGATGCTCCCATGCTCTTTAGGGATATCGAGAAATACCAACGTGAAGATCCGACGCTGGCTCCGATAATGGAAACCCTTTCTTCTGGGGAACATGTCTTCCCTTATGCTCTGAGGAATGGTGTTTTATGTTGCCCATCGAGGCATGATAAGATGATGAAAGTTGTCGTTCCAGCTGTTCTTGTACCTATGATCTTCAAGTATTATCATGAGACCCCATTAGGAGGGCATCTTGGCATCTTTAAAACTCGTGAGAAGATTCGTGAAAGGTTCATCTGGAAGGGTATGGACGGTGAAATCCGTGAACTAGTAAAAGCTTGTAAATCTTGTTTGCTCAGTAAACCCACCATGTCCACCAAGGTAGGCCTTTTGTCTTCGCATCAAGCGTTGCGTCCCATGGAACGCCTGTATATTGATTATGTAGGACCCTTCCCCCAGTCTAAGGGAAATGCTAACAAGTTTATCTTTGTATGCGTAGATGGCTTTACTAGATTTTCCTGGTTATTTCCGACTAAGCTGGCTACCGCTCAGTCTACCATTACTTGCTTAAATTCTATTTTTGCCTCTTTTGGTCCGTGCCAATATATTGTGTCTGATAATGCTAAGGCGTTTACATCAAATCTTTTTCGTAAATTCTGTTTCGACTTGTCCATCTCTCATGTAACTACTTCTGCTTATTACCCTCAACCATCTCTGGCTGAACGGGTTAACCGTAATCTCAGGTCCGCGCTTATTGCCTATCATCATGAAGATCATTCCAGGTGGGATACGTCCCTGCATTGGTTAGCTTTTGCTTTGAATTCGGCGGTTCATGAATCACATAAATTTACTCCAGCCTCTTTGATGTTCAAGTTTGTTCCCAACACGCCGCTCTCTAACCTCTGGTCTCTGAGTGACATTCTACCCGAGACAATAGATCCGGACAACATTAAAGATCTTTGGAAGAAGGCTAAAGCCAATCTTAAAGTGTCTCATGAAAAGGTTAGGGAAAGGTATGATCGTGGACGGAGACCCACCCCTTTGAAGGTAGGTGACCAAGTTATGGTCAAGAACTTTGTTCCCGCGGGCAAGCTTGCCCCCAGATTTCATGGGCCTTGTATCATTCTCGATTTTCTTACGCCGGTTACGTTGTTATTAAGTAATCCAGCCACCGAGAGGATATTTAGTGTTCACCTGTCACAGGTGAAACCAGTGTAAATTTTGTGTCAACTTGCTTCATATAATTTGAAAGGAATATGAAGGTTATATTTTTTTTTGAGTTTCACTTTTAAGGCTTTCTGCCCCTTCTATAAAATTTAGTTTCATATGTAAGTATTTTTGTAAACCCTCCCCGCACCGTTAAACTGCCATTCTGTCCTTACCACGGCCATTACCACGCTCCCGTCTCCTGCTATACACACTGTGGCTTGCTTATATTAAATGCCATGGATATCTGCACGCCGCTGGCCCCTCAACTTCTCCACCAAGCCTGTGCCCTCAAAAAATGATGATGGTCCAACAATTCTGCCGCCTAGTTTTAATGTTTCAGTGCCCCCGCAGCCGCGTGGCGCCGTGCCGCGACTGGGCTAGAGGAAGGGCCCCCTCGACCCCAGCGAGGACGACATGTGCACGGCAAGCCGGAGCTCTCCTCCCGGCCAAGGCTGATGTGCGGCGCACGACCTGCTACTTGCCCGCAGCCTGTATATGTTCACCGCGGGCGCGGCGTGCTTCAACACCACTGCTCCCCTCATAGTCCGGGCGAGCGGTATCTCAGGGTACTTGAGGGGTCCGAGCGGCCACCTTTGGACGCGAACTGCAACGGCCGATCTGGCCATCCAACTTAATCAACATCAACTACATGGACAGTTACTATAAGCAATGACTACACTTGGGAATTCAACAACAAAATCTGGTGGACTTAGAAAATTTTTCCTCGACTTTAAAAACTAAAGTTTTCCTTCTGAAGTCAACTTCTACAAACATAAAACTTTACTTCTCCAGTTACAACAAAAATTTTGAAACTGAATCAAACCACATTAAGAAAATCTTATAAATTCTTCGGCAATTAATCTCCATATCTACATCAAAACTTGGACCTTGTTTTCAAACAAATTTCATGTGTCACCCTTAGAGGAACTTTTGGGGGGGAGGTCTGTACCGGGCGGTACACCTCCACGCCGCTAATTTAAAATGTGCGCCAGTTGAAACTCCTCTGCTGGAGGAAGTCTGAACTTTATTGACGGTATTAATTTTCAAGTTTCTCAGAAGATGTCACTACCTGGAAATTTTAGAGTTTTTGAACTGTGTCATTTTCGACATATTTTTGTTTTGCTTGTAGAAAGAAGTGTGAACTTTCTCTTCTAGAGGACACTACTGAAGATCAACAATAGTGCACCCTAGTGCGGAGTGAAAGAACTATTTTTTTGGAGAAATTTTTATTTCAAAAGTTTGTTTCTTGTTAAATTTCTGTTATTGTTTAAGTTGGCGGTATACCCCTCTCTTTCCCCTTGTTTTGTATTTAACCAATCCCGAATTTCTTTTATTAATTTCTGACCAATCCGAGGTATCTTCCCCCAACTTGAATATGTTGCTGTATCCTACCCAATAAAGAGTTTGTGGGAGGGTGTTTTCATTCCCCTAACGCCTCGAACCTTCCGCGAGAGGATATAAACTGCTGATTTTAGGGTCTCCGGGCCACTTCTCTTCCATCTTTCAGTGTGTAAAGTACATAGCAGGGGGCGGGAAGCGCCTCTTTCTTCGGCAGCGGTCAACAACAAGGTAATGGCCAATTAATAACTTCTTTCTTTGCTAGCTCAGCAGTTTAACTCTCGGGGCGGGTCCGAAGTTTTTCCATGATGTAACCTTCCTTAAAAATGTAAAGAAACTTGTATCTATTCTATCTTTTAAACTACGTATTGGGATAGAGAGTGCGTAACCCTCTCGAGCTCCCACTCATATTGTTTTGAGGTGAACTTATTTTCTCAACCTATTCTTCCTTAACATTATGTAAATTTGTTTCTTTTCTAAAGTCACCTCCGTAGTATGGGATTAGCCCTTGCATCAGTGGCCTAGAGCCAAATTAGGTTTTGAAACAAATACATTAGGAGTGCAGTTCGCCTCCTCTCAAATTGTTATTTTAGAGGTCATGTAATTACCCTTTTTCATTTAATAGACCTCAGTAGGTTGGGTATTTTACCCCTGTGTCTATGTCCAGAGAGGACAACTTGAAGGTGGAGTTTGGTGTGGCCTTTGAGAGGCTTAAAGTTGAGAGCGTGTGGCTCTTTTTCGAAAATTGAGTGTTGGATGCCTCGTGGAGGCTTTTCGGTGTAATTTGGAGCAAGTGCTCCTGAGCATGAGTGGGGTTTTCTGCCCCTCTGTTAATACTTATTTTGAAGTAAGGTTGGGCTGATTGCCCAAGCATTGTAAAGTCAGGGCGCGAAGCCCGAATCCTGTAAATATTCTAACTACCCTTGTGACTTGCTACTCTGTACCTGCCATGCTTGTTATATCTTTATTTTGAAAAGAAAATATAACCTTGTTAAATTTTACATTAACTTTGATTCCGTAGTTTGAGACCCGTTCACGCCCGCACCTTCTTTCACCTCTACCTACCACTAAAACACGGTAACAATAATAACAATAATAAGTATTATCATTGTTTTAGTTGGTATGCCAAAACCAAATAACGGGAATGGAGGCGACCATCCTCGAGAGCCTTCATAACCATTGGAAGGCAATGACACTGGACCTACAGACTGTCCTACCTAGGGGGCGTAAGCGACAGAGAACACCAAGGAAGTCAATGGAGAAGAAGCTTTTACGGAATTCTGGGAAGGAGTATTGTGAAAAAGGCCAAAGTCTTGAAGGATGTTGGCAATCATAGGTCATGTCGCTTTAAATGCCCAGAAAATATCAATAAGGAAAGTGGGGAAAGCATTTTCGCAGAGTTTCAGTCGGCTTTTATATGCTCCCGTGTAACTTTAAAGGTACCGAAAAGATCATCAGAAGTAATACTCTCAAAGCTCTATCTAGGAGATGTACCTATAAGGGCTGCAAAATACAAGAACCTCCAGGAACTTAAACCGCTGGTACCTCCTGTTCATCGTACTTTCTTTGACAGTCTACCTCATCATAGTGTTCCAGAAACTCGACAAAGGGGATGTCCCCTCGCCGAAATTCCCGACGTGGTCCCTGAAGAAGTTTCAAACAATGAAGAAAACAGTTAACTTTCCAGTGACTCTCATTAGCAGATGAAAGTACTAATGCCATTGTTAGTATGTTAAAGTAACTTACCTTGTTTTTGCATTAAATAAAAATTTATTCAATAACAAATAAGTATTTTGGGATAATTATTACCAAGTCTGTAATGAATGCTGGAACTTAATTTCACCTCAGTATTAATGCTTATAATATAATTAATTGATACAAAAATAAAGGAACTCAACCAAACTATTGTGTAATATTTTATGCCATGTACAACTTTAACTGCAATTGCCTCAAAACTATGTTTCCGTCACTTACCTGGTTTTTGTTCTCAGCCCCTCAATTCAATTACTCGTAAGTAATATTACTCGGATATCTATAGCACAGTTCAATTATCTGTAAATCATATCACTCAGAGATTACAGCTTATTAAAAGCATAGTTTATTATGAATAATGATAAGTGTCGTTACTTGGGAACGAAGTTTTCTTTCACTGATAAAAATCAAATTTGAAAGTAATGTCACTAGAAAACAGAGTTTGCTGACGAAATTGTATTTTACAAATGCTGTTTCAGAAATCAACTCTGATCGTAAAGATCATTTACGTAATCTTACAAGTGTTTGCACGCAATGATAAAGTCTACTCAAGAAGACGAAGTGTAAGTGTCATAATATTTATAAGAATTAACACACGACTATAAATTCCATTCGTGAATACAACTGTTCGAAAAGTTCAGAGTTTGAACGTGAATGAAATTAAATGCAATTCAATGTTTCACACTTGTCACGAATGTATCACAATTCAACACAGTCTTTAAATGTATAAGTTAAAGTACGGTTGCGGAACAGTATATTACAGAGGGCTAAGTAGTTTGTAATTCTCTAAGAAATGTTCTCAATTCCCGCGCGACTGTTTGTATTAAAAGCTTTAAGTAGTTTCTATTAAAATACTGTCACTTTTTGAATTACGTCTTAAACTGTGGTTAGAAACATAAAGTTAATAACTACAACCATCACAAGTCACTATGATATTCAGTCGAAAGTTTCTAAGTGTCGTAGCACTCACTGAATTAACAAGTCTATTTGAAGATTCTCGCGTAAAGTACTGGGTTCGACCGTCTTGTATAAACCACCTCTCACCAGCCTGTATAAGCTACGGCTGTGAGTGCTGAACTTGAACTGAGGATCCTGTCAAAACTGCTCTCTTTTATATCATCCAGCGGGGCCGTCTCTTGTACCTCGTGAGAAATTGTATTTCTATTTCAGTGAATATCATCTAATTCCATGGGTCGATTTTCATCAAATTTATATGGATTTACGTTTGAACTATGGGCTACAAGGCAATATCGTTTATAAATTGAAATTCCAGCGGGTTTAGAATTTGGAAAATATTCTTTTGGGTTTTCGATCACCATGATTTGTTGACGTTCTATTACGTCATCGGCAACGTGGAACGTGGAACGGATGATGTGGACTGCACGCTGAATACCTGGCTGGGCCGCGCCGTGTCGTTGAGAACTCATGCAAACTCTGGCCGTACCGTTACAAATATCGGACTAAATTTACGTTACGAGGTGGCCAATGGTTTCTGGTACAATATATATATGCGTATAGAGAGAGAGAGAGAGAGAGAGAGAGAGAGAAAGTATAGATATAGATTATTATTATATTTATTATCGTTATACAAGCAATCTCTGTTACATGTGTTATTACCATGGCTGTAATGGCATACCTTCCATACAGTACTCGCTCATCTCCTTTGTGAAGCTGATGAAAGCTCTTCACAGCTGAGCACCCACAATAACGAGAAACCTCAAGGCGATGAAGAGACGCGTGGCTAATCAGTTTATAACAACAGGTAGCAGCTTAAAGAGCATGCAGACAAGATCGCAAAGGCGACGAATTCTCTTGAAGTTAACAGCTATTTACATAGATATCTTGTTGAAATAACTGCCGCCATTTCAATATTGAGTTGTTGTAGACATCACATTATGAATCGAGTCAAGAATTATTGAATATAACCTAGGAATTATTAGATTTAGATTAGTACTGTTCGTTGTGACATATTGTATTTTAAATGAAAGATTAAAACCTTAATTTGTGGTTTGAAATGGATTTCTATCCATATCGTGGCAGAAATTTAGACGATGTATCCCTATAATATGAAATACAGAGAAACTAGTCGCAGAAACCAAACAGTATGGCTGAGAGAAATGTCGCACTGGTGTTGTGGCAACCCTTTGCCTGCTGGCCATATGACTGGGCAGTATTTGTTTTCCCAATCTCAGAGATGTTATTATTTTTACAATGTTTCTTTACGTCACACCGACAGGCGGATATAGAACTGGCCACTTAGTGCCGATGTTATGGATAATGGAAATCAATACCTTCCCCTCCTCGTCTTATGACGACGATGGCATAGGAAGGGGCTAGGAGTCTGAAGGAAGCGACCGTGGCCTTAATTAAGATACCAGTGGGAAATAACGGAAAACTATCTTTAGGGCTGCCGACAGTGGGGTTCGAACCCACTATCTCCCGAATGCAAGCTCACAGCTGCGTGACCCTAACCGCACGGCTAACTCGCTCGGTGGATTAGAGACTTTCAAGAGGTGGAATAGCCACGGTGGGAGGGGATACACTAGTTCAAATACCGAACAATCTATTTAGCTTATACAATGTATTTCTGGGTTGCTGGAGCTGCCTTGAGGAGTTGCCTAAATGAGATGGTAAAGGCATACTCTACTCACCCAGAAGGACGTAGGTTCGATTCCCCGTCAGGAAGTTGAAAAAATGTTAGAACTGAGATTTCCCTTTCCGGTGAATCGCATAACCCTGAGGCTCACTCAGCTTACACCAAAAGTAAATGCCAGGTTAATTTCCTGGGAAAAAGGCAGTCGGTTATAGAACTAACAGTATGGCGATTATACTAAATTTAAAGGTGCCTTGCCACCAGCGTACTTAAAAATGTCACAACGAGCATTATTCTGTATGTTTCGGTTTCCTTGAACTGTCAGCGGGTTGATTAAATTCGTTGCGCTGCCCAGTGTTTTCGCAATAGTTCCGTTGTGCGCCGCTACAGCTGATCTCCTCTGAGTGCCTGACCGTATAGTGGAGCAATCTATTTGAGTTGATGGAACTGACACAGTCGTTTGTCAACGCATGGACGTGCGACAATGAGAAGTGTGGCAGTTGTTTTGGTTGTTGTCGATCTTTAGAAGGAACGTCCTCCCTTTGTGTGCTGCTGAAATTTAATATAAATTAATTGAAAGAAGAAGAAATGATGCTGCAGGTTGACCCGGTCGGCGTAATGCCGAAACAAGTCTTACATTTTGTTTTATTCTGAAGGTTTCCTGGAAATTGTAAGTAGCTACCAGCCCTTCCTATCTGAAGCAGAAATGATGTGATCAGTTCAAACTAAAGTAAAACTGCGAACAAGTTCTTCTGGTTTGGGGCGTCTAAATTATGCTTTAATTGCGTTGAATAACCTTCCGGAATGACGAAATTACGTTTGAGAAAAGAATAATATTGTGTTTCGGTCACCATCATCTAGTAAATATGTTCCAAGTTATTTGGGGTTTATTTTATGTAATATTTTGAAGAACAAGTTTTCTTGAGCGACCATTTCACAAATTTGTTAGACAACAAGTGTTATTTGTTAAAATTTACGTATTGTACTGGGTCGTAAGAATCTGTGTAACTCGTTAACTGTAATGTCATGAAGATCCATACTGTTACTAAGTGAAGGGTGTTTTTACCCAGTTTTTTTCCTTATTAGGGGTTTATTTACTAAACTCCGAGCTCGGGAGTAAATTAATGAGCCGTAAAATTGTTTCTTTAACTAACTCAGTTTGTTTGGGCAGCCATGTTTCTTTCGGGTGTGACGTGATGTGTTCCCATGGCTACTCTTTGTAAATATTTTTGTGGGTGTGCACTATTTTCATTTTGACATTTGACGTACGACCCCATTATTATTGCTTTTCAACATATGAAGTGAGTCTTTTGTGAAGAAGAGACATATTCGTGAGGGTTATGTTTGTAGGCGCGTGTATGCCTAATGTGTCAGTGTAGAGACTTTTCTCTGCATAACTATTGCTCTAATATAACTTGTTTCTGGAGAGTTTGCTGTTCGGAGACCTCTCGAATTAACTTCTGATTTTGGTTTTCGGTGTATTATTCTCGCTGAACTTAATCTTGCCGACCGTTGCATTGGGGACGCCTTATTTCGTTTTGAGATAGCCATAAGAGACTGTTTTCGGCTACCAAATATTAAATCAAGTGTGATCTAGATCACAGAACTGTAAAAAAATAAATCTAGATTTTCTGGATAATTGATCAATGGGTTGTAAACCCTAGTAATTACTGTATAGTTTAGGATCATCTTATGATCGGTGGTTTTGAAGTGTGGAGTGTTTCTTTTTATTGAACTGACCTTAAAGTTTTAATTTGAGTTCAAGTGAACTCGTAATAATTTTATTTTCTTTGGGCCTTAAGATTGTCTGGTAACCTAATTAATTAATCAATTTCACTTTATTAAAATTATCACTTTCTCATATACAGTGTTCTTATTTAAATCATTATATTAGAATTCTTCCATCTGGTGATTCATTAGACCTCTAGGGTCTAGTTCGCTCTCACGTTTTTGCGACCGTTTGGGCTGTGAAGGTAAGTTTGTTTAATTTTTCTAATTTCTGTTTGTCCTTGGTCGTGTAACAACTATCGCTTGAATGTCAGGAAACTACGCGATAACCGCGAAGTGCCGATATTACAGAAAATGTAAATCAATACCTGCCACTCCTCGACGAAGTAAGGAGATACACTTGCTTAACAGTTTACAAGGATAAAACTATAACAACTACAGCATGATAGCTTCCCTAAAACTTAACTTGTGTGAAGGATGCATCATGATCCTCACCTAGCATTACTCTTAAGGAGTTCCCTAAGTTTCTCTAAAAAGAAACCCTCAAAAAATACCAAAGTTATTTCATGTTTCGTGGATTTCTACTGTTGAAAATTTTTTCTAGCTTCGTTTCTTCTGGTGTTATAACTTATTATTCGATAGCATGACCTGTACATGTAAGTAGTACAATTGGATGGTTCTGCGGCCGCCTCCTCCTCCGGCTCTCGGGAGAGGCCTCCGCCTCCCGCGGGAAATTTGAATTTTGGCGGGAAATTTGAATTTTGGCGCGAGATTTGAATTTGTAAACAAAGCCACGTGCATTTTGACAGCTGTCATCGACAACAACGCATCGCTAACCTCACTGCTGCCATCTTGACGGGCCTAAACCTCAGTGGTACCAACTTAACCTAATTAGCGCGAGATTTGAATCGGTAAACAAAGCCACGTGTTTTTTTGATAGCCACGTGCTTTTTGACAGACAACAACGCATCGCTAACCTCACTGCTGCCATCTTGACGGGCCTAAACCTCAGTGGTACCAACTTAACCTTACTAGCGCGCGATTTGAATTTGTAAACAAATCCAAGTGTTTTTTGACAGCCACGTGCTTTTTGACAGACAACAACGCATCGCAAACCTCACTGCTGCCATCTTGACGGGCCTAAACCTCAGTGCTACCAACCTCACTAGCGCTAGATTTGAATTTGTAAACAAATCCACGTGCTTTTTGACAGCTGTCATCCGCCATCTTTAAACTACAGAGCACCGTGCTGCCCTTTTTATCGCAGTAGCTGCAAATTCGTCACCTGTCATCCGCAGTGCTGAGATCTTGGCGGGCCTAAACCTCAGTGCTACCAACTTAACCTCACTAGCGTGAGATTTGAATCGGTAAACAAAGCCACGTGCTTTTTTGACAGCTGTCATCCGCCATCTTTAATCAAGAGAGCGCCGTGCTGCACTCTATGTGGTGGCGGCAAATTCGAAGTGCTTTACAAACTCACGTGCTTTTGCTATCTACCATCTTTAGTCCAGAGAGGACCGTGCTGCCCTCTTTGTGGCGGTGGCAAATTCCACGTGCTCTTGTTTGGAAACAAACCTATGTGCTTTTCTGACAGCTACCATCCGCCATCTTTAATCAACAGAGCACCGTGCTGCACTCTATGTGGTGGCGGCAAATTCCACGTGTTCTTGTTTGGAAACAAAGCCACGTGCTTTTTGTCATCCGCCATCTTTAATCTAGAGAGCACCGTCCTGCCCTCTTGCATCAGCTGACATCCGCCATCTTTAAACTACAGAGCACTATGCTGCACTCTGTAGCAGCGGGTAATTTGGAAAGTTCTGTCAGCTATCATCCGCCATCTTTAATCTAGAGAGCACCGTGCTGCCATCTTTGTGGTGGTGATAAATTCCACGTGCTCTTGTTTGGAAACAAACTCACGTGCTTTTTTGACAGCTGTCATCCGCCATCTTTAATCTACAGAGCACCGCGCTGCACTCTGTGGTGGCAGACAATTTGAAAAGCTGCCAAGAGAGCATCGTGTTGGCATCTTTATTCTTTGACATGTGGTGGCGGCAAATTCCACATCCGCCATCTGAGAGCACCGTGCTGCGCTCTTGATCGTAGTAGCGGACAATTTAAAAGAACATGTCAAGGAATACCTTTGTTCTAGGAGAAGAAAAGACTACAGTTCTGAACGGCTTGCGTAAGATAGCGATTGTTATAACCTCCTTTTCCCTGCTCTGTTAAGGTATAGCTTTGTCGAATACTTGAAGATTATATTACAAAAGAAGTGATTAAGAGTATAATCGAACACTGTACTCGATACAACATATGATCAGAACATTGATTGATGTGTTTGGGGTGCACCTTCGTTCTAAGAGAATCGAACCCGAGACTGCCGGGTGAGAGGCAAGCACACTAAACCAAACCGTAGGAGCCGGCAATTCTCTTTCTATATAATAATAATAATAATAATAATAATAATAATAATAATAATAATAATAATTTCGTGTGGCTATTTCTAGCCAAGTGCAGCCTAAAAATAAATTCTAGTCTTGTTACATCAGGAAGGGTAACTGGCTAAATCCTGGTCTTTCAGCGTCAGGAAGGGCATCTAGCCGTAAAATATTTTCTTACTATTTAAAATCTTTTGTCAGGAGGGGGCACTCTGCTGTAAAATATATTTTAATCCCGATCCTGTTACGTTAGGAACCGCATCTAGCTGTAAAAGAGGAGCTCCTAACATTTACAGTGTTAAGCTTTAGGAACAGGCTATGTGCTCACACCGGGTTACATCATTCGTTGTTCGATTTTTGTTCCGCTGCTTAGAACACTGTCCTTGAAGTTGTATCAGCGCAGTCAGTCAGAGTGAGGTGCGGAATGCATGCGTCGACTGAAATTGTACGCTAGTCTTCCGGCTGTAGTAACCTTCAGCGAGGACAGTGCTTGCATAAGCTACTTGTAACTCACGGAACATTTTCTTAATCGTGTTAGTAATTCCTTCTGGTGTAAGTTCTTAAGATAAAATATTATGATTGTACGGAGAGGGTATAACCTAGTGCTAGCACATAGCCTACTCCTATTGAAAGAGCCTGCACGGTACCGGCATATAGCCTACTCCTGTTGAAGGAGCCTGTACAAGGTTTGACGTCCCCATCAACAGCGTTATATACCCTTACTTAACGCTGGCTTTTTGCACACCCTCTGGTTATTCGAAACTGCCTAAGAATGTAATATACAACAGTAGGGAGAGGGTAATACCCGGTGCCGGTACATACCCTACTCCTACCGATGAAGCCTGCACATAGCTTATCGCCTCCATCCGACAGATGAATCACCATCAACATCTTGTACTCACAATCATTTTCGAAGGAGCCTGCACAAGGTTTAACGTCCCCATCAACAGCGTTATATACCCTTACTTAATGCTGGCTTTTTGCACACCCTCTGGTTATTCGAAACTGCCTAAGAATGTAATATACAACAGTAGGGAGAGGGTAAAACCCCGTGCCGGCACATAGCCTACTCCCACCGAAGAAGCCTACACATAGCTTATCGCCTCCATCCAACAGATGAATTACCATCAACATCTTGTACTCACAATCATTTTCGAAGGAGCCTGCACAAGGTTTAACGCCCCCGTCAACAGCGTTATATGCCCTTACTTAATGATGGCTTTTTGCACGCCCTCTGGTTATTCGAAACTACCTGAGAATGGAATATACAACATTAGGATCGCCTCCATCCGACAGATGAATCACCTTCAACACTCTTGTACCCGTGATCATTCCTGCTACTTCGGGAGATAGCGGGTTCGAACCCCTACTGTCGGAAGCCGTAAAAATAGCAAATGCTAGGCGAGGGACCTGCGCGATCGTCATAACGTGTAATTGCATGATCTAGCCGGATGCGGTCTTAGCTCAATACCTTTAAGTGCCTACAGGTAAGGAATACCGTGGATGTAGGCTTCATGCTTAGCTTAGTACCCTCCCGTTTAAGTCCAGAGGTCGAGGATCGCGCGCTAACTTTCCAAGGCTCGATCCGCTGCAGAACACTTAAATTCTGACACCTCGGCATCAACAGCAGGTTCAATCCCGGCTTAAATACGTCAGCCTGCAGAACTCAGCGTAAGACCCACAGGAGAGCTCTTGTTGCATAAACATTTAGTTCCAACTGTACTGCAGTTGTCAGCGACTCTGATATCCGCTTGGTAACAAGCAGCATATTTACTCGCTGCAGTCTGCGTGAAACGCTCACAGTTCTTTGTGTGTGTTTATTACGTGCACATCCCCGTCTAAGTACTGTCTGCTGTGAATATTATTCTTCTTCCTTCAACTTAAGGTAAGCCTGAACTGTTAGTTACTGTTTGCAAAGCAACTTCTACGCTAGGTAATAAACATCTACATTCATATATTTTCTTTTCTCTTTTAGGTACAACTAGAATATTATCGTTCGAGTTACAGGCTTGAAGGTACGCATTTTATTCATCCGAGTAACAGTCTGCAGCGCGAACATTTTAAGGTATGTCTGACTTCTATAGATTGAAACTTGGTTTCCTCCGAACATCGTAACTTTAGTCTATTGATAAATAGTTGTTCTCTACAATCTACATGCTGTAGAAGATGTTAATCTTATAATTTCAAACTTACAGCCATATCTCACCTCTAAGGGTTCAAACTTGGTTTCTTCCGAACATAGCAACTTTAGTCTATTGATAAATAGTTGTTCTCTTCAATCCTCATGCTATAGAAGAGGTTAATCTTATAATTTCAAACTCACAGCAATGTCCGGCCTCTATACGTTGAAACTTGGTTTCTTCTGAACACCATAACTTTAGTCTATTGATAAATAGTTATTCTCTACAATCCACATGCTGTAGAAGAGGTTAATCTTATAATTTCAAACTTACAGCCATGTCTGACCTCTATAGGTTGAAACTTGGTTTCTTCCGAACATCGTAACTTTAGTCTATTGGTACATAGTTTCCCTCTTCTATCCGCATGCTATAGAAGATGTTAATCTTATAATTTCAAAATTACAGCAATGTCTGACCTCTATAGGTTGAAACTTGGTTTCTTCCGAACATCGTAACTTTAGTCTAATGATAAATAGTTGTTCGCTATAATCCACATGCTATAGAAGATGTTAATCTTATAATTTCAAACTCACAGCAATGTCTGACCTGTACAGGTTCAAACTTGGTTTGTTCCGAACATCGTAACTTTAGTCTATTGATAAATAGTTATTTTCTTTAATCCGCATGCCATAGAAGAGGATAATCTTATAATTTCAAACTTACAGCAATGTCTAACCTCTATAGGTTGAAACTTGGTTTCTTCCGAACGTCGTAACATTAGTCTAATGATAAATAGTTGTTCTCTTCAATCCTCATGCTATAGAAGAAGTTAATCTTATAACTTCAAACTCACAGCAATGTCTGACCTCTATAGGATGAAACTTGGTTTCTTCCGAACATCGTAACTTTAGTCTAATGATAAATAGTTGTTCGCTTTCATCCACATGCTATAGGAGATGTTAATCTTATAATTTCAAACTCACAGCAATGTCTGACCTGTACAGGTTCAAACTTGGTTTCTTCTGAACATCGAAGCTTTAGTCTATTGATAAATAGTTATTTTCTTTAATCTGCATGCCATACAAGAGGTTAATCTTATAATTTCAAACTTACAGCAATGTCTGACCTGTACAGGTTCAAACTTGGTTTCTTCCGAACGTAGTAACATTAGTCTAATGATAAATAGTTGTTCTCGTCAATCCTCATGCTATACAAGAGGTTAATCTTATAATTTCAAACTCACAGCTATGTCTGACCTCTATAGGTTGAAACTTGGTTTCTTCCGAACATCGTAACTTTAGTCTATTAGTAAATAGTTTCCCTCTTCTATCCGCATGCTATAGAAGAGGTTAATCTTATAATTTCAAACTTACAGCAATGTCTAACCTCTATAGGTTGAAACTTGGTTTCTTCCGAACGTAGTAACATTAGTCTAATGATAAATAGTTGTTCTCGTCAATCCTCATGCTATAGAAGAGGTTAATCTTATAATTTCAAACTCACAGCTATGTCTGACCTCTATACGTTGAAACTTGGTTTCTTCCTAACATCGTAACTTTATTCTAACGATAAATAGTTGTTCGCTTTAATCCACATGCTATAGAAGATGTTAATCTTATACTTTCAAACTCACAGCAATGTCTGACCTCTATAGGTTGAAACTTGGTTTCTTCCGAACATCATAACTTTAGTCTATTGATAAATAGTTATTCTCTTCAATCCTCATGCTATATAAGAGGTTAATCTTATAATTTCAAACTCATAGCCATGTCCGATCTCTATAGGTTGAAACTTGGTTTCTTCCGAACATCATAACTTTAGTCTATTGATAAATAGTTATTCTCTTCAATCCACATGCTGTAGAAGAGGTTAATCTTATAATTTCAAACCTACAGCCATGTCTGACCAGTACAGGTTCAAACTTGGTTTCTTCCGAACATCATAACTTTAGTCTATTGATAAATAGTTATTCTCTTCAATCCACATGCTGTAGAAGAGGTTAATCTTATAATTTCAAACTTACAGAAATGTCTGACCTCTATAGGTTGAAACTTGGTTTCCTCCGAACATCGTAACTTTAGTCTATTGGTAAATAGTTTCCCTCATCTATCCGCATGCTATAGAAGATGTTAATCTTATAATTTCAAACTTACAGAAATGTCTCACCTCTATAGGTTGAAACTTGGTTTCTTCTGAACATCGTAACTTTAGTCTAATGATAAATAGTTGTTCGCTTTAATCCACATACTATAGAAGATGTTAATCTTATAATTTCAAACTCACAGCAATGTCTGACCTGTACAGGTTCAAACTTGGTTTGTTCCGAACATCGTAACATTAGTCTATTGATAAATAGTTATTTTCTTTAATCTGCATGCCATAGAATAGGTTAATCTTATAATTTCAAACTTACAGCAATGTCTAACCTCTATAGGTTGAAACTTGGCTTCTTCCGAACGTCGTAACATTAGTCTAATGATAAATAGTTGTTCTCTTCAATCATCATGCTATAGAAGAGGTCAATCTTATAATTTCAAACTCACAGCTATGTCTGACCTCTATAGGTTGAAACTTGGTTTCTTCCGAACATCGTAACTTTATTCTAACGATAAATAGTTGTTCGCTTTAATCCACATGCTATAGAAGATGTTAATCTTATACTTTCAAACTCACAGCAATGTCTGACATCTATAGGTTGAAACTTGGTTTCTTCCGAACATCATAACTTTAGTCTATTGATAAATAGTTATTCTCTTCAATCCTCATGCTATAGAAGAGGCTAATCTTATAATTCCAAACTCACAGCCATGTCTGACCTGTACAGGTTCAAACTTGGTTTCTTCCGAACATCGTAACTTTAGTCTATTGATAAATAGTTATTCTCTTCAATCCACATGCCATAGAAGAGGTTAATCTTATAATTTCAAACTTACAGCAATGTCAAAATTCTATAGGTTGAAACTTGGTTTCTTCCGAACGTCGTAACATTAGTCTAGTGATAAATAGTTGTTCTCTTCAATCCTCATGCTGGTTAATCTTATAATTTCAAACTTACAGCAATGTCTGACCTCTATAGGTTGAAACTTGGTTTCTTCCGAACATCGTAACTCTAGGCTAGCACACTTACCCTTTTATATCCTATTATTACTATGTGTGATGCAAGTGCTAACGCTACATTTATATATTTGTTCTTTTTAGAAAAACCATGGAGAAGATTAACCAGCTAGGTCATATTTCAACTCCAACTACCAAGCCGCTAACAAGTCTACCGCTAAATGAGCAATTTAAAGTAATTTCACTACGAAGATTAAAGACGAAATTTGGAGAAAGGATTTTATGCGTCTGCAAAGATTTTTCCAGTTTTTTTACCTAATAGATTTAGCGTGCTAAGTGATTTAAAAATAGAAGAACTAAATCAAAGTTCTATTTTCATTATATATCGCGGGATAGAGAACAAATCTTGTGTTATTAGTTTTATTGACGCGTAAAAGCATGTACATACAAGAATTACATCGAGAAGGCAAAAGTACGCAAACATCACTACAAGTAAAATCATTCATGAAAAACTAGTACATACAAGATGTAAATAAATACTGTAGAATTGGTATATTCTTTTATTTTAGATTAGGTATTACCTTCTCCTCCTACTCCTTCCTCTCGAAGAAGAATAAGAACAAGAAAGAAGGTGTTGATTAAATTCGTAAGTATGTTATCGTCTAGCACAGTAAGTATGTCGAGAAGAGATTTTTTTCTAAACAGTGCTTGATTCTAGTCTTGCAATGCAGTGTACTACAACATCGCACTATAGTATGTATACAGGGTGTTAGGTGTATACGTGCAGATATTTATTGTAGCAATAGAGAACGATGTGACGAACCACTATATACCAAACTTTTAGTAATCCTCGGACGTTATTTTCGAGAGCAAAGGGGTACGATGTTTTTAGAATAGGTAGTATGCCTTGTTCTTGTGAATGAATAGCTTTCCTTTGATAACAGGCAAGTCACGCGCCATCCCTGCCAAACTGGTTTCTGTTCTGTTTATGTTTAAGAGCAAATGTACTACTGTGACAGCTGAGCGCTCCCTATTCAATGCCACAAGATGTTACGTAATATACTTGCCAAACTGGTTTTATGTTTACGAGCAACTGACCTACGGTAACAGCTGAAGGCTACCAGTCTACAACATGTTACGTTACATTATCGCCAGACTGGTTTGTTGTTGTTAGTATTTAGTTTCCGTCTTAGGGGTTTCAGACAACACTAGTTATCGGTTTCGGACCCTGGAGATGTATTGAATTCTCAGCGTTAATACTGGTTCATTTGCTGTTACGTCCTTTAGGGGATAGGGATATCTGTGGTCGTCAGCCCTGTGGTCTAGTGAGTATGGAAATGACCTGAAAACCTGTGTCGGTGCGCGACCTGTACGAGCGTGTGATATAATTTTTGGTTGGGATACGCACGCCGGGACGTGAAATGCGGTAAGATCCCCGTTGTGCATTGCGTAAAGGTAGAAGAAGGAAGACAGTTCCTTGCGCCAACGAACAAATGCATGGCATAGGATATCCATATGAGTAGAATCAGAATTGAATTATCGAAGCACATCGAACGTTTTGTTTCAAACGAAAAATGGACATATTATACAACTAAGTAAATTAAACGTACCTACATTTCGCGCTTCCTGCCTGGTTGAGTGGCTAAAACGGTTGAGGTGCCAGCCTTTTGACTCCAACTTCGCATGTTCGAACCTGGCCCCGTGCAGTGGTATTTAAAAGTGATCAAATACGTCAGCCTCGTGTCGGTATATTTACTGGTACACCGAGCTCGATAGCTGCAGTCACTTAAGTGCTACCAGTATCCAGTATTCGGGAGATAGTGGGTTCGTACCCCACTGTCGGTAGCTCTGAAGATGGTTTTCCGTGGTTTCCCATTTTCACACGAGGCAAATGCTGGGGCTGTACCTTAATTAAGGCCATGGTTGCTTCCTTCCCACTCCTAACCCTTACCTGCCCTGTCATCGCTATAATACCTATCTGTGTCGGTGCGACGTAAAGCAACTTGTCATTCGAGCCAAGACACCACTGTGGTTCAGAATATCCTCTGGTGCTTAAACATACGTTCACGGAGGTCATCCGAAGTGGTTACCTCAGTTCGGTATACTTTGTTTCTCATGTCCCCCCAGGCATAACAATCCACTGGAATAAGGGCTGGCCAATTGATAGTTCCACATCGTCCTGTCTACCGTTGAGGAAATGTCTGCACCATCGTGTAAAATCCACGTGGTTCGGCGTAGTCGAAGCGACACGTCCTCTGGAAGCTCCAGTAACGTACTGTATCTACTGTACAGGAGCAAGATAACATTAAAAAAAAGATGTAACCGACCTCCAACTACACCCATCCTGATATTAATTAGAACCGGTGCTGGAAACTGCCTTGTCCTATTGAATGGGGATATTCCACAGCTCATGAGTGGGATATAGTGGGTTCCAACCCCTCTGTCGGCAGCCCTAAAAGTGGTTTACCGAGGTTTTCCATGTTCACACCAGGCAAATGCTGGGGCTGTAACGTCATGAATGCCACGATCGCTTCCTTTCCGATACTAGCCCTTTCCCGTCCCATCGTCACCATAAGGAAAGCTACACCGATCAAATTTATGCAAGTAAGGTGATTGGTACCGGTCTGAGTGTCTGAGACCGTTGAGGTCCTTGTCTTCTGACCTCCAACTTGGCAGGTTCAATCTTGGCTCAGTCTGATGATATTTGATGGGGCACACATACGTCAGTCTCGTGTCGTAGAAATACTGGCACGTAAATGAACTCCTGCGATATGAAATTTCGTCACCTCAGCGTCTCAGAAAACGGTATAAATAGTATGTGGGACGTAAAGCAAAATAAGCTAATAAAAAGACGATTGGTCAAAGAGACAGACTTCCCACTGCATCCATCCAGATATTAATTGAGATCCGGTGCTAGAGGTTGCCTTGGTATACTAAATATTAAACACTCCTCCTATAAAAATTGCCTCATGTGTCACTAATACCCTTGACAGAAATTCTGGATTGAGTGCTTGATCAATTAACCAGCGGCAGAAATCCACTCTTAAATCATCACCGAGCTTGATAGTAGCAGTCGCGAAAGTTCGAACAGTATCCAATATTCGGGATGTACTGGCTTCGAATCCCTCTGTCGGCAGCTTTAAAGATGATTTTCCGTGGTTTTTCATGTTCACACCAGGCAAATGCTAGGGCTGTACCTTAATTAAGACCACGGTTGCTTCCTTCCCGATCCTAGTCCTTAGTTATATCTGTCGCCATAAAACCTATCTGTGTCGGTGCGACGCACCGATACAGATAGGTCTTAGAGGACGATGGGATAGCAAAGGCCTAGGAGTTGGAAGGAGGCGGCCGTGGCCTTAATTAAGGTACAGCCCTAGCATTTGCCTGGTGTGAACGTGAAAAACCACGGAAAATCATCCTTAAAGCTGCCGACAGAGGGATTCGAACCCATTATCTCCGGGATGCAAGCTCTCAGCCATGCGTCTCTAACCGCACGGCCAACTCGCCCGGTAATAATAATAATAATAATAATAATAATAATAATAATAATAATAATAATAATATGTTTTGCTGCCGGGCAAAGTGGCTCAGACGGTTGAGGCGCTGGCCTTCTGACCCCAACTTGGCAGGCTCGATCTTGGCTCAGTCCGATGGTATTCGAAGATGCTCAAATAAGTCAGCCTCGTGTCGGTAGATTTACTGGCGCGTAAAAAGAACTCCTGCGGGACTAAATTACAGCACCTCAGCGCCTCCAGAAACAGTAAGAGTAGTTAGTGGGACGTAAAGCAAATAACATTACCGGTATTATTATTAACAAGTCATTAGGAGCTGAAAGGCAGGGAAGAAAATAGTAAAATATGCGTGGTGTAGGACGAAACAAGATGAAATGTACTTCACCCGTGCCTACATCGCTCGCAGTAGTTTACTACAGGATAGCATGCGTAAGACCAGAACCAGGTCTCTTTGCGATGAGTCAGGTGTATTTTCGTATTGTGGTTAGCACTAGAGGACATAGTGTGACAAACAGGTTTTGTGTATAAACATCAAACATGCACATCGACAGACACACACACGCAATGTACCCAAACCAGTACAGTGTAGAATGAAGAACTGCCATGCTGTGTTCAAGGTCAATATCTAGCGTTTTAACAAGCACGTCTTCCGTGTGTTGTGTTCAGTTTGCGCCACGTACAAGGCAATCGCGAACTGAAACTCTAGATTTATAATTTTTGTTACCGGTACTTCAATTTTTTGCTCGGATTTATGAGAATATCGAACTATCGAGACTCAAAATACTACATCGATTGAGAACTGAACTCCCAACTCAATACGCTGCAGAAATGGTGTAACATCTGACATACCAATGTGAAACACGTAGCAATTGTTCAAGTGACCTCCATGGGCTACTCTGCAGGCTTCACTTCTCTGTACCGGGCGAGTTTGCCGTGCTGTTAGGAGCGCACAGCTGTGACCTCGCGTCCGAGAGATTGGGGCTTCGAACCCCAATGTCGGTAGCCCTGAAGATGGTTTTCCGTGGTTTCCCAAGTTCACACCAGGCATTGCGGGGGTTGAACCTTAATTAAGGCCACGAGCACTTTCTTACCATTCCTAGGCCTTTCTTGTCCGATTGTCGCCATAATACCTCTCTGTGTTGGTGCGACGTAAAGCAACTAACAAAAGAAAATCACTTCTCCGAATCCAGTCTTCCGTAATATCCATTGGAGATCTGGCGGGCCAATTGATGGGTCCATGTCGTCCTATTCGCCATAGACCAAAGGACTGATCCAAATGATCACGCAGTAAGCGGCTTATATCAGGTGGTGGACCATCGTGTAAAAACCACATGTTTCGGCGTAGTCGAAACGGAGCGTCCTCTGAAAGCTCTAATAACGTAGTCTACCTATGAGGAACTCCAGGTAAGATACCCCTATGAACTGTGCAGGTAAGATGATGATAATAATGTCATTGGCTTTACGTCCTACTAACTACTTTTCACGGTTTTCGGAGACGCGGATTTGCAGGAATTTAGTACCATAGGAGTTCTTCACGTACCAGTAAATCTACTGACACAAGGCTGACGTATTTGAGCACCTTGTCAAGACTGGACTCAGAAGGCCAGTGCCTCAACCGTCTGAGCCACTCAGCCCGGCAAGATGATTGGTGCAGCACTGCGTAAAGTGCTGGCCTTCTGAACCCAACTTGGGAGGCTTGGTCTTGGCTCAGTCCGGTGGTATTTGAAGGTGCTCAAATACGTCAGTCTCGTGTCTGTAGATTTATTTGCATTAAAAAATACTGCGATAAAAAATTCTGGCATTTCAGCGTCTCCGAAAACCGTGAAAATTAGTTAGTGGAACGTAAAGATATTATTGTTATTATTATTATTATTATTAGTAGTAGTAGTAGTAGTAGTAGTAATATTATTTTTACGGAAGTTCTAATTAAACGGGTCCATTGCAGTCATTATTTTACCTATCGGTACTTACTGTTCAGTAATAAGCCTTCCGTCCGCCTCTGTGGTGCAGTGGTTAGTGTGATTAGCTCCCACCCCCGAAGCTCGGGTTCGATTTCCAGCTCTGACAAGAAATTTGAAAAGTGGTACGAGGGCTGGAACGGGGTCCACTTAGCTTCGGGAGGTCAAATGAGTAGAGGTGGTCCGATTCCCACCTCAGCCATCCTGAAAGTTGTTTCCCGTAGTTCCCCCCTTCTCCAGGCAAATGCCGGGATGGTACCTAACTTAAGGCCACGGCCGCTTCCTTCCCTCTTCCTTGTCTATCCTTTCCAATCTTCCCATACCCCCGCAAGGCCCCTGTGAGCAGGTGAGGCCGCCTGGGTGAGGTACTGGTCATTCTCCCCAGTTGTATCCCCGATCCAATGTCTCACGCTACAGCACACTACCCTTGAGGCGGTAGAGGTGGAATCCCTTGCTGAGTCCCATGAAAAACCAACCATGGAGGGTAAAGAGATTAGGAAAAAGAAGAATAAGCCTTCTATTAGAAATGCCCGGCGGCAATTCCACAGTAGGTCTTTTTCCTTCGCGCAATGTTCACGATGGATGCAACTACGGTTTTTGAAATTTGTCTCATTAATAACAATTTCACTGAATACTTATAGCCTTTTCTTTAAGTGTCCACCCTCCTTTCAATGACCTAAAATGTTTATGAATAAGCATAGGCAACCCGCATTGTCTATTGTCAGAAATTCATCGTAGACTGTCGCAATAACAGCACAGAAATGTTGCGCCCATATTTCATTTACTTATTAACCATTTCCTTTCATTTTGTCAGCTTGAATCACTGAGTAATGCCATTGACGTCTTAAAAATCGCACACAAGTACACAACACTTGATTCGCACGTATGTGCTTGTACGGATCTTCGACGTCACTGTAAGGATTCTGTGTACTTTTCACACAGAGTACCCTACACCGGTTTTCGAGTACAGCAAGTGACCTGGCACGTGAGTCATCCTCTTCTACTTGCCAAGCCTTTAGGGGAAGTGCACAACAACATGTGTTGGCCTGCGATAAGAAACAGGTTCAGCAAGCCCTATACTCGGCTACTGTACTTCCGCTACGCGTGGACAGAATGACATCACCGGCGTATCCTGCTACGGCCGTTCAAAACACATTAGGTCCTGAAATATTTGGCTCAGTTATGGGCAAACTAATAGGACAAGGTAAAAAGTACATAGCATATATTATGAGATGTATTTTTCTTAGCCGACTAGCTTAATATCTGCACGTATACACCTAACACCCTGTATATATGTTTTTTGAACGGTAGTATGTGTTCAAGTCTAAACTTACACACTCTCGCTTTTGCAATGCATATTCGATAAAGATGTACCTTGGCAGAGTAAGTAAAGGTAAAGGAAGTTATACACATCAATCAATGTTCTGATCACATGTTAAAGTTAACAACATCGAGTGCAGTGTTCGATTCTAGTCTTGTTATGTTTCAATCTGATTTTCTTAGAACAAAGGTATCCCCTAACATGTTCTAAATACATGTTGTAGCGAGTACAGTGTTTGAATCTAGTCTTGATCACTTATCTAGTGTTTTGAACACATCAATTAATGTTCTGATCACATGTTAAGGTTAACAACATCGAGTGCAGTGTTCGAATCTAGTCTTGATCACTTATCTAGTGTTTTGAGCACGTCAATTAATGTTCTGATTACATGTTAAGGTTAACAACATCGAGTGCAGTGTTCGATTCTAGTCTTGCTATGTTTTAATCTCATTTCATGTTCTAATCACATGTTGAAGTTAACATCGAGTGCAGTGTTTGATTCTAGTCTTGTTATGTTTTACAATCTTGTTTTTTGCAATGCATGTTCGATAGAGGTGTACGTTGAAAGAGTAGGAAGAGTCCGATTCTAGTTGAACCTGATTTAATGTTCTAATCACATGTTGAAGTTAACATCGAGTGCAGTGTTCGATTATAGTCTTGTTATGTTTTACAATCTTGCTTTTGCAATGCACGTTCGATAGAGATGTACCTTGACTGAGCAGGAAGAGCAGCTAAGTAAGTATGTTGAGAAGAGAAATTTTTTTTCTAAACAATGCTTGAATCTAGTCTCGCAATGCTGTGTTCTGCAACATCGAACTATAGTACGCGATTCTAGTTGAAATAGGTTTTAAACAGCAGTATGTGTTCAAGTCTAAACATGCATCACTGCAGTTACGCGATATGTATAAAGGTATTCTCAAACATGTCGTATCATGTTCTGTTCTAGTCTTGATCACTTATCTAGTGTTATGAACACATCAATTAATGTTCTGATCACATCTTAAGGTTAACAATATCGAGTGCAGTGTTCGATTCTAGTATTGCTATGTTTTAATGTTCTAATCACATGTTGAAGCTAAGCAAACAATCGCTATCTTACGCAAGCTATTCAAGACTGTAGTCTTGTTTTCTCTTAGAACAAATCGATGTTCTGATCATTTGTTGTATCGAGTACAGTGTTCGATTATATTCTTAATCGCTTCTTTTTAAATTGTCCGCTACTACGATCAAGAGCGCAGCACGGTGCTCTCAGATGGCGGATGTGGAATTTGCCGCCACCACATGTCAAAGAATAAAGATGCCAACACGATGCTCTCTTGGCAGCTTTTCAAATTGCCCGCATGATAGCAGCACGATGCTCTCTTGATTAAAGATGGTGGATGACAGCTGTCAAAAGAGCACGTGGGTTTGTAAAGCACGTGGAATTCGCCACCACCACAAAGATGGTAGCACGGTGCTCTCTAGATTAAAGATGGCGGATGATAGCTGAGAGAACTTTTCAAATTACCCGCTACAACAGAGAGCAGCATAGTGCTCTGTAGTTTAAAGATGGCGGATGTCAGCTGACGCAAGAGGGCAGCACGGTGCTCTCTAGATTAAAGATGGCGGATGACAAAAAGGACGTGGCCGCCACCACATGTCAAAGAATAAAGATGCCAACACGATGCTCTCTTGGCAGCTTTTCAAAAATTCTGCCACCACAGAGTGCAGCGCGGTGCTCTGTAGATTAAAGATGGCGGATGACAGCTGTCAAAAAAGCACGTGAGCTTGTTTCCAAACAAGAGCACGTGGAATTTATCACCACCACAAAGATGGCAGCACGGTGCTCTCTAGATTAAAGATGGCGGATGATAGCTGACAGAACTTTTCAAATTACCCTCTACTACAGAGAGCAGCATAGTGCTCTGTAGTTTAAAGATGGCGGATGTCAGCTGACGCAAGAGGGCAGCACGGTGCTCTCTAGATTAAAGATGGCGGATGACAAAAAGCACGTGGCTTTTTTCCAAACAAGAGCACGTGAAATTTGCAGCAACCACATAGAGTGGAGCACGGTGCTCTGTTGATTAAAGATGGTGGATGGTAGCTGTCAGAAAAGCACATAGGTTTGTTTCCAAACAAGAGCACGTGGAATTTGCCGCCAACACAAAGAGGGCAGCACTGTGCTCAAAGATGGCTGCTGTCACGTGGAATTGCCTGCCACCACTTTTCAATGGCATCTAGCTAAAGAGGGCAGCACGGTGCTCAAAGATGGCTGCTGTCAAAAAGCATTTTTTCAAATTATCCACCACCACATTTCAGCTAAAGAGGGTAGCACTGTGCTGTATAGATTGAAGATGGCGGATGACAGCTGTCAAAAAAGCACGTGGATTTGTTTCCAAACAAGAGCACGTCTAATTTGCCACCGCCACAAAGAGGGCAGCACGGTCCTCTCTGGATTAAATATGGTAGATAGCAAGAGCAGGTGAGTTTGTAAAGCACTTCGAATTTGCCGCCACCACATAGAGTGCAGCACGGCGCTCTCTTGATTAAAGATGGCGGATGACAGCTGTCAAAAAAGCACGTGGCTTTGTTTACCGATTCAAATCTCACGCTAGTGAGGTTAAGTTGGTAGCACTGAGGTTTAGGCCCGCCAAGATGGCAGCACTGCGGATGACAGGTGACGAATTTGCAGCTACTGCGATAAAAAAGGGCAGCACGGTGCTCTGTAGTTTAAAGATGGCGGATGACAGCTGTCAAAAAGCACGTGGATTTGTTTACAAATTCAAATCTCGCGCTAGTGAGGTTAAGTTGGTAGCACTGAGGTTTAGGCCCGTCAAGATGGCAGCAGTGAGGTTTGCGATGCGTTGTTGTCTGTCAAAAAGCACGTGGCTGTCAAAAAAACACGTGGCTTTGTTTACCGATTCAAATCTCGCGCTAGTAAGGTTAAGTTGGTACCAATGAGGTTTAGGCCCGTCAAGATGGCAGCAGTGAGGTTAGCGATGCGTTGTTGTCGATGACAGCTGTCAAAAAGCACTCGGCTTTGTTTACAAATTCAAATCTCGCGCCAAAATTCAAATTTCCCGCCAGAATTCAAATTTCCCTCCAAAATTCAAATTTCCCGCGGGAGGCGGAGGCCTCTCCCGAGAGCCGGAGGAGGAGGTGGCCGCAGAACCATCCAATTATACTACTCATGTAATGTTTTGTGCACAAAATGTGGTTTTAATTAATTTAACTGTAAAACCCTCCAACCCTCAACTTACGAGAAACAATATCTAACTGTTTAGTTTATTCAGTGTATGTGACGCATTGAGAAAGCTGTCAACGTAACTGGTCGTGAAATCCTCCGTTTCCTATCCCAACACAATATCTAACGTCATGATGAGTGGAGGATCCTCAGGTCAGGCCCATCCGCAGACTTGGGACTTACTATACACAACTGCATTTACTATAACATCGTAAGAGGCCTGGATACAACTCGGCTCATGAACAAAAGTTCCCTCATCTACTTTATACTCTAATTTTTCCAAAAACGAGAACTAACTCAAAAATATCGTCGCAATCTAAATTAATCCCTTGACTATGCAACCAATCAGTCACAAAAATCACAGCAGGGTGTACTAAACTATGCACTAACAAACACACCTGAAAAACAATCTCACTGCCTATTTTAACAGGAATTGCCATTTCACTCTTAATTCTATGTGCTTCACTGCCTACCGCAGACAATGAACGTTTTACTGATACGAATTTCTTCAATGATATACCATTTACTGTTATCATTACCGTAAGAGAGTTAAGACAAGGCCATTTCCAGAATTTCACCGCGTCGTGACCTTCTACTACCAAATGTCAACTTTAGTTACATGCATACAAAACACTAGTTCACACAATAGTTCCTCTTTCACGTCTAATATACTACCTATTTCATTCTGCAAATGGAAATTCTGGTATCGGACTGCCTATCTGACCCAACTAAGAAGTCTGATTCTGGTTTAAATTGCCTGAAGTGGCTTTTTCTCCATTGCCGTCTCTTTACACTTACTTTCTGATTCCCTTGAACCGCTCCTCTGATTAAACTGACCGTTCTCCCTTCCATAATTACCAACCTGACTCCCATCCCCAGAGGGATTAAAGTTCTTATTATTCCAATTTCCTTCTATCTGATACTTTGGAAGGGCAGGGAAAGAACATGCAGGATGAAGGTAGGAATTATGAGGGTAGTATCATACCTCTGTAATAATTCCTCTAATTCCTTAATCGTTACTGCATTCTGCATACATGTAGCTAATCAGACCTTCTCAGTAAATGTCTCCAACACCTGCCAGACAGTATCCTTCTCGGGTGCTAAACCTCAATATTCTGGATGATCAGAACATGCGCCAAAAATGAATATTCTGTCATAGAGACACCTTCGTGAGGTGTATATTTGCCAAACAACACACGATCCGTTTCCCATCCCTGAATAGCTTCGCTCCAAAATGTAGCACATAATTTCTCCCTGATTTCCCCAAATTCGAAATTCCCTGCCTATATACCACGAATCAAGATCCATCCTCTCCGACAAATGCAACAACCAACACATTCTCAATCATACTCCAATCAACCAAGCCAGTGTCCTGATTAAAATGCAAGTTTTTACAACAGATTCCATTACTTGCTTTAATCTGACTGATTTCCTTTCTTAACTGAACATGACAAGATTGATTTCTTCCTCTGCTACCATTCTCAGATTCTCTTCCAAAGATTTAATTCTACTGCTATTGCCTCATTCTCTTCCACAGATGTAAGGTCTTTTTCTAAATCCTACTCTTATTATCAATATTCCTAGATGAAATCTGCTGGTTAGCTATCCATTTCTCATTTCCTCAATTATTTTAATTATCTTGCCACATTCCTTACTAATTTCAAAAATTCATTTCTCACAGCATTATACCAGTCTTCCATTTGTTTAGTCACTTCCAAATAAAGTTCAAATCCTGAATTTCTTTGTTCTAGTTATCAGAGTTCCGATTTAACTCCTCGATTTTACTGTTTACATCACTACTTAGGTCATCAATCATATTATTAATTAAATTTAATTCACCGTTCATACTACACATCTCAATATTTAAAAGCTAAAAAATCACTCTTCAATTCTACATTCTGGCTATGAATTTTACAGGACAATTCAACATTAACTGCATTCAATTCCTGAATTATTTCATTCACTCTTCAATTCCACACTTTTTTAAAAATGATATTTGCTCGTGGCGTCAACGTCTGCAGATCTCCCCCTGTGGGTGGGGGCAGTAGAATAACACTCACGGTATCCCCTGCCTGTCGTAAGAGGCGACTAAAAGGGGCCCCAGAGGCTCTGAACTTTGGAGCGTGGGTTAGCGACCACGGGGCACTCAACTGAGTCCTGGCATTTCTTCCACCTACTTGTGCCAGGCCCCTCACTTTCATCTATCCTGTCCGACCTCCCTTGGTCAACTCTTGTTCTTTTCCGACCCCGACGCTATTAGGTTTGCGAGGGCTAGGGAGTCTTTCATTTTCACGCCCTTCGTGGCCCTTGTCTTCCTTTGGCCGATATCCTCATTTTTCGAAGTGTCGGACCCCTTCCAATTTTCCGTCTGATTAGTGTTATATAGAGGATGGTTGCCTAGTTGTACTTCCTCTTAAAACAATAATCACCACCACCAACACCGTCTGCAGATCCTTTGCCACTACTTTCACCATATGATATGAACCTGAGTGCAAGTGTAATTGCGGAAGTGTAGAGTGTTGAATGTGAGGAAATGAATGTTAAGGACGACACAAACACCCACTCCCCAGGCCAGGGATATTAATCATTACAATTAAAAACCGGGAATCGAAGCCGGGGCCGCCGGGTGACAGGCGGACGCGTTTCCCTATCCACTGCGGGACCGGAAAAACTCCACACTTACAAAATACATTTCCTTACTAAGTCAATTTAATTCCTTACTCTGATTAACGATTTTATTGGCCATTCAACACTCTGACTATCGAACTTATTGATAAGTTACTGAAACATATTAGTAATATAATTCCCCCTTGATCTACTTTCTTATCAAATCCTACAAGCTGAGTCTGAGCAATCGATTCTCCACCATAAACCTCATTTGTCTGTGCCGATAGAATTCCAACATTACTAGCCATTTCACTATTCTTACTTAAAGTACATAGACTGGATGCGGTGGAATTCTTTTGACCTTTCTTATCCTGATTCATTGTGACAGATTCCGCCTCCGTAGCGTAACTGTAGGCACTGTTAGCTGCCGTCCTCGAGAATCCGTGTTCAATTCCCGGTACTGACTGAGATTTAAGAATGGCAGGAGGGCTGGTATGTGGTTAAAATGGTATATGTAGCTCACATCCATTGGGGGTGTGCCTGAAATGAGCTGCATCACCTCAGGATGAGGATAAGAGTTTGTGCGGCTCCTTGACTGAATGATCAGCGTAGTGCTCTCTTCTTCAGAGAGCCCCTGGTTCGATTCTTGGCCGAGTTGGAGAATTTAATCTTAAATGGTTAATTCCCCTGGCTCGGGGACTGGATTTTTGCACTGCCCTCAACATCCCTGCAACTCACACAACCCACACAACATTGTCCTCCACTACACGAACAGGCAGTTTCCTACACAATACGAAATTATTATTAGTAGTAGTAGTAGTAGTAGTAGTAGTAGTCTCCTTCTTTATCTGTTTACTCTCCAGGGTCGGTTTTCCCCCGGACTCAGCGAGGGATCCCGCCTCTACCGTCTCAAGGACAGTGTCCTGGAGCTTCAGACCCTGGGCGGAGGATACAACCGCGGAGGATGACCAGTACCTCGCCCAGGTGGCCTCACCTGCTATGCTGAACAGTGGCCTTGCGGGGGGATGGGAAGATTAGAAGGGATAGACAAGGAGGAAGGAAGGAAGGAAGGAAGGAAGGAAGGAAGGAAGGAAGGAAGGAAGGAAGGAAGGAAGGAAGGAAGCGGCCGTGGCCTTAAGTTAGGTACCATCCCGGCATTTACCTGTAGGAGAATTGGGAAACCACGGAAAAACACTTCCAGGATGGCTGAGGTGGGATTTGAACCCAACTCTACCCAGTTGACCTCCCGAGGCTGAGTGGACCCCGTTCCAGCCCTCGTACCACTTTTCAAATTTCGTGGCAGAGTCGGGAATCGAACCCGGGCCTCCGGGGGTGGCAGCTAATCACACTTAACACTACACTACAGAGGCGGACATTATTATTATTATTATTATTATTATTATTATTATTATTATTATTATTATTATTATTATTATTATTATTATTATTATTGCGACAAGATCTTAAAATAATATCTCTGCTTCCTGATTTTATAATACTCGGCTCGCTAAACAAGACCAAAATGCATATCACATACCTGGTGTATGCACATAAGTCCTTTCCGGTTTAACTATGAGGTGGCGCCAGCAGCGTATGAATTTGAATTTGATACATATGTCCGTTTGTTCGTTTGACATTAACCTACCAACACACACAAGTCGTGTCCGTCAAACACTAGCGTCCGTGTTGTATCGTTCAGTAATCATGTCGACGTTTGAGCCAGAAAAAGAACATTTGCGGCACGCATTGCTTTTTTTTTTTTATTTAATGAAAAGGGAAAGGCTCTCTGGAAAGTCGTTGTTTTCTGGTAGAAACATATGTTGAACACGCTCCATCGTTTAGAACCTGTGAAACATGGCCTTGACAATTTAAACATGGTGATTCCAATGTAAAGACAGTGGGTGCTCTGGTAGACCACAAAAGTGCGAAGACGGCAATTGCAGGCGAAGCCTGCCGAAACCGTTAATGCACAACGCTATCCTCAACAAATGATTAATTTAAATCACGCATTAATCGAAAGACGACCATAATGGGCCAGAAAACATGGCAAAGTGATTTTGTTACACAACAATGCGCCGCCTCACACAGCAGAACCAGTGAAAGACACCTTGAAATCGCTTGGGTGCGACATTCTTCCGCACCCGCCGTACGCTCCCGACCTAGCGCCATCTATCACCTCTTCGCATCAATGGGGCACGCGCTCGCAGAGCAGCACTTCAGCAATTTCGAGGAAAATGGCTCGACGAATGGTTTGTCGCAAAAGACAAGCAGTTTTTGGCATGGAATTCATAACTTACCTGAAAGATGGGTGAAGTGTGTAGAAGCCGATGGCCAATATTTTGAATAAACAAAAAATGAATTTCCCTTGAAAATTACGTGTTTTCCTTACCACAAAAACCGAAAAAGCTTATGTATAGGCCCTACACCTGGTATATGCATAACACTACACTGACATAATACTTGGAAGTCTACTGTACACACACCAGATAAGAGCATCTATGCTTATAGGCCTAACGTATTCACCAGTCATTCAACCTCACATCAGGACGGCATTTTTAATATTATTATTATAAAAAATACTCGCTTTATGTTGGGCGCCATTTTAACATCATTAATATTGGTTGAAATTTGCGGCTTTACTGGTTCTACCTTGCCTTGAAATTGAAATGAATAAATTAATAGTTAAACTAATTAACACAAATGTCCGTAATTTCGGCGCCAGAGTTGACCAAACTAGTTCTCTTGAATTTAAATAAAGCATCGTATTTTTCACTTCTGTCCCAGGGCGTGTACATGAGGCAGTGTACTGGTACATCCGCTAGGGGCCTTACCTAACCCACGACTATACGGGTAGGAATTGCTCCTAGGTTCTTCAGTAACTTCTCCAAACTAATTTAAATGTAAATATTCTGACATAACTATAATCCGTGCATGATCGCTTCATCGACACACAATAAATGCATTCAATAAACGTTAACAAACGCTCGAATATTCTCCTTATATACAATAAAATGGCCCTGCAATAAAAGAGTTTGGGAAATACAGCGAGTAATGATTTGCCATATATAGGAAGGCCAGTGAAACGAAAATACAGTACAGTATTGCACAATATAGTAAGTTACATAGTGTCCTTCACTGGCTTTGTATTTAAACACAAATTTCAGATTTTCAGAATTTACACATGTTATCCTGAGCTGAATTCGTTCGCTTAATACTGTAACTCTTTACATATTCATTGACTAACACTTGGTTCAATTATACTTTCACTTCAGCAAACATACGCTCCTTACCAATGCCTTGGAACAGTGCCAAGGGTTATGAAGCATTTGTATCCTTGTCCACGTAGTTATTGCTATGCATAGTTAATACGTATATTGCCTACCTATCTAAGCATGCTGCAGAAAGTCCCGAAAGAAGATCACATGATCTCCCGCAACAAGATATGTGACGAAATACAGATAACACTAGACTACCATGTGTAAACCAAAGAATAACGGCGACTTTAAACTAACTGGTAACATCGGATATCACATTCATAGTACGTTACAATTTTTCAAGCAAAATATAAAACTTAAGCAATTAAAATGACCCAAAAGAGACCAAAACAATAAAAATGGTAAAATATGCATTTATCTGCACTATAAAATAACGCTAAATATGCTCAAAATCGTCCTTTTCGTACTTAATTCCAATAAATGGCCAAAACGGGAGACGGGGACAAAATATCAGATTTTCTGAACATCCAAACCCTACAAATGAAATATCGCTTAGCGTCCAACCCGGCTATCCCCAACTTAAATACTGAGTGTCTTTAAATTCTGTTCTGCCATCTTCCAATGATGTAACAAATAAATTTACAAACAAACAAACAAACTTACGAAAATTGAATTGTACTTACTTTCGACAGTTGTATACCTAATCCTAGATAGAAACGAAGTATGAAACGAAAACATGTATATAGACAAAATTATAATTTTATTTATGTTATTATTATTATTATTATTATTATTATTATTATTATTATTATTATTATTATTATTATTATTATTATTATTATTATTATTATTATTATTATTATTATTATTATTATTATGGTACAAATGACATTGCTGCAAATGAAGGTGAGGAACTAATTACGACCCTCAAGGTAAGATTTCCAAGCTACCTGACTCAAAAGTAATTGTAGTTAATGTGCCACCCAGGTATGACCTTATAGAAGACTCGTGCGTGAACAAAGCTGTACATGATGTAAATATAAAAATCAAGAGATTAAGTAAGAGTTTTAGGAATGTATATGTAGTAGATACTTTAGGTCTTGGCAGGCAAATGTTCACTAGGAATGGGTTACATCTAAATGGTAATGGAAAAGCAACTCTCTGTAGACAAATTGCTACAATTATCAACAGAGATTTGCAAACTAATATGCTCTTAAGAAAACGCATACCACTAAATTTGCATATACAGGGAAACTTGCCAGAAAACCCAGATCCTTAAATCAAGATGTATGTACAAAGATCTGGGTTCCAGGGACGTTCTCAACTCATGAGTCAAATGTTACCCAATTACAACAGTCAAGTTTTAGGGAGGAAGGGGGTCTGAGATTGCTCTTGGTAAACTGTCAGAGTGTAGTAAATAAACAAATAAAATTCAGTACATTGATGGAATCTTATGAGACTGATGTGGTGATAGGGGTAGAATCATGGTTGAGAGAAGGGGTGGGTAATAGAGAAGTATTTCCAGAAGGGTATACAGTCTATCGTAGAGACCGAGGAGATAAAAAGGGTGGGGGGTGTTTATTCTGGTGAAGGAAACTTATTGTTCACATGAATGGTTTACCGATGAAAGGGATGAAATATTAGGGATAAAATTAGTTTGTGATAATATGAAGGAGGTGGGAAATATAGGAACATAAGGCCTGGAAGAGAGGAAAGAGACATGGAAATATTTGAGAAAATAATAGATTATACTCATAAAAACAATAATAATGATATGGTAATAATTGGGGGAGATCTAAACTTGCCTGAAGTTGAATGGAATGGAGCTGCAAGTGAATCCCATGAACAGAAACTGGCAAATAAGTTAATTTGGGAGGGAGGATTTACACAAGTAGTACAAGAACCGACTCGTCTCAACAGCTTGCTAGATGTATTATTGGTTAAACCATGGGAAATTGTTGATAAAACGGAGTTAATTGAAGGAATAGGTGACCATAAGGCTGTAATAATGGATGTAGGACTTGTACGAAAAATGCTTAATAAGAGGGTCACACAAGACAAGAAATTATACAGAAAAACTAAAGTTGATGAATTCGGGACTTACCTTAAATCACAATTCAGTTGTTGGATAACTGAAGGAAGTAATGTGGATACACTTTGGGCTAAATTTAAAGGAATCATTTGGGAAGGAGAGAAGAGATTTTTACCTGTTAAGAAGGGTAAAATGACCTCAGACCCTGTTTATTATATAAGGGAAATGAAATTAAAAAGAAAATGTAGAATAGTAAACAGGAAAATCAAAGAGGGTAGGGAGAATAGAGAAACTAGAAAACAGCTAATGAGGGAACTGAATAGAGTGAAAAACGAAGCAAAAGAGAAATATATGAATGGCATACTTCAAGAGGGTAATGACCACAAAGGGAAATGGAAAAAGATGTATTCATATATCAAAAAGGAAAAGGAATCCAAACTCCTACAATGGTGGAAGAAGAGGGTGAACACTATTCAACAGATACTGAGAAAGCAAATCTATTTAGTAGGGAATTCAGGGATTCAGTAGAAGATTTTTTTTTGCTATGGGCTTTACGTCGCACCGACACAGATAGGTCTTATGGCGACGATGGGATAGGAAAGGCCTAGGAGTTGGAAGGAAACGGCCGTGGCCTTAATTAAGGTACAGCCCCAGCATTTGCCTGGTGTGAAAATGGGAAACCACGGAAAACCATTTTCAGGGCTGCCGATAGTGGGATTCGAACCTACTATCTCCCGGATGCAAGCTCACAGCCGCGCGCCTCTACGCGCATGGCCAACTCGCCCGGTCAGTAGAAGATTGTCAGGAGTTGGAAACAGTAACAGAAGATAGAGAGGGAGAGACACATAGGGAAACAAGAAGCATCTCATTCACAAATGAAGATATTTTCAGAGAAATCCAACTGCTTAAGCAAGGAAAAGCAGCAGGAAGTGATCAAATTACTGGGGAGGTATTAAAGACAGTGGGGTGTTACATAGTGTCTTATTTAAAATTTCTCTTTGACTATGTCATAAATAATAGTGTAATACCAAAAGAATGGAAGGAATCTATAATAATACCAATTTATAAAGGAAAGGGTGATAAAAGGAAACCAGAGAACTACAGACCAATCAGCCTGACCAGTATAGTTTGTAAAACACTGGAGAGTTTAATAGCAAAGTACATCAGAGGGATATGTGATGATAAAAATTGGTTCGTGAGGAGCCAGTATGGATTTAGAAAGAAATTTTCTTGTGAGGCACAACTGGTGGGATTTCAGCAGAACATATCAGATCAGTTGGATTCAGGAGGCCAGTTAGATTGCATAGCCATAGATCTTTCCAAAGCCTTTGATAGAGTGGAACATGGAATATTATTAAAGAAATTGGAGGGAATAGGATTGGACGTAAGGGTTATACGTTGGATAAGAACATTTCTAAATTCAAGGGTTCAGAAAGTAAAAGTAGGAAATAATATATCACAGGAAGAGAAAGTTTGGAAGGAAATCGCACAGGGTAGTATAATCGGTCCGTTACTTTTCTTAATATACACAAATGATTTAGGGAACAATATAACATCAAAAATAAGATTGTATGCAGATGATATAATTGTTTATAGGGAAATAAATAACATTGAGGATTGTTCAGAATTACAAAGGGACCTTGAAAGTATCCAACAGTGGGTTGAAGAAAATAATATGAAGATTAATGGAGGCAAATCAACTGTTACAACATTTACAAACAGGAGCTTTAAAACTGAATTTGAATATACTTTGGATGAGGTAGTTATCCCAAAAGATGGCAAGTGCAAATACTTAGGTGTGAGATTTGAAAGTAATTTGCACTGGAAGGGTCATGTGGATGACATTGTTGGGAAAGCATACAGATCGTTACATGTCATAATGAGGCTACTTAAAGGATGCAATAAAGAATTAAAAGAAAAAAGTTACTTAAGTATGGTTCGTCCATTATTGAAATATGCAAACAGTGTTTGGGATCCTCACCAAGAATACCTAATAAAAGAAATAGATAGTGTGCAGAGGAAAGCAGCAAGATTTGTAACAGGGGATTTCAGGAGAAAGAGTAGTGTATCAGAAATGTTAGAGGAACTTGGGTGGGAAACTTTAAGTAAGAGAAGGGAGAAAACTAGACTTATAGGATTATATAGAGCCTATACAGGAGAAGAAGCATGGGGAGATATCCGTGAGAGGCTTCAGTTGGAAAATAATTATATTGGCAGAACTGACCACTTACTGTTGACAGAAGACACCCCAGTGGTCGCTGATCATGAAAATGAAAATATTAATCCTATGAAAAATTGGGAGGATAGGATTTCAAACATTATGCAAAACGGTGATGCTAATCAGCTGGAATCTTTTACTTCTGAGGTTATGCAGTTCTTTGCTGATCAGGTAAATGAATTACCTGGCCCTCAACATCCTGCTGTTAGATTTTACAAAAGTAGAAAATTACAAAATAATCGTAAATATGACCATAAAACCCACAGCGGAGGTCTAAAAGGCAACGAGAGAAAAACAGAGAGCGTTATGCCTACGAGGTAGCCCAATATCATTTCTATAATCAGAGGCGGAAAATTGCTCGCAAAATTTTGAACAAAACTAATAAGGCCCATTCTTGTAAAATCCCAATAACTACGATTTCGGATCATTTTGAAAAGACTTTTGGTACCGAAAATAACAATTCTCCTCTTTTTATTATGGAAAAAAGCAATGACTTACCTGCTGATATTAATATTTCAGTAGATGATGTCCATAAAGCATTATACAACATTAAAGTTGACACCTCACCAGGCCCAGATCATATTACAGTTCGTGTATTAAGGCACCTCAAGGCTACAAAATTTCTGACGTTACTCATCAACACGATGCTTCATTTTTCCTACGTACCTACAAAACTCAAAATGGCCAGAACAATTTTAATACATAAGGGTGGAGACATAAATGATATTAAAGAATGGAGACCTATAACCATATATTCGGTGATTAGGAGAATAACTGAACGAGTCCTAGATATGAGACTGCGTTCATATGTCACACTAAGTCCTCACCAGCGTGGCTTCGTGCCATTACCTGGAACTCATGTCAACGCTTCCCTCGTGAATGGTTGCCTCCAAGATGCGAAACGCAACAAAAAGGATTGTTGCATCATTTTTTTAGATGTCACAAAAGCATTTGACTCTATCGGACATGAACATATCAAACGATCTCTTCGACAATCTGAAATTCCTCCTAACTTATGTAGATTAATTGAAGCATTTCTTACAAAGAACACAATTCAAGTAGAAGCTGATAATAAGAAATCAAAACCCATCGAAATTAAGTGTGGCGTAGCTCAAGGGTCCCCTATCTCACCACTGCTGTTCAATTTAGCAATCAATACTGTAATACAAAATCTCACCGACCATGACATATGCCAACGTTATGGCTATACTTTATCTGATGATCTACCGCCGTTATCCTCATTTGCTTTCGCAGATGACCTAGTCATACTCAGCAAAACTGAAAATGATGCTACTACCGTGTTAAATTTAGCTGAAAGCAGCTTTGCAGAAATTGGTTTACATATCCATCCTCATAAAAGCAAGTCTATAATCCTGAAGAAAGGAAAATTAACTGAAGGAAACGTCACTACACTTGAGGGATCAACAATCCCATCGATAAAAACACACAATGAACGAATCAAGTATTTAGGAATTGACTTCAACAGTGAAATTTCTCTTGACAAACATAAACTAATAAGCACAATAACTTCTGACTTAAATAATCTGGTAAAAACAAAGCTTCTAAAACCAGAGCAAAAGATCAAGATTATTAACGAGTTTGTTTGGCCGGGTTTGATCTATCCTCTACAATGTGCCCCTCTGACACAACTATCAAACACTTTTCTTAAAGATCTGGACAAAATTATAAGAAGTTCCGTAAAAGAAATAATGATGCTGCCAGATGATACTCCAAATTCGATGCTGTATAGTGCAAGGAAGGTCAGAGGGATGGGATTAATTTGCGCAGAATGGGAAGCCAATATACAGCATTACAATATATGTAATCGCTTACTCCATGTTCAGGACGTACATCTACCATACGTAAGGAAGTTACCTGAAGAACAAGATATGGCACTCCACAGACTTGACATAAAAAAAGAAAGTCTTCCTTCAAAGACTGACGGAAGAAAACTACGTGAAATTATGAGAAATCGATCCTTTCAGTCGTGGTGCCAGCTACCACATAAAGGAAAAGGAGTAGTGTTATATTCAGACTGCCCGAAAGCAAACTCCTGGATGACTCGTAAATCACCTCTGTCCTCTTCTGAATACATAAACGCAGAGAAGATGACATGCAACCTCACCGCAGTCAGGTCGGTTCCCGGTAGGTCATTCAACACAACCCGTTGCCGCCAAAATGGCTGCAACGAGACAGAAACCCTTGGACATGTGTTGGGATTCTGCCGGAGTACTGAGCTAATGCGTAACCATCGCCACCATCGTGTAAGAACGTCGATTGCTCGAGGCTTGAGACAGCGTGGATGGGAGGTGCACGAGGAGGTTCACTGCATCTCTACTGATGACTCTAATCGGAGGGCGGACATCGTAGCCATCAACAGAGAGGACATGAAAGCGATGGTCTTAGATCCCACCATTCGCTTTGAAAGAGACCTTAATCAGGCTCGGGATGTGGACCTAGAAAAGCAAGCTATTTATGTTCCGTGCTTGCCTTACCTTTCATCTAAGTATAAAATACCTATTGATCGGTGGATTGTCACAGGCATGCTTTTCGGAGCAAGAGGCACCCTCCCTAGTCAGACATCGAACTTCCTACAAAATTTGAAAGTTCCATTCTGCGAGTTAGAAAAAATAGTAATACAGATACTGAGGGACTCGCTGCAAATCATTCATTTCCACCTATACCTGAGAACGTGAGTTCCATTCCTCCCCCACTAACCGTGGAAAAAAAAAGATAACAGCATTAACGTTTAAATGTTCATCTTTTGATATTTTTAAACCATTGAAATTGAAAATGTATTCCGGATCCAAATGGTCACCCTCATTGGAGGACGGATGATTTATTTCTTTAATAAATCTCTCTCTCATTAGAAGGAATTTTAGCAGAAGCAACTGGGGTAAATTTTCATTCATTGGGAAGGGTGTGAAGGAGTGGAACAGTTTACCAGGGGTAGTGTTTGATCCTTTTCCAAAATCTGTACAGGTATTCAAGAAGAGAATAAACAGCAAAAGGGAAAATAAATGAAATGTTAGAGGGCATTCGACCAGAGCAGGCTATTGTAAATAAAAAATGTGTGTTAAAAAAAATTTATTCCATCCCCTGGTCTAAGGAGTTTGGACAGCCAAAGGAGGGGACTGCCTGTAGGGGTGAAGTACAGTGGGGACTTCGAGGGCCCTGGGACCGTTACGGTAGCTGTGAAGGCCCTTCAGGAACTCTGAAAAGTGGTGGCAAAAGGGGGCTCTGGTTAAGACACAGCAGGTCGTTATGCTACTTAGGTTCCAAAATGGATAACAAAAAAAAGTAAATAAATGCAATGTAAATTTTAATCTTATACCAGTTGCATAGTATTATTTGAAGTAATTACACATACTGTATATGAGTTGACTATGTTTGTAAGTATAGGAGATATTATAAGTAGAATTTTGTAAACAATATAAATTTATTAAGGATGATCTGTTTGTTTAATAGAAAAAAAGCATAAATTGTATATTATTGTATTCTAGGAAAAAAATTCTTCTCTTGTTGATTTAAAATTTAGTGCTTGACAATAATGTATTTTAGTGTACCATTTGCCACCGAGGTAGCCACCTCATTTGCAAATAAAGAGATTTTGATTTGATATTATTATTATTATTATTATTATTATTATTATTATTATTATTATTATTATTATTATTATTATTATTATTATTATTATTATTATTATTATTGCTTTAAGAATAGGTGCGTTACTTGAATTTCTAATGCAACTGTGATGACGGACCAAGGACTTGATATATTTTGCGCTAGTTTTTTGATCGGCAGAAGTGTGCACGTTGCGGTTTCATTGTCCTATGCTTGGAGTAGCTCTCTGGCGTGTAGCATGCCCACTCAGTCGTTAAATAACTTCAGCTATTGTCACCTGCAGCATAATTGAATGCAGAGAAGCGTTGTTCACCACATTGTTCGTATGTTTGTCCACAACGAGTATAATAGAACAAGCTACAAACAGTACTCAGACAGGAATTAGAACTATTCTCGCCTTTCCAACAATTTTTGGTATCTTAATTCCAGTAAGTGGCTTGATTTATAGCATGCATTCTTTTTATCTCAGGTGAACATAACCACAACTTACGTAATAATAATAATAATAATAATAATAATAATAATAATAATAATAATAATAATAATAATAATAATAATAATAATAATAACTTGAGAAGAGCTTGAGGACATTTGATACAAGATCTCAGACAAACATACCATCATCTTAAAAAAAAGCCTAGAGACATAGAGCTTGAATGTTTTAACATATGCAATCGATGAAATTAAATTATGTTTTCCTTCTAGGAACCTTATTTTTTGATACAGGCCAAAGGCAGGCATTTATACAAGTGGAGGCGCATGCTTCCCCTAATACACCGTCACTGCATTGCCCTACATAGGAGGCTTGCAGTGGTGTCTGAACGGCGCACTAACGCCAGCGTCTTGGAAAGGTGCTGCATTCCAACTGGTGAGCGCGCTGCTGCACTGGGGCGAAACGCTGGTAATTTCACGATTTAAAAAACCCTAATGACATAGAGCTTGAATGTTTTTACCATCATCTTGCTTGGCGATTTCAATGCACAGGTAGGCAAAGAGAGAAAGTTCCGAAACATCGTTGGAAACTATCCTGCTCACCAGAGAACAAATCGTAATGGAGAAAGGCTAATAGAGCTGTGTAAGGCATTTAGCCTCGTAATGAAATCTTCTGCTTTCAAACACCTACGCAAGAACCAGAAGACCTGGAAATCCCCCACATTGGTTAGTCCCAAATTGATCGTGTCACAATCGCACGGAAGGCTCAAAGAGAATTTCAGAATGTGAAAGTTCCAATAAATGCAAAACTGGACTCAAATCACTATCCATCCAAGATAAAAATCAAACCGCTCCCAAGAAATACAAGGAGAGTTCGAGCCAAAAATATTGAAAGATCTGATAGAGAAAACTAGGATCTAACTATGAGTTCACGCAGAAACTACAATCCGTGGATGCAGGGAACTGGGAACAACTGCGCGAGGTCCTGGTCGAAACAGCTAAAGAGACGGTTCAGCTTACTAAACCCAGGAAGCGCGCTTGGTGGAACAGTGAATGCGATGCAGCGATAAAGCAAAGACAGTTCGCCTGTCAGAAATGGAACTCGCTAAAGAACCAAGTCAACTGGACAAACTTCTTGAATGAGAGAAAGTGTGCAGCAAAGACCATACGCAGCGTTAAACGTGCTTTTGATAAACTCCAGCTGGCTCAAATCGAGCAGGATTTCAAGAACAATACACGCGGATTTATAAAACATTTAAAAGCAGCTTGAGGAAATACGACCCACCGAGCCTACAGTTCAGAAATTCCAATGGAAAACGAGACCAAAACGACAAGGAAAACTGCCAGGTCCTGACAAAATACTTTGAATTCCTTCTTAACTGCGAGGCCCCAATATCCAGATTCACATTTGAAGATAAAACACAAGTCCACTCAGATTCATCCCCACAAACGAGGGAGGAAATCAGACAGATTATTCAATCCTTGAAGAATAATAAAGCGTCGAGTAAACATTCGATAATAGCTGAATTGTGGAATTTGCTCTTGATAATGCAGTGGAGAAATTAACAGACATCATATATGAAATCTGGAATACCGAAAGACTTCCAAGTGACTGAACGTCTGCCCTAATCCTCCCACTTCATAAGAAAGGCGACAAGTCGGATGTTAACAAGTATCGCGGCATCCCCCTCCTACCTATAACCCACAAAATTATCTCGAAAACTCTTCAAATCAGGGCAGAAGAACAGCTAGATCCAGAGCTGGTTTCAGGAAAGGACGGTCATGTGTGGAGCAGATTATGAATCTGAAATCTGTCCTTTCATATCTTAAACTAAGTAACAAGCATATCGTAGTAACGTTCATTGACTTTAATAAGGCCTATGATTCAATTGACAGAACTACCTACCTTCATTCAGATCTTAAAGGAATTTGGCTTGGACGGTAAAACAAGAGCGATCATCCAACAGACTCTCACCAACACCATCTCAAAAGTGAAGTTCAGAGAAGAGACTTCAGATGCCCTTGAAATACGAACAGGAGTTAGGCAGGAAGATGGTCTTTCACCTCTGTTGTTCAACTACGTTCTTAAGAAAGTGATCCGTGAATGGCGCAGAGAAATGAGTTATGAAGGAGTCGAAAGCGGAGTCAGACTGGGTCACAAGGACAAGAACCTTTCAACTGACTGTCTAGCATTTGCAGACGATCTTGCTGTTTTCGCTGATTCCTTGGATGTGGCCACGAAGCATATCAACCAGCTTCAAACACAAGCTGCAAAGGCGGGCTTCCAGATCTCCTTTGAGAAAACGAAATTCATTACAAACATCAAACTGGCGGCAAGTGAGCTAGAAGGGACTCACGGAAAAGTCAAGCAGGTTAAAAAATATAAGTATCTTGATGAATGGATAGAATCTAACCTGTCGGAAGAAGAAGCCTTTGTACCACACATGAATAAAATTGAAATGGCTTGCCATCTGACTAAAAATGTCTATAACAAAAGATCTACTGTATACCTCTGCATGTAAAAATCAAACACTATTGCACTGTCATCCGGCCAAAGGCTCCATATTCAGCGGAATGTCTCGCTATGAACAAAAAGGCATGATGGAGAAATTGGAGGCTAAGGAAAGGAAGATTTTGAGGAAAATCTTAGGTCCAGTCAAAGACAACGGCGAGTTTAGGAGACGTCAAAACCAGAAGCTGTACTCGCATGTGGAGAAAATAACCGACGTGATGCGGAAAAAGAGGATTACTTTTTATGGACACATGGCCCGAATGAAGTAAACACGGTTAACCAACCGCATTTTCACTTTCCACCAAGAGAAGAAAGCAAAGGGGGCATGGTACAGTGAGGTACTGAAAGATCTGCAGGAGATTGGGATCTCATTTGAAGATATCCAGGAGCGTGACCCACTTAAGAAAAATCTCCAAGAACATCAGAGTTTCCAACCAAAGCCGAAGCTGAAAACTTAAAAGGCATGGATGAAAGAGCGAAAGGAGCAACACCGTCTTTAGTTAGCCGAAATAATAATAATAATAATAATGATGATAATAATAATAATAATAATAATAATAATAATAATAATAATAATAATAACAATTGTACCGGGAGGTACACCTCAGCGCCGCGCATTCAAAATAAGCGCTTTAATGAACTCCTCTAGCAGTCAAAAGGTGAAATTGATACCACATGAAGTTGAAACTTTAATCAGAAGATGTCACTACTAAAATATTGGGTGATTTTGTTATTGTGAAGTTTCCTAAACTGACTGAATTTCTCCTTGTTTTGTTTTGCTGTACATCAAGATTTTTGGACATTTTTCTACAGATGACACTACCAAAAACTATGATCATGCACTCTGGTTCAAGCTGGAAGAAGTTATAACTTAAAGAAGTTTCATATTCCTAGGTTGTCCATAACTGAATCTATGTTCATTTATTTTTGGGTTGGCAATACTTCCTTTTATTTCCGCCAGTTTTGAATCTAGCCAATCACGAATTTTTGTAATTAATTTTGAACCAATCGCGCATTTCTTGTTCACTTTGAATCTGCCAATAAAAATTAAGAAGGTGTGTCCTGATTAGTCTTGAATGCTCTCGAACCTTCCCTGAGGGTATATAAACTGCGGCTTTTCACCTTTCCTTATCAATTGATCATCGTCTTTCTGTGTGTGTGTTAAGGCAGGAGGCGGGGCCGCCTCTTTCTTCGGTCAGCAAAACAGCTATAAGGTAATGGCCACGTAAAATCTATCTTTCTTGCTACCTCCGCAGCTTTATTCGATGGGAAGGTCCGAACCTTTAACTGTGTAACAATACTTTTCTAAAATGTAACTTTTCTTTCGGCTAATGTAAAAACTTCATAACCACGAACCTGCTACGCAGGCGTAGCAGGGGGAGAGGTGATACTCCCACGTGGCGCGTCCCAGGTGGAGGATAGGTAGGTCCTAACCGGCTTGCCGGCGGACTTGAGGGAAATAAAATACCTCTCGCGGACCAAACACACACCCCCTGTGGGTGGGGGAGGCTGACGAATAATACACCCACGGTATCCCCTGCCTGTCGTGAGAGGCGACTAAAAGGGGCGACCAAGGGATGATTGAATTAGAACCATGAAACTACTTTTGATTCGTACCATCACGCAGGGAACACCTTGGGTTGCCTGTACTTGCGAGTTGTACCACTATGTTCGGTACGAAATGGGTTTGTGTTTAGTAGTAGTCATGAGCTTGGCCTGGGGGTTTCCAGTACCCGTGCGTCGTACCCCTGTGAGCAACACCGCGGGTCTTGGCGTAGTCTGTGAGTTGTGCCACTATATGAGCGACACCGTGGGTCTGCGTTGCCTTTGATTAGTATCCACTATGTGAGGAACACCACGGAGCCCGTGGGACCGGCATCCGTGCCTAGTACACCTAGGTGAGGAAACTCATTGGTTTGCGTTGGCTATGAGTGGCGCCACTGTGTTAGAAACACAATTGGTCTGCGTTACCTGTACGAAGTACAATACTTGTGAGTAGTACCGTCTTGTGTGGAACACCGTGAGTTTCGCTACTTTTGATTAGTACCCCAACATGACAAATACCATGGTTCTACTTTACTCGCGACATGTACCATTCTGTGGGGCCTTAGACATGGATTTTGCACCCCTTTAGACATCAAGCATCATCGTGCTTTATTTCTGGTCCCTTGGTCAGTAATCAATTATGTCTAATCTTTGTTTGAGTCTGATCCACTGTCTTTTGGTTGTTTGTTTCCTTTTTTTTCTGTTGGATTCATGTCCATCCATTCATTCTTCATGACATTATTATTTTTCTTTGGTCAGTGGATGAATTTGACATTTTTGTTCTTTCATTTCGTATCATTAGGGGCCGATGACCTCGATGTTAGGCCCCTTTAAACAACAAGCAACATCATCAACATCATCAAAACTTCATAAAATCTTTAACTGTAAATCGGGGATAGACAGTGAGTTACCCTCTCGAGCTCCCCTTCATCTTGGTTTCAGGTGACTACGTTTTTGTAACTGTGTTCTCCTGTAATGTGTCAAAGTAATTTCCATGCGAGCCACCTGAGTAGTTTGGGAATAGCCCCTTTTCATCGGCAGAGAGCCCTGTAGGTTTTAATTTTTCATTATCTCGGAGAGCAGTGTACACCTCCATTCAGTTTGTGTTCGGGCCGCTTATTTATCCTGTTCTTTTTTCGCAAAGGCCCTGTAGGTAGGGTACGAGATACCTCTGTGCAATAATATTTCAATTTGTAAATAGTGCCTTGAGAGACCAGAGATTGTCAGATTTTCATGTAATGTTGCCTTGAGTAGACTGAGAAAACTGAGAGCCTGTTAGCTCTTTTTCAAGGTTTTGTAACAATAAAGTGTGCCTCTGGGAGGTAGATATTGTAATCTAGGGAGCAAGTGCTCTTGAATTAAGGGATTTCTGTCCTTAACTAAATAATACCACCTTCAGTTGTAAATTTGTAACCTATGGGCTTGTAGCCCAGAATTGTCAAGGTCTGAATCTTCAATTTTCTAATTTCTGAAATTATCATTGTACCTGATCTTTCATTGTTATGAAAAATTGTTAAGTTTGAAGTTCTAAAAGAAATATAACCTTCAGTTCAACTTTTAATTTAATTTTGATATTGTAGATAGACCCATTCACCCCGGCACCTTCTTTAACCTCTTTCTGCCCCACGGGTAAACCCGTAACAATAATAATAATAATTGTTACCGTATTTTGGTGGTAGGTAGAGGTGAAAGAAGGTGCGGGTGTGAACGGGTCTCAAACTACGAAATTAAAGTTAATGTAAAATTTAACAAGGTTATATTCTCTTCCCAAAATTCAGAAATAACACGAAAGACAGGTACAGAGTAGCAAGGCAATAAAAGTACAATTACAATATTTACAGGATTTGGGCTTCGAGCCCCAACCTCATAATTCTTGAGCCATTAGCCCAGTTTTACCCCAAGCACAAGTTTCAACAGAGGGGCGGAAAACCCCATTCATGCCTAGGAGCACTTGCTCCAAATTACACAGTAAGGCCTCCTTGAGGCGCGCAGAAAACAAAATTTTCAAGAAAGAGCAACTTGCTCTCAAATTTTAGGCCTGTCAAAGGCCACACCTAATTCCACCTTCAAGCTGTCCTCTAAGGACATATACACAGGGGTAAAATACCCAACCTACTGAGGTCTATTAAATGAGAAGAAGGCTAATTACATGACCTCTAAAATAACAACTTGAGAGGAGGCAATCTGCACTCCTAATGCATTTGTTTTAAAAACTAATCTGGCTCTAGGCCACAAATGCAAGGGCTAATCCCATACTACTGAGGTGACTTTAGAAAAGAACAATTTACTTTACATTAAGGAAGAATCGGTTGTGAGAAATAAGTTCACCTCAAAACAAAATGAGTGGGAGCTCGAGAGGGTTAAGCACTCTCTATCCCAATATGTAGCTTTAAAAGATAATAGATGCTAAGAGTAGTTACATTTAGGAAAAGGTTACATGCTAGAAACGCTTTGGACCCGCCCCGAGAGTTAAACTGCTGAGCTAGCAAGAAAAGAAGTTATTAAAAGGCCATTACCTTGGTGTAGAACTGCTCCCCGAAGAAAGAGGCGCTTCCCGCCCCCTGCTATGTACTTTACACACTGAAAGATGGTACTGAAGTGGCGCAGAGACCCTAAAATCAGCAGTTTATATACTCTCGCGGAAAGTTCGAGGCGTTTCAGGTAAGAAAACACCCGCCCACAATCACTTTATTGGCTAGGGTACAGCAACATATCCCCTTTGGAGAAGATACACCCGATTGGTTAGAAATTAATTTTAAAAATTCGGGATTGGCTAAATACAAAACAAGGGGAAAAAAAGGGGTATACAGCCAACTTAAACAATAACAGAAAGAAATTTAACAAGAAACAAACTTTTGAAATAAAAATTTTCTCCAAAAAAACAGTTCTTTCACTTCGCACTAGGGTGCACTATTGTTGATCTTCAGTAGTGTCCTCTAGAAGAGAAAGTTCACACTTCTTACAATAGGGAAACAAAAATGCGTCGAAAACGACCCAGTTCAGAAACTACAACATTTCCCAGTAGTGACATCTTCAGAGAAACTTGAAAATTAATTCCGTAGATAAAGTTCCGACTTCCTCCAGCAGAGGAGTTTCAATTGGCGCAATTTTTAAATTAGCGGCGTGGAGGTGTACCGCCCGGTACAGACCTCCCCCCCCCCCCAAAAGTTCCTCCAAGGGGTAACACAGAAGAACATAACCTTTTGTTTGAAAACCAGGTCCAAGTTATGATGTTGATATGGAGATTAATTGCAGAAGCATTTATCAAAATTGTTGAAATTTGATTTGATCCATTTCCTAAATACTTGTAGTAACTGTTGAAGTAATGTCTTTATGTAGGAATTGAATTCAAAAGAAAACTTTTAATACTTGAAAGTGAAGAAAAATTTTCAAAGTCCACCAAATAGTGCTGTTGAATTCCCAAGTGTAGTAATTGCTGATAGTAAATGTCCAAGTAGTTGATTAAATATTTCGATGTTGATTAAGTTGGATGGCCAGATCAGCCGTTGCAGTTCGCGTTCAAAGGTGGCCGCTCGGACCCCTCAAGTACCCTGAGATACCGCTCGCCCGCACTATGAGGGGAGCAGTGGTGTTGAAGCACGCCGCGCCCGCGGTGAACATATACAGGCTGCGGGCAAGTAGCAGGTCGTGCGCCGCACATCAGCCTTGGCCGGGAGGGGGGCTCCGGCTCGCCGTACACTGGTCGACCTCGCTGGAGGAGAGGGGGCCCTTCCTCTATTCCAGTAGCGGTACGGCGCCGCGCGGCTGCGGGGGCACTGAAACATTAAAGCTAGGCGGCAGAATTTTGTTGGACCATCATCTTTTTTGAGGGCACAGGCTTTGTGGGGAGGTTGAGGGGCCAGCGGCGTGCAGATATCCATGACATTTTATATAAGCATGCCACTGTGTATAGTGCAGCAGGGGACGGGAGCATGGTAATGGCCGTGGCAAGGACAGGATGGCAGTTCAACAGATCGGCGGAGGTTTACAAAAATAATTACGCATAAGGAAAACAGATTGCAAGGCAGAAGGCCTAAAAGAGAAACCTCTCAGAGAAGAGAAAAAAATATAACCTTCCGATTTCTTTCAAAATAATATGAAGCAAGTTAACACAGAAATTACACCGGATTCACCTGAGACAGGTGAACCCTAAATATCCTCTCGGTGGCTGGATTACTTAATAACAACGTAAGCGGCATAAGGAAATCGAGAATGATACACGGCCCATGAAATCTGGGGGCAAGCTTGCCCGCGGGAACAAAGTACTTGACCATCACCTGGTCACCTACCTTCAAAGTGGTGGGTCTCCGTCCACGATCATATCTTTCCCTAACCCTTTCATGAGGCACCTTAAGATTGGCTTTAGCTTTCTTCCAAAGATCTTTGATATTATCCGGATCTATTGTCTCAGGTAGAATGTCACTCAGAGACCAGAGGTTAGAGAACAAACTTGAACATCAAAGAGGCTGGAGTAAATTTATGTGATTCATGAACCGCCGAATTCAAAGCAAAAGCTAACCAATGCAGGGACGTGTCCCACCTGGAATGATCTTCATGATGATAGGCAATAAGCGCGGACCTGAGATTACGGTTAACCCGTTCAGCCAGAGATGGTTGAGGATAATAAGCAGAAGTAGTTACATGAGAGATGGACAAGTCAAAACAGAATTTACGAAAAAGATTTGATGTGAACGCCTTAGCATTATCAGACACAATATATTGGCATGGACCAAAAGACGCAAAAATAGAATTTAGGCAAGTAATGGTGGACTGAGCGGTCGCCAGCTTAGTCGGAAATAACCAGGAAAATCTTGTAAAACCATATACGCATACAAAGATGAACTTGTTAGCATTTCCCTTCGACTGGGGGAAGGGTCCTACATAATCAATATACAGGCGTTCCATGGGGCGCGACGCTTGATGGGAAGACAAAAGGCCTACCTTGGTGGACATGGTGGGTTTACTGAGCAAACAAGATTTACAAGCTTTTACTAGTTCACGGATTTCACCGTCCATACCCTTCCAGATGAACCTTTCACGAATCTTCTCACGAGTTTTAAAGATGCCAAGATGCCCTCCTAATGGGGTCTCATGATAATACTTGAAGATCATAGGTACAAGAACAGCTGGAACGACAACTTTCATCATCTTATCATGCCTCGATGGGCAACATAAAACACCATTCCTCAGAGCATAAGGGAAGACATGTTCCCCAGAAGAAAGGGTTTCCATTATCGGAGCCAGCGTCGGATCTTCACGTTGGTATTTCTCGATATCCCTAAAGAGCATGGGAGCATCTGTTAAGATGGCATTAACATCAGATAGTATGGACTCGAGAGGTGATGAACTGTCGACCGGTTCATGGGTCTCGATGTCGTTGGAAAACATACGGCTGAGTCCATCAGCGACAACATTTTCGGTACCTCGGATATGCCTAACATCAAATTGGAAGGCAGAAATACGGATGGCCCAACGGGCTATACGACCCGTACGACGCGGCCTACCTAAGACCCAGCTTAAGGCTTGATTATCTGTCTCCAGGTCGAATTTGACATGTTCCAGATAGAGACGGAACTTTTCTAAGGCAAATAAGACTGCCAAACCTTCGAGCTCATAGATGGAATACTTGGCTTCTTGAGCCGACAAGGTCCTAGATGCATAGGCGATGGGTCGCCTCCCTAGTTCAGTCTCTTGAAGAAGGACTGCAGCTACTGCTGACGACGACGCGTCGGTTTGGACGATGAATTTCTTTGAGAAATCAGGCATAGCAAGGACAGGGGCATTACAGAGAGCTAATTTAAGATCTTCAAAAGCGGCTTGTTGAGAAGGTCCCCACTCGAATTTGATGCCTTTCCTACGAAGAAGGTTTAAGGGCGCCGCTCTATTAGCGAAGTTAGGAATAAATTTCCTGAAGAAATTCACCATACCAATGAACCTGGCGATACCTTTAATGTCCTTGGGATGTTTAAAATCACGGATGGCCTGTGTTCTAGAATGATCGACGGCAACACCATCAGGTGACACAATATGCCCTAGGAATGACATAGAGGGCTTAGCAAAGGCAACCTTGGACAACTTGACAGTTAACCCCGCCTTACGAAGGCGATTGAGAACTTCTCGCAGATGATCTAGATGTTCTTCAAAGGTCTCCGAAAATACGACGACGTCATCCAAGTAGTGATACAAGTACTCAAATTTTATGTCGGAGAAGACCCTATCTAGCAGCCTAGTGAGTACAGCTGCTCCCGTGAGGAGCCCGAAAGGCACGCGGTTGTATTCGTATAAATTCCAGTCCGTGGCAAACGCTGTAAGATGTTTAGACTCTTCCGCAAGGGGAATTTGATTGTAGGCCTGATTCAGGTCCAAGATAGTAAAGAACTTGGCCCTACGAAACCATGAAAAACAAGAATGAAGGTCAGGAAGGGGCACAGATTGTAACACCACCTTCCGATTGAGAGCCCTATAATCAATGACAGGCCTGAAGCCACCTTGGGGTTTCGGGACTAGAAAAATAGGCGAAGAATACGCCGACTTCGAGGGCCTAATAATACCATCCTTCAACATCTGATCGATGATTTCTTTCAGAGCCTTCATTTTTGGTGGAGAGAGCCTATAAGGTGGAAAACGGACAGGAATCGAATCCGTGACCTCAATTTTGTATTCAATAAGGTCAGTAACACCAAGAGTATCAGAGAACACCTCTGGAAACGACTGACACAACTTACGAATACTATCAGCCTGCTCCTCAGGTAGATGTCTAAGGTCTAACAACATCTCGTCCTGGGTAGGCGAAATAGATGAACATGATGCAGAATTACATTTTAACAAGGGGATTTTACAATTGGAAGCAAATTTGAATGTGCACGACTTACTCTGAAGATCGAGCACAAGACCAGTGTGGGAAATGAAGTCAGCTCCCAATATAATGGGGCAAGACAAGTGCTTGGCCACAAACAATTTGATTTTCCATGTAAATTTAAAAATACGAATTTTGACCTGTAAAGAACCTAGAATTTGGTGGAATTTACACCAGAAGTTGAGCAGGAGAGGGTGCTATTTGAATTTGGGCAATTTTTGGCGATATGTGAGAAAGCCCCACATTTAAAACAGCCTTGTGATGAGCCAGCTCCATTATTTGCCCTACTAGATTTGATCAATGGACACTTGTTCCGAAGATGGTCAGGCGACCCGCAAGCGTAACATTTACGGGGTGTGACTGATCGGCGAGGTGGAGGCCGAGTATTACTAAAAGAAGGCGGGGGTTCTTTCGCGACACGCAAGGAATCGGCGTATCTAACTCCTTCCGCTGAGACGGCCAATGCTTCAAGTTCAGAGAAGGTTTGCGGGCACGCCGCGAAACACAAATATGACCTATAGGATGGTGAAATTCCTTCTACAATAGCCTGTACAACCTGATCTTCAGGAAAATGAAGAGCAAACACCCTAGTATAAAACTTAATGTCTTGTATGAAATCAGCCAGATTTTCATCCAATCTCTGTACTCGATAATAGTACTTCTGAATCAGAGATGACCTCGCGCGGGCAGGAATAAAATTTGCAAGCAAGTGTGCATGAAAATCTTCAATAGATGACTGTTCAGCTATGGCTCTTACTATTTTGTCAGAGAGAATACCAATTGCATAAGGATAGATGATTTGCAAAATTTGACATGGAGAAAGAGAAAAAAACCAGGGCATGATCCTGAAATTCAACTAAAAACCTTAAGAAGGAAATAACTTCACTGGTGGTGTTGACAGAAAACTTCGAGATACCTCTGAGCAACATTGCCAATGGATGAGGCAAACTGCTGAACCCAGGTGACATAGTCGGTAAAGGTTTAAGTGGCAAAGAAGTTAATTCTGAACGTACATTATTCAATGAGTTACGGCGTTCAGAATCGTTGTCCAATGGGGCAGAGATAGTTTGAGCAGCAACGGTTATCCTATTGACTTCTCCCTTAGGAGGCTCTTCCTCGCTACCTGGATTCATTGTGGTGGGTTGATCGATTTTGGGAGGAACTTCCCCAGTTAACAATTGGGTAACCTTACTGGATAATTCAGAAATATTTTCAAGCAACATACTAGCTTCCTTCCTCTGAACGTCATTCAACTTCAGAGACAACAGATCGTTAACTCTATTTGAAAAATGATATAGCCTGGCTTGCACACGCTTAATTTGATTAGGAGAAGGATCATTTTCATCAAAAAACTAACTACCGATGCTAGCCCAGTAGTATTCTCGGTGATCGTGGAAAGAGAGTCGTCAATTTCTTTCTCTCCCAAAGTGGGGATGGAAATGGGCAAATCAAGGGACTCTCTAAGCTTGTTTGTGTCTACCGCAACCGTGCCTCCAGATTGCACATTTCTAATAGTTAATTCATAGATTAACTCCTCCTTGCGCAAATAGTTAAGATGGAGAACATCGCGAGGGCCGGGCATGATGACAGAACAATTTGGAAAAAATCAGAAAATTCCAGCAACTGAGAAAATTGTTAGAGTTCGGAACACAACAATATTTAGCCGTCAAAAGGGGCTAAATTGAGACCCATTCAACCACGCTCTGCTACCACTTGTTACCGTATTTTGGTGGTAGGTAGAGGTGAAAGAATGTGCGGGTGTGAACGGGTCTCAAACTACGAAATTAAAGTTAATGTAACATTTAACAAGGTTATATTCTCTTTCCAAAATTCAGAAATAACACGAAAGACAGGTACAGAGTAGCAAGGCAATAAAAGTACAATTACAATATTTACAGGATTTGGGCTTCGAGCCCCAACCTCATAATTCTTGAGCCATTAGCCCAGTTTTACCCCAAACACAAGTTTCAACAGAGGGGCGGAAAACCCCATTCATGCCTAGGAGCACTTGCTCCAAATTACACAGTAAGGCCTCCTTGAGGCGCGCAGAAAACAAAATTTTCAAGAAAGAGCAACTTGCTCTCAAATTTTAGGCCTGTCAAAGGCCACACCTAATTCCACCTTCAAGCTGTCCTCTAAGGACATATACACAGGGGTAAAATACCCAACCTACTGAGGTCTATTAAATGAGAAGAAGGTTAATTACATGACCTCTAAAATAGCAACTTGAGAGGAGGCAATCTGCACTTCTAATGCATTTGTTTTAAAAACTAATCTGGCTCTAGGCCACAAATGCAAGGGCTAATCCCATACTACTGAGGTGACTTTAGAAAAGAACAATTTACTTTACATTAAGGAAGAATCGGTTGTGAGAAATAAGTTCACCTCAAAACAAAATGAGTGGGAGCTCGAGAGGGTTAAGCACTCTCTATCCCAATATGTAGCTTTAAAAGATAATAGATGCTAAGAGTAGTTACATTTAGGAAAATGTTACATGGTAGAAACGCTTCGGACCCGCCCCGAGAGTTAAACTGCTGAGCTAGCAAGAAAAGAAGTTATTAAAAGGCCATTACCTTGGTGTAGAACTGCTCCCCGAAGAAAGAGGCGCTTCCCGCCCCCTGCTATGTACTTTACACACTGAAAGATGGTACTGAAGTGGCGCAGAGACCCTAAAATCAGCAGTTTATATACTCTCGCGGAAAGTTCGAGGCGTTTCAGGTAAGAAAACACCCGCCCACAATCACTTTATTGGCTAGGGTACAGCAACATATCCCCTTTGGAGAAGATACACCCGATTGGTTAGAAATTAATTTTAAAAATTCGGGATTGGCTAAATACAAAACAAGGGGAAAAAAGGGGTATACAGCCAACTTAAACAATAACAGAAAGAAATTTAACAAGAAACAAACTTTTGAAATAAAAATTTTCTCCAAAAAAACAGTTCTTTCACTTCGCACTAGGGTGCACTATTGTTGATCTTCAGTAGTGTCCTCTAGAAGAGAAAGTTCACACTTCTTACAATAGGGAAACAAAAATGCGTCGAAAACGACCCAGTTCAGAAACTACAACATTTCCCAGTAGTGACATCTTCAGAGAAACTTGAAAATTAATTCCGTAGATAAAGTTCCGACTTCCTCCAGCAGAGGAGTTTCAATTGGCGCAATTTTTAAATTAGCGGCGTGGAGGTGTATCGCCCGGTACAATAATAATAATAATAATAATAATAATAATAATAATAATAATAATAAATAATAAATAATATTATTGGCTTTACGTCCTACTAACTACTATTTACGGTTTTCGGAGAGTCCGAAGTGCCTGAATTTATTCCCACAGTAGTTCTTTTACGTGCCAGTAAATCTACCGACACGAAGCTGGCGTATTTGAGCACCTTCAAATACCACCGAACTGAGCCAAGATCGAACTTGCCAAGTTGAGATCAGAAGGCCAGCGCCTCAACCGTCTGAGCCACTCAGGCCGGCACTTAGGTAATTGGAACAGTAATAATCATAATGGACGTTTACGCACCCATGAAGAGAACAAGTAGTGGTGATAGGATGTCGGCTTGTAGAAGATCTCTGGTGAAACACTTGATGTATACCGGTACCCGACAAAATTAATTCAAACACAACCATAGATCGCCCAACAGAGATCCGGTTTACACTCCCATCTGGTAGAGTACAAGATAATGTCGTAGTTCATGCGCAGGCAACCTAGGGGACGTGAAATGAAAATGCCTGCATATGCTGGCTGAGACCATGCTATTATTATTATTATTATTATTATTATTATTATTATTATTATTATTATTATTATTATTATTATTATTATTAGTCGTAGTAGTAGTAGTAGTAGTAGTAGTAGTAGTAGTAGTAGTAGTAGTAGTAGTAGTATTCCTTTGCTGGCGAGTTGTAGTGTTTACTATGTCTTCTGTATGGACTAGGATAAATTTGTTACTTTCATTGACCAGTCTCAGTCACATCCTTGGCTTTGACAACATGAAAGTGACCGAGGTATGAGCGATGCTAGTAACACAATTCCGTATGCAGTGCAGCCAGTCCCTGCTATTAATGGTGTGAAAATACCGCTCATAGTGTCCGTTGGTGCATGCATTTCACATTGGGCTTGGCAGACTAATATGTAATAGAAACAGCTGGCTCAGTGAAGAAAGCAACGGGAAACTATTCTCCCGTCACCGAGAGAACCGAACCTGATGTAAACAAAGAAAAATGTGTATCCGTATGTATCCATCCGCGCTCTAAACGCTGATTAGAGAATCACTGGGCTACTCCCGGACACATGGCAGGAACCACGTGGGCAGTCTTGAAACTGTCGTTACTTCGCTTGATTGCGGCGATTACATCAGGATTACCTCTACATAGACTGTTGCCGGATACCACTGACGTCAACATGTACAGTAGTTGACAGGCATTTGTGATGCGGATTACGGCACAAATTGTACTCACTGTCCGCGAAAAATAAATTGGCATGTCGATATTTAACATATCAGAAAAGAAAGGTAGATTTGAATTTATGGGCGAAACGTAAATACGTAATAAATCAATCATAACAGCGCATATTAGTAAAACTTCACACATTTAATATTCTAATCAAATAAAATTCTAGCGAGGAACTTAGAAGAGGCAATATTAAAACAAAATGTACAGTACCGGTACTTTACCTAATCAGAATATGATAAAGGACGAACGCCTTCCAAGTAAGCGCTTCTTCGATTTCCCAGGTGTTCTTACCAATGCTTGGTGCAGTCGTTCGCTGTGCGCGGTATTAATGCTCCACTCCGAAACACAAGTGAACTCGGATGTCAGCTTCGCAAATCCTTTAAAGCTAAAGTCGGATATTTCTTACAAAATGTATGAACCACATTCAATACAATTGCCTTCTCACCACTTTTCAAAGGTTTCCCTTTGCGATGCTTAATGAACTCAACTCGGTGATCCACATTGCACACGAAAACAAGTAATGTCTCACTCACGCACTGTATCTGCGTGCTTCCCAAGCTCACAGCTTTAACAAAATGGCGAGTCAAGCATGAGCGAATGCGTCCCTTGTACTCTTCAATTTGAAATGCTTGTTTATATTAAATAACATTGAATACAAATAGTTTCTTGTATATTTTTCTGCCTTAAATTATTTGAGGAATTATATTTCGGACATTGTGCAACTAGGATCGTATTAGCCATGATGTGGCTAACGAACTATTTTCATGTCTCCGCGTAGGTGTGCCGCGGCAGCACTAACCAATAAACGTTAACCCAAGCACGTGCTTATGTTTACATCACGACTGGTTCTCTGGGTGAAATCTGTATACATCATTCCTCATTTCCCTAGTATGCCCCTTCAGTGACACCTAGGGTGAAATTGTGGAGAATCAAACCAGCCTCCGGGCTGAATACCCAACATACATACATACATACATACATTATTATCATAGCCCATCTGAAGGCCGTAATTGCTCAGGCGTCCAGTTTTTATGGTCTGACACCGTGGTTGGCTGGTTCGAGTCCCACTGACGAGAAAAAGAATTCACTGCCAGAATGTTGGCCGGCAGGGTAAAAGTGGTGGTGGTATAAGATTTATAATCTTTAGATAGCGTGCCAAAGTCCTGGGTTCAATTCCAAACCTCTCCGAAGTGTACATATGGAGTGAGGGCAAGCAACGCTGTTGATTGCGATTCGTCCGTCGGACGTTAAGCTTTGAGTAGACTCTTGGTGTTATTCGACAGGAGAAGGCTATCCACTGACACGGTGATTCACCCTCTACCTCATCACACACCCGGGCGCGCAGGTCACCCATGGCCCTCAAATAGAAAGATCTGCGTCGGGCCATGCCGGAGGCCACACAAAATTCTTTTCTCTTTTTACACTTTCTTTTTCAATTTGCTTTACTTCTCACCGACACAGATAGGTCTTATAACGACGATGGGATAGGAAAGGGCTAGGAGTGGGAAGGAAGTGGCAATGGCATTTATTAAGTACAGCCCCAGCATTTGCCTGATGCGAAAATGGGGAACAACGGTAAACCATCTTCAGGGTTGCCGACAGTGGAATTTGAACCCACTCTCTCCCGAATACAAGCTCATAACTGCACGACTCTAACCGTACGGCCAACTTGCTTGGTTACTAAATAATTATTATTATTATTTACTTTCGTCTTGTTTCGCTGAGACCCTTTGGACCATGTAGTTCCTAACTGATGAGTTTTCTTCATAGCCCAATATTCCTTCATCTTTTATTTATTTATTTATTTATTTATTTATTTATTTATTTATTTATTTATTTATTTATTTATTTATTTATTTATTTATTTCACAACTTTACAGTTGGTAATATACTTCGTATTTCGGTGTTTTACTTATAACAAGTCGACCTTAATCAAAATTTTAATAAATTTACCATATACGTCTTCATCATTCTCCTTCTATAAAGGTTCCAGCCTTTTCTATTTATGGTCCGTTTACAGTAGAGCATTCAGAAATGTTCTGAAGATGTTGCAGATCTCCTTTTGTGCTATGTTGTGAGTGTAGATGGGGGCCTGTAGCACTTTTAGGTTTCCTGGAAATTATTTTGGTGTGAGACCAGTCGGAGAAAAGAGAAAAGGAAGAATTGGCACTCTGACTTCCATATCCAAAGGAGTATAATCATCGATTTTCTCCCCATTATTATTATTATTATTATTGTTCCGAGGTTTGGTGGATCAGCAGAGGTGAAAAGAAGGTGCGGGCTTGAATGGGTCTAACTACAAATCCAAAATTGATTTTAAAACTTTAACAAGGTTATATTTTCTTTCCAAAATCAACAAGTAACAGAGTAACAGGTACCAAGTAGCAGAGAAACAAATAAAAGACGCACAATATTAGTACAATTTACAGTTCTTGGGCTTCGAACCCCTCTCTTTACATATGGTGAGCTCTAGGCTCAAATTTAGAAGCTATAACTTTACATAAGGGCAGAAATCCCCTAGTACATGGAGCGATTGCTCCAACCTAGCACTTTCAGGCCTCCTAGAGGCACACATCAAAATACAAGAAAGAGCAGACCCGCTCTCAACTTTACAAGCCTATCAAAGGCCACAATAAACTTTACTTCTAACTGCCCTCAAGGCACACTTACAAAGAAACAGGGGTACCTTGTACCCAACCTACAGGGCCTTCGCATGAAGGAAAAACAACAGGTTAAGTTACTGACCCAAAGTACAGTGAGGACTGGAGGCGTGAACTTGCACTCCCAAATACACATTTTAAAACCTAAGAGGCGCTAGGCCGATTACACAGAGGCTAATCCCAAGCTAGGGAGGTGACTCGTATGAGAAAACTTTAACACATTAAGGAAGAGAAGAAACGGTTATGAAAACGTAGTCACCTCAACTTCAAAATGAAGGGGAGGTCGAGAGGGTAAAGCACTCTCTATCCCCGCTTTACAGTTAAAGAGATTTGTAGTTTTTACATAGACTGAAATGGGATTTACATTTTTAAAAGGTTGGTTACATATTAAAGATTTCAAACGTTCCCCGCGAGTTAAACTGCTGAGCTAGCAAAAAAAGATGTTAAACGGCCATTACCTTTTTAAGAGCTGCTTCCAGAAGAAAGATGCGCTTCCCGCCTCCTGCTACATATCCACACACTAAGCTAGATGTTGTACGAGTGGCCCGGAGACCAGAAAATCAGCAGTTTTTAAACCCTCGTGGAAGATTCGAGACCTTTCCTGAATGAAACAGCCACACCCACAACCTTTTATTGGTCGGTTAAAATTTACGCGTCAAAAATGAAGAAACCTGTGATAGGTGGGAAATTAAATACAGAAATTATTGATTGGCTAGCTTCAAAATAGGCGGAAAGAAAGGGTTAGTATTGCCAACCCACAAATGAAAGAACGAAATTTAGTAAAGAACAAACGAAAACAAAAATTCTTCCAAAAGTTCCTTCACTTCGCACCAGGGTGCATGATCATGGTTTTTTAAGCAGTGACATCTGTAATAGAATGTCCACACTTGCTGATCAATGAGAAACAAAACAAATCGAAATACACACAGTGACATCTTCTGATAAACAGTTGAGTTGATTCCGTTTTTAAAGTTCAGAGTTTCTCCTGTAGAGGAGTTTCAATTGGCGCTATTATTATTATTATTATTATTATTATTATTATTATTATTATTATTATTATTATTATTATCATTAGTAGTAGTAGTAGTAGTAGTAGTATTAGTATTATTATTATTTGTGTAGGTCTGTCAGTACCTATGGCAGGGCTGCCTAGGCAAGGTGATGAAGGCGTGCCCCATTCACCCGAAAGGACATGGGTTCGATTCCCAGTCAGTGGAAAGATTTAAAAATGATATTTCCTCTCCTACGCCACATAGCGCTGAAGTTCACTCAGCTTGAACCAAAAAATGGGTTGCAGGTAAATTTCTGAGTCCAAATCTTGCCGGACATAGAGATCACTGATTTCGTTCAAACTTTGGGAGGTTGATCTACATCAAAAACATATGTTGATGAGTTTGTGCAATTTGCCTTTACTTAACGAAACAATAGCACTTTAAGTTTAACAGACATCATACACGTGAGTGTCCGTAGTATCGCTGACTTCCACGTGAGTGTATTAAGCTCGAGGCACGCCATCGCCTCATTTTCACTTCTCCTGTTTTCCCCTTTCTCTTTCCTTTTATCTGTTTTTTAATTGTCCATGTGGACTAGGGAATGCGTGGAGTAAATACGAGCTGCGTCATAACAAACACGTTTACTAGCGTCCTAGGTTTTAGGTTAATTTGTCACTTTCTCCTACATTCCGTAACTTTTTTCGTAATAATAGAAAAACAAGAACAAATGGCAAGACGGGGCGATAGTAAACAAGCTTATATTTAACCTACACAATTCCTAGTCGACATGGACACAAGGAAAAACAGATAAGAAGAGGTAGGAAAAAATTGGCAGCGCACTCCGAGCCCGTCATGCCAACGTACAAATCATAAATCAAGGATTTTGACTACTAGACCAGCAATGCTACAAAGTGCCACACCCACACTGACAACAGGTATGTTAAATTTACAGGGCCATTTCCTTGCTAAATGAGGCTTGATGGCACAAACGCTCGGACAGGCATAGTGTGAGTCCCGTAATGGTTGCCGTCCTTCTTGTATGCCGTATGTTGGCAAACGGGAGCGCGGTCACCGTCACATCGTTCCCGAACGCCCTCAGAAAACCCAACAACTTCGGTGAATGGACAGATTGTAAAACAACACAATTTACCCCTTCACAATAAGAGCTGGAATTGCTCTGCCTCAGCTTATAGAAAAGCGTTGCAGCGTCTGTTCTTATTCCAGTTCAGCTTCGTGAATTTTCAAAATGTTGGTGCGAATTGCATTTTGTTAGTTTTTCTATGATGCGGGAATTAGTTCTATACACACATCGTTCAAGTTGCAAGGCATTAAATCGAGACAACGAGCTGGCGTTAAACCTGCACTAATTATCCTCAGTTGTCGTTTTCGTTTTCTTTTTGTTGTGGGGGGGGGGAATATATTCGGTTAATCCAAGGGATTCCGACTGAGGTGCTCTCACGGCCCCGGCCGGCCCCGGCAGCAGCCCCGGTGCTGTGCTATAGCACCGTTGAGGTGGTGGGGGAAGGAGGGGAAGTGACAGAGGCAGAACCACAAGTCGTCAAGTCAGCGCGCAGCTTATGAAAACAATATTACTTATGACAGTTCTGTGAACACGTAAACACACAATTTATTCTGTACATACATTGCGTTTGCCTTAATGTACATTTATCGTTTAAGTCGATTGCTGACATCGTTTTGCGGCAACTAATTTACCAATAATGGGTACAATCGATTTGGCAGTAGAAATTCTAAGTACAGCCTCTAAGCCCGCATCAGACAGAGAAGTCCTAGTTCTCCATTTATTTAAATTCAGAATTGAAAAATTCTGTTTTTTGCAATTTTCAGAGCAACAATATCCCATAACGTGCTCGAACTGCGCCTTCTAAAGTATTGGGTTCAAGTATCTGTGGGGCAGGGAGATAAAATAATTAAAATAATTATCTTTGCGGGTTCTTTTTTGCAATAGGTCTTATGGCGATGATGGGATAGGAAAAGGCTATGTATGGGAAGGAAGCGGCCGTGGGCTTAATTAAGGAACAGCCCCAGCATTTTCTTGGTTTGAAAATGGGAAACCACGGAAATCCATCTTCAGCGCTGCCGACAGTGGGGTTCGAACCCACTATCTCCCGGATGCAAGCTCACAGCTGAGCGCCCCTAACCGCCCCTCCAACTCCACCGGTGTTTTTTTCTTAGCAGCACATCTAGTTCTTAATAATACAAAACCGAAAACCAAAACAAATCTCCTAAATTGCATGTAAAACAATTCGTAATGAGTAAGTTATTACGTATCTCTGAAGAACTTGGCGATTCCGATTTTAACTTAGCAATTTGTTCGGTTCTTGCTGCGCCAACGATGTCATCATGGGTGGAAACATGTTTATTGTGGTAGCGTCGTTGCACGGAAGACTTTACGCTTAAAATGACATGACAAATTAAACACTGAGCTTTCCCTTCGGTATTGAGAACAAAATATGAATCCACCCATGAAGGATTAAACAACATTTTTAACGAAGGTGAAACCAACTGCTCCACTGTCTGTTCTATCGAACAGATTCTACTGAGAATGACACACACACATGTAGCGACCACTGCTTGGTAGGTGGGGAATGAGGAGAAAGGTGCTGCTGAATGCAGTGCTGGTGCGCCCCGGCACTAAGTGCTCGAGTTGGAAAGGCCTGGGTTAATCCATCTAACACAGCAATAGTTTTTGCAGGGAATTTCGCATTTACGTGTTGAAGTACACGTTCCAGAGGAACCGCTGGCCTAGAGTTGTTCGACTGGGTTATAGCCCCAGGTGCATTGACCACAAATATAGTGTACAAACAGGCCTTTGGAAAGTAATTCACAGAGATTTGAACTTAAATTATTTCGTTACCAGTGACTTAATCATGATTGCTTATACATCAGCGTTGAGCAGAAATAGAAGTCATCGTCTAACTATCGACCCGTCAACAACGGGTACGTGTTAAGGTTAAATGAATTACTGCTCATCTCCAAACTTGAAACTACCTAACAAAACTGCCAATTATCCAACCTATCCGCCTATTTTGAAGCTAGCCAATCAATAATTTCTGTATTTAATTTCCCACCTATCACAGGTTTCTTCATTTTTGACGTGTAAATTTTAACCGACCAATAAAAGGTTGTGGGTGTGGCTGTTTCATTCAGGAAAGGTCTCCAACAATAATTGTTTATGATATTAGCGAAGTATCGATTCTTTTGGTCACTTGAGCATTATCAGGGTGCGAAATCAGAAAACATGGTGGGGGTTGGAGAAGGATCATAGGGCTTAATTACTACAGGGTCTTTCTTACAAACCCAGACCGTCCAGCGACGTTTCTACTCTCCGAGACCTAAGCAACTGTACGGGAGGTGCGCATAGTGAGCGTGCACTTGTTCGCCCTAGCATCAGTCACCAGTGCGCTGTTAACATGGTGAGACATTGCAACACCGTAGCTTCATATGTAAAAGTTATTTTAAGTACGAGTCGGCTCGACGGGTACGCGATGCATTTCTTCTGCAATTTCCTGGTGAAGTGCTACCTTCACGAGCACAGGTTCACGTAATTGTAAATAAATTTGAAACTACTGGCTCAGTGATCAATAAAAAAACATGCGCGCTTACGAACAGCTTTAACAGAGATGACATTGGTGCGAATCTTGAACAGTCACCGAATAAATCACTCACAAAATTAGCACAATAAGAAGGGGTTTCTTCTGCACATAGGGCTCCAAAGCTGTTACACATCAAACCGCACAGTTTTACACGGGCCCATTGTTTAAAACAAGAGTGATGAGGTATTGTAAGTAGTATCTTGCATCATTGAATGATAGTTTATTCGACCCACAGCGTGTGTTGTTTTCGAATGAGGCCTAGTTTCATCTTAATGGTCGTGTGAACAGACACAACTCTCGCTATTGGTGTGAAGAAAATCCTAATAGTGTTTATGAAGTCTCTCATTATGAAAAATGACAGTTCCAGCATCTTTTACAAGGTAACAGTTCATATAATATTGTATACACGCTTAAAGCAGGGCGGCCGCGCGCGACTTAAGCTGGGCTGATGCAGCTGCCGTAGCGCAGAGTACAAACATCGTGCGCTCGGTCTGGGTTTATAAGACACACCCTCTAGTGTTTATTTCAGGCAGTACCCAGCGGGGAAGGGGGTATTTAATTCCCCCGCATGTAAAATATTCCCTCCCCCCAGAAAATGTAAATTTTAAAAATTTTGCTCCAATTCTGTTCTCATATTCAGACTCATAAACATTGGAAAGTTATTCTTAGGTTTCAGACGGACGTGCCTGAGTAAAGCACGAAAAATAGACTGCGTGTGCGAAGTTTCCACCACTACGTTGCTCTGTTGCTCAAGTTCTGGCAGTCATACTATTATTCCTACATTATGTGTATTATCGATAATGTTTTTATTAAAATATACACAGTATAAAACATTAATTTCAGTAATATGCGTGTTTCTCATTTCCCTCACTATTTTATAATGAAAGAATTCCCCCTCCCCTCCCCACCCTCCCCCGGGTAATTTTAGTGGGGAGGAACCTGTGAGATAAAATCGTCGGTGGGAGAAGGCCCTCCCCCTCAAAATGTGCATTAAATCAGTTCAGGACTGACTCTCATTCACTACAAAGTTCCCTTGAGCAAATTGATATTTTTCTGCATAGGAGCGCATGGTATCTGCAGTGATAATAATAATAATAATTTCGTGTGGCTATTTTTAGCCAAGTGAAGCCCTTGTATGGCTGACCCTCCGATGAGGGTGGGTGGCCTCTGCAATGTATAGGTAACTGAGTGTTATTGTGGTGGAGGATAGTGTTACGTGTGGTCTGTGAGTTGCAGAGATTTTGGGGACCGCACAAACACCCAACCGCCGAGCCATTGGAATTAACCAATGAAGGTTAAAATCGCCGACCCGGCCGAGAATCGAACCCGGGACCCTCTGAACCGATGGCCAATACGCTGACTATTCAGCCAACGAGGCGGACATTTGCAGTGATGGGAAGAGTACATGGAAAAATTAATTAGGATGAAATACAATTACCTGAGAAATATTTTACTCAATTATAATTACAGTTACTTTTCCGACAAGTTAAAATGAAAATCCACGGCCTGTTTCCAGTCATTCGACCGTGTCAGGAATGTAATGAATGAAGCCCCCATCAAACGGCTAGGATAGAAATTGTGCCGGCTGCCGAAGCCTGTCGCACTCCTCTGGGGCAATGATTAGTGATTGACAGATGGAATGAAATTATATTGGAGAGTGTTGCTGGATTGAAAGGTAACAGGGAAAACGGACTACCCGGAGGAAAACCTGCCCCACTTAAATCTCACGTGGAGTGACCGCGATTTGAACCGCGGAGCCCAGCAGTGAGAGGCCAGCGCCCTGCTGCCTGAGCCACGAAGGCTCTTTCCAACAAGTGCAGTAATTAGTAAAATTACAATTACTTTACTGAACGCTAGTCTTAACGAAAACACTGGGATTTTTCATATGGGGATGGAATCAACAAACTTTGCAAAGAAATGACAATACTTTATTACTTTTTTGCATAGAGGCATTAAGTGGCTATCATCACTAGTTGAGACTCAACATAAGGGTGGGCGGCATCTGCCATGTGTAGGTAACTGCGTGTTATTGTGGTGGAGTCCGACTCCGTGGCTAAATGTTAGCGAGCTGTCTTTTGGTAAAAGGGGTCCCGGGTTCGATTCCCGGAAGGGTCGGGAATTTTAACCATCATTGGTTAATTTCCCTGGCACGGGGCTGGGTGTATGTGTTGTATTCGTCATCATTTCATGTTCATCACGACGCGCAGGTCGTCAACGGGAGTCAAATCAAAAGACCTGCAGCTGGCGAGCCGTAGCCGTCCTGGGATCTCCCGGCACTAAAAGCCATACGCCATTTCATTTCATTGTGGTGGAGGATAGTGTTATGTGTGGTGTGAGAGTAGCAGGGATGTTGGGGACAGCACAAACACCCAGCCCCCGGGCCATTGGAATTAACCAATGAAGGTGAAAACCCCCGACCCGGCCGGGAATTGAACCCGGGACCCTCCGAACCGAAGGCCAATACGCTGACCATTCAGCCAACGAGACTCAACTTTCGAAATGACCTTTTCCCATCATTTTTATTTAAACATTACTTTTTATTTACTTTGCAAATAAATTTCTTGTTTATTAAGATTCTCGTCGGCAAGCCTCGACATCTTTGTAGTAAAGTACATCCTTGCATTTAGTAAAAGGACGCTCTACAGAGGTGTTTGGAAAAATACCTGTGTTAAGTATTATTATTATTATTTTTTTAAGAGGAACTACAGCTGGGCAACCATCCAAGGGGTCCCGGATTCATTTCCCGGCAGCTTCGGCGATTTTAACCTTCATTGGTTAATTCCGATGGTCTCGAGGCTGTGGGATTCAAACCCACTATCTCTCGAATCCAAGCTTACAGCCACGTGATCCAAACCACACGGCCAAACTGCTCGATAGTTTTTATTTTCATGCTGGGTCTAAAGTTACAGAGAAGTGTAGGTTTCCATTGTATTTACTATTTTGAGTTTCACATTAAATAATATATTGTCGGTTCCACCTGATCACAGCAGAACCTGGTTATACTTAATTATTTTGATGAGTGCGTATTAAATATATCAAAACACGAATCAGAGTAATGCATTATGTATACTCATACGCCGAAGCACGAATCACAAAGCAAGCACCTCACTGTAGGCAGTTATAATTTTATGACAATGCTACCAACGTGAGCAGAACTCACAACCATCCCTCTCTATTGAATCTCAAAAATGTCATTGTAAAAACAGCGCTTTACTCGCTCTTCTCGCCACCACTTAGTAAATTGGCCCGGAAATTACCAGTGCTTTCGAAAGGCAGGGAGGCTCTAATCCGTAGGATATTGTATTTCACCTTTTATGTTTACCCTCAGCTGTCAGCTTCCGCAGCTAAATTGGCAGGCTTCAATTCTGCGAGCAATGGATTACCACTTACGTGAGATACACAGTTCAGGAAGAGCATTTGCGATAAAATGATAATGATGATGCCTGTTGTATAAAGGGGTCCAATATCTAGGTCATCGGCCCCTAATCTTACGAGTTGCAACGAAACGGAATGATAAATAAACTTTTAAAATGTATCCACTGATTAGAATTTAAAATAAATGATACTTACTAGCGGTTTTGGGGTAGTTCTGGTACCGCCACCTCCACACGCCCCTGGTAGAGGCCTCCACTGCAGAGTTTGTGCTCACTAAAAGTGCATGCTTAATTCACATGACCTCATTTGAAAAGTAGAGCGGTTGGCTAAGATTGCGCCGTTAAACTTACATGACGTTACGCCAGCTACGTGTACATGCCTAAGCTCACAGACCTTGGGTTCGACCATAGACCTAAGGGCGTTAACCTTACAGACCCAAGTTCGATGCCCAAGAGTGCAAGCTTAACCTAACAAACAACGTGATCGTGGGTTGGAGTGCGAACTTAACCTAACAGGCATGATGTGGGCAGACTTAACCTCACAGATCCCGAATTCGACCCCAGGCCTAAGGCATTAACCTTACAGACCTAACTTCGATGCTGAGGATAACCGCAAAACAGTGCAGGCTTAACCTTACATAATGTTAATGGCTAAAAGTGTAGGGGTAACCTCACGCTGACCAGGCGTTAACCTAACCGCCTGCCCTTCCTTACACTAACTCGGACATAATTTTACACGCTAGCTAATAGTGAAGGTCTAACGTTGATACGTCACTCACACCCTGGCAAAATGTGCAAGCTTAACCCTACGCTGACCAAGAGTTAACCTAACCGGTTTTCCTTCCCTATGCCCTGGCTAAAAGTGCAGGCTTGACCTTACGCTGAACAGGCGTTAACCTAACCGGTTGCTCTTACCTACATCCTGGCTAACAGTGCAGGCTTAACCTTACGTTCACCAGGCGTTAACCTATTCGACTGCCATTCCCTACACTCTGGCTAGAGATTCGATTCCAGGCTCCGAACTAAACAAGATAAGACATGGTGCAGGGGCTTTGGGAGCAGAGCTTGGAACAATATGGCGGCTACACACATTGTACTGATAGAACTAGAGAGATGGCGTAAGGATTAACACATGTGCTTTATTCATACGGGTCGTAACCTTGGAAGGCACCCTCAGGGGCCTTGGAGATGAACTTGGAATTCTGAACTGATTGCCTCTGCGAGGCTAGACTGTGGTGTATTTGGAGCTCTGACTCCTGTGTAGTGTAACCTCCTTGGAGCAAATCCTAGTCTTATAAAACATTTGTACCTATCAGGAGGCGGTTGGAGGAATAACTGCATCTGGGCAACCATCTAAGTGGTCCCGGGTTCAGTTCCCAGCTGGGTTGGCGATTTGAACCTTCTTTGGTTAATTTCGATGGTTTAGAGGCTGTGGGGTTTAAACCCACCATCTATCGAATGCAAGCTCACAGCAAAAGATCTTCACACAGGCTTTACTTGAGACAGGTGAATACGAAACATCCTTTCAGTCTCTGGATTACTCACCAAAAGGGTGACAGGAGTGAGAAAATCTAAAATGAAGCAAGATCCATGAAATTTTGGGGCAAGCTTACCCGCGGGAGCAAACTTTCTTACCATGACCTCATCTCCAACTTTTAAATGAGTGGGTTTTCGTCCACGGTCATAGCTCATTTTTACTCTCTTATTAGAGGCCTCAAAATTATTTCTAGCTTTCCTCCATAGATTCTGGATATTCTCTGGATTTATTGGCTCTGGTAATAGCTCATTGATCGACCACAAATTTGACAAGGGAGTGTTTGGAACAAACTTAAACATACGAGAAATTGGAGAAAACTTGTGAGACTCACGAACGGCCGAGTTAAAGGCTAACATTAATCAATCCAAGGATGTGTCCCAACGAAAATGATCTTTGTGGTGGAATGGAATAAAGGCTGATCGAAGATTTCGATTAACCCACTCAACGAGAGATGGCTATGGGTAGTAAGCCGAGGCAGTGACATGTGAAATAGAAAGATCGAAACAGAACTTACGAAACAGATTGAAAGTGAAAGCCTTAGCATTATCTGAAACAATATGCTGACATGGTACAAAAGATGAAAATATTGAATTGAGAGAAGAAATAGTAGTTTGTGCAGTGGCAAGCCTAGTAGGAAACACCCATAAAAATAGAGTGTGATCCTTGAACTTAAGTTTTGAAAAATGATTCCGTTACTTTGAATCAGAACCCGTGTATGTAAATGCATAGTAGAGGTAGATAAATCGAGATTCGAGAACCGGTAGATGCATTGGATCTTCCAGAATTCAAAGATAATATACGCGTAGGGCCTGTTGCGTGATGCTATTGTAATGAATTTGTGACATCCCGTCCGGCTCCATGGCTAAATGGTTAGCGTGCTGGCCTTTGGTCACAGAGGTCCCGGGTTCGATTCCCGGCAGGGTCGGGAATTTTAACCATCGTTGGTTAATTTCACTGGCACTGGGGCTGGGTGTATGTGTCGTCTTCATCATCATTCCATCCTCATCACGACGCGCAGGTCACCTACGGGTGTCAAATCGAAAGACCTGCACCTGGCGAGCCGAACATGTCCTCGGACACTCCCGGCACTAAAAGCCATACGCCATTTCATTTTTTTTGTGACATCCCGGGGCGGATCACAAATGTATCGTCCTGTAATATGGGTCATTATTATAGATTTTACTATTATTAATGTGATAATTTTGTGTCTTCGAGAGAGATTAAATTGTAGTGCATAATTGATGTATTTCTCCAAGAATAGAGTCACGCCATGATTATAGAAGATGATTATTGAGGCAAATGATAATTAGGTATTGTAATATGGTGAATATTTGCGTGATTTTGGATAATGAGTCTGCGTATATTTGAGTTTGACTACGTCTTCGATGAATTATGTGTAATTAGTTTCTATCCCGAGTTCTCCGTAATTTGTAACTGTAATGTTTGCGTTAACTCACAGTGGTTCTGGAACAATCTTCGAGACCTTGCCCGAATTCGAGACCTTTCCCGAATGTTCGAGGACTTTCATCTTGGTCATCTGCCTGAATATTAGAAACCTTGAGGTACACTTAGCTATGCTAGGATTTTTCGATGGTATTTGGACGCTATGATCATCTTCCGTGTAACCAAATGTGTAGATATTGTAATATATTGAACCATTCTGTTCATGGTCAAAGAATGTCGATCTTATAATAATTATGGGAATTGTATGAGACCACAAAGAAAGCGCCTTGGGTGGCATTTTATTGTGTAATAGTAGCTGCGATTGCGCGCTTTTCGTGAGAACTTAGCGTCAGAAGCGAGCTGAAGTTTATAGATGCTCATAAAAATTTATTACCCCAGCGAACCTCTTCACTTGCAGCTTGGGACTGACGCAGCTCCGTGAGATATCGCAGGAAGTTTACGTTGGAGGGGAAAAAATTTATTCAATATCTTCGACTACAAGACGAATGCAGAGGATTGGATACAAGAACTGCTATCAGGATATTTTTCTGAAAATTTTGATATGCTGCATGGCTCTAGTTGTAATCACAATAAAAGTATGAGTAATTAATATGCTTATCGCGGGAGAAATTTTCCACGCCACGGGCGTGCGCATGAAGCCCACACACGTAGAGCTTGGTAGCGTGGATGCGAGACTGCTAATATATACGACTGCCGAGCGCGCTAGAGTCATTCACTGCGTGTATCGCTGTCACGTAGGTGTCTGTCATGCCGCTACTCAGCGAAGAGAAGAACGCCTTTATCTACAAGCAAAGTAGTCAGACTTCACCTTATACTTGGGAAGTGTAAGTCATAACCAGTTATATTAGTGATCAGAACTTTGTACAGCAAGTGTTGACCTGTTTTCCTGTGAGAATATTCTGCTGCTAGTAATGGTGTTCACGCATAGTCGCATTGCATAATCTGAGGCTAATATTGTCCTAAACGAATGGCACATACTAGTGTAAGCTCATGAGATCGATATTAATTCAATTTGGTCAGTAGTAAGAGTGGTCATGAATAACGTAAATTACAGTGAGAATTGAGTAACTGTCTTACAAGGATAACGCTCAGAATGTGACCTAATATTACGGGATTAAAAGAAAAGGTTAGAGGGGAGATATAGGCATCAAACTGAGGACAAATTATAATCTGATTTTCCTTACAGTTTCCCCTACATCACGAGTGGACTAGACACTGCTTATCCAGCGCGTTGAAGCGGTAATTGGGACCGAAGCTGCAGAGCATTCATCACGACATCGAGGTGCGAACGTGGACCATCAGCGACGTCCAATCATCACGACATCGAGGAGGCGATAATCAAGCCACCTGAACGAGTTGCAGAGAACATCACAGCCAACCAGGATGTCACCAGTCGTCGAAACACGAGTGCTGTTACCAGCTTCTAACATCAACATGATGGCGTAAATTCGCACTGTCCACTGGGGGACTGTTCAGTTATATCATCAGACACAGGTCAGATAATTCCATCGTTTAAGCATGCAGCAGTATGATAATTGTTTAGTCAACTGTAGGTAGATTTGGCCTACCGCCAAAAATACCAATATAAATGGTCCGTTATTGGACATTATAAATTTTCCAGCCAACTCATTCCTGGTTGCCGGCGTTTTGCCCCCGTGTGCTAGGCTGGGCTCATCAGTTGGTACCTAGCACACCCACCAACACGCTGGATAGTGCATACCGTGGAGGCCACTGCGTAGGCTAACTGTAGCCACCGGCAGTGCCAATGCACCATGAGAGACATTGTCTCATTATCATAAATTGATGCCTGCTTGGCCATCAGATGATGTAGATGTTGATTCCCATAGGGAATCAGAAATAATTGTTCCGAATGAGTAAATTTATAATACCAATATAAATGGTCCGTTATTGGACATTATAAATTTTCCAGCCAACTCATTCCTGGTTGCCAGCGTTTCGCCCCCGTGTGCTAGGCTGGGCTCATCAGTTGGTACCTAGCACACCCACCAACACGCTGGATAGTGCATACCGTGGAGGCCACTGCGTAGGCTAACTGTAGCCACCGACAGTGCCAATGCACCATGAGAGACATTGTCTCATTATCAAAAATTGATGTCTGCTTGGCCATCAGATGATGTAGATGTTGATTCCCATAGGGAATCAGAAATAATTGTTTCGAATGAGTAAATTTATAATACCAATATAAATGGTCCGTTATTGGACATTATAAATTTTCCAGCCAACTCATTCCTGGTTGCTAGCGTTTCGCCCCCGTGTGCTAGGCTGGGCTCATCGGTTGGTACCTAGCACACCCACCAAGACGCTGGATAGTGCATACCGTGGAAGCCACTGCGTAGGCTAACTGTAGCCACCGGCAGTGCCAATGCACCATGAGAGACATTGTCTCATTATCAAAAATTGATGCCTGCTTGGCCATCAGATGATGTAGATGTTGATTCCCATAGGGAATCAGAAATAATTGTTCCAAATGAGTAAATTTATAATACCAATATAAATGGTCCTTTATTGGACATCATAAATTTTCCAGCCAACTCATTCCTGGTTGCCAGCGTTTCGCCCCCGTGTGCTAGGCTGGGCTCATCAGTTGGTACCTAGCACACCCACCAACACGCTGGATAGTGCATACCGTGGAGGCCACTGCGTAGGCTAACTGTAGCCACCGGCAGTGCCAATGCACCATGAGAGACATTGTCTCATTATCAAAAATTGATGCCTGCTTGGCCATCAGATGATGTAGATGTAGATGTAGCCTACGCAGTGGCCTCCACGGTATGCATTATCCAGCGTCTTGGTGGGTGTGCTAGGTACCAACTGATGAGCCCAGCCTAGCACACGGGGCTGAAACGCTGGCAACCAGGAATGAGTTGGCTGGAAAATTTATAATGTCCAATAACGGACCATTTATATTGATATTATAAATTTACTCATTCGGAACAATTATTTCTGATTCCCTATGGGAATCAACATCTACATCATCTGATGGCCAAGCAGGCATCAATTTTTGATAATGAGACAATGTCTCTCATGGTGCATTGGCACTGCCGGTGGCTACAGTTAGCCTACGCAGTGGCCTCCACGGTATGCATTATCCAGAGTCTTGGTGGGTGTGCTAGGTACCAACTGATGAGCCCAGCCTAGCACACGGGGGCGAAACGCTGGCAACCAGGAATGAGTTGGCTGGAAAATTTATAATGTCCAATAACGGACCATTTATATTGGTATTATAAATTTACTCATTCGGAACAATTATTTCTGATTCCCTATGGGAATCAACATCTACATCATCTTCCGCCAATATGTAAATAGGTTAGGATATGAATGCCCGTGTAATTAGAATTTATGCCCAGGACTCAAGCTTAGCTAGATAGTTTATATTTGCATGTTGTTATTCTCTTTTGTTTCCTTAATGTCATTATTGTAGAGATATTATGTTCAATGTAGGGAATTTAGCTCGTGTATTTTCATTTTTACCGGGACCTATGCGGTCTTATCTAAATGTAACCAAGACAGGCAGTTTAGGAACTAGCATAGTACATGAGCACGGTAGCCTGTAATGTTATTTGTCAAATGAAGAAAGCCTAAGATCTTCTATATCTCTTGAATACACTCGGATTTTTGTATTAAGCTGAGCAACTCATGTCGTTGGAAGCCCATAAGAAATGAGGAATAATGTTATTGGGCCCAGAGTATTGAGTTGAGGTCCTAAATAGCGTGAGAAATAATAGTTACGTAATAATATGCGAATGTGAGTGCCGATAAGAAGGCCAGGGTATGTATGCGAATGTGCCGCAGAGAACGCCAGTGATAAATAATGAACGGGCCTGTTATATTGGAGTTTTATCTGCGCTAGAGTGTTTAATCTGAACTCTAAAGAATAAAATGGCCTATTGTAATTGGATTATAATGAGGGCAATACGTATGATAGATTCATGGGCCGGAGAGAGAGGGGAGAGTCGCCCCTTGTCTCTGTTTACCTGCTGTCAGCTGAGGGAGATATTTGTGGGAGAGGAATGGATGCTCAGTTTATACAAGAAGCGAAGGTGTTGAAGGGCCAAATGTGGGTCTTTCTGACGTCATGACACGAAAGTCTGAAGGTGGAAACTGTGTGTTTGCCTGTCAAGAAGATGGGAGAGCAGTGACCTTTTTATATTAGGATCCGGTAGACGATATTTACACGATTGTCAGTGTCATTCAAAGAGGCACATAGCTATTCATATGTATCTGCATGATGTAAATATGTTCTTCTCGTTTTATTTAATGCCATATGGTTGTTGTACTTGGGAAAGTCTCGCGATCAATTCCTAGACAGTAGAGTGTTTTTGGATGCTTGTTTAGAACTTACAGGGTAATTATGAGCACTGAGGCATAGATTCACGTTGGAAATAGATTATGTTCTTTGTAGATATGATTTGCCTACGAACAGATTTATGATTCCATTCATTTTAATCGACGTAACCATTATGCTGCTTGTTGCAGTGCCAGAGGTTTCGATGATGCAAGACATCTTCTTCACACAGTTTATAACGTCAATTGAGATACACGTCGATGTCTAGAAACCAGTTAGATTTGTTTATGACAATTATGTCAGTTATGTAAAATTTCATTTGATATTTGTTCATTATCAAATATTTTTTGTTTATTATAATAAACCAGTTTGGTAAAATCGAAGATGCAGCTCAAACGTTGTTATTTTGGTTAGATTTGTTCATGACCTGCTGATTTTTTACTCCTCTTCACTTAATTTAATTATTACGTTTACCCTTTGCTTACCCGACACTCCCTGAAGATTGCTGTTACGCCGGAGCTGATGAAGAGGATTATTGAGCAGGTAAGCTATGTTCCAAATTGTTTCACCTGGCGGTGAGTGTATTGGTAACTATAATGTACTTGGTCAGATTTCAGCATTGGCTTGACGTTGACGAAAGCATTATAGGGCACAATATTTTGTAGATTTTAGTGTAACTTAGTATTATAATCATGGTTATGGTAGTTTTGAGTTCACCTTTTATCTTATTGTATCAGATGTTGTTATACTATGTGAGCAGTGTTACTTTCTTTGATATTCGCATCCAAGATTTGTGATGTGGCGTTTCAGGAGTTAGCTGTGTTAGGCAGACCATTTGAAATGACTATTATGATATTTCCAGACTTTATTTTATTTATTTAATTTCTCCAATCCAGTAAGCGACTGGCAACTGAGCAGACAATTATTTCGTTGAGTCGATTATGTTTAAAGAGAAATTATAGCATCAAATTATGTCATAGTAAAATTTAAACTTTGGGGTAAATAATTGAAAACTTGATATGATTATCGTACAAAATTTAATCTTATTTTTCTTCTTTCTAATATTTCAGAGTGGATCATCAGAATCCAGACCTTTCAGTTAATTAAATTAAACATGTTTACCTGAACAAAATTATCGAAATTAATATGTAACTGTGATTTGTTAGGGCAAGATAGGGCGAAAAATCATGTACCATCCCATTTGATTTATTTTGTTTGTACGTCAAGAGATGCATTTTTAAATTTTATTGGCAATCATTTTCACAATCATAGTTATTGAAGGATGACAATTTGAGATTTTTGTTGTTAATAAACCATGCCACGTGTGAATTTTACTGTTTTATATTATATGCCACAATTTCAATTCATTCTCCTATGCATGCCACATCCTTGGTTATTTTACTTAGGCGTCCTATTTGCGAACTGAGCACGTCTGAGGTGTCTCAGTGCTCTCCGGCTGTTGACTGGTATTAACGGGTACAGTATATCCCCATCAATGTGACACTAAATGAAGATACAGCCAGGACTTAAACGAGAAACAGCCGGAGATGTACGGTAGCAGACCGGCCCAGAGAATCAGCTTCCATATACTAAATTTCAGTCTAGCCTAAGCTCGCATAATGTGCAGATATGCTGAGTCGAGTGTGCCGGAAGAGCGGGAGTGGAGTGTGAGCGGTAAGTGCAAGAGGGAAGACAAGAGTGAAGAGGAAGATGATCGGTGTGGAGCAGTATCGGGTAATTATTGGAAGATGTCAGGGGAGAAGGAAGAAGGACATAGCCAAAAGGGAAGGAGACAAAGTGGAAATAAGTATGAAGGGTGAGATGATATTGGCGGTAGCCGTGATTATGGTACTGCTAGTTATAGGGGGCGTAGAAGTAAACCCCGGCCCGTTTCCCAGTGGCAACATGAGCTGGGAAGATGTGGAGGTCATAAGGAGGGTAGTAAAGGAGGTTGTGGAAGAAGTATGCCCATTTGAACAAATAAAAAATATGAGTCAGGAACAAGTGAAATAGTTTGAAAATATGAGGCAATGGATTCAGGTAGAAACAGACGAAATAACGACAGATGTGGGGAACAACGAGAAAGAAATTGTGTCACTCAATGAGAACATAAGGAATATGGAAGAAGAGGTGATGGAGTTGAAGGCAGAAATAGAAGACATTACCCAGGAACGCAGGAAGAAATGCTTATTTATATATGGAGTGCCGGAAGAAAAAGGAGAGGATAAAGTGATGACAATTTACAAAGTTGTGAAAGTCATCCGAAACTGAATGAAAATTAACTTCAGTGAAGTGGACATAAACGATGTGGAAAGGATAGGCAAAGCTTAGGATAGCAGGCCGATAAAAGTGTAGTTGTTATCCCCCCGATGGCGAAAATAGTGATAAGAAACGCGGGTAATCTAGAGTACAAAAATCTGAACTAAAAGGGACATGGGAAGAGAAGGGATGAAGAATATAAAAACCCTTAAGAAACATTTAGTAAGGGCCCGACTTCAGGGATTAAGGCCTCACATTAGGGGTCAGGAATTAGTGGTAACCAATGGCCATGGACCAGATTTTAGACAGTGACGAAATTACGGGATTTAGAAGAGAATTGGAAGCAAGACTAAGTGGTGGGGAAGAGCGTGGAAGAAAGGCAAGTTCTAGAAAGCAAGGACGGAGAAGATGGACATGGTGACAAGAAAAGAGCAAAGGGAAACAGGAAGCCGAGTGAGGAAAGGCAAGGAGACGAACATAGTGAAAAAGTGGTTGTGCATAGTGATAAGGAAAGAGCAGTGGACAACAGTGTGAGAATACAAATGTTTAGAGAAGCAGCTATGGACACAGGTAGGGAAGAGGAAAGGCAGAGAGGTGAACACGGTGAAGAAATTGTTAGGCAGAGTGAAAAGGAAAGATCTGACAGGGAGAGAATAGAACTGTTTATGAACAAAAGGAGGACCAGGAGTTTAAGGGATCTGTGGGGAATGAAAAATAAAGGACGAGGGCATAGAACATGAAGTAAAAAGTCAAGCAAAGGTAGTAAGTGAGTAAGGGAATAGTGGACCAAGATTTGGTGGTAATATAAGGTGAGATGGTTCTGTTGGTTAAGAAGGAGTAAGTTATAGTGACTGTGAGAATTTGATATGTAGGGTGAATTGGATTTAAAGTGCATAGTGAATTTAGTTGTGAAGTGTGATTTTGTTAGGGGAGATTATAGCAAAGCAGATTTAAGGATTAAGCTGCAAGAAGAGTGGAGTTGGCCGGGTGTTATCTGGAGTGATATCTGGAGGGATTGTAAATTATGAAAGATGGTCTGGTTTGTAGAGAGTATGTATAAATTGGTAGGTGGTGGGGTGTGATTGTTAATTACTTTCTTAAATGTATAATGAATTTAATGATTAAGGATAATTTTGAGTTCTGATTATACTTAAGCAGATTTGAATTATAAATGGAAGTGTTTGTTAATCAAGTATAAGTTGGAAGGTGACGGAGAGGGGCTGTTATTGGTATAAGAGGTTGCTTTGTTGGTATGTGTCTGTATTTTGAGTGATTGATGCTAAGAGTGGGTGTGGCCAAAGATGGTTAAGTAATTTAATGAATGTTGTAGAAAGTGGCGGGTGGATGAAATCGGGGCTGTGGGATGAAGTAGTACGTGTTTATGAGGAAAAATGATGGTTAGAAAGAAGGGAAATAAGAGGTTCAATTGGTGGTATATAGTGAGTGAATAGAAGGGTTGTAATCATGTAACCGTACAAATGTACGATCCCGAAAGTTTTTGGTTAAGAAATTTTCGTAACATAGTTCGAAATATTGAAGTCATGAAAATCATGTAATTTTGTTCATTTATATGTAAAAACATAATATTATAAGAATTTGTAGTAGGGAATTTTGTATATGTGTAACTTTAATTTGTGTAAGTGTCTGCACATGGCATGGCAGTGTAGGTTGCTCAAGAATTGTGCAACACGGAAATCAGTGGCTATATCTGGAAAGACGGTTGAAGTCAGTTGAAAGTGTTGCAACAAAGTGGCTTGGAAACCCGGGGTACGGCAGGTAGTATAGGCTGAAGATTGGAGTGGATCAATGTGGATGTACGTGAGTGGACGTTCTATGTCACATCAGACGCTCGATAGCCAATACGAGAGCTTTGTTTTAAGCGTGGTTGGGTTGACTGAGTGGCGCGTGAAGAAGTGCCTGTGAGAGCGTTGCTACCAGTAAACTTTTCGGGACGCTATAACCACATGTAGCAAGCCTATATAAGTATGTACGCGAGTGCGGCAAGTCTTTCTGATTCTGATTCTGATTCTGATTCTGATTCTGATTCTGATTCTGATTCTGATTCTGATTCTGATTCTGATTCTGATTCTGTTTGTGTTTCTCATTCGGACCGGTGCGCGGGAGCTACGAACTTTGCGCAGTTTCCTATGCGTTGTTATATTGTTCTTCAGTATCCATTACGGAGTGAGCACTGTATAATCACAGATGCTAACGAGTTTCCGGTGGCCTTTCTGTAAAAGTCGCTACTAAGTGTTTATTTGTAACTCCAACTCTGTATAGTAATTATACTACGTATAATTCTTCTATGAGAATGTACAGTGGATGTGGTGGTGTATACTGAATCTATATTCTGGAGTGGATGAGTCATTGTGCACAGAGCTAATTATTGGTAAAAGGAAATTGTCGGCCGAGTATGCAGTTTCAGTTGGAGAAACGTGAGGCGTCACACTAACCTGTGCGGCAATCGGGAAGGACTCAAGACATCGATGAAGAAGTGTGCAAATAAGGTTAGGGATGCTCTTCGTAAAGAAGGTTGCATCCGTACGTAGAGAAAGTCGTCGTACTTTTCTTTACTAGTTTAGGATGTTTCTACTGTAGCAGTAGGGAGTGCAGTGAGACTGTTACCTGGAGGTATGTTGTGAAAAGTATAAAGTGAAAATAATTTGTTTTGATGGTTCTTAGTTGTTTGTATATTTGCCTTTTGTAAACGGCAAGCACGAGTTGATCTCGTCAACTGATGTTTTTTTTTTTTTTTTTTTTTTTGGTGGTTTTAGTTGTCTGTATATTTGCCCTTCGTAAATGGCAAGCACGAGTTGGTTTCATCAAGTGATGATTTTTGTTGTTTTTCTTATTGTTGTTGTATGTAGATTTGCCTTCTGTGAACGGCAAACACGAGTGGGTCTCATCAAGTGATTATTATTGTTGGTGTTTGTCATATATTTTTCTTATTCTGGGAGTAAAGTCATGGAATGAAACTTGCAGTGAATCTTTTATCTGTGGAGTAAGGATGAACCTGGCATGCTACCCAAATTTAATTTTAGGGGTAAACAGCGACAGGTAAGGTTGTAAAGTAAGTCTGGAGCTTCGTCAGCCTGATGACCGTCGCCTTGGGAGAGGGAGTTGCTCGTTGCTGCAATTGTTTTGCAGGTGGCGCCCAATCTTGTTATTTATACTTATGTAAGTCAGCATTTATCAATTTGGTATTTTCAATAGCTTGCAGATGTTACAATCAATATGTGATTATGATTGTTTTTGTTTGAATGGCAAGATGTTTATTAGCAAGCTAATGATGGTTAGGGTACAGGTATGGTGCCTATTTTAAGTGAATATACTTTTAGCAAGTTAATGGTGGATCGGTGTATAAAGGTTGTGGTTGTAGATATGAAATGATGCTTAAAAGATGGGTATGGTAAGTTGAGTGAATGTGGAGTGTGATTGTTATTGGTATTGGAAAAGTATAGTGCACCTAGTGGTTCAGTGTGGTTTTGATAGGTGACGTAGTGATTAAGTGTGATTTTAATCGGTATGATGATTGACAAGTAGACTTGAATTATATGAGTTGGTATTCTGAGTGATTGCTGATAAGAGTGAGAAGGGTCAAAGATGGATGGATAATTGAATGTGAGTGAGTTGATGGTATATAGTAAATGAGTTGAAGAGTCGAAATCAATGTGAGATTAGGGCTGGTAGGTGTTCAGTTGGTAAAGTTAGGCGGCCAAGTCTGATAAATTTATTTAGTTGGTAATAAGTTGGATGATGGTGAAAATTGATATGTGATTATGGTTAGTATATGCAAAGTGTGATTGGAAGAGAGATGTAAAGGGAGCTAGTGACGCATAGTTGACAAACTATGGGTTTGGTAATAAGGCAAGAAGGTAGATAATGATAGTATAGTGAGTAATGAGAGGCAAAATGAAAGAAGAACAATGCACAAGGTAGAAAGATGAAGACAATGTACGACACAAACTCAGCAGTGATGTAACATGATGACTGTGCAGCAAGTGGTAGTATATTGTGTGAAGAGAGGTAGGTGTGGAATGTTTTGGCTTGCTGTGTCAGTCAGGAGAGGTGAAGGAGGATATTATCCTCCGTATGGGTGGCCTTGCCCCAGGGTGCCAGTGTGCCTTTTTTCATTTTAATTTTGCCATTTCAATTTTGCCATTTTAATTTCGCCTTTTGTCATTTATTCATCTAATTCCTGTACTGACATAGCTATCGGTTCTCTGGGAGGGAGTTGTCCGTGGGCCATTTGTCAGCAGGTGCCGAGTATTTTATGAGATTATTTTGTGTGTGTCTTTGGCTGTATAAGAGCTTGTCTAGGTTAGTCATTATTATTTTTCTCCATTAACGGATCAATAATGATAGTAAATACTGTGGATCTAGAGGAAAATAAAGATTTAATAAATATGCTAAATTCAAGTAAGTTACTTTTTTGTGAATAGCATCTTTCCTTTCCGCAGAATATAGTACAATCTTTCTTCCAGTTGTAGTATTTTTTTTATTATTTTGGTGTATTTAGAGCTTCTTTCTTCTCTTCAAACTTCATATAGGTGACGGTAGATTTTGCGGATGACTATGGCAGTCCTATCCATCGAACTGTGTGATATTTGTGTCCCTCGATTACAGGGAATTCACGTGTAACGTTATGGATTAATAATCAGGTCCTTAAAATCACTGCCTCATCGATAATTACAGAACTTAAAATCATATAGATCTGGAATGATATGAGATTTTCAGTGACATTTATGAGGAATAAAATTAGATCACCTTGCTGAATTGTACCAGTTCAGGTCAAGATTTGTCTTCGTTAATTGTTCGTGATATTTAGGGATTAAACTAGGAACATAATAATCAATTATATTAACCTTAATGTTCGCACTGGGTTAGACAATGTTGATAAAATGTGATTGAGTGTTCAAATATTGTGATACTTGTGGATATTTGTATTAAAGAAGCGAATAGTGCTCAATTGTGATGGCCTAGCCGATGATAGGATGGGAAGATAGCCAATTTTTCATGTGTTTTGAAGTAGCATTTGTGACTACTTATATTCTTGGAATTACATTATTTGAGAACATGAAGTGATGTCTGCAACCACTTCATTGATGTTTAATAATCATTTCCGGAGCACACTCTAGATAAATTTAATAACTCTAAGTGACGTATTTGTCCTGTATGAATGATTTTATGAGAAATGTAGGAGTTGATTGTTCTTTGATAATATTCTACATTAAAATAAGAGTCAACGTTGACGAAGTTTATTAGTGTCATAGAGTTATTCCCAGCTTATCCGCTCACAAACCTTACAAATAAGAGGATGTGCAATTTTCAGAGAGGTTCATTACGTTAAGGTTTTCGATAGACTAAATAGGGTCGCAGGCGAGTTTAAAAATAAATATTAAAATTAGCTGAGGCTCACGCAACATCTTAATCAGAACATAACGATCGTGTGGCTTATCTGTATGATTGTGTGAGGGATGTGTGATATCAGGTCGTACATTTCAATGTCATTTTGCACCATTTGTGACGTGTTGCTCTTGTGTAATCTTCTCGTGTTCTGTCACGAGGAATGAGGACGGTTGCCCAGTTGTACTTCCTCTTAAAACAATAACCACCACCATTGTCACGAGGAAAGATCAGTGTTACCATTGAATTTATAGTGTCTAAAGTTGTGGAAAGAAGGCTTTGTTATTTTAAATTTTAAGAAGGAATTATTTTGAATTAAATAGGAACCATTTAAATGGTGAGAATATATTCTCGGAGGACAGATAAGCCAACGAAATGAGGTAGAAACCTACGAAATGAAATAAGATTTAATGAAAAGGGAAATAGCATGTAAAATGTAGGAACCCTGTTAACAGATTGTAATCTGATAAGATGAGAAAAGTAACTGAGTATTAACAAATTAATTAAGTGTCAAAGTCAACAATTATTATTGATGATAGAATGATGGAGAGGACTAAGTTAAAATGTAATTAGAGTATGGTTAATTTAATCATTAAGTCCAGATAATGTAATGATAGACCGTTAATAGTAAATAAAACTTGATTAAACTTGACCTAGTTAAGCCATTATTGTATGATAGACCAAGATTAAGTCCATTTTATTGGATAAAAAGATTTAAGGTGGATTAGAGAAGAATTAGTAAGGAATGAATAGATTTTATTAGTCAATAATTGAGAAATTAGAGGAAAGAAAGGCGAAGGAATAGATAACTTAGGTTATTGTGTGTAAATAGTGAAAGTATGTATTCGTGAAGATTTCTTGGTAAAATTTGAAGCATCTTCAATTCATAAGATGCTAATATTAATCTGGCCAGTGTAATATTTATTTTAAACTCGTGTCAGTAAATCAAAGGTCCTGTTAGGGAGATAACTTTTGACTAGTTTGTTGCTCTAAATTAGGAATTAATTAGTTCAATTCATTCTTTAATTTCAGTGTATCCTAACTACGAGTGTAATTGTATCGAAGGGAAAGTTAAGATGTAGTCGACGAATTAAAATGTCATTATTAGAGATGGTGAATTTGTGAGTGTTTATAAAGATCAAAAGGATTTGGATAGTTCGATACTATATCACAGAAATCGTATTGTGTTTGTGTTGTTGATTTCGTTGCTTCTATCTTAATAAATGTGGGTTTATTTTTGCCAGATATGTAATTTACCACACATCTTCCACTCTCCGTTCCTTTTACTGCCTCTAACATTATAAGTCACCACACGAGGTCCACGGTGGGATTTCTCATGTTTGTCGACTGAGCCCGGAGAAAACTGGGGCTTTAGCTACCAGCCATAACGCAGTCAAGCAGTCACGCGTCAAGTTCACTAGACCGATCGAACTCAGACACGCATTACCAGAAGAAATGCTCTTTTATAGATAGCTGGCCAGTCTTGGTGACGACATACAGTAGGTTATCACTCTGCTGTTAAGTAGGGATATCAGCGCCGAAAATGAAACTTTATCTGCACAATCTGTACTTCCGAGAGGTGGCGCAATATATAGCATGCGGCTCTGTTATTCGTACAGGCTTCAATTATTTATCAAGTCTCGTATCTTCACATTAACAATTGAAAAACTGAAATAAAACCTACATTACGGGTAAAAACCGGATTTGTCAATGATAATTCGTTATTCAAAACCATACTTATCTTCATACAGACAAGAAGATTTTATATGAATGTGCCGGCATCGACAAACAGGTGTACTAGTTGTATTCGTACGCATGGACAGGATTATGCGCACCGTTTATTTGCGATACACGGAAAAGTCTCAATGACGGCAGAGGACTAGTTAAGTGTATTAGTCTCCTTCCTAGTGTATCTGTGGCGGACGTGGGTAGGAGTGCAGAGTTACGTACGGAGCTTAAGAACCCTATACATCAACTGCCACTTCAAGGATTTGTATTATGTAAAATTGGACAGCTGGTCAATAGAACACATTCTACGACGCAATATGTGGTTGATAAATTTCAATAGAAATGCACTATTAAGAACACTCCAAGGAAACCCAGGAGAAAGTGTTTAACTGAAAGGAAAGAACATTTTTTTGCTGGGCTGATAAAGTCAGATTCCAAATTAAGTGCACCAGTATTGAGGCAACTCACGGAGGAACGACCTGGAAAAAAGATCAGCAACTTCACCATCCGTCGGATCCCACATCGGCATGGGTACTAATGGAAGAATCCCTCGGGAAAGGCCATACGTAATTAGAAAAAACAGACGGCTTAGATTAACATTCGCTAAGTAGCATGTAAATAAGGAGAACGAATTCTGGAATGACGTTATCTGGTCTAATGAGACAAAAATAAACCTTTTCGGGTCAGATGGCATCCGCAGATTATGGAGAAAAATTGGTACGGACAATGATGTGGCAAATACACTCCTAACGGTAAAATACGGTGGTGGGTATGTAATGCTTTGGGGCTCTATGTTAGCCAGAGGTGTCGGTAACATATATTTCATTGGCGGAATAATGAACAAGGAGGGCTATAATGCAATCCTGAGGGCAAACGTGAAGCAGAGTGCCGAAAATATGGGGATGTCGCCTGTTTATATGTTCCAGCACGATAATGACCCAAAACACACTGCTGACATTAATAAGATTTTGTTGATCTGGAACATTCCTAAGCAGCTTAGAACACCTCCCCAGTCTCCGAATTTAAATCCCATCGAAGATCTTTGGGCTACGTTAAAGAGGAATATCCGTGGGCAACGCGTGCTTACGAAGAGGAACTTTAAAGTGTGATTCTTCAGGAATGGCAATAAAATCAGCTCTGACATGTGCAAGAAATGAGTGTATTCTAAGCAGCGACTATGTCAGGCAGTTATAAAGGCTAGATGACATTTCACTAGATACTAACATGTTCCAGGAACCTTTTATTATTTGGTTTATTTCAAGTGTTCAGTTTGCTTGTACGAATACGAAAGATACAATATTATGGGCGCGCTTTCCTTTATTAGGAGCTGTATGTTTTGTTAACATGGCTGCATACAAATATAGTAGGTACATTTTTCTGAAGGCTTTGTTGAATATATGTCCAGTGAATTAAATCCTTTTCTGTTTATTATTTTCTGGCAGTGCGTTGAGGCACTAAAGCAAACAGCCCGTACGAATAGAATAGGTACATACTGTAAGTGCAAGAGGTGTTACTTAAGTACAAGGGGAGGTCATAGGCCAATTCATGTTGTTGTTGTTGTTGTTGTTGTTGTATTAAGGGAACTCTTTTATAGTAATTGCCACGTAAGGCAATACCCCAGAAAGTAAATATCGCCGCCCGATGCTCTTCTTTTCTCTGTTTTGTAATGGCTGATCACTGCTGCCAACCTGCCTGGTTACATATTAAAATCACCAGACATAACCACAACAAACTAACCTCAACGTAAACGCCAATAATGAATGTTTCCCTACCCTAGTAAATGATAAAAGTTAAGATGAAATAAATCAAGATATTCATAATTAAGTCGATTTCCACACTCAATGAGGAATTAAGGAAATAAACACACTTTCTCACTCAAATTAATGTTACATATATCTGTCTTTATTTTGATATACAGTAGGCGTACTATAACCATATTCTTGAAAAGAGGGGCGTGTTAAACGATGCAATTTATTTAGTAAATCTTTGCAGTGTGATTTTCGAAAGTTCCAGACATCCAATGACTTCCATTTCATTTGCGCGAACATTTCCTTCTCTCTTCAATACCGGTAACCAGTAAGGAGAGAGATTATTGGGCATATTTTCAGCCTGCAGGCTGGTAATATCTTCAAGCTCCGTGAACGGAAATTAGGTCAGCTTTCAAGTTCACTGCGGATTTGAAAATAATAATGTTATAAGTTCTACTGCCAAAATTTCGTCCCGCAAGAGTTATTTCATGTACCGGTAGATCTAGACATGAGACTGGCGTATTTGAGCACTTTCATCATTTCACACAAACTATGTTATTAAATGCATTATCCGAACATGCCACAATTCTACTTACCTGGTATTAGCCAAATAGATTTACAATCCCACAGAAAAAGAAAATATGCTTTAAATATTCTCGCAAGTGTGACTTTAACGGCAATGCGGTGGCAACATGCAATTCACGCTAGAACAGTGATTGAACGTTGCCAACGTGCCAGATTAACGGTAAATGTAAGACGTCGTATCGGCAAGTAGGGTCCCTAGACTGTATGGTTACCGACACTGAAAAATACCTGCAAAATACCCAACAACAAGAAAAGTAACTGTAAATCAATACCTTAATATTACAGGGGAGAAAGTGTAAGGTTGCACCCTTAGGGTTCGTCCTTACACGGAGAGGACTATAGATAGGGAAGTAAGAGTAATAGTTAATGGCAAACCAATAAATATACTGCAATATCCGTTGACACAATCGTTCTTGCTTAAAGTATTGAGAGCTTGGTTTAAAATTATTTATAAACAATAGTGAAGAGATCGGTCTATATATAACCATCACGAAATAAACCGCCTTTTGCAGAATAAAAGGCACAAGTTCTACTTTAGAATTTAAATACCAAGGGGTTATTTTTTTTTTACTAAGGGTTTACGTCGCACCGACACAGATAGGCCTTATGGCGACGATGGGATAGAAAAGGCCTAGGAGTAGGAAAGAAGCGGCCGGGGCCTTAATTAAGGTACATCCCCAGCATTTTCCTGGTGTGAAAATGGGAAACCACGGAAAGCCATCTTCAGGGCTGCCGACAGTAGGATTCGAACCCACTATCTCCCGGATGCAAGCTCACAGCCGCGTACCTCTACGCGTATGGCCAACTCGCCCGGTACCAAATAATACAACAAGTAAGCAAATTTTAATACATCTACAGTAGGATCACAGAAAAGCTCGACCCTTTTCTGGAAATTAAAACCTGTAAATAAATAGCTAGAGCCAAATTCATAGAATCAAAATAAGGTAGGACCATTTGAAATTCCAACCGTACATGGTAAAAGGTTGTATGCCCCATAATGTTATGTTGTTGAGACTTGGATTCTGAAGCAGTGAGTACTCAAACGATTGCAGGGTTTATAATTGTGATTGAGGAGAAGAATACTAAAAGCTTCTTGGTTTCAAAACATTACCAGCAACATGTTTTATTAAAGGAGAAAACAATAAAAGAAAACTGATTATGACAAGAGATGGCAGATGTTGGCATTTCTAAAATGAGAATTTGTTTTTTCTTAAATGAATTTAGCGTTTTCTAGCATTATTAACATTTAACATTTTGTAGCGTGTTACTGTGGAAGTGGTATTTTCAAATGGAGAATTGGATGTTAAAATATCAATGTATCAAAGGTTTGATTTTTTAAAATTTGCAGTTCATATTCAAGAAATTGAAAAAAACATTTAAAACTGAAGTGAAATTGTAAACATTACAACCATGCAAATTGATATGAACCTGCATGTCTACATGCATTTAGAAATCAGTCTTCCACATTTTCAGCCTGACATTCAGTGAAAATACCAATGAAAGTTTAACGTACAACAAATTTCATCATTACTTCATCTTAGTCTGGTTCAGTCTCGTGATTTAAATACAATTAAAAGCATAATACAGACATTATGGATATTTCCTTCAGATATAAAAATATATATAATAAAAAAGATTATTTCGCTTTTATTTCGTGGAAAAATACAGTATATATTTCGCATTTGGAGCTTGATTTCCCATTTCATGGCGGATTAAAAAACCTCAATGATACAATAATACATTTAATTTCCTTCTAAACGTCAAATATACTTACATTTACAGCATTTGGCCACATTTCGCATGTATCACGATTACAAAAATATACCCTCTCTAATGATGGCCGTTACGTGCAGAAATGTCCGACCAAGCAGATGTGCTTCGTAACGCTTCTGCTGTTGCTGCTGTCATGGGTTATGGTTTCGTTTAAGAGGAGGTTTCGGCAGAGGCCTTCTTGATATCAGCCCTCCGTCGTGTAGTTCTGTAGTTTATTCTGAGACGTCAAATTGAGTGCAAACAGGATAGAGAAAAATAAGATGGAATGGAGAAGAGCGAGAGAGACACATTCCACCACATTAAAGTGCTCGTAAACAGTGTTGCATGTTCAGATTTCTCACATAATGTATCGCAGTATCTTAGCTAATGTCTGAGACAAATCGTGACGCTGGAGCCAGATATTTGTCCAACAGGACGCTTTTGTCGTGTCGGTCAGTTAAACAACATTACTTTTAAGGTTGGTGATGTATATAAAGCACGTGTAGAAATGAGGTGGATAGTGACATATCATCCCTCGTGTTGTAGCGTGTTGGAGTATTGTCTCCAGAGTTTGAAAAACGTTCAGGAAGACTTAATGTTTGCTGATCAACAACGCAAAACAGCTGGCAAGTAGGATCGGTATTTCTTGCTTTTAGCACATCGTAGGCTCACTGCTACTGTCACCTCGGTCCGCCAGAGTCTTCGGATGGCCTCTGGAGTGGATGTATCACATCAGACAGTACGAAATCGGCTACGCGATGGAGGACTGATATCAAGAAGGCCTCTGCCAAAAGCTCCTCTAAACCACAACACAGCCCATGACATCAGGAACATTGGAATCGTAATCTCTTTTCTGACTGGTCACCATAATGCCCATATAACAGGGACATTAGAGTTTGGAGACGATCCGGTGAGAGACAGACCGGGCCCCTCATCCTCGAGCGAGGGAGTTCCGTCATGTTTTGGGGTGGGATCACGATCATGTTTAATCGACGTACGCCTCTAATTCCTATCCAGAGTAACATACAGAGACAACACCCTTCAATCTGTAGTTGCAGGAATTGCTGCCACTGTGAGCGAGGGCTTCACACTAGTGGATTATAATGTTCGAACCAGCAAAGTCAATCAGTTCCTTGGCATACAGCGAACGGTATGGCAGGCACTTTTTGTGGACATGAACCGGGTTGAACATGCAAGGCGTAAACTGAAGGGAGCAATTTTACTGCCCACCGTCCTAATCCTCCTATTAATATTCAGCAACTGACTGAAGCTGTTATCCAAGAGTGGGATAATCTACCCCAAAAGAAGTTGGATTTCTTGGTGCTCAATATGTCTCAAGTATGCCTCAGGGTCCGAGATAGCTATACACAGTACTGGTCCGCCACACAAGTAACGATAATTTTGTGTACAAAATCCCCATTTTACCAAGCTTTTGTTGTTTTTTTCGTAGCTGACTGCATGCTCCTTTTCTTTGTATATATCATTCGTAATGTATAATGTACGTAAATACACATCAATACAATGTGACTAAAGTAGAAAACTGAAAACGTTCTTTAAGCACTGTAATATCATTGAATACCGTCTAGTGCTAACTAGCAGATAATGTTGCAGACGTATGCTTTTGTTAGATAGCTCACTACGTAAAATTATCACGGATTCGGTTATACCCACTCCCCAGCGGATTTCTACTTCCCACTCCCCACAAACGAAAGCAACACATCTCCATTGACATTTGGTACACCACTGATTGCATGATGGAACAAAGCGTTCTGAAGGCCTACTACGCTCACTATTATTTCAGTACCATACATGATTAGACTTCGTGAATACATGTCATCATCTTCTAAGAACCTAATTTTATTCCGATATTCCCGCTTCTGCAGTGTACTTTGACAAATTGTAACGCTCATACGCAGACACTCAAAGTATGTTCTTATGCACAGCCCGTAGGGTGGACAATGTTGCCAATACAAGTGAGCTTTCGTGATAGATGTAGCTGTTTCCAAATAATTTGTGGTGAAGTAATATTACATTTTTATGAGCTTGAAGGATCGTTTCCAACAAGGTACAGTATTTGTATTTACAGAGAGTTGAAGAGCCACGCTAGAGCACGTGTTCAATTGCAGATGATTACCAGGGAAGAGAACCCTGTGATGCCAAGGAAAGGAGAACTAGAGGATGGCATTGATAAAGCAATTGACGTCTGGTTCGGGAAAATAAACTAGAATATCCGGCGTGTTTGCAAGTGGCAGGCAAAAATGTATGTCAATATTTTATCATCATTTTAAAACATACCTGACACATAACTCTAGCCAATACAAAATGATCATAACTCCATGCCAAAAACTGCCCTCCGATATGTCCCAGGATACATAAGACCTTGTGGTCGCCTGAATAAACGGTGGCTAGATAGGATCAAGGAAGATATGGAGGTGACAGAGTGGTGGTGGTACTGGTGGTGGTGATTGTTTTAAGAGGAAGTACAATTGGGCAACCATTCACTATTAACACAAATCATTGGAAGGAGTCTGATACTTCGAAAATGAAAATATCGGCCAAAGTTAGACGAAGGCCACGAAGAGTGAAAATGAAAGACTTTCTAGGATTAGGAAGTGACAGGCCTCAGACCTGAAGATTCCCTTGATAGAAGGAAGTGACGAACGATGACCAAACACGCGGACTCTGCACCATTGCGGGATTCATACTAATAAAGAAGAAGAAATTTGAATTGATACCTTATCACTTTACCTCAGCTAAGGGCGTCGTGTATGCAACTTCATATTCCAAATTAGAGATTTCCTGAATTCGTCCCTTTTAATCCTTCGTACGGCAGGCAGAGGATATCATGGATCAATGACCATATAATGTCAAAGAAGAACAGGATAGGGAACTAGCAGTCTCGTGGTTTTCACACTAGGACTACGTATACCTTCGTAAAGACTACAGTCACTCTCTTTTCAGCCCTCGCCCATCTTCTTCACACTGTCGCCAAAAATCTTTATGTATTAGTACAACGTTAAAATGACACTAAAAGAATTGAGACAGCTGATGTGACAGAAGCGATTCAAAACTCTTTTAGATATGAGCAGTTTAATACACACATACTTGTGATTTCATATTGTTACTTGAGTAATTAAAGTGCCTTTCTTACATCTACATAATTGCCTTTAATTTAGTTTCCTATCTTGGATGACGTACAAAGCAATGGTTTCCACTACTGTTAAACTGAAAGTACACTTCTCGCTATCTCAGTTCAAGCTAATCTTGTCCCCTTGGGACGTCGCAAATTCTCTTTTACTCGGCTGCACTGTAACTTTATGACTTCGTGTAGAAAGGACTTCAGAACTTCCTGTACCAGAGAGTAATGAAAACCTGCTTCCATTCAAAGTGTTAGCTCATTCAGCTCATGAGTAATGCTAGAGAAACGCAGAACCTAGCTGAAGGAAGTTGCGAGAAAGCGCCAAGCAGAATTCAGGCTACCGTATATAACTGAGGAAATTAATAAGAAAAAAACACAAATAGTTCCTTCAAGGCTTTCGTTTCTAAAGGAGAAAGAGTTGAATGAACAGACACTCCGGGGATTCAAACCCTTTTCATATGCATGTTTCGGGAGATATTAAGAAAAGGTGGTGGTGGTGGTGGTGGTGGTGGTGGTGGTGGTGGTTGTTATTGTTTTAAGAGGAAGTGCAACTGGGCAACCATTCTCTAGTTACAATAATCAAGGGGAAAATGGAAGACTCTCTAGGCCTCCATATGTAATACCGTCAGGGTCGGAAAAGAACAAGGTTAACTAAGGGAGGTCAGATAGGATAGAGGAATGTTTTTTACAAGTTGCTTTACGTCGCACCGACACAGATAGATCTTATGGTGACGATGAGATAGGAAAGGGCTAGGAGTGGGAAGGAAGTTGCCGTGGCCTTACGTAAGGTAGAGCCCCAGCATTTGCCTGGTGCGAAAATAGGAAACCACGGAAAACCATCTTCAGGACTGCAGACAGTGGCGTTCGAACCCACTATCTCCCGGAAGTAAGCTCACAGCTGTGTGTCCATAACCGTACGGCCAACTCGCCCGGTTAGATGAATGTCAGCAGCCTGACAGCAGTAACTGGAAGCAGTGCCAGGACTGATCTAAGGGCTCCGTGGTCGCCAACCCACGCTCCCAACTTAAGAACCCCTGGGGCCCCTTTCAGTCACCTCTTACGACAGGCAGGGGATACTGTGGGTGTTATTCTACCTCCCCAACCACAGGGGGAGAAAGGGTAGGCTTACAATTGAGAAGGTAGGTGCTCGTTAAAGTACATCGCTGAAAATTTCGTGGTGTTCAAATGGAAAACAACGGAAAACCTTCATGTCAAATTCAACAGAACATGATAAAATGTATGTCTTCTTTGTTGGCGACGTAATCAACCAATTGGATCTTCAACGTTCTGCGATATATCCACATTTTTAAAGCCTGCAGTCGGTTCACTGACAATGACAGCCTTCGGGCTGGAGACAGAACTGGACACAGCAAATTGTTCAAAGGCCCGACGTTCAGAAGCAGAAGGAACATCTGAAAAAGAAGAAGAAGAATTTCGTGACCCACGGTACGATTCAGAAAATACAACGCTGAAAATACACATTATTTTATCAAGATTAATGAATTCTAAGCTTCCTTTTCATAATTCGTATGCTGTTAATTTACTTCCAAAAATAAAAAATACAAATGCTAACATACGAAAGAGAGAAATTGTGAGAATTATGTTATTCCTTAGAAATGAGTAAATCTTACCTACTTATAAAATAGTAATCTAAGGCAAAAATGTGAGCTGTCTGGAAAGAATATTATATTGTAATATATGACAGAAAACAAAGCGTTTGTACGTCTTTTTCGTTTCCAATATGCTTTACGTCTCTACGACACAGACAGATCTTATGGCCACGATGGGTTATGAAAAGGCTAGGAGTGGGAGGGAAGCGACCGTGGCCTTAAATAAGGTACAGCCCCAGCATTTACCTGCTGTGAAAATAGGAAACCACGGAAATGAGTTAGATTTCAGTGAGCAAGTTACACACTGGAACCAAAATGTACTTGAATATAATCGCCAGTTTTGATGTACATGAAGTTCGTATTATCAATAAGCGTTGGCGTGGATGATATTAATTGTTACCGTGTTTTTGTGGATCGCAGAAAGAGGTGAAAGAAGGTGCTGGGTGGAATGGGTCTATCTATATCAGAAATTAAATTAAAACTTTAACATAGGTTATATTTCTTTTCAAAAAACAAACTTAACAACTTTTCACTTGGTGAAATAATAAAGTGACAGATACAAACAGCAATCTTGAAACAAGAATTGGAAAAGCCAAGATTAGAGAATTTAACATGTTTGGGCTTCAAGCCCCTAATTTCTACTTTACAATATCGCCGATTAGTGTTTACATAGACAAGGAGAAATCTCCCAAAACAAGACCACTTTGCTCCAACAAATTTACAGCCTTCCAGAGGCACACCTCAATATTACAGTTGAATTTAGAAATCACAGAAAAGGGCTTACATGCTCTTCCACTAATTAATTTCTTACGGCCCGCTTAAGGCAAAATTACACAAAACCTTACAATCTCTGGCCTCTTTAGGCACAATTTACAATTTAAAACTTTTACACAGGGGTATCAATTACCCCAACTACTGGGCCTTCGTGGAAAGAATGACAGGTTAAATTACTGGCCCGAACACAAAATGAATGGAGGCGTACACTTCCACTCCTAGAAAATTAAAAACCCTAATTTGGCTCTTGGTCCGATGATACAGAGGCTAATCCTAAGCTATTGAGGTGACTAGAATGGGGATTAATCTAACACTTTACAGAATAGGAAAAGGTTACAAAATCATAGTCACCTCAAATTAAATTGAAGGGGAACTCAAGAGGGTAACGCACTCTCTATCCCCGATTTAGAGTTTAAAGAATTTATGAAATTTTACATTAGCCGAAAGAAGGTTTACATTTTATAAAACAGGACGTCACATAATTAGAAATTTGAACCTTTCCCTCGTGTAAGTCTGCGGAGGTAGCTACAGAAAAATAAGACTGGTGGTCATTACCTTGGCTTATGGACTGTCTGGCGGAGAATGAGGCGCCCCGCCTCCTGTCTTAACACACACATTCTCAGAAATACGGCGATCAAAAGACAAGGTAGCCCGAAAAGCCGCAGCTTATACACGCCAGGGGACGGTTCTAGAGGGTTCTGGACTAGTCCGGAAACACCCTCTCAATTTTATTGGCAGAATCAAAAGTTACACCCGAAAACCAACAAGAAGCCTGTGATAGGCTGAAAAATAATTACGGAAAATTCCTTATTGGCCAGATTCAAAAACTGGCGGAATGAGAAAGAAGTGTTGCAAACCTTGAAATAACAAAATTAAAAAAATTTAGTTGATAAAACATAATAACCCAAAACTTCCTTAATTCATTAATTATTTTACCTTGCACCAGAGTGCATTACCTCAGTTTGTTAATGACATCTATGGAGAAATGTTTAAACTTTTTGAAGTAAACAAACACAAAGCAAATAAATCCAGTCAGTTTAGGTAATTTCAAAATTACACAATTACTCAATACTACAATGCTGACATCTTCAGGTCAATGTCCCAACTTCATGCCGTAGGTGTTTCACGTTTTGTTAGAGAGAGAGCGTTCCTTAAAGCGCTTCTTTTAAATAAGCGGAGTTGAGGTGTACCTCCCGGTACACTAATATTAACACAAGTTAGGTCTGTTCTATTCATGGAAATCAACTCTGAAGCCGTGCAATAGCGTTGGCGTGGAAATACGTCAGATTCCATCAAGATTTCCCAAGTTAGTAATAATGTGCATAATCACTACTTCGACAAGCGACTGGTGGTGGTGGTGGTGGTGGTGGCGGCGGCGGCGATGGGGACTTGTTTCAGGAGGAAGTACAACTGGGCAACCATCATCTATTAACAATAATCAGAGGGTAAAATGGAAGGAGTCAGACACTTCGAAAAATGAAGGTATCGGTCAAAGGAAAACAAGGGCCACGAAGGGAATGAAAATGAGACACTCCCTATGCCTCTAGACCTAATACCGTTGGAGTCAGAAAAGAACAAGAGTTTGCCAAGGGAGGACGAATAGGGTAGATGAAAGTGAGGAGCTTGTCACAAGTATGCGGAAGCAATGCTAGGACTCAGCTAAGGGCCCCGTAGTCGTCAACCCAGGCTCCCATGTTAAGAGCCTCTGGGATCCTCTTTAGTCACCTCTTACGACAGGCAGGGGATACCGTGGGTATTATTCTACCAGCCCCACCCATAGAGGGAACGACAAGCGACTGTGTGCTGTTCACTAATAGAAGAGCAGAAAGGACCTGACCAGTCTACCACAACTGAACTCTGGTTCTGGTCGATGAACATGCTTGATGAAGTTGGGATCCGTGTTTTATTTTCCAATTTATCAAGGTAAAAATCTGAAATGCGTTGGTTTTCCACGAGATTGTTAGTTAGGAGGGGATCAACCTGCTACTGTGCACATTTTCTTTGAAGCCTAGATCATAGAGATTGATTTCACAACATACATACAGTATGTAGATACTACCCTGTTGGCAGGTCTTGATGGATGCAGTATTTTTTGCATTTATCTCATAGAAAAGGCCACAGCAAAATGTAGCTTCCACCAAAGACTCAGGCTCATAAATGGCTGTGACAGTGTGGAAGCTGCTGAGGTACGACTGGTACTGAGTGTTGACATTAGGAACTACTAGTAGGTCAGGGTATTATAAAAAATACTACTCAGAGGGCCAGTCGTACTGCAATAGCACTTTCTGGCCCAGAGAAGGTGGTGGTGGTGATTATTTTTAAGAGGAAGTGCAACTAGACAATCATCCTCTATTAACACTAATCAGAGAGTAAAAATGGAAGAGATCCGACAATTCGCAAAATGAAAGACTCCGTACGCCTTGGATGCTCTTAATACCGTGGTGGTCGGAAAAGAACAAGAGTAGACCAAGGGAGGTCGGATAGGATATATGAAAGAGAGGGGCCTAGCACAAGTAAGTGGAAGCAATGCTAGAACTCAGCTAAGGGCCCCGTTCTCACCAACCGACGCTTCCAAGTTAAGAGCACCTGGACCCTTTTCAGTCGCCTCTTACGACAGGCAGGGGATACTGTGCGTGTTATTCTACCTCCCCCACCAACAAGCGTAAGGGGAGGGGCAGTTACGAAAGCAATGGTAAGCTCTCTTACTCCTCATCATACCTTGCATGCCTCATTACCACATCACCATCTGTTTTTGCGGTTTCTCCATAACTGTATAACCTTCGGTGGTGCTTTCTTTGAGTCCAACCAGTCTCCGGAATGAAGACTTAACAGACAGCCATTAGTCCCCAAGGAATTCATCCGTAAGTATATTTTCCCTCCTTATCCAGTGGCAGCTGCTGACAAAAGTGCTAAGTGTGCTCCAGACAAAAAAAATATATAACATATATTCACTTACTGCCGAAAAATGAAGTACATGCGGCGCTCGTTCCTAGTTCAGAACTTCTGTATCAGTTTGCTGTTGAAACCTTCTGTACGTGACACCATCTTCGTTTCGATAGACAACATTGCAAGTGCAATGAGGCCTTCCTGGGACATGGTGTTCCTTAAGAAAGTTTTTATTCTAGCCAGTGATGAAAAACATCTTTTGGATCCTGCTATCGTGGTTGAAGTTGTAATCAAAATCTTCAGTAACTTTCTCACTTCCCATAACGTATCCTGTAGATTGTGTGATAGTATATGTTGAAGCAATGGAACAGAGTCTTCAGTGTTTCTGAAGTTCTGCCTCTCATACAAAACACGTAGATCTGTCTTCAGCCTGTTCTTATTCAGAGCTGAACAATACTGAACAGCTGCTCCAAGTTCCCTTTCTGTAAAGTTTTCGGAGTAGTCCCAGAAGTTGATAGAGTTCAGTAAATTCGCTGCATCAAGATGATTTAATGAACCACTCGATAGTGAGCCTCTTGTGCAATTCTGTCACACACTTCAACTGTGTCAATCTGCCTACCTTCCATTTTCCTTCCCTTACAAACTAGATTCTGCTTCAGCATGGCTCTATAGTCTGCCTGATAACACCTATGAAATTAGACAATGCATTCCTTGCTTTGATTGCACATACCGATCATGATTGTAAGTGTTTGTATAAAAGGTCTACATGTGTCATTATTTTGCTAAAAAGGTTAACCAGTATATAAATTCTTCGTTACTCAAATAACGCCGCAAACCAATCTCCCCATGGCAAGTTTTGTCATGGGTATGTTTTTCAATTCTAGCAAACATACTTTCAAACTTTCTTGTTCACAAATATTACATTCAGTGTTCTATATTTAAAGTTCCACGGAGTCAAGGACGGTTCGGAATTCGACGAGCCACCACTGATTGCAGTACAGATAAGCGCTGTGGTGACCTTGAAAAGTATGCGGGGAAAGCCGTAAATCATGGAAAACACTCTTACGGATCTGTTTTGTGAAGCAACTTTCTTACATAATTAAGTACAATTAATGAGGATGGCAATGTATGAAGTGTAAACTAGGATACTGAAACTATTTTTGTTTGAACTCCCCCTGTTGCACTACTCATCACGGAACATCCATTAAAAATCTGCACGATTAGTTTGTGAGGTTTACCTTCAACTATAGAATTTAGTTCACTTAAGATGCATTCAGAAACTTCATCTGCACTTTGATCCTCCGGTGTAAAAAGTCCCCAAAACCTTTTGAATGGCTCACCGTCATTCTCGTAACAAAAATCCATTACCAACTGTGACTGTTGAGAAATATCAGCTGCTTCGTTTGTCATTACTGCAGCGAAATCTGTTTCCTACATTTCCTGCATTGTTGGTTCATGACAAACTTCTAACATACACTGCAATGGTTCATTTCGTATAATTTTGGAGGCCCCTTTAAACACTTGATTCGATTTAATTTGTTCCCATACTGAGTTATCTATACTTTGATGGTTATGATGGATGCTCTTAATACCGTGGTGGTCGGAAAAGAACAAGAGTTGACCAAGGGAGGTCGGATAGGATATATGAAAGAGAGGGGCCTGGCACAAGTAAGTGGAAGCAATGCTAGAACTCAGCTAAGGGCCCCGTTCTCACCAACCGACGCTTCCAAGTTAAGAGCACCTGGACCCCTTTCAGTCGCCTCTTACGACAGGCAGGGGATACTGTGCGTGTTATTCTGTTGTATGTTGAAATCTCAGAGAAACCCAACATACTCTTCGATCTATTTATCACTTTCCTCAGAAACAATAATGCAGCCAACCTAAACTCAATCCTAAATTTAATCAAAGGTACTTTTCCAAGACAATTACACTTTCTCCCGCACCCTTTAGCCCCACCTTAAGCCCTCTTCCTAAGCCATATTTCATTTCAATACAAGAACTTACTGATTTCCATGATTATAATTTTTACAACACCCCATTTATACTTTATTCTTTGTTAAAAACCTCTTATTATGTATATTCCTTGTATTATTAACTATTACCATAACATCTCATTTCACTTGTTATTCTTTAAAATAATATTGTCTTAGGATTTCGCCACAAATGATCTTTGCTCCAATACGGCTGATGATGACCCCTAGATGGGTCGAAACTAGTACCGTATAATTTTGTAATCTTGTGAATATATTGTATTGAAAAGGTGGAAACATTTAAGTTATTATTATTATTACTTATCTACACTTGTCACGAAACATTCTAGTCCCAAAAAGACGCCAGGATTTTCAGAATGGTTGGTCTCGTCGTACTCTCAAAGCAAGCTCAAATACCCGCAGAACTTGATAAATCGATAATTTTGGAAAGCACTTATCTATTTCTTCCCAATTATTGATTGTGTTTCAATGCTTCCTCATGATATACCCGACTTAGCCGTGTTGCTACATTTACACTACCGATAGAACTGAGACACAGTACGTTATGTGCGTGTTTAACATTACTTTTGTGTTGTTTTATGAATTTGTTCAGGTGTTCTAAATCAGTCACTCTCATTCTACTCCATGAATGAGAATCGCTATTTTCTAAACAGCAGACAAAGGAAACTGAAAAGAGCGCGCTCCTTATCTCACAATCACGTATCCAGTTATTTTCGTGCACTGTCCTGTGAAATAGTCAGGGGCGTATTTTCCTTGCATGCAAGGTATTAATTGCATGCGTTATAATAGCGCAAAGAACTGTCTGAAGTACGATTTTAGGTTGTTTCAAATCAAATATTATTAGTTTCATCTCTCAGAAGTTGAAAAGTTCCGCACAACTGCACTAGTTCCGTTGCTTGACTACTTGTGGCGCTGGTGTGGTCTCGCCATCTAATCCACTGTAAAAAGAAAGAGAGAGCAAATGGAGAAGTTACGGACGTAACGCATTCAATCTTAAAACTGCATTCAGTGGCAGACATAGTTCTGAAACCATCCGCATGATGTCAGTGCACTTGAATCTTTGTCACCATTCACGTGCTACCCTCTGCCAACTGTTAGCAGCTTGGAGGAAGTCGGAATGTCCAAGGTAACGTCGAGCGGGAAGCACGGATTAACCCCTGGCGAGATGAAAAATCTTCGGTATGGACCCCATACGGCTGTTCAGTTTTCCAGGACTGGCATTACGACGATAGCCAGCCCAAGGCTGTGTGGAGGTTTCTTTTTTATTTACATTATGTTGCTGTTAATCCATTCAAAGAATTGCCAGTATTTCCCTACCTTGTTCTAATGCAGGGGTAGAATGTCCTTTTAGTCAGCTCAACTTGCTGAAAATACAATTAAGATGCGTAACTCTACGTCAGAATTGCTTCACGCCAAAAACGCTTTTAGAAGTATTAGGAAGACCTGTTATACATAATTATTAATTATCTGAATGTGCCTTGCGTAAGATAGAAACCTCATCTGCATATTCATGTTTCAATTGCAACTACACCAAAAGAGTAACCTGAGTCTTCTCATTTTAATTATGTATGTTGTAGTTATTCATCCATTTAATGCTTCATTATTCTCACCATGTAGACCTAGTTCACGAAATTTCATGCAGTGACATTTTAACCCAATTAGTGACTTTATGATAGTTAGCAACACTGAATCTAGCAGCTTCCCAAGTTCAGTACAGACAACCCAAAATATACTTAAACTGAGCAAACAGGTCTATTCAGTTTACAGTAGTATTGGCTTTCTTGCATAAACAAATAAGAAAATAACACAAATATTAATGTCATTCTACTCTTAAGAGAGTTCATGTGGAGAAAAAATATTCCATTCGATTGAGCACAATTTACAGACTAATCTAACACAGAAGTTAGGGAATGTAAACTGGAATAAAAACGTTATTACCCGCAGGATGTCATTTCATCAAATAGAAAGGGAATTTTTCATATTCCTTAAAACACGACAAATAAAAATAAAATCAATTTGTAAATATATGCAAGTGCCAGGCTATATCACCAATGCGTCTGAAAATATTGCTATGTGACAATGCTATCGAAGAAGTACTGACACACGACAGATTCGTATCATTAAGAACAATAATCACGAATAGAAATTTGCACAGTATTGAATCTTAGATAACTGAACCTTACAGGCCAGAGTTCTAAGCTGAAATACTTCACACGATTTTTCTGGGCACCACAGAATGATCGCAATTTCTTTTCTCGCGATTTTTCTAAAGAGAAACTCTGTAAATTGATCGAAGTCTATGGAAAATATTTTGATATAGTACGACGTAAATCCGAATTGAGGGCAATGTTCACTTATGACAACTTCAAAGATAACACTGTGGTTCAAATACAGAAGTTTCTATTGCCCAATTGTCTTCATAATGGTCTTCCTGGACTTTATAAACTGTGCATATTGATTACAACTATCACCACTATATCATCATCTGTAGAACGCTCTTTCTCTACCCTAAAGCGAATAAAATCCTTCGTCCGCAGTTCTCAGAGTCAGAGAAGCCGTCTTTGCATTAGGAATGATGTCTATAGAGAAGGATCATCTTGTTGAATTGAAGCACGTGAAGAGTTCCACAGTGACATCGCCAAGAAATTCTGAAAAAAGAATCGCAGGGTCGAGTTCACCTACATGTAATAAGGGAGAGTAAAATTGGAATTGGGTAAATCCATTGTGCTGCTGCACGGTTACTAGTTGCATGCCTCCGTGGGGAATCCAGGATACGCAACTGGAAATGTTCTATTACAAACTCGGTTTTTACCGCGGTTTTGCTTTCTGATTTATAATCAGGTGTTGCTCTCCGTAAGCGTTTCACCTTTATTTTCTCTTCTATACTTCTCCTAGAGAATGGTATAATCAATAAACGGTTGGTTGGTTGGTTGGTTGGTTGGTTGGTTGGTTGGTTGGTTGGTTGGTTGGTTGGTTGGTTGGTTGGTTGGTTGGTTGGTTGGTTGGTTGGTTGGTTGGTTGGTTGGTTGGTTGGTTGGTTGGTTGGTTGGTTGGTTGGTTGGTTGGTTGGTTGGTTGGTTGGTTGGTTGGTTGGTTGGTTGGTTGGTTGGTTGGTTGGTTGGTTGGTTGGTTGGTTGGTTGGTTGGTTGGTTGGTTGGTTGGTTGGTTGGTTGGTTGGTTGGTTGGTTGGTTGGTTGGTTGGTTGGTTGGTTGGTTGGTTGGTTGGTTGGTTGGTTGGTTGGTTGGTTGGTTGGTTGGTTGGTTGGTTGGTTGGTTGGTTGGTTGGTTGGTTGGTTGGTTGGTTGGTTGGTTGGTTGGTTGGTTGGTTGGTTGGTTGGTTGGTTGGTTGGTTGGTTGGTTGGTTGGTTGGTTGGTTGGTTGGTTGGTTGGTTGGTTGGTTGGTTGGTTGGTTGGTTGGTTGGTTGGTTGGTTGGTTGGTTGGTTGGTTGGTTGGTTGGT